>NC_139512.1:109356325-109956325 GCF_947247035.1 Vipera ursinii | reverse complement strand
TTTCATTTAAAAAGAAGTGTCATAACTGACAGCTGGTAAGTTGAAGTAATGTCTCCAATGAAGACAGTGGCAAACACTTCCTTATTGCTGCTAAGAAAACTACATAGATATATTTGTGAAATCACAAGGAAAAGAACTTGGCCTGAAGATTTACCATAATTATCATTAAGGAGCCCTGGTGGCACAGTGGTAAGAATGCCTGCAGTATGACTCAGCCTTCCATCCTTCTGAAGTCGGTAAAAAGAGGACTCAGATTGTTCGGGGCAATATGCTGACATTATAAACCACCCAGAGAATGCCGTAAAGCATTGTGGGGCAGTCTATAAATCTAAGAGGAGGAGGAGGAGGAGGAGGAGGAAGAGGAGGAGGAGGAGGAGGAGGAGGAGGAGGAGAAAGATCCATTCAGTTGTGTCCAACTCTTGGCAATTCTGTGAGCCATACCAGAACCTAGAATTTGTTAATTCAGTAGCCAAGTCATAGTAAACTGAAAGTGTAAAAAAAAAAGCCTTGTGGCTTATTCTGTGAATCAAAAATGGCTTCAACTCGATCTCTCTTTATAGAAGATGTATTTTAAAAACAGGCAGCTTTACTCATGGTTTCAGGTTTATTATTAGCAAACCAGAAATAGTCCCATTTTCTTAATAAGCCAAAAATCTTAAACCATGCTTTATTTTTTTTAATCTTCTAAATTTTGCAATAGTAGGCACAGGCCATAGTTCCTATTTTTCCTATTTCCTATTGCACAATATTAAAAAAACATGGCATATTGCAGATTTTATGTTTATTAGCCATATACTGTATGCTAAGAGTAAAAGCCTATGACAACAAACAAATGAAGTGCATGCTGCTTATCTATAAGAAAGTCTGTGAGACTTCCTTTTACTATTATGTCTTAATTGTTCCTTATTATTTTTATTTAATATATTACATTTCACCTTAATATTGAAAGAGTCCTTCAATTTTCTTTAGGAGCTCTACATAGCCTACAACAATATTGGTGACTTAAGTCAGGTTAGCCTGCTGGAGAACCTCGAAATTCTAGATTTAGAAGGAAACAACATTGAAGATCTTAGTCAGATTCAATACTTGAGGCTGTGTACTAAGCTGACCAATCTTACAATAGAGGGAAATCTTATTTGCTTGAAGCCAAGCCCACAATCTTCAGAGGTGTGTATCTTGCTGATTTATCTCAATGCTATCATGAATTAAGGCTGTGGTTTAATGTAGCAGAGTTATCTTTGTGAATTTTGCCTTAGAGGAACTGTTTCTCAACCCAGATGAGTAGGTAAGTGGCATACTATAACTCTAATATAGAAAAGAAGACTTATACTTCAAATCATTAATCTTGGGAGATATCTAGCACTTTACTCAGCATTCTGAACTCAGAACACTGTGCAGTAACAGCATAGCTGCTAGGAGAAACTGTAGTGAAATCAGTACAGCTTGTGGTCGTTTCATATGATCATATTTTGAAACAGCAAAGAGAGATGTGTACTAAAAATCACCCCTTTTTAAAACAATTTTCTTCATTTCTACTATTGAAGTTCCTTTGTGGCCTTGCAAATGAGTTCTGTAATTCTCAAGAGTTTGCAATGCCATGGGGAGACTGCCATGTCTGAAGCAAAGCAGAATGTATTTTTGTATGCACAATACGTCATGCAATCAAGCAGAACAAACTGAAGTATAATAAAAAGATGATATAGAGTTTTGATCGAGGGTTCTAATTTGAAACCGGGTTAAGGTTATATCTTGCATTCAATGCAATCTTCCTAAATCACTTGGCAACTCATTTTTTTCTGTATCAATCAAATGGCAGTTGCGGCCAGAATTCTTTTTCATCAATTTCAGTGTGTTTGCTAGATGTGCCTGGCTCTTCTCATTCTTTCCCAGGGAGAACTGCTATTCATTGCAGATGAATAAGCAAGTGGCACATTACAAATGTGAGGTAGATAAGATTACTTTTTCTTTAATATCCAGTTACATTTATTAAAATAGATGTTCTTTTGGAGTGGTTTTTGATGACTATTTAGAAACTCAGAATTAGGGTGATTTTTTTTTACTCATTACATTAAACTCCCTGTAAAAAACAGAACAGTAGTAAAAACAATAATAAACACGGTAAACTTCAGCATATATGTATAAAGCATGTAATTGTAATGTTATTTCACTTGAATAATGGCCCCAGTTAATTGCATGTTATTACCTGAACACCTCTAAATTGCCTGAGTCTAAGCTATATTAGGATCTTCCATGTGAGTCTACTGTCTATTCAAATCAATAATACAAGGCTCAGTATTTTCGTGTGTGTGTGTTGTGTTCATATATGTGTATGTTTGTGTGTTTATGACTTTTGAAGAAATTGCTAATAGATAAAAATTGTGTCTCGACAATTATAATGAAATATCTTCCTTTATGAAAGCATTGTGGCTCTTTTCAGCCAATTTAGTATCTAGTTTTATGAGCTTTGTATTTTAGAAAAATTAGTAATTGTAATTATTTACTGGATTTTGAGTTGGGCTTTTATCCATTTTTATTGTTAGTACTGTTTTTCTTATCTTAAAAAACTTTTTCCTGACCTGGCATTCTCCAAGTGTTTGGAATTACAATTTCCACATAAGATCATAGAGTTAAAAGGTACCTTAGATGTCATCTAATCTAACCTCTACTCAATGCATGACTCACTAAAACATTTCTGATCACTGGCTTGAAATCAGAAAAAGTTTTAGTTGAAACCATCTGAAAATATTTGATTACAGAAGGCTTTTGTAGGAATTGTGAAATTGAAGGAACTTCAAAGGTCTCTAGTCAAAGTAGCTTGCTAATTGAGGAAATCTGCTCCACCACTTTTATGATAGGTGTCTACCCAGCTTCTATTTGGACACTTCCAAAGAAAGGGAGTCTGTCATCTATATTCCAGTGTTTTAATCAAGATCTCTCTTTTAATTTGAAATATTTTATTTTATGTCCTTCTACCTGAAACAGAAATACAGTATAGTTTGCTCAAGTAGCTAGATGTGATTATCACAAAGAGAGCTTGTTTCTATAGCTTCAGCCCCTTCAGGACATCTGTTACTCTTTCCCCATTGTCACCTTCACACATTTCATATTTTTTTTACAGTTAGTCCCCATGCTGGCTGGGGAATTCTGGGAACTGAAATCCACAAGTCTTAAAGCGGCCAAGTTTGGAGACCCCTGCTTTAGATCAAAGATTGGTGTACTTTTTTAGATCAGGGACAAGGATTGTGAGGGCTAGCAAAAGGAAGACAGACAAAAAAGATGACTGCAATTTCCTTTAATTAAAGCTTAATCATCTTTGAATTCATGGTCATCCTTGGAATGGTTTAGTATTAGAGTAATTAGTATAGACAATCCACTACAGGTCATTAGATTTATTTTATCTAACATTAGGGCCAAATACTGGATAATGATAATAGTCACTGAAGGGGCAATTGCATGGCTATTTTGTTTGTTTGTCAGTAAACTGTGGTTGTGAGTAAAGGTGATCTGCAGAGTCTCAACATTAATCAGGCCCCTGTAGCAGCTAATTTGGCTTTTTAAAAGATACAGGTTTTTCTTGTGGTCATTACCAGACAATTGGGAGGCAGAAACCCAGACCAGTCTGAATGATAAATGACATAAACCTCTGGTAGCAGACACTATCTTATCTAAATGTGCTAATTGGAACATAAAACAAATTTAACAGTAATATATCATGTGATGGAGATGGTAAAAAAGAGGCGGTAGAAAAATCTGGGAGAGAAGAAAAGTAGATATTAAAAAGTTGACAGTAGATCCCAAAAGCAATTTGTTTAATGGTTATCTAAATACTGTTCTGCCACTCTAATGGCAGAAAGTGAAGAGGAACTAAAGAGCCTCTTGTTGCGGGTGAAGAAGGAGAGTGCAAAAGTTGGCTTGAAACTTAACTTTAAGAAAACCAAGATCATGGCATCCGGCCCTCTCAATTCCTGGCAAATAGATGGGGAAGAAATGGAGGTAGTGACAGATTTTATTTTCCTGGGCGCCAAGATCACTGCAGATGGGGATTGTAGCCAAGAAATTAAAAGACGCTTGCTCCTGGGGAGGAAAGCAATGGCAAATCTAGACAGCACACTAAAAAGCAGAGACATCACCCTGTCAACAAAAGTGCGTATAGTCAAGGCTATGGTCTTCCCAGTTGCAATGTATGGCAGTGAAAGTTGGACCATAAGAAAGGCTGAATGCCAAAGAATTGAGGCCTTTGAACTATGATGCTGGAGAAGACTCCTGTGAGTCCCTTGGACTGCAAGGCGATCAAACCGGTCAGTCCTAGAGGAGATCAACCCCGACTGCTCTTTAGAAGGCCAGATCATGAAGTTGAAGCTCAAATACCTTGGCCATCTAATGAGAAGGAAGGACTCACTGGAGAAGAGCCTAATTCTGGGAAAGATTGAGGGCAAGAGAAGAAGGGGACGACAGAGAATGAGGTGGCTGGATGGAGTCACTGAAGCAGTAGGCGTGAGCTTAAATGGACTCCAGAAGATGGTAGAGGACAGGAAGGCCTGGAGGAACGTTGTCCATAGGGTCGCGATGGGTCGGACACAACTTCGCAGCTAACAACAACAACAAATACTGTTGATTAAATAAGTCAGTTGAAATTTAATATATTTACATGGGATGCATGTTTAGTGTATCTGAAACTAAATAGTGCTTGGGTTTTATTTATTATGATTACAAAAAGTGCTAATCTTATAAGAAGTTTAGCTATTGTTACATTTATATTTATTTTCCAATTTTACCTGTTTCTCGGATTGTTTCCTATAAATGTGATCAAAATAACTGAAGGCATTCTTTTCTCTGGGACTTTTTTTCTAGGACCCAGGTTACAATTACAGAGTTGAAGTGAAAAAACTTATCCCTCATTTAAAATTTTTGGATGAAATACCAGCAAATCAAACTGCTATTCCTTTTCCATGCAAAATGAATAAGGACTGGTTTATTGTCAAGGAATCAATCAAAGAAGGAAGTTTATTTGAGGAGGCTTCAGGTTCAGGTCTGCTAAATTATTTTGTAAGACTTTGTTTGATGACCAATAATAGGAAGGAATATCTGTGCATACATACACAAACTGATTATAATTAGCAAGAATAGGATATATGTATTTATTTGTCACATTTATTAGGCCACCCCTCACATAAAGGGACTCTGCGTAGCATACAATAAAATTAAGTATCATTTGATTGTGTAAAGAAATGACCTTGGGTAAAGCTAAACTTTGGGTAGCAATAAAACTGTGCTTTTAAGTACTAAAATATAAACTATGCAAAAACAAAAATCAGAACACCAACATGTAGACTCTATGGATATCCTGGAATATGGATACCTCCAGGCCATTCTGCTATTTTATAAGAATCACAGGTGGGAAAATCCCATTAATTTTACATTTTTCCGGAAAAAATGCCAAAGTAGTATTGGACTTGGACCAGACTAGGTTTATGTTGCCATAGGGCCCTTTTCGGCAGGTTTTTGTTTCTCAGCCTATCACATCTTATAAAATAAATGTATATATTATGCTAGGAGATATGTGCATATAAGCTACTTTGAGCTCTCAGAGAAAAGATGTGCTATAAATGCAGTACATTTGCATAAATTGAGTCCTGTGTGGCATAATATTGGACACAGAAGTAAGGATGACCATAGACAATTAAAAATAATGCTTTCTAATTATATGTGAAATTAAACACAGGTAAACATTCAAATATACCATATATTCTCACTTATAAGTCCATCTGCATATAAGCCAACGTTTCAACTTTAAAGCAAAATACCATGAAAAATATGCCACTGCAAATAGGCTGACCCTGATTTTTCATAGTATTTTGACTAAAAATTGAAGGGTTGGTCTATCTGAGGGGCTTATCCATAAAGATTCCGTACATGGGAACTTTTAAAAAGTCTTACTATACATACTGGTGGATAAGCCTATGCATGGATAAGCCGAACCTGATTTTTTAAAATTTTGCCACCAAATTTCTTGTCTTATCTCTGAATATATATAATAGTCTTCCACCTACAAAATTGTTCTAGAACCCTTTAAAAAGAAAAAGAAATCATTGACATTTCTATAATTTCTACAAACTATTTCCCCCCAAATTCATAGTAGGAATATTCCTGTAGGACTGGAGTGAAGCAGTTCTGTTTTTTCATAGAATGATTAGTAAAGTTAGTCCTCATTTAGTGGCCAGATTTGGGACCACAGGTAGATCATTAAGTGGAGTGGTCACTGAGTGAAACCATGACTATGCTTATGATCTTCCTTCAGCTTTCCTTTGCTTTACTGACCTGTGAAGGTCATACATGCAAGGATTGGTCACAAAGTTATTTTTTCATCACTGTCATAACTCTGAATGGTCACTAAGGGAGGCAGTCGCTAAATGAAAATGACTTGTATGAGCATACGCCCCATATGCCTCTTTTGCTTGAGAGTTGTCTTAGCCACCAGTCTCCTCAGGAACTGATCTGGTGTGCTGTAGTGAGATCTCACACATTCCCAAATCTGATTTCAATCTGCTCTTTTGAGACTGAAGATTCTTCAGTATGAGATTCTTCTTCCTTTCAAATCTCCTGATTATTTCCTACTGGTTCTGCCATCCTGGCTGCTTATGTTTGATTTTCCCGCAAATCAGCCGGAGGCTGATGGGTAGCATATCTTTTAAATTCGGCTACTCCTTGGATCTTAGCATCTTAAATTGGCTTCTTCATAGGCTGATTAAGTCTAATAACCCACTCTTCATTTTCTTGGGCATCTCACTGGATAAACCATTTTATATTTTATAGTTGCATTTAGGACAGAATGCAAATTATTTCAAGGGTTATAGTTAGTTAATTCCACTGTCTGCCTCTCATATGGATTAATGCTTGGAAATAACCATAACATTCTTGGTGACTGCCTAATAGCAAACAGAGAATAAAAATCTGTCCTAATATATAATCATTAACCAAATAATTGTTCACCAGGATTGAAATCTCTACTGTCCTTTCAAGTGGAGGCGTGGAACTGATGGGAAGATACTGGATTCTTTTTCAACATGCTATTTTTTTCTTCTTCAATATCCCCAAATGCATTTGTACACATTTTGCTAATTTGAGGCTGAAGATTGGGAGCAACAGACAGGCCAAGATTTCAGCATTTCTCAAACTGCTTTTCATTTCTTAACTGTTCAGTTCAAGCTTGTTTTAGAAGACGTGGGTCTGTTGCCACCATCCTTTCTTTTTGCTTAAGACTATCTTGAGGTGGCTTTTGACCTATGATGGAATAGCTTAGAGCAGTAGTCTTCTAATGAGGACTGTTGTAACTCTTTTAATTAAATTGCTTACAATGAATCCTGATTTTGTGCTATTCTTTTTGAGGAAAATGTTCTTTTTTAAAAAAAGTTCTCTAGCTCTTAAGTAGGATTAACTGTGATAGAGACAAATTCTTTTCTTTTGAACTAAGAAAAATAATCCCACCTGGCAAGCTTTACAGAATGTTTTGAATTAGTTTCATTCTGGCAAAGCAAAACTGGATCAGCTTGAGTATTCCTTTGGGATGGAATTCAAAATGTTCTGGGATGCTTTGGTTTTCACTGAAAAAAACCACAAAAGTGGGTGGGATAGCAAACCACACATAATGCTACTGGCCAACCAATTTGTGGAATATTTGGAACTAGGGGATGTGTTGGCAAACATATTTTCTTTCAACTAACCCTGTAATCCTTTGCATTACCCCGACTCCACCCTGATTTGCAGGCAAACATATAAGTGTATAAATGAGAGGCAACTCTAATAGAACAAATAACTTTTTATTCTTACCATGTTAGATCATGCATAATGTATAAGACAAAAAGCGAATCTGTCCTCAGCATTTGTCCGTTAGTGGTTAATTAGCATCTCCCACCTTCCTAGTCTCATTGGCACCAAGCATAATTTCATTTCCAATTTTCATCTATAGGGTTTCTTTAAATGCTTCCAAGTATTACTGGTGGATTGTGGTTCCTGGTGAGTGCAAAAAGGTCCTAGTGCTATATGACTGCATGAATGGCATTGATTAATATTAAAACAGTAAGTCCAAAGACACCATGCCACCTGCAACTGCATTTTTGCCAGCAATGCAACTATTTAAATAAATGTACTAACAGCCCACTAACAAAACACAACCAATGCTCTGCAGACAACCAAGCAACCAGACAGACACAGCCAATCAGTTTCTTAAACTCACCCTGTAGTATATACATTAAAACCTCAGCAAACAAATACAGAGTTTTATTTGCAGGCAGCCGGAGAATAGCTAGTAAGGTTAGGAAAAGCATTTGACGAGTGCTTCACAAAGCACACTTGTTGGAAAATTAAGCGAGCTCATGTTCCAGAAGAGTCTGGGCATCCGCTTTGATGACTTTCACCAATGACCTCCATCTGTGTGTATGTGCCTAGCTGCTTTAATTGGCAGACTTAATGGAAGTATTGTCTGAATGCATAAAGAACTATGGGGGCAGGTGAGCAAGGGACCCTTTGAAATAGCTCCACTAAACATTGTAGAGTTTGTTTGGCCGTTTCAACCTTTTAATGAAGGATGCTTGGCTCGTGCCAATCAATTCCGAATGCTTACTTGCCAGCAGCACCAGCAGCAACCCAGTTGCAGAGCTCTGACAGCACTCCCCATCATCTCGGCTACAGCAGAGCTGATTGGACTAGTCCTTTAGTAAGCATTGTGCTCTGCTTACATTCCGGCTTTATTTTACTGTTTCCCAGTACTCCATCCCCAAATATTACCCGATCCGGCCAGAGGAAATAGTAATTGCTATATAGGTAAAGAAGGGAATTAAAACAGTAAGGCAAGATACAAGACAAAAATCCAGTCACAACGCTTAGAGTGCCACTTGAACGATTTTATTACTTGAAGCCCTTGAAACGCCCGTGCTTATGTTGTGTAGGTTGTTTTGTGTCCCACTGCTCTTAAAATACATGCTTTTTTCTTTTTTGCCCTTCTGGCTTGAGTAACTCTAGGGAGTCAGCAAGGCTACGAAAGTATCTTTATTTTGGTTTTTAAAAAATCAATACAGATATGGCAATAGAGGCATTTCCCTCATGCAATACCATGTATATATCCACCTTCTGCTATCCACAGAGCCTACATATCATGGCATGAAGATATTCCATACCTTACAATTTGTTGAAGATATGTCCTCATAATGGAGTTTCCATCCCGTAGTAGGCAATCTGCCTACTGCTTAGGGAGGCTGAAGCTGGTGCAAGATGTTCTGGCATGAAAATAGCATTTTCCCCGGGAAAAAATCTGAAACATCCCGTGGAGCATGGAAGAGATGGTGTAAGGGGACATGGGTAGGGGGGAGCTATATGCTTGACTACCATTATCCCAACAGGTGTAGGACTGCCCTCTTTCATCCAGTCTGTGGCTTTGGCACCTGTTCTGCTGTGCTGTTTTGGCTGTAAGGAAGAGCAGAACCCTGGCTCCTGACCCCATTGCCAGGTTAATCACCCCCGGATCTTTAGAGTGTCGGGAGACCTGAAATTCACTATCCTGTACCCTGCTTAAGGCAATAAACCTGGCTCTTTGAGCTCTCCGGCCCAGGCTGAGAATTTTTTACTGGGGTTTTTAATTCTAGGGATGATTTAATCTTTTTTAATTTGTTTTTAACTTTTGTATTGGATGTTTTAAATGCCCTGTAAACCGCCCTGAGTCCTTCAGGAAAGAGCGGTATATAAATTTAATAAAAAAAATAAATAAATAAATAAATAAATAAATAAATAAATGGGAAATGTAATTGAATTATTTTGCCAGTACAGCAATTGCTCTTCTTAGGGAAGGCCTGGCTCCTCTTGTTTGTGGAATGTTCCTTTAAAAAGTTCAGTCCTCCAGAGAGTGAAACCTGGTACAGATAGGGTTCAACATAGGCAGACATTTTTCCCCCTTTTATCCTTCTGAATATGTATACCTAAATTTGATACCAGAATCAATAAAGTGATTTCTCAAACTCTGGTTCTTCAGCAGTATTTAGCAGCAACTGCATCTTGGCTGCACAACTCAAAATTACCACTAGATTGCAGCCAAGATAGACATAATGCTCTTGACTTTGCTGTCATCAAATAGTTAATCAATTGGTTGAGAGGTCAGTCATTCTGGAGAAATTATGACAATATTCTGAAAGCTGAACACCTCTCCCACAGACTCACAAAACCCCCACTTTGAACTCTGGCTCCAAAAACACATCTATACTGCACAAATGGACGCAACCACTACCTTGCTGTTAAGAGAGGACTCTTTGCTGCCATCTGCTGGTTTTTAGGTTGATAAGTTAACAGTTCTTTGGGGAGATCAGTAGGAAAACAGTTGAATGGATGATGTAAAGGCCAGATTTTACACCACCATCCCAGCATGTATCCCTGCAGGTGATTGCTGGCAGCTTTTCCTGTAGTAAGTGACATTCAAATTTCAGGCAGAGAAAATGGCAAGTTATTGCCCTGTGCAGAAGCAATACAGATAGTACAGCACAGTCCTCATCCTGCATATTAAGGGAAACTGGGGAGTGCGGGGGGGCAGGGCAGTGTGACTTAGGCTGCCATAATTTCTCAGCTCAAGGACACAGAATGAAAGCAGGGTAATGCAATTCAGGGATGAGTTCCTTATTTAATATTTCAGGTATCATATCATGTATATGTATGCATGTTTTTTTGTTTTTTAAAATCCTTATATTGCAATGCTCTTTATGAACGATTGCACTCTATTGCATGCTGACCTGAATAATCGCTGACACGAGTTAATACATTTGCACAAAGAATTGTGATTAACGGTGTTCCTGATGTTAGCTTAACAAAGTTTCTTTTGCATTGAACCTAACGTTTAGTGTAGTTATGGATGAATCCATGGTAGTTTTCTTGGCAACAGTACAGAAATATTTTGCTACAACCTTCTAGTGGGAATATTACTTTAATTTAGGGACATATCATTTGTTTTCTGTGCTTCTCTCAAGTGGACACTTATAGCATATTCATGTTACAGTATCATGTTGTCGTTCTTCTCCCAACCCTTGCCCTTCTTCGGTTTAGATTCTCAGTTAGGACTCCTAACGAGAAGGCTGGGCTCTGCTCTACGGCCTGCTGCAACTCATTTTTTGCTAGGTTCCAGACCTCAGCCTCTCCAGAGATCTCCCAGTGCTCATTTGCTTTCTGGCTGTAGCACTCTCCTGGAATCCACCATCTATGATGAGATATTGCCTGATGATGATTCAAGTGACCTGACCCATGGTAATGAAACACCGGGCGCTTTTCTTGCCCATTTCCTATCCTCCAGCCTCTCCTTGACAGAACACGTGGAAGCAAGCAAGAATGGAATTGATAAAAATGCTGGGATGATCTGTGTATTTATGTGCTTATGGTAAATATATGTACACAAAGATTTAGATAGGCTTGCTTTTGCAGAAATTTTTCTGTAACTGAAATTGGGAAGTGAACACGTGTTAAAGAGAGTGATTCAGTTTTATGTTAACATTAGAGATTATGTTCGGTCACGTAATCTCTGCATTGTGGTTGGCTGTTCTCAAACCTTTTGCTGCACAGATAATGAAATTTCTGACACTTTTTTTTCCCAAAGTCAGTTTGACTATCGTGCTATCTTAAGCTGAATGAGTGAAGATACTTTTGAGCATTTTGCCCATTCCTACTAATCCTACCTCAGCTCACAAATGCGTTTTTTCTGTGGTTTAGAGTAACAACTGACCAAAATAGAAAGCTGGTTTATTTTTTTTCTGAATATCTCTTTCTAAATACGGAGAAAACATAATTGCCTATAAGCTTGTATATGAAGTTTTTGCAACAAAAAGAGTTTTTTAAGCATATGAAATTTATATGAAATTATAAATTAGGACACTTTTTAAAATTTGTTTTTGACAGGTTTCAGCAGAGTTATATGTGGGAACCCCATCAAAGCTCTTCATGCACGAAGACAGAAATTAGGTGTAAGTTTCTTTATAAGTACATTCTTGAAGGGAGGGAAGGTTAGAAGCGGGTTGTCATGTAAGAAGAGTAAGCCTGTTGGACAGTGGTGGGATTCAAATATGTCAACAACCGGTTCTCTGTGTGGATGCCACTTCCGGAAGTCCATTCTGGGCCTGGGCAACAAAAAATTAGCTGGCGGTTCTGCCGAACTGGTACGAACTGGCTGAATCCCAGCACTGCTGTTGGAGCTACAGAATTGTATACATTTAAGTGAGCTCAGAATAAACGTAAAGGTTTAGTACATGCTTCTCAGTCTGCTTCTAGAGCTAAAAAGCCCCCATAAAGTTTTCTGCTTCTTCTTAGGGTGTGTTGGCTAATTAAATTATCAGCCTTTTCCTTTTGATATATGAATGGGTTTCTGGCAAACCTTCTCACTCACCATGGAGACTCATACTTGTGAAAGCAAAGTGGGAAAGCTGTTAGGGACATTTCAAGGGAAGGAACACATCTGATATATAGAGAAAAATGCTTCTAAGCCTTCACCAGGAGACAAACAACAAACGGAGCTGGGTTGAAATATTGCCTGATCCTGCACTTTTGCTTTGCAATAGTATGTCAGGATCCCCCTCTTACCTCCAGTCACTGTGGCACAACAGCAGGTGGTCTGTGTTGGTACAATAAACATTGGCCATGATGGGAAGACTATGAAATAAATTTTTTAAAAAATAATCCTTGGCAAAATTAATTATTTTCAGTGGATGCAGATATATTTTATATAATTTCTCTAATATCGTAGTCTACAGTAACAAATCTGTTCCAGCCACTGTGTCATCTGTCAGAACATAATTATGATTTTGAAGAAACTGGCAGTGTAAATGAGAAAGACATCTTTGCCGAGCTGAAAGTCTTGCAAGAACATCATTACCAGTAAGAGCCAAAATTTAGTCCATTATTAAGCAGAAATTTTTAGAGTTTCCCAAGATTAATCAGCAAGTGAACGTAATCTCCCCTTGATGATGAACAGTTGCATTGTGTCACACCATGAAGCCTATGGAAAGACAAAGATTAGGAATGTTTTGATTGGGGATTATTACTATGAAACTCCATGAAAAGTCTATCCTTTAATAGCTATTCTAGGTTATCTGTTTGGGGGAAAAAAAGTTGTGCTTTCTCTTGTTTTCATTGTCATAAGCATGTCAGCCATTTTGTGGCCATGCTCAGGACCTGTCATTCATTTTTCCTCTTATTTTCATTCAGCGTTTATAGTTTACAAAGGAAGAGAAATCAAATAAAAATTGTTAAGAATTTCTACATAGATAGTTGTCTATTAAAAAATAAAGACACCCACTTCAGTTCATGCTTTTGCTATCGTATCTGATTTTCCGCTTTTAAGCTATTGTCTTTTCTGTATTGGTGGTATAATACAATCAACAGTTTATTATTTAGAAGAGCAAATTCATGGCAATAACAAATCTGCATATCATGGTTTGTTTAATGTTACAGCCCTCAGTCATGCTCACTATGAGGAATTACTGTGCCAACATCAGTGGTTACAAAATTAAGAAAAAAAACATAATTAGGATTTTAGGACTAGTTTTCTTGAGAAGAATAAGATGGGTGGGTGAGGGGTCTGCACTGGTGTCAGATTAGAAGAAAGACAAAAACAACACTGTCAGAGATAAGTCCTGAAGTTTTTTTGTGGCATTTTTTTTTCTCAAGAAAGATTTGCTAAAGACTGAATGTGATTATTTTCCTGTAAATGCTGTAAAATCTAATTTGGGGTGATTTTTTTAGAGCATAGCATGGGGCAAAGTTCATAATGAAAGCATTACCCTGGATTTTTTTTCCTTCTGGTATTATTTCAGTTTAAAGGTATATGACACATAATGTAAGTTGGATATTAATATATATTTTTATGTGCAGTATTTTATAAAAATTTGGGCAGGATGGCATCTAATCAAAAAGTAAATCTCTTGCAGACACTTGCAAGCCCTCCAAGGGGCGAAATCTCCCCAGCTGCTGAAAATAACACACAGTGATGAAGAAGGGGAAGAGGAAGAAAAAGGCTGCAGCCTGAGTGACAGCTGTGATGAAGATTTCAAAGGAGCCTTTCAGGACATCACACAAATGATCTCGTCAGAAGCTTCTTCTGGTCACCATCTTTCTCAGTTGTCATCAGGTATTATACAACTAAGAGGGCAAACTGGAGTGCCATTTGTATATGTGATATTTAAAGATTAGAGTGTGGTATCATTAAGGCAAGCAAATGCTGAGGAAAAGGAGAAGGTATTCTTAGCTCACTGTGAGGGAGTGAGGAAGAAAAAAAAGGTATGGAATTTATAGTGTGTTAGAAACAATAGCAGCAGCAACTTCTGCAGTTCTCCTGTCTCACTACAGGTATTGATCAGCATTTTGGGATGCAAATAATTTAGAACTTTTCAGATGTTACCAAAAAGATTTAACAGGCAAGCCACAGAGACGACCCAACTCTTTGCTGTGTAAACCCAGCCACAGTAGTGTAGTTCATGGTCTGCAGTTGTTAAATGGTTTAGCACGGTGCACAAAGTGTTTAAGATAGTTGCTGAGAGATACGTTGAGAATCTGAACAGACTTGGCACATAACTCCTTTAATCATAGTGAAATTACATAGAAATTTATTACTCAAATTCTAGCCTAAGCAAAAGATTTTTAAGCTGTGCTATTGTGTTTCTTTCAACTGTGTGTGATTCTCAGACTGCCTGGACAAGTCCCTGCAGTTTTCCAGAAGTGACTTCCCATTGCTTTCTCCCTACGGTCACGAGAAAGTGATTAGCCCAGAGTTACCCAGGCGGCTTTTGTGCTTAAGGTGGGACTAGAACTCTTGGTCTCCCAGTTTCTGACCTGATACCTTAACCACTACATCAAATTGGTTCTCAAGTTCTGCTTAGTACCCACTAAAAATGTGGCAGAAGCAGCTATTCGGTAAAAAAAAAAAAAAGATAAAGGTTCCCCCGCACATGCGTGCTAGTCGTTTCCAACTCTAGGGGCCGGTGCTCAACAATTCTTAAAAAAGTGCTATTTACAGACCTGCAAATGTATAGATATTCCCTGTTATTAAGCTATCTAAAATATTCAGAGAAGACATATATTGCACTGAAATTGAGAGCTGCATATAAAATTAATCATTCCTTTAGAGCTTTGGAATTATTAAAGTTGGGAATTCATGCCATTCTTTCCATCCTGGTAAGTTTCTCTTACAGAACTCAGCAATCTTTTGAAAGCCTTTTTGGGTGAAATGTTTTTGCTGCTAAATTGATGGTGTGCTTTCCCCTCACATTTCAGATTCATCACCTAGCCTTGCAAATGCATTACCAAGCATTGCAAAGCGCTCTCTCCAACCTTCTCCTCCAAAGTGTCCTTCACCTGTCTCCATGGGCATGACAGCTGGGCTTGTGAGAACCAGACACCTGAAGATACCTCACTCAAAAAAAGCTGTATTAAAGCTGCAGCCTCCGTTAGTTGTGAACAGGGAGGAAGTGCAGCATATGGCTGAGAGGACTGCTGCTCTGAATCTTCACAGAAAACCAGATGCATCACCTAATGCAGCACTCTTCACACGGAGGGAAACAGTTTGTGGCAGCAAACAGATTAGGAGGCCCTTTTCAGTACCAGCAGCATTTGGACCAACAAATAGGTTTGGATCTTATCCCCAAAGCTGATTCATAGTTATATATGGGCCAGGTTAGGTATACCTGAGCCTGCTTAAACCACTAAAAGGTAAAGGTAAAGGTTCCCCCGCACATGCGTGCTAGTCATTTCCGACTCTAGGGGCCCGTGCTCATCTCCGTTTCAAAGCCGAAGAGCCAGCGCTTGTCCGAGGACAACTCCGTGGTCATATGGCCGGCATGACTAGACGCCAAAGGCTCACGGAACGCTGTTACCTTCCCACTGTAGTGGTCCCTATTTTTCTACTTGCATTTTTACATGCTTTCAAACTGCTAGGTTGGCAGAAGCTGGGACGAGTAACAGGCGCTCACTCTGTTATGCAGCACTCGGGATTCGACTCGCCAAACTGCCGACCTTCTGATCGACAAGCTCAGTGTCCTAACCCACTGAGCCACCGCATCCCTTGCTTAAACCACTAGCCAAATGCTATCACAGTGGCCAAAAATGTATTGACACAGTTTTAATTTGGGGCAATGTTATCCATTATCCAATGTATGACAGGTTACTTAGCAACCCTTCAAAGTTACGATGGGCCCTGAAAAAGTCTATTTATAACCTACATTTAAAAGTCTAGCCTGTCCCCCCCATCACAAGGTCTTGGTTATGATCTTTAAGTCCTTACATGGCATGGGTCCGGGTTACCTCAGGGACCACCTGCTGCCGGCGTCAACTCCCCTCCACCCTCCTCAGGGTGCCTCCGGTAAGGGAATGCCGACTGGTGGCCCCCAGGGGGAGGGCCTTCTCTGTGGGCGCTCCGGCACTATGGAATCAACTGCCGGTGGAGCTCCGGATGACATCAGACCTCCGAACCTTCCGTCGCGGCCTGAAGACCCACTTATTTGAATTAGCTGGTCTGGCCTGATGGGGGAATATGGGCTTTTAAAATTGTTGTTCTTAGTATTGTATTATTGTTTTTATCTGGGCATTGGTTTAATCTTATTTTAACTTTTGTATTGTAATTTATATATGCCCTGTGAACCGCCCTGAGTCCCTAGGGAGAAGGGCGGTATACAAATTAAATAAAACCTAAAAACCTAAAACCTAAACATGACCACCATCTCTGCAACTGGCCTGCATTTATGGCCATCTGCAATGCCCTGCAGTCATGTGACTATAATTTGCAAAACTGGTGTTTACTCCCAATTTCCAGCGGAAAAACGATGGGTTTGCTATACAACTGCAGCATTCATTTATGACCACTGCGAAAAAAAGATTGTAAAATTGGGTGTGGCTACATGACCCATTCAGTAACAGACGCAATTTACAACTGAAATTACAGCCTTAGTTATGGTCACAAGCCAAGAACTACCTTTATAAAGTTTGGCTAAAAGATAACCAGCCTGAAGTCGCCAAATAAGAATCCTTAGCTGAGGTTTGACTTGGAGCTGGGACATCTCAGCCTCAGTTCAAAAACCTTAATCATTAACACACACACACACACACACACACACACACATTTTTTATATTAAGTTGCAAGCTAAGTTGTTTTTCTCTTGCTGGAAGTGTTGCTGTTGCTACCTGGTGTCCCTTAGTCTCCCACCCAGGAAGGAGACAGAAGTTACCTGTTCTTCCTTCTGCAGCTGTGAGAGACGGAGACAGAGCAGAGAAGCGGTCATTTTTTTTCCTATCCTTACCCATTTAGCTCCAGGATGCAACCTTCCCATGGCCACTGCCTGTCTTTGAGTAGACTGAGTTGGTCCCTATTCACAGGCTCCCATTGTAGATATTCTGGCAAGTGTCTTCACTATAGAAGATGAACCTGCTGAAATTTTAATCCCTGGGATTTTAGGGAGTTATCTATTCTTTCTGGTAGTTAAAATATAATTTAAGCTATGCCTAAGCACGGGAGAAAGATTTGAATGTGATGCCTCATATTCAACAGTTATTTTCCCCCCGTCACAATGATTCCCCCCCCCCGCAACAAACTACCTGTGTCACTTTTTTCCTTTCCCCATAACATTTTAAATAATCTATGACATAACGTTATTGCAACCATGCATCTCTCCCACCACCAACCGGCAATTTTTTAATAGTGTGGCAGGAAAGTATTCAATGTGACAATGTTCTGCCATGACTTAATGGAGACGAGGGCTTAGAAATAGGCTTCAGTAGCAACCCAGTTAAAGCACTGGAGATACTTAGAAGACTAGAAGACCATCTGTTCCTCTTTATTTGGTCCGATAAACTTACTAATTTGTTGAATCTCTTCTCTTTAGAGCCACTGTGGATAGAAGCCTACCTAAGACAATCACCCATCAGATACCTGCCACTCATTCATACACAAATATGCCAGAGAGATTTGCAGTGCTGAACATGGTCCACCCTCTGACCGCCAAAGCTGCCTTGCAGAGCTTGTCAAAAAGGCCAGATATCTCAATGATTGCTCAAAGCAAGGCTCCCCAGTTGTAGGAAATGCCCCGAACAAGCTGTGCATGTCTTGTTGCCAGGTCTCAGAAGCTCTCAGCTGTACTTGATTTCCTGTCTTCCCAGGAGCAGCACAGGCCAGCTTCTCCGATTCAGCAGCCTGATTCATCACTGAGGGTGACGGTGCCCCTACGCAAGCAGAGCAGTTGAAAGAAACAACTTGACTTCTCTCCAATTAAACTGCTGCTGTGGAGAATCAACGATTCCCCCCCACCCCCAGCGGCCTTCCTTTTTAGCAGCCTTTGAAAGGAAGGGGAAAAAGGGCTTGTGACTACATCGCTGATGTTTAGAACAGCTGTTTGAGTGGTCTCAGGAGCCAGGGTGGTTTCCTTGACTCAGCTGGTGGGAGGATGATACAACTGGTTCCCTCAGCTGCAGCTCCAAAGTGTCAGCCTTCTCCCATAGTGATTAAGAGGCTGGGAACAATAGGCAGCTTAATCTGAAGAATATGTTGTTTTTTTTGTTTCATGTTCCTTGACCAGCAGACTCCTTGGTTTCAGGTACTAGTTTTTACTTCAACTAATGTAAACAACCTATGTTGCTTGGTTACAATTTTCAGCATGGAATTACCAAATAGCAAGAAATGTAGGACCATTTGACCAAATCACTTTATTTGTCTTGAAAGAAATGTGTGGCATACCTCGAGATTGTATTTTCTTCAAGTCAGGTGACCAGTATGTACCCATATCTTTATATCAAATGTGGGTGGTTCCTAACAATTACTCATTTACCTCAGGCTTTTCATGTCTATTTACAATAAATGTACTTTTAGTTCAAATTTCCTTAAGTTGTAGAGCATTTTTAGATTGACAGAGAAAAACGCATTGTTCGTAAGTGTCAGCATTTAGGTGCGAGGTACAATGCTATTCTAGTAGTCCTGCCTATTAATTGGCACATAGATGGATACAGTTTTCACTTGGTCTTTGATGTGTAATATGGATGGTGGTGTTATGAAAATCAGGGACTCCCACATAGGGCTAGTAGGTGGCCCTGTTTTGATTGTGGTATTTGGAGCAAAGTAGCAAATTCATGAGATTTGTTACTTGCCATAGTTCATACTGTATCTTTTTCACACAAGTCTTACAAAGTGTATATGCTAACAAAAGAAAGGTTTGTGTGAATTGAAACTCAAATATGTATAGGTTATTATTGTGACTATTTTGAAACCAGGTATTGTAGTTTTCAAAATTAATATTGGACAATTTTGGAGTGAGGTTTACAAAGACATAAATTATGCAACAATCCAACCTATAAGCTATTCCTTTTTGTTCAGATTTTTAAAAATGCATAATGATATCAATAACGTTGATATAAACTCTTTGGTAGGCTCTTATGTTGAAGCTTAAATATTTGTAAACCATGAAAAGTCTTCGAAAAGCTCCAAAACTCTGCTTCTATTCACCCCATAGTGGGGTCCTGCTGAATTTCATAACTGGAATATAGTTTTATAGGAAAGTAGTACCCAAAATGATATGTGGGAGCATTAGCCTTAAAAATAGGTATACCCTATAAATTAATTGTTCAATCCAGTTTTTGTAGGAATTGAAATTCTGCCTTTTCTACACACACAAAATATGAGCCAGCAGGCAATCTAGCCTTTGATATGTTCATATGCTAACAGTATAAAGAACTTAATGTAGCAAAAATATTTTGTAAATTGGATTCAGATTTACATGCTGAAATCAAGGAGACTCCAACCAACCTCATAACCCTTGAATTGCAGTGTGTTTTCCCTAAGTAACTGAATCCAACCCACAGAATACTCAGTGTTATTTCCAGTCCTGTATGAAGATACTGAATAAACCTATCAAGTGGTAACCCCTTTCACTTGCTCATATCATTATGTATAGGGAAATGCAGAATATTTGCAAAGTTAGGGCTTGATTGGAAAAGAAAAGTGGCTTTCATTCATTTCTTTATGCTTAAACATACTGTAAAAAAGGTAAAGGTAAAAGGTAAAGGTTCCCCCGCACATGCGTTCTAGTCGTTTCCAACTCTAGGGGCCGGTGCTCATCTCCGTTTCAAAGCCGAAGAGCCAGCGCTTGTCCGAGGACGTCTCCATGGTCATGTGGCTGGCATGACTAGACGCCAAAGGCGCACAGAACACTGTTACCTTCCCACCGTAGTGGTCCCTATTTTTCTACTTGCATTTTTACATGCTTTCGAACTGCTAGGTTGGCAGAAGCTGGGACGAGTAACAGGTGCTCACTCTGTTACGCGGCACTCAGGATTCAACCCGCCAAACTGCCGACCTTCTGATCGACAAGCTCAGCGTCCTAACCCACTGAGCCACCGCGTCCCTTACAAACATACTGTAGAACTGCCAATTCCCATTTACCAATGCAAAAAAAGTTGGCTTCTCTCATATTGATTATGAAAAAGCACCTAGGGAAAAGGTGCTGAAGCCTTCCAGACCTTACCTGACCTTCCAAAAGGACCCTCTCATTTTCTTTTTCTTTCTTTTCTTTTCCTTTTCTTTTCCTTTTCTTTTTCTGCTTTGCTAACTTTGGTTGATGGAAAAGCCATATATAAAGGAACATTCCTGGGAGAAGCCATCCATCACAGTTGGAGAATCTGACTCTTATTAGATGCCAAATTATTTCCCAACTTCTCAGCTTAGCAAGGAGACTCCTTTCTTCGGCTCAACCTATCACTATTTTGGTTGATCAACAGCAAGATAACCTGTTCACAATGATACTTCTTCCATTCTCATGCTAAAACACTTCTAATTTGTAAGGTGATCCTTCCTTCCAAAGTAGCTAAAGACACATTAATACTTGCTTCAGAACTGGAAGTGCAACTCATAAAAGTAAGTGTACCTTGTCAGACAAATTTTGAGGCCTGCTTTGTATTTGAAGAAGTCACACATCTTCACTCCTATTCATTAGCTTGTTGTTTAGCATTGCAGCCTCTCCTTAGATGCAGATCAGTTGTAGCAGGAAGATACATCATATAGTTGAAACCATGTTTCGAGTGAGCGCTATTCTGTCCTATCAGAGATACCGCAGGAATTGTGTCAAGCGTCTTGAATGTCTGAAAAATGAAAGAGGGAGACATAGTCCATAATATAATGGCCACATGTGTCTTTGAATACTGCTGTTGGACTTCACAAAGCGCTCTCCTGTTAGAACTCTACAGAGACTATTTTGCTCTATTTGTTGTGGCTGTTGCTTTGTAGCCGTTAAGACAAGATTTGGGAAAAGATATTGACGTGAACATTTTCTTGCCTCTGCCACACCCTTAACTCAAATGTTATTTTTCCTTTCATAATTTTCCAACTTCGAATGCTGGCAAAATATACGACTGTGCAGGTGAGTGGGGAAAAAACAAACTCACGTCATTCTTCCTTTTTTCTGCTCTTAAGATAAAGCCTGAAATAGCATAACCTCTCTCTCTCCATTCAATCCTATTTAAAAATTCTGCAAAAGGCATTTTATATGTTTAATCTGACCTGCACAGCTTCAAAAGTGATGGAATGTAAAGTTAATTAGCATTTGTTCAATAAAAGACTTTACTTAAAGCCTGAAAGTTAAATCTGAGCCTTCAGTGTACAACAACATCATGGCTATATTTTTATTCATTTTTGTCATTCTGCACTGTTAAATCTGGCCTTAGCAAACAAAAGGAGCACCAGGTTTATTCTGCCCGAACTCATTTTACTTAACAATGTACCTGAACGTAATCAGAAACTACTATCATGTAATGCTGTTAATATTTTATTCCTTCATAAAGTGGTATAGGCCAAGAAGTACTGGTGCTTTTAAGTCTTTTTTTTTTTTTGAGTTAATAAGAGTTGCTGTGCACTCTCAGTAAGTCGATAAACTGTTTGCCTAAGAGCAAGCCAGAGGAAAAGAAACAAGATTTCCTAGTTAATAAGTCATCATCAAAAAGAGTTTTTCAGCTGGAACTGACTTATTGAGGTGGCACAGTTCCACCAAGTTTGAGGGTTTCCCCCTCCCATGTTTTTCTCATTCTTTCTTGCCTATGATATAAAATTATTACCCCGAATCAGTGCTACAGTGAACCTAGGAATTGGAACAGGCATCAGCAAAATCTTATTTCAAATTGCACATTTTTTTTATGAGGTATAGATGTTCCCGAGTCTGTAGGATCATAAGATGTATTAGAACAGGGCTTTTCAACCGGTGGTACGCGACTGTCCTAGAGAAGTGGTAGCGGGGGGGGGGAGAGAGGAATGAGTTGAAGCGGCAGCAGCATCACAGAAGCCCAAGGGAGAGACAGCTGGAGCTGCGAGCTCATTGGCGCTTCCGAAAGCAGCGCTTAGCTGGAGGTGCACGGAAAAGGAGGGGGGAGAGGAAAGGATATAAAAAGAGGTTTTGGTGGGCGCATGCACAGGAGGTAGCGAGTGCCTGCCATCCCTGCTGACCACTCAGAAAGAAAAGAGGCCGGCCCAGGCCGACCGGGTGCTGATTGACAACCTCGTAGCTACCATCAAAGCCAGAACGCGCTCAGCCTTAGATCCACAGGGCAGCCCTGGAACCAGTGATGGGCCACCTCATTGCCTCAGCCCTGTCCCTGCCCTGCCCCTTGGGCACACGCATAGAAGGTAGCGGTGAGTGCGTGGGGCCTGGCATCCCTGGGGCCCACATTTTGAGTGCTTTCCAGGTTTATTTTTTAAAGCCGCCTGAGGCTCCAGGCAGGAAGCTTCCCGTTTTCACTCCTCTGCCCCCGTGGTTGTCTCTGTGCCTGAAGGGCCTCTGCGTGGCTCTCAGCTCACCTCTCCCAGTGTGTGTGGGTGCGCGTGCGGCATGGGGGTGGAGTCTCGCCTCTTGCAGCCCCACGCTGTGCATTGGGGAGGAAAAGAACAGGAGAGAGAAGAGAGGCTGCGATGGGAGCTTCTTCAAGCCTTCCACGGGGTTGGGAGCAGGAGCTGAGAGGTGCAGCTGAGGGACAAGATGGCAGCACCTTAAGAAAAAGAAACAAATACTCCAAAAGAAACCAGCTTTCATTATTGTGTAACCTGCCATCACAGAAGGTCTCTGTTGAGGGTGCGGAGCTGCAAGGGGTGAGACCCCCCCCACCCGCCTGTGCACACACACAAACACACACACACACAAACACATGCGCAGGTCTGAGGTGAGCTTAGAACCATGCAGAGGCAACAACAGGGTGAAGGGGTCAAATTGTGAAGCCTCTGCCCACCACTGCCTGCCTGCAGTGGAGCCTCTGGCAGTTTTTTTTTCTTTCAAAAAAGGGAAGGAAGGTAGGTAGGTAGGAAGGAAGGAAGGAAGGAAGGAAGGAAGGAAGGAAGGAAGGAAGATTATAATGAGGGAGGGAGGGTCTGAGAGAAGTCCTACCTTAGCACTTGGCCAAGACCAGCCCTGCTGCCCTTTTGCAATCCCCTTGTCCCCTCTTCCCAACTCTCCTGGTGGTCTCCCATCCTATCGCTGAGGATACTTTGGTTACAAAGCCAGGTCTCCTCGCATGGAGAGGGAGTGGGCCTCCCTCTGACCCACTCATTTTGCCATCCCACACACACACCATGAGCAACCTGGCCAAGGAGAGCGAGCCAAGCAGCAGCCTCGAGGAGAAGGTAAGCATAGCTGGGGGTCCCCTTGGGGAAGGCTGGGCTGGGCTGGGCGCTTGCCCTCCACTGCCCAGGGCTCTGGGCAGCCTGCACTGCCGGGGGTCCTCTGCGTGGCCTTGAGAGCAAAGGAACCACCACCAAAAAAATTAAAACTGGTACGTTTTTCCTTTTTTTTTTTTACGGTTTGTAACATTTTATTAGATTATGGAATAAAATACAAAAATACAAAAGCAAATAGAAAGAGACAGTGGGAAGGAAGAAGGGAAAAAAAGTGAGGGGGAGAAGGAAAAGGAAAAGGTATTGGCTTCCGACTTCCTTTATCGCAGTAGAATGAAACATTAACATTGAACCTCAACTTTTTACTTTCCCATAATAGCAGTGCTTTTCTTGTAAAAGAAAAAGGTGCCGGAACTCACACACGTCACACAACCCGCCTTGTCTACCCTACAAGGTTCCATCCAAAAAAGGTGCCGGAACTCCGTTCTGAGCGTTCTATGAGGGAAAAAAAAGCCCTGCATAATAGTATAAGCTAGCCATTTCTATAACAACAAATGAATCTAAACAGTAAAACCCAAAATCCGACACACACCCCCTTTTTTTTCAGTCATCAAGTTTTTGACACCTTGCTGAGCACAGGTGGTTCTCGAATATTGTTATGTCCTAAAAGTGGTACAATCTGTGAAAAGGTTGAAAAGCCCTGTATTAGAAGATAACGGAAATAGAAGTTTTTTCTAGTATGCTTTTTCCACAAGTTACTGGCCTTCCAGATGAATTGGCTGTGCGAATGCCGCAGTCTCCAAATCGCACGAGAGGTTGTTGCCCTAATACAGGGGTCGGCAACCTCGGCTCTTTTATGACTCGTGGACTTCAACTCCCAGAATTCCTGAGCCAGCTATGCTGGCTCAGGAATTCTGGGAGTTGAAGTCCACGAGTCATAAAAGAGCCGAGGTTGCCGACCCCTGCCCTAATACAAAGAGGGACACTGGTGGGAATTCTTACACCAATCCGTATTTGAACGACTGTTTTGTCTCCTAGGCTCCATTTGCTTTTTACCTTTATGCCTGATAGTTTGTTTCTATCAAATCAACGATGTGCAAAGATGCACATTGTAGAGTTCTCTTGAATGAAAAGGTAATAACTATTTTAAAGTATAGTCAAACGCCCAAACCTGGGAAAACCTAACAGGAAAGCAAAACTATGCTGACTAGAGTAATTACATCTTTTGCACAAAAGCTCTTTATTGTGAGAAACCTCCCCTGAGGTTTAATAGCGGCAGCTACCTGGGGAAAGAGTTATTTTCCTCATATATTACAATGGAACCCACTGCTGTCTCTTTCCCCAGTGTTTTATTGGTTCCCAAGTCTCAAGTTCATAGTTTTCACAAGTTTGAGGAGGAAGATGCTCTCTCTATGCAACTGATAGCAAAGGACTTTACTTACTCTCATTGCTGGTTCCTGAGGCACTGGTTTCCATGACTGAAAACCATGACTGAAAAATCTTCTTCAGTGTCAGAAGAGCTTTCTTTAACTGCCAAAAACAATAAAAATACTGTTATGAACCCTAAAGCTATTTCTCCTTTCTGAAGAGCTTTTTTCCCCCCCCTAAGCTACCAAAAGAGTTTAAATCATTTCCCTACTTTGACAGTATCTAAGATGCTTGAATATTTTTGATCCCAGGACTGGAAAAATTCCTGTGCCCCTCCTAGAATCTCCAGAAATGCTGCTACCAAATTGTAATGTTGAATGTGACCAAAGAGTGACATTATTAAACAGATAAAGGGTAATCCTCTTAATGCTTTGGAGTACAGCTAGAAGTATGCTGCTCAAACCTCAAATATAAACCCGTGCCTAATATATACATAGGGACACGGTGGCTCAGTGGGTTAGGACGCTGAGCTTGTCGATCAGAAGGTCGGCAGTTTGGCGGGTTGAATCCCGAGTGCCGCGTAACAGAGTGAGCGCCTGTTACTCGTCCCAGCTTCTGCCAACCTAGCAGTTCTAAAGCACGTCAAAATGTACCGTAAGTAGATAGATAGGGATCACTACGGTGGGAAGGTAACAGTGCTCCGTGCGCCTCTGGCGTCTAGTCATGCCGGCCACATGACCACGGAGACGTCCTCGGACAAGCGCTGGCTCTTCGGCTTTGAAACAGAGATGAGCACCGGCCCCTAGAGTCGGAAACGACTAGCACCTTTACCTTTACCTTTTTTAAATATATACATAAAAAATGAGAACCCTGATTTAGCACTACTGAACAATGATGTGGATGAATATATTCCTGCGCACACTATCCATTGGGTTTTATAATTTATAAATTTACACATTTATTTTATATTCTATTTTTTCAACAAAAAAAGGATCAAGCAAACAGTTCATGGTAATGGAGAATGGGAATTTCACGTATTAGAACCACAGTGTGTTGAAGGGGAAAAAATGTCCTTAACATTTGGTGGATCTAAGGATATTTATTTATCTTTATGGCTAGATTGGATAAGCCTTCCACAAATGCTTCTGACTCTGTAATATAAAACCAGAGCTCAGAGATAGTCCTAACATGCTTAACACTGGGTAGAGATTTTCTCCCATCCCTTTTGCTTGAAGGAGAATCAAAATAGAATAGACAGAGATGATAACAGCTGACATCAAATATTTGGACTTAAAAAATTGTTTGACAAGTCATTTCATGGATAGTTAACTGGCTAAAGGATAGACAACAGAGCAAGAATAAATGAAGAATGAGATATTAGTTCTAGGAGGACAAGTACTCTTGTGATGGTTTGTATTATGTTTTTGTTTTGTTTGGTTGAAATTAAGGAAACTACATCAGTTTTTAGAAGTATAGGGCAGGGCTTTTCATCCTTTTCAGAGATTGTACCACTTTTAGGATATGGCAATATTTGAGTACCACCAGTCACCTAGCAGGTGGGACTGCGGTGGGTGCAGGAGGATGGGGGGGTCAGCAGGTCCTGGCTGGGCAAGGCTGGAGTGCTAGGCCTTTAGTTGGGGCTGCCAGCATGGTGGCGGGTTGGAGTGCCAGGTGAGTGTCACTTTGCACGATGAAGCCGACAGAGGTACTTGCAAGTCCTGCTCCAGCTATGGCAAGGAGCAGCGACTGTATCTGTGCTCAGGGGGTGAGGAAAAGGAAATGGAGAGACATGGTGGCTGGGCTGCCATGTGGCCCGCTGGATTTGGGGTTTTCCTTTGTGAACTGGGGTGGGCCGCCCCCTTGCTGTCTCCAGGGCAGCCCCAGGCCAAATGTACACACCCCGTGGGCATGTCAATCCCCTCTTCCTTCTTTTGTCTTCAGTGTAGCTGCAACTGACTCCTTTCCCCAAACTGCACTCCAGCTACCAGCTGGAGCCTGGCACAGATCCTGGGGCTCAGCAGAGCCCCAGCAACACCGTGGCTCCAGCTGACTCTCCCACAGGCCTGTGTTGCATTGCCACCACTTCAGTTCATCCCCACGCTACACTTTTACACTTTTTTTTACACTTTTTTTTACAGTGCTTTTCAACTCATCGTAAGCGTACCACCTGCCAGGTGCCGATGTACCACCAGTGGTATGCATACCACCAGTTGAAAAGCCCTGGTGTAGGGGATAGTAAATTAGGAAAATAGCATTTTAAAAATAAAAGTGGTTTTTCATTAAGGAATTGTTTGATTAAAAATAAAAGTAAATATTTGGATTCTGTCTGTTCTTTCTCAATTCATTTTTTTTCAGGTTTTCTGAGCACAGCACCAGAAAATTAGAGCTTTATTACAGGTATCTTCATGAAATTAGCAGTTAGTTTTAGTGTGGCTGCTTATGAAAGAATAAGTTGTTCCATTTGTTGCAAATTAATTGTGGATTCTGTGTGCTAAATGGTCTTTTTGATATGACTACCATAGTCAGACCTGAGAGAAAAGGAAGGGTTGGGATTTTTTTAAGAAAACAACAACAAAAAAGTTACATTCCCCATCTGTTTTCCTCTTGTTTTCGATGGAGTGATCATACAACGTTTTGAAACTTGTTGAAGAATCTATGGAAAGTTGCTTTGAGTTCCTAAAATTAAAAAAAAAGATTCTATAGAAAGTGCCTTACTTTATCGTTAAGAATGAATAGCTGTGACAGTGTTAAATAATGGCTTCCTTAAGCATGATTTATTACACAAATTACAATTGTTTAAGTTTGCACAATATACTAGGCCAATCTCTAAAATTTCAGGGAAGCCAAATTATTAGAATTTCCTACAAAAGTAAGAGAACTCAGCAATGGAATGAGCTGCTTCAAGGCAGGATTAGTTGTTTTCATTGGATAGATGCAAGCTTGGTCTGGAAGTTCATCTCTCAAAGATGGGCTGTCTGAAAATGTGGTGTTAAGCTGGATTAAATTAACACCTTCCACAGTGCTTATTACTGTATCACAATGTGACATAATTTTAAGCACTTCTAATCATAACTGGTTTCTACACCTTCCCTTTTCAAAGACAGTTGAATTTTCTTTGCTGTACCTTGGGCAGAATGAAAACTTGGAGAATTCATTAGTGTCTTCTTTGCCAACAGAAAGGGGAAACTTGTCAATGGAAAGGTCCACGTTATCACTATAAGCTGCTGCTGCTGCTGTAAACTGGTGAGGATTTACGTATTGTGACACCATCTCAGAAAAAGTGTGAGAGAAGGGTAAGTAGTTGTCATATCTGCTGCTTTTAATGTTTATACTTACACCATACCTTTTTATGAGAGATTCAAAAGAGAGATTCAAGGTGCTGGTAATGACCTATAAAGCCCTGAATGGCTTGGGTCCGGGATATTTGAGGGAACACCTGCTACCAGCATCAAGCTCCCTTCGTCCAGTGCGCTCGCAGAGGGAGGGTCTTCTCAGGGTGCCGCCGGTAAAAGATTGCCGGCGGATAACACCCAGGGGGAGGGCCTTTTCTGTGGGTGTGCCTGCCCTCTGGAACCAGCTGCCCGTGGAGCTCAGGACTACCCCTGACCTACGTTCATTCCACCGAGACCTGAAGACTTGGCTCTTTGAGCTCTCTGACCCAGGCTGAGAATTTTAACTGGGTTTTATTTTCAGGGATAATTTAATCTTTTATTTGTCTCTTAACTTTGTATTTTGTATTGGTATGATTTTAAAATGCCCTGTAAACCGCCCTGAGTCCTTTGGGAAAGGGCGGTATATAAATCTCATAAAATCTAAATCTAAAATCTAAAAGTAAAGTATCAAGATAAAAATACAGAAACTTTACAATGAGATATACTGTATATATAAAAGCCCTTAGGACTCTTCAGAAGTTTATTATTGTTTATGAGTACTCTGACCTCAACTTTCATCTGCTTTTCCCCAGAGCACCTAGTTTATATAGGTACAGATTTTTTTTCCCTATTCAAAGTACCAGCAGAGACAGAGCTGCTGAGGCCATAGCAAAAGTGGTGGTGAAGAATATCTAACTGAGCCAGGCAGACCACATGAACCCTAATGATGATGATGATGCCACAACTAAAGGCAAGTCAGGCTCTGTTATATTTGTTCTTCCTGTTCAATAACCCCAAGGCAGAATTGATTGACCTCCCCAAGAAAATTCACCATTTTCTTTTTTTTTAATTGAAAAGTTTTACATTTTATCTTTAACAATCCCCCCCTCCCTCCCCCCACCCCTACCTAACCCTCCCTATCCCTCCCTCCCCCTTCCCCCTCCCCCCCCCGACTTCCCAGAGCTAAGTACAAGGTATAAAAACAAAAAATAATCATAAACAACCATATGCTAACAACAATAAACTATTAAGTCTATCGCACTCTAGCTCATATGAAATGACTACAAGCAATACTAATATACAAAGGGAAAAAAAACTTATTCCAATTCTAAATGAAACTTTTTAGTCCCATATTTGTTCTGGATATAATCAATCCACTTGAAAATTCACCATTTTCATCTCCCATTCCCAAAGTGAGAAAATCAGTTCTGGTGGCACTGACCCACAAAGGATGCCAGATCCTGTTCAGGGCCTCCATCTGTACCTTTCTCTATTCTGCTGGGTACCGTAATCCAGGATGCAATTGGTAATGTCCAACTATCTTCTGGTGAGGACGTTCCAGACACAGTAAGGAATGTAACGTGGCCCCAAAATGCTTTCCCTGTGTCACCAAGGGAAGTGCCACAAGATAGAAATGCTGCACAAAGCCGGTGACTCTTGAGGCTTCCTCTAAACCACGGGTCCCCAAACCTTGGTCCGTGGACCGGCACCAGGTTGCAGCATACCAGAAACTGGGCTGTGCAAACAAGTGAAGTCCCATCTGTGGGAAGCAGGCAGGATATGAAACCACGTCCCCTCCTGGTCCCTGGAAAAACCGCTCTCTGGTGGTCAAAGGGCTGGAGGCCACTGCTCTAAACTATGTCAGTCTGATTCTCCCAGCCTACCTATATAACTAAAACAGCGATGGGAGAAGAAATAGAAAAAAAGCCAATGCACCATTTTCTTAAAAAATAAATCAGTCCCAGCTATGGCCTTGGTCATTCTTTCTCAGGTAAGAGAATGGTTAACCCTTTTTAAAAAAAGTTCTACTGAGGGAATTACAGGTCTTTTCATTTTTAGGGAGGGAAACATTGGCATAGGTATCAATCTCTTTAGATACTTTTCCCCATAAGAAAATTTATATCAGATGTTTCAAGAACAGATAAAGCTACCATTTGCCAGAAGGGCATGGATTTGGATCTTTTCTCACCATCATCTTTACAGAGATGGCCAAATAATGGCCAAGTGGTTCATTATAAGCTAGAGGCCAGTGGAGGGTCTGGGAAGCACTCTGTCATCATGAAATGCCGCAATAGTCTTTTATTGCACTTCTGGGTTTGCCCTGATTTGTTTGTTTAGACTTGGCAGAAAGTGGAGCAGCTTCCCTTTTAACAGTCAGAAAACAACAAACCACTTTCCAACTATTAGCTAAGATAGCTCACCTGGCCATTACGATCACAAAGAGTGGTAAGGCACTCGGGCCCAGCTCTGAAAAACTTTGTGGTGGAAAATGAAGATGGTTCATGAGCCAAGTTGACCCCTGGAGCCCAAACCTATTAAGCAGTGCATGTGAATAAGTATACAATGATTAATGTATGCAACTTGCCTGGTAGATTTTTTAAAAAAATTATCTGCAAAGACCATGAAAACCAAAGCTATTTCTAGAGGCAGTTTAGGAGAAAGGGAAGGTTGGGCTGGATTAATAAGTTAGCCACCCATCTTTACATTTTTCATAGTTTTAAATTCTAATCTCATTGCCAAGGAATTTTAAAGTTTATCTTTGCACAGAGTGTATAATCTGCCCTTTATAACCCTGCTGTACAAGCAGTATACTTTTTGACTGGAATATTTGGAGCTTGAGGATGAGCTGTGATCCTGTACTGCCTCCTGCTGGCTTGGAACACCCATGCGCCAAAATATGCTACGGAAGTGCGCATTTTACGTTTTACTGGTGGGGAAAATATTGCCAAGCTCAAAGGAGAGGTGGCTTGTACATACGTGCATCTCCTGTGCACATTATTCTAATGCAACCCCTTCTCTCAACACATTCTAGTACTTTTACCCTCTCATGGCTAACATAAATATGGACTTCATTTCTTGCCACCAACTTAAATGTCTTAAAATGGGAAACACTTTCAAAGAGGATAAGACAAAAAGTAGCCATTGGTCCTAATTATGTCCCTATCAAAGGCAGTAAGACTCCATATGTTAACATGAATAAAAGCAGAGGTCTTCAAACTCGGCCCTTTTATGACTCATGGACTTCAACTCCCAGAATTTCTCAGCCAGGCATGCTGGCTGAGGAATTCTGGGAGTTGAAGTCCATGAGTCATAAAAGGGCCGAGTTTGAAGACCCCTGAATAAAAGAGTGTCTTGGGTCAACTAGTAGGCCATTGTGAGAAGCAAAAGGTTGAACTAGATGGGCTTTTGATGTGGTCCAGCATGGTGCTTCTTTTACAAGGAAACAGCAGGAGCCAAGAGGAGAGGAAATAGAGCCACAGCAGAGGATCCAACTCAGCAATTTAAGGAAGCAACTGGAAAAACTGTTATGCCCAGCTTCCACATTTCCTTCAAACTGTCACTCCTATTCAGACAGTAAGCAAGCAAGGGACATCTTTCTTCACTAATATTTTCAGGGTCATCAGAATGATCTGATAGCCCCAATTTTACCCTGGTCCCCAGTACGCCAGTCTTGTTTCACTCCTAAGCTGTGTGATGTCTGCTTCCTCAACTCACTGGATTTCCATACTAGAAAAGATCTGCCAGTACCACATGAGTGCAAAGAGCGCCAGGTCATGGCATCATCACATCAGAATCTCCTTTGGTGGCCACAGCAATGCTGGGTTTGCTAAAGCCATTGTGGGGAAAGGCACTTGATTGTATGAATCACTTTTTTAGATTGATTAGAAGCACCATTTGCTTCCAAAGAAAGCATTCATTGTCCAATCACTCTCTGCCTCATTCATAATATTTTATGCAAAGTTTCATCATTTTTCACTTGTTGCCTTCTGATATTTTTTCATCACTTCTGATGCAAACACAATATAGCCACACATTGTTTTTTTAAAAGAATTGGTAATTTAATACGCCCTTTGTTTGAAAATGCTTATTCTTTGTATTAATGGGTGAGAAAGAAAACAGTGAAGGCTGATTGTACAAAATATTTTGGGGTTTGAGTAATTAGGCTTTTGGCAGCAAGTGCTAAACCCAGATGCCTTGCATGGTTTCCCACAGAAATAGGGTCCTATTTGCATGTCTTAAGAGTGATGTCCCATCATGTGTATCATCGGCAAATGAGAAGGGTCTCTGTTACTTACAGTGATGTGGTGCTGGGCAGGCAGAACGACATTCTTTGGGAAATGGTAGATAGAGACTGGATATCCTCCAACCCACTGCTGGATGATATAGCCACTTAGGTCAACCTCTTTATTCAACAAACAGTTGAAGATTCTGATAAATTTCCCTTTATGGTGCACACTGATGATCTTTAGAGTGCTGGTTTCAGCACAGCATCTAAAAGAAGAAGAGAACAAAGGACGTGAAGCAAATATAAATGGGTTAGATATTCAACAACCTTTATTAAAAACCAGTGCCATCCATGAGCATGTGGCTGATTACAGTGGTGGCCTTTAGGTTGTGCTAGACTTTGCAGAACCATCAGTACAACTTGAAAAAAAGTAATTAAAGAACAAATCAAGCCAAGTGGGAGAGTGGGAGAGACAGTACTGGGAGAATCAAGGTGCACTGCAGAAAATCAAGACTTTTCTCAGAAGATCAGCTCTCTGAAGACAACTCTGGAATCAGTTTATAGTGCTTGAGGCCCAATTGTGGTTTCTACTAGTTGTGGAATGCTGCACAGACAGACAATGCTATAAATTAAGGCTCTTGCCAAAACATGACAAGTACATCTTTAATTCAGGGTTTCAACCAAATGAGTTTGGTTAACTTAGCTGAGGGAGAATATCACAGGATTTGAATTTGGGGGAAGAGACAAAGAGTAGGTCCAAGAAGAAGAAGCAACATCAGTGGAAGCCTCTGATGATCCTGCTGCTGGTGCTCACAACACTGAATGGCAAAGCAAAGTTTCAGTGCAACAATAGCTGTTTGCACAAGCAAGATGGTGATGGACAAGGCGAACAAAAATGCCAAATATATTTTCAATCTGCTATCAACAAGGAGAAATGATGAGTGTAATATAAAGTCAACGTGAGTTGGCTTTAAAGGACCTCAGGGGTGACTTGCAAGTGGAATGGAGAGTTGTGAAGCAGAACTGAAAGGTTATATTCCATCACTGCACACAGATACGCTGCAAGGACCATATCCAGGGCATTCCATATTCTGTGAATGCCATGTTATTATTGATAAATGGATAAAAAAAATCCCCCTTGCTTTGATAAAGCAATAATAATAGAAATACTCCTACGAGAGCTGAACTCTGCGGACTCACCTCTTGCATTCTGGTAGAAAGGAGGCGAGCATCAAGTGGGGACATAGTTCCTCCTCCGACAGCCGTCCAAGAGAAAGACCAAGCTGAGTGAGATTAGAAGGACACAGGGTGGAAACCAAATCTACGGGAAAGCAAAAACACTGTCCTCATGTGACCCATTAATGTTTGCCAGTAAAACTTCAGAAAAAAAGATATTTTTGCTTTGCACTGAATAGTGAATAATGAAACCTGACTAGAAAGATTTGATTTCTAAATTGATGGTGGTCTTCATAACTGAGTTTTTATTACTTTTCATGTAATTTCATATAATTACAGTTTGGAAGGTGTGGGAGAAAGAGAAAAAAAATCTAAGGGTTTTGATTTTCCTTCCATCTTTCTTGTCTGCTCTGAAAGAGGATGCATTATTTAATATATTAGTTTTAAACAACTAGATGGAATATTCTAAATGATAGGGTAAACTGGAAGAGTACAGCAAGGTTGAAAAATAACTATATCTCATGCAAATTGGTAGCATTACCCTGGAAGCAAAGAAATTCATTTGGTTGCTAGGGTCTGGCATTCTTTTCAATGCTCAGGCTGGCGATTGAAAAGAATCAGTAAAGGAAACAGGGAAATGAACATTAATAGAAGAAAATCAAAGTAAATAAATGGTCATATTACCAGACAGTGTAGACTACAGCATGCAAGGAAATTATTGACCTCCCAAAGGGAGAGGGGAGTTGTGTGGAGGAATTAAAGGTACAAAACTTAGGATTTGGGGAAAAGTATAAAAGCTGTGAAGCTTGGAGTGCAAAGGATTTCAGCTGGGCAACCAATGGATGCACAGGAAGAGAAAAGCAGGAGGATAGTAAGCTTTCTACATTGTGTCAGATTGCATAATCGCCATTTTTAAGGCAATAACATTTCAGGCAATTCCTTAGGTGAAATTTTCTGAACAAATTAAAGAAATTGTTTAACAATGTTTCATGGCAAATCGAGCTGTTGGTATATTATCTTTATTTCCTAAAATATCAATTAGTGTAACATAAAACTTCTTACAAGATTTCTTATTATATAATTATACTAGCAAATGAAAATATATCTTTAGTGTTAGAAAGATATTGGAAAATCACCTTGGGTACAAATTAACAGAACAAACAAGTTTGAAAAATCAGCAGGGAAGGATTTGTTTCCAACTGATTTCTTTGTCTATCCATCTGACCAATTCAAGGTAATGGCCCTTAGGTTTTTAAGCAAAATATATATATATATAAACTTTATTTAAATGTTTTGTTCCTTTCAGTCCAAATTCTCCAACATCTCAAGAAAAGTTTCAACTGCAAATTTGATAAGGGTGTTATGCCATCTCTTTGCCCGAGTTATTTATAAAAATTATGAAGCATATCTGGCCCATTACTGAATCCAATGATACTCTTATTGGACACTTCAACTGCAATTAGAAAAAGAACCATTAATTTACATTCTTTGAATAGGGTTTTCAGTCCAGTTGTGGAACTACCTGATAGACATGCTGTCCAGGCCATGCTTAACTAGATTATTAATCATAAAGTTAAAAGGCCATTTTTTTGCATGAAAATGAGTCAGGCTGGAAAGATTATTTAGTAATTCCAGTTGGGATGGGAGGAACATTTCACATTCTTCTAAGTTAGGGCTTAGCAGGGGACCAGGTTAAGACGTGAATATTTCATCTTTGCCATCTTTACTGAACACAGTAGTTTATTTACCAGAGATGGAACAAACCAAGACATTAACCTGGATTACAAACCAGGGGTGTTGTGATTATCTCTGTGATGCATGTATGACTCAGCCAGGCAACAGGAGCCCCCCACTGGAAAGTTTGCACCTACCTTTCTTTCCTGGGACTTTGTCGTCCGAGGAAGGCAGGCTTGAAGAAGATTCTGCCACCTTGCTCTCAAATAAGGCAAAATCTGATTTCAAAGAAGTGAGGAGAGCTTGCGAGGACAGTTCAGATGGTGCCTTGCTCTCTACTCCTGAGCTGTGGGATTAGAGAGAGAGTTCTGTAAGGGTACTTTAGGGGGTTCTAAGCTTATCTTGCACATAAAGGGGGAAAAAAGTGACAGGGCAATGGATTTCTGTCTGCTCACAAGACAACATTAATAGTAGAAGAAAAACTTAACATCAGGTTGTCTTGAGGAAAAACTTCAATTACATCATGCCTCCTACAACTGGTGAGGGTGGGGGACGGGAGGAGAGATCCTTCTCTTTGTGATGTGGGACTTGCCAAATTCACGGTGACTTGGAAGCCAGCCTTCTTTAGAGGGATCTATCTGTGTTCTGTAGAGGGACGCGGTGGCTCAGTGGGTTAGGACGCTGAGCTTGTCGATCAGAAGGTCGGCAGTTTGGCGGGTCGAATCCCGAGTGCCGCGTAACAGAGTGAGCGCCTGTTACTCGTCCCAGCTTCTGCCAACCTAGCAGTTCGAAAGCACGTAAAAATGCAAGTAGAAAAATAGGGACCGCTACAGTGGGAAGGTAACAGCATTCCGTGCGCCTTTGGCGTGTAGTCATACCGGCCACATGACCATGGAGACGTCCTCGGACAAGCGCTGGCTCTTCGGCTTTGAAATGGAGATGAGCACCGGCCCCTAGAGTTGGAAACGACTAGCACGCATGTGTGGGGGAACCTTTACCTTTATCTGTGTTCTGTAAAGTGATTTCCCCTCTGCTACAGTATATGTTGGGTCCCAAGGCTAACTTCAAACCTTTACAATCCTTTTCAAACATGTTTATTCTGAAATATTTTTATGATTATGGTAAACTGCTTCAGGTTACACATGCACATGCACACACACATGCACACACTCACATGGGTTAGAAATACAGTAGTTCAAGTAAATGCATTTCATGCTGTCCCCAAACCAGTCAATTTGGAATTGGAGGGTGACCTTGTTGGAATAATCATAGTCCATTCACTTCCGTTATCAGAAAGCTCAGGCTCACTCAACTATAATTATTTCATCATTGACCAGCATAGAAGCCTCAGCCTTCAGAAAGCATTAGGAATCTTTGGGATCATCAGAAACAAAGGACAAAAAGGGATTTTTTAAAAAAATCCCATTTATATCCTGCCCTTCTCCAAAGACTCAGGGCGGCTTACAATCTAAAGCACAAATCAATGTGCTTCACAATAGCCTTCATTCTATGTATATGCCTGCTTATTAGGGCTTTTGCCCCCCCAAAGCGGCATTATTACAAAGTCAGCTTAATTGCCCCCAACAATCTGGGTCCTCATTTTACCTACCTCGGAAGGATGGAAGGCTGAGTCAACCTTGAGCCTGGTGGGACTCAAACCTGCACTAATTGCAGGCAGCTGGTGTTACTTAAGGAGGCATTAGCCCACTGCTCCACCAAGGCTCTTTTAAGGTCTGGAATACTGCAGTAGTGTGTATTAGGGATTATGTGATCCTATTGTTTTCTCCACTGAGCTCTCCTAGGTCCTGATGATATTTACTCTTCCAGATACTATTTCTGACATGTCTTCACTATAAATACCTGATCTCAGTTGTCTTCTTTAAGTTCCTCCGCCAAGCCAGGCCATATAACAAAGATGCCAAGGCCCATGAATAGGCTTTAAGACTAGATGTGGGCATTACTCTCTGTATCCCAGATGGTGTGACTTTTGTTCCTCTAGGCAACCATATTGCATGAAAGCTCACAGCGCTATCTCAAATTTTCCAGTATGCTCATTGGGCCAAACACATTGGACATTTTATAATATCAGAATAACATTATTGACTTAGTCTTGGAAGAGCTTTGTAAAGGTAAGATCTCCCTCAGGTGATGGTCTTTGAGTCTAATAGAGGCTTTCATCAGGCAAGAGAAAGAAACAAGTGTCAACAACTTCTCTTTCCTTTGCAGTACTTTGCACCCCATAATCTGATTCAAAAGTTGAAAGATTCTTTGAAAAATTGTGGGATGGGGTGAGGCTGGGTGTGAGGAACAACGGGAGAAAACAGAAAAACTTCTTTTCTTCTTACTCATCTTCATTATATTCAAGATCCTTTCATCAATAGAAGACTCAACCCAAAGAAATTTGATCATTTTAGTCTGAACTAATAGATCCTGGTGCTTTAAAAGAATTGGGTTGGGCAAACAGCATCCTAGTCACAATAAGCAATTTTTGTGTAGCTAAAACATAAAGCCAAAGTCTCTTTAGATATAGTTGGCTTTATTTCACCTCTTCCTGTAGAACTGTTTCTGGCTTTTTTTCCCCCTCCAGATTTATATCTGATTTGCTTTCACTATAGGGAAAAGAGTGGAAGTGCAGACTTTGTATGTATGTGAGAAAGAAGGAAAATTGAAAAAGAAAAAAAATATAAAAAGGGAATCTGACCATTGAAAAAAGCTTTCTGAACTAGACAAGGCATTGAGCAATCACTACTCCAAAACAACCAATAACCAACAAACCAACCATAGTCAAAGCCAGAATGAAGGTTTGAGAATGGATGGATATAAGTTTATTGAGGAGGAAGAGATCCTTAGAAGCTAATCCATATTATTAACTGTGAATGAAGGGTAGAAAAAGCTTCCCCAGTCTTGTGCACCAACCCAAGGGAACTTCGATTCCTATTAGCCTCAGACATATTGCAGTCTGATGCACCAGAAGATCAGTAGGTTCTATCCCAATAACAGATCTGCGGAAATTATCTCAATTGAATCAAGATTTTGTGACCCTTTTAACATAGATCTTTCCCCCTGTCTCTTTCTGTCTGATTTGATCGGGCACAGCTGGTAGGCTCTGGATCCCTTCAATTAAACAATGCCATCTATTGGGATCAGGGAAGTGCTTTTTCTCTGTCATAGCACCTGCCCTCGGGAATGAGGGTCCCTCTGATATCTGGATGGTCTCCAGCTACTGGAGTTCAAAGGGCCTTAAGACCTGGCACTTCGCCCAAGCATTTAGCAAGGGTAAGTGACCAACCACGCTAAAACAACAACACTTAAAGGCAGAAAGTATTAAATATGAAATGAAAAGCTTTAACTTTGATCACTGCACTATCCCATTCAGCTCAACAGTCATGGTCTTTGATATGGACAAGGTAAGCAGGCAGATAGAAGGCCAAGTTTCTTTATGACATAAAGTTCCCACAAACCACCATGTCGAACTGTGTGACTAAAGCTTATCCAACATACTACTCTACCTATGAGGAAACATTTCCTCCTGCCTTTTACACACAACCTTGTAAATTATAATATTGCAAGTGACATGTGTGCTTACATACACAGCCGGAAAATAAGTCTTGGTTTCCCTGTGGCAAAGCACAGAAGTTCAATATGAGAAGGCCATCTAAATGATTCCCCACTTCTGTTGGGTGTGTTCTTAAGCAAACACTTTGATACAACTTTCTTCCGGGCTTAATTGCACGATTATATCTTTGATTCCTTATCTCTGAAAGCTTGTGAGTTTCGGTTACCTCTCTGGTGACCCCCCTCCTGAAGTACCACCAATAGGTGAGTTTAAGGCATCACAAACAGAAGTTAATCTTGTGGTAAATTCTTCTCTTTCTTCGCTGCTAATGAAATCATTTTCAATCTGAAACAAAAAAAAAAGGATAATGGCACGTTAGAATAATGATAAACAATAGATATGCACATATGTGTCAGTATGCTTGTGTCAGTATGCTTGCTGCCGGCGTCAACTCCCCTCCGCCCTGTGCGTTCCCACAGAGAGGGCCTCCTCAGGGTGCCTCCAGTCAGAGAATGCCGGCTGGTGGCCCCCAGGGGGAGGGCCTTCTCTGTGGGCGCCCCGGCTTTGTGGAATCAACTGCCGGTGGAGCTCCGGATGGCACCGGATCTCCGCTCCTTCCGACGCGGGTTAAAGACCCACCTGTTTGAACAAGCTGGCCTGGCCTGATGGGGAGTTAATTTGGGTTTTAAATATTTGTATATTTTATAGTTTTATCTTGGGCATTAATTTAATTCTATTTTAACTTTTGTAGTTTTGTATTTTTATCATATGCCCTGTTCACCGCCCTGAGTCCCTCGGGAGAAGGGCGGTATAAAAATTTAATAAAACTAAACTAAACTAAAACTAATATCACAGTGTATTTCACACACACATACACACACACACACACACACAAATGCAGATTCAATGTTAACGGAGGAAAATGCTTTCAGTATCAGAATGAAGAATAATAAATGGTAGAAGGGAATATAATATATATTAACTAAATAAGAACAGAACAGACCTCCTGGTAGAATTATCACATTTTCACAATCTATGCTGTAACTGAACAACAGGTTACAGGAAAATGTCCAGAATATATTTTAATAGCTTTTGTATATAAAACAACCCCCGCAACAAAAATTTGCATGGAGAAACATCATGCTGATTTAAAGAATCTCGCTCAGAATGCTAACATTGGACAAATGATAATTGAAGAGAAGCCATGGCACATATTTCACAGATCTGTAGACAAAATTGGGCCAAACTTTTTCTTAGATTGGAAGATGCAACTTACTCTTCTGACCAGCTGGAGGGCTAGAAATACAGCCACAAAGTCAGAAGCACCAAAAGAAGAGAAATTCCGGGGGAGGGGGGCCCTAAAAATTCAGAACTCACTAAATTTTTAGCATTTTTTTTCTCTAAAAAAGACTGACTGAGCAGCCAATCAAATTTTGACACAGAACTCTGAGGATCCTGGAGGACTGCAGATGGCACTTCTTGGGAGTTTGAATACCAACCACATATTTTTCCTTTCCCATTTGAGCTACATTTTTAACCATCTTGTCTTATGAAGAGTATCTGGACATTCAAGAGTCTGCAAGTAACTTGTAAACTTTCGGCTGACCTAATAAAATTATCGTTTCAGAATCAGTTTTGAAATTTCTTTTCCAATTGTCAATGTTTTAATCCTCAAACTCATGGGTCTTCAAACTTGGCCCTTTTATGACTTGTAGACTTCAACTCCCAGAATTCCTCAGCCAGTGTGCCTGGCACGCTGGCTGAGGAATTCTGGGAGTTGAAGTCCACAAGTCATAAAAGGGCCAAGTTTGAAGACCTCCTACTCAAACTTCTTATTTTTTCAAATCTCACTCAATTTATTACTCCACCCAACTGAAGAAGTCACTGACCTTAGGAAAGGCATCCATAATGCTGGTATGTTTTGGAATTCTCCTAAGTGCTACCTGATTTGCATCTGATAAGATCTTCTCTCCTGCCTCTGACCAGAGCTGTGCAAGAAAAGAAATACTGGTTACAACCAGGGCTTTTTTTCTCATAGAACGCTCAGAACGGAGTTCCGGCACCTTTTTTGGATGGAACCTTGTAGGGTAGGCAAGGCAGGTTGTATGACATGTGTGAGTTCCGGCACCTTTTTCTTTTACAAAAAAAGCACTGGTTACAACTGATGCTTGTTACCGATCCCCAGAACTGGGGGAAAAAGAAAAAAGGATGGCTTGCCATTTTTGTTTCATTTTTAAAGAGACATGAAGAAAAACTTAGGTCCTTATTATCTAAAAGCTATTTCATCTGCTAGGAAGGATAGGCTTTTTGAAGGATGTCTTACAGGTAATTGGAACAAGCAACTCCAACCCTAAATAATGCTGTTGTAAAATATGCAATTACAAAACCACACTGACTTATGATAGCAGTTGCAGCATCCCAGATGCCATCCTTAGGCAAATTCCACATGGTCACAGCATCCCATGGTCTTCGGATCACCATTTGCAACCTCCTGCCAGCTTCCCCATTGACTTTACTTGTGGGAAGCTGGCAGTGAAGTTTGCAAATGGTGATCAGTGACCACAGGACATTGCAACAGCCACAATTACAAGGACCCATCAGTACCATTATAATCTCAAGTGGCCACTGAATGAGTAGTTGCTCAATGAGGACTACCTGTAGTTTTATTCTTTTATATCTGGTTTTCAAATTAAGGAATGTCTTCTCTTTAGAGCTACATTTTAGCAAAGGTGTTAGAATACATGTCTTCATATTTTATACTTAATTTACTCTTAATATTTTTACTAGGGTTTTATTCTTTTAAAGACGGCTTTACTGACTATTTTGACATTTTGTGCTAACTTCCAGCAGCAGGCAGCATAGAAAACAAATAAAAAAAGAATCCAGCATCTTATTTCCCATAGGCCAAACTACATTATTTTAATTAAGACATAGATGCACATTATTAAGGGCAAAGTTTATTCACATGCTGGGTAGGGGAGACTCTGATTCATTAAGTTTCCCTGGCCCTATGAGGCAGGGCCAAACTCTACCCAGCTCTCCTTGATATTTCAATTGCAATGGCCTCTGTGATACTAATGTACTAATTTGTACTAATAAATCAGCATGTAGGTGTCCTAGAATAAAAACACTTCTATTCTTGTTGAAACACTTAATACTCTTTTAATAAATATATTATAGATCACATTAATTTCTGACGTGCTGTCTGCAGAAAGTAATTGTTTTGTACAGCTTTTTCCAAACTAAGTACAATTTGTGTACAGCAATGTGACCGTACGAGTAATTTGATACACATGAAAGCAATTGTTTTATGTCTGCTTAATTTCACATTTATTAATTAGTTAAACTTATAACAATATCTCGAGTACAATAATGGTAGGTGGATCAACAAAACCAACAGTGACACAACCATGTCGTCCACATCCAAAGCAGTCCAGCTCCATTGTGCTCCAACTGATCACTTGCAATGAATATTTTAAAGCATTTAAAATTGTTTCTTTCAGGCAGAGCAGGTAATTTAATATTGTAATGAAAGAAAAGAAGAAAAATGTTTAGATAGCTTCCTTTTTTCATTCTTTTCCCATGCTTTCCTTCTCTAGATGTATTCTGAAGTTGCTTAATTTTTTTTTCCCTTCAACTCTTTGTCCAGTTCTTGGAGACTGCCTGGACAAGTCTCTGCAGTTTTCTTGGCAAGATTTTTCAGAAGTGATTTGCCATTCCCTCCTTCCTAAGGCTAAGACAGAGTGACTGGCCCAACATCATACAGCTGACTTTGTGCCTAAGGCAGGAGTAGAACTCATGGCCCTCCAGTTTCTAACTAGATACCTTAACCACTACACCACACTGGGTTCTCACTTAACCTTTAACTTTTATTAATTTTAAAATTGAATTTTTATAAAATTAATGATTATTATGAATGTTGTGAGATCCCCAAAATTCAATAGTTGTGAATCAAACTTTATAGCCAAAGTTATGGTTTCCTCACTACCAACGTCAGTGAATGCTAAATCATCAGGAAGACTCAACAAAGAAAAATTGAAGCCTCTGAACTGGAGAGAAGAACACTACAGAACACTAGATGAAGCACAGCCATATTTCAATGTGATTGTTACCATTTTATAACTAGATAAAACAAGGTCAGGCAAATGCACAGAGAATAGATCAAACTAGTTGAATTGTTTGGGAGAAAAGTGGAAGAGCAATAGAAATAGCACTTAGACTTGTATACCGCTTTGCAGTGTTTTACAGCCCCCTCTAAGTGGTTTACCGAGGCAGCACATTGCCCCCAACAATCTGGGTCCTCATTTTACCCACTTCGGAAGGAGGGAAGGCTGAGTCAACCTTGAGCTGCTGAGAATTGAACTGTTGGCAGTCGGCAGAATTAGCCTGCAATACTGCATTCTAACCACTACACCACCACAGCTCTAAGAGGATGCTTATTTCCCAGAAACATCTCTTGAGTTGGTTCTGGTGGGAAATGGAAGCCTGCATGAATTGGAGGATGCAGCTGTTCAGTGGCTTCTGCCTCTTTGTGCCCTCATGAGCGACATGACAATTCATTTGAGCTCTTCAAAAGAGGTAGGGATGGGGCGAGAGGCTTTAGTAAGAGACAGAAAGTGGCAAAAAAAGACCTAGGGCTAAGTTAAGATATGCAAATGGAACCGAATTATAAAATTTGGTGAATTGCTCCAGTGGTTTTGTAATTGGGGGCTTGTTTAAACAGAACAAAATTACTTGGCTATGAACATTTGTAATGATGCAAGGTACAGATCATATGAGAGCATCTATGGATGGGGTGTGTGTGCATGCAAAGGCTATGTAATCTAGAATCTTCAGAGTTGTTCACTTTATACTAGAAATGTGTGTCCTCTGGTGGTCATAGCATGCAACTACACCCTGGCCTTTAGTGTTGATGGATGGGACTTTAATCCAGCTGTTCCATTATTAATCAGTGCTGGAACCAAAGAAAATTCAGCAACATTAATAGCCAACAGAGAATGATTGAACAAAAGGGTGGAGGGGGAGAGAAATAAATAAATAAAGAAATTTAAAGAAATAGAGGCAACACAAAGATTTAAACAAGGTGAATTTAGTACAGGCAGTCCTCGACTTACGTCCACAATTAAGCCCCAAATTTCCATTGCTAAGCAAGGCAGTTGTAAAATGCCTTGCTTAGTTTTTGCAACAGTTGTTAAGTGAATCGTGTGGTTGTTAAGCGAATCCAACTTTCCCCACTGACTTTGCTTGCCAGCTGGGAAGGTGGCAAAGAGTGATCACGTGACCCTAGGACACTGCAACTGTCAAAAATACCTGCCACTTTCCAAGTGCCCAAATTTTGATGATGTGACCATGGGGATGCTGCAACAGTGGTGTGAAAAACCGTCACGCGTAACTTTTTTCAATGCTGTTGCAGTGGTGGGATTCAGCTAGTTCGCACCACTTCGGCAGAACCGGTAGCTAATTTTTTGTTGCCCGGGCCCAGAATGGACTTCTGGAAGCAGCATCCACGCAGAGAACCGGTTGCTCACATATTTGAATCCCACCACTGTACTGTTGTAACCTCAAATGATCACTAAACGAATGATTGTAAGTCGAGGACTGCCTGTCGTAGAAACACACTTGCTTCTAAAGTGAACAAAGATGCACTAGACTAGCACAAGAAAAGCCAAGCAGAATCTGTCATGTGCAACCCGACTGGATGTACGTGATGTCACCCTATGTGCAGTCAGGTGATTGGTTAGTCCTTCCACTCTGAGGCAAACTGCTCTGGCTGGTAAAGCTGTGCCTCTCCAGCAAGGATCTTCCCTGGTCTTGGAGTCTGAGAACCTTTTGACCTGCTGAGATCCTGCGAAGTGAATCTCTGCTCTGCAAAGCAAGTCAGCCTCTCCTATGCTGGCTAGTTTACATAAGATGTTCACTCATGGTTTGTTTTAACCAGGTTGTGTTAAATAAACTATGATGGCTGGATTCATAGATTGTGCTACAACAGGAACTGGCAGCCTTTTAAGTATCTAGAGCTGTATTTTATCACTTGAGAGGTGGGGAGTTTGAGGCGTGGGGGGTGGGTGGGAGGAAACTTTAGTGGCATAATGAGTAGATGCTCTGCCCAAAACAAACAAAATAGTTTTTTTTAACTTTTGTAGACCCCAAAATCCAGGCACTCCAGAAATGACAAATGAAAAAATCAAGGTTCGAAGATATATGAGAAAAGAAAAATCAAAGCTGTTTTTTTTCACTCAAGGAAATGCAACCTTTTAAAGGTTGAAAAAGAGGTACCTCTTTGTTGAAGGGACAATAATGTATGAATAAATATAATTAATTAAAGAACAGCTTGAATTTTGGGACTGATACCCAATTTTCTTGAAAAGCCATCTAATAAATCTTGTAATCAACAGGGGGGAAAAACAACTTCTAATACATTAAAATTCTGATCTTCCTGTTTGGATTTCATGACTGATGGTTTCTGTTTGTTTGCAGCAGGAACAGAATCTGCCACCCACCACCCTTATTAGTCATGTTAAATTGATGTGTCAAGAGAATAATCAGATCCCAGAACATGAGGTCCTTTGTCTCCAAGTCTTATCAGCTGTGATTTGCTGAGCTGAATAGCTCTCTGTTCCATTCCCTTTCGAATCATGTGCCTTGCCCATTCAGAATTCTTTATAACCCCAATTCCAAAATATTTTGGGCACCCCTCCAAAAAACGGCTACATTTTGCTCAGACAGCTACATTCCATTCTTCTGGACCCAACTTTATATGGATGAATGAGAAACTAATGATGAGTTTACCTATCCTTACACAGAACACCTTCCTAGAGCTCAGCTGAAATGGTCACTTGCTGCCTGCGTGCCAACAGAAAAGTGAAGTGGCAATCCCACTGTGAATCAGAGGTATCCTTGTTTGGGCTTGCAGCTCCAGGACATATTCCATGCTCCCCTCCTACATTCCTGCTGGGAAAGCCATCTACCAGCTACAGCAGTTCCAGAAGGGAATTTAGCCCAAGGTCCAGATGACCAAACAACAGCTGGCCGATATACTGGGGCAGGGTGGAAGGAAGCAGTAGAGAGATCTGTTTTCTGCTTCACTATGAAACCTGATCCATAACTGCTGGTCAGCTGCTATTCAGGTTGATCCAGGTCTCAGAGCAGAGATCAGCTTGGAGATCTGGCAGCCAGCAGAAAATGGGATTGGGCAAGAATCCACACAAAGGACCAGTGAGATAGAAAAAGCTGAAATGCATCAACAGGAGTTACTGAGATAAGAAGAAAGGGGAATATTTGGGAAAATAGTTTGAAACAGGGTTCCTATAACAAAGGAATGGTCTCTTTTTTTTTTAAATCCAAAAATGGTACCAGAAATAACAGAAAGATGGCAGAACTGCATTTAATGAAGAAAAGCTCAGAAGAATGGAGAGCATCCTATTCATAATGAATCGTATCTAGGAGATGCGGGTGAAATTGTTCCTGATTGCCCAAATTGTGTTGCTGACAAACCCTTTTTAGTCAGCCTCTTGGGACATGCATCTTTGCTTGACTTGACTTTTTTGAGATTTGGATTTAAGCATATGCAGGCTTCCTTGGGGAGCTAGAAAGTCACGGAAAGGTGAACAGTCAGTGATTACTCCTTCAGTGGTACCCCTAAAAGGTGGACACTTTTTTCAGTGTAATACTTCATTGCAAGTATTTTACTGAATTGTAAAAAAAACCCCACACCCCTAAATTACCAGCCATCTCTCCAAGAAAATTAGGCTTATAGTAAAGTATTTCTCTACTCTTCTCTTTTCTCTTTGTTCAGTTCATTTAAATCAGTAATTCTGATTAACCCTGAAAACCTGTGCTCCTTTCTGTAGTACCTCAAAGCTCCAGATCCCAGCTGCTCATTTTGTTAGCCATCACAAAAGGTAATTTTTGAACTCCTTTGCTATTTTTTGAGAAGATTTCCTTCTCTAACACTTCCTCTGTTCTTCAACTGGTGTTAACTGGTAAATGTGCACAAGGATGGATGTCTCCTGTGTGTCTTTCATTGAAAGCAATCCAGATTCAGCATTCAATGGATGCTTGGTCTGTCAAAAACTGTAAAATATACAGTACTTATTTCCTTCAAAATGTCAACACTTCTCTCTTTAGAATTCCTTCTTCTGGCTAGATCTTCTAGAAATAGGCTCATCATTGTTTCAGCACTCTTGGCCTTCCTTAAACCTTGGAGAACTTTCCTCCAAAAGTGATTAAATCTTCCTCGGTTTTCTCTTTCCCCTTTCTTCTCTAGTATCATTTTCTTTCTGTCTATCAATCAATCTAGCAACAGAGGGCAATCCCTTGTCTCCAAGCCTTCTCCTTCCCTATGAATCCTCTCCTTCACTTTCCCTCCAATAGAATAGAATAGAATAGAATAGAATAGAATAGAATAGAATAGAATAGAATAGAATAGAATAGAATAGAATAGAATAGAATAATAATTTTATTGTCACTTTGAATGTACACTAATCAACATACATTAAAATGAAACAGCCAGCTTTCTTGAGCAATCCTTACTCCAGCTGCTTGTGGAAAAAGAAGCAATAGCAGAAAAGATCTGCTTACTAACATCCGAGCAGAAGGCTGCGTTGGCTCTCTGCAATCACTCCCCAAATGCTTAGACTAGGTGCAGGAAGAAGACTTGGGCAGAAGCAGCAGCATTGGACTCTCCTCTAGCCTTTACTAGTGATTTCTTGGAGAGTCAGCTGGACCTGGAATTTCGCCTATTTCTCTGCAAGATTTTTCAGTTCAGGTAATGCCTTAATAGGACTGATGTGTTGATTGCCAAAGTGGCTTGACCGCTAATTAAACTTTCAAGAATAGGAGGAGGAGGAGCTATGCTTTCCCCAAATATTTCCCTATTTGATAGGAAAAACCCTAGCTGTCTAATGAAGAAGCTGGTAAATGCTGCTATTAAGCTGATAGTGTATTTTTCTTGGGAAAATAAATTTGAGGAGGGAATAACTTATGTGTCTTCACTAACACCATATTTTTCCAGTTTATTATCATTGGATTTTTAGCTATGTTGAGTTGTGATGGGGTTTGTTCTATTTATTTTCTTTTTTGTTGTATCATTTTCATATTTCTGCCAGGACTGAAACTAGGAATTACAATAAAATACAGTATATCAAGTTATCCATCTCTGCCCCGGAGCTCTGCTTCATCAAGGTCATCACTAGTTAGTCTTTTGCCACCATCTTTTTTTTTCTCCTTTTCCTCCCAGCCTTCTTCAACAGTAAAAGGAAAGAGCACCTTCAGGTTGCACATAATGATTGGTGATTCATGGGCACACATCTGTTTCTTGACAAGATTATGGAAATGGTTTGCCATTGCCCTTTGGGGGGTGTAGGTTTTTGACTTTCTAGTCTAGCCTGCATCTCCAGGGCTCTCCCACCTAAATACTAGCCAGGCCTGACACTGCTTAGCTTTCACATGCGGATAAGGTGAGACAGTTATTGCCACTGCTGGATATTTATACATTTCTCCAACAGGAATTTTTATCTGAAGGTCAGTCTGGTTTCTCCTACTGCTCTGAGTACTGAGTAGTTCTCAAAGAGCTTTTTGATTTTCCTTCCTTACTGCACAAATGAATCACAACCAAGTGACTCCACCTGCACTTTGTCTGTCTGTCTATCTCTGTCTATCTCTTGATCTATCGATCATCTTTTTAAAAAAAATTAAAAAATTAAAATTATTGCAAGTTCAGGCTGGACAGGGAGCCACAAGTATCACGAGGAAGATCCTAGATAAGATTTCATAAGTAGTCAGTACTCTACAGGATATTTCAATCAGTTTGAAAGCTATTTCTCCTCCAAGCAAAATCAGAAGTTGATAAAAGAAACCAATCATAATGAAAATATTATTTAATTATTAAAAAATAAAATTGAAATAGAGAATGCATAAAGACATTATTTGTTAGGTAAAGCCTTTTGGCTCCTACCTCAAAGCTCTCATGTTCTATTTTTCTCTCTGCAGACAGAGAAATGTCGTACTCAGCGTCAATTTCATCATCTAATTTTACTCCTAGAGTCTTTATTTTCTGTTGCAATTTCTTGATTTGCAATTTCAGGTCTGTGAGTTTATTTTTCAAATCTTCCATCTCCTTTTTCAAAAAGACATACAAAAACAAATGAGAACATGTGGACATTGATCAACATGTCAAAAGCAAAACATTACACAACACTGTAGTAATTAAGGTTGAGGGAGCCATTTTAGTGTAATGGTTAAGGTTAAGGTAGAAACCAGGAGACTGTGAATTCTAGTTCCTCTTCCGGTATGAAAAACGGCTGGGTGACTTTGGGCCAGTCACTCTCTCCCAGCCCACAATGTCAGACACAGGCAATAAGCTGTTGCATCCAATGGATTAACATTTAATTGATTCAAACAAAGCAGATCCTGGACTGGTAGGAGAATGCTAGAAAGAAAAAAAAGGGTAGTGTATACTGAACTTGGATCAAGGAAACCTGTGTTCAAATTCCCACTCAAAGTACAGCTATATGCATGGTATACCTCTTCAGGCAAATATTTCTGGATGCTCATTTACCTGTGCATGATCCTCCTTAATAGCATTCAGGTCACTGTTCAATCGATCTACTTCTTTTTGAAGGGCTTCTTCACTAGGGCTCCTAAAAATAACATATGTCTTTATATAACTATTCTGGAATAAAAAAACAATGTTTTTGCTTAATATAAAATTAGTAATTTCGTTTGTTCTTTCGTCTGTACTTGGTAATGCAGATACTAAAACTTTTTGGTATTTTCCAAACATTTTCCAACAATTGCTATTGCTCTCAAGGAGATAAACCAGATGTCTATGTGGTTCCATACACAACTGAAGGGCACTAAAATAGAGAAAGTGCCATGAAATCATTTTTGACTCCAAGCAACCACATAGCGATCTATCCCTAAGAGCTCTTCCACCACTGCACTCATCATCATTATAACTAAAATAGAGAAGATACCTATAAAGAAGATATTCTTTATTACACAACAGGAATGGAGTAAGCAGCTGGAGAAAGCTGTTCTATCCTATAAATATGATCTTCCCTGGATTCTGAGGGCTAGAAGGACCAAGGTCAGATGCAGAAAGATGACACTAAGTGGATCCATTATAGCATTAACAATCCAGAGATGTTGCTTCTGGTGAAGAAATGGTTGTTTTTTAATCCATTAGGGGGAAAAAAAGAAAGTTTTGAATGCTGGACTAATTATGGGCTGATCCATACTTCCTGTCTGCACAACGATAGGCCACCTACAGCTTTAGGTAACAGGACTGGATGTTTTCTTTTTCTTTTTTTATATTTATGTAAATATTTTATACATTTTTAATTTTATTTTATTTCATGTTTCTAGACCACCTTTCTCCCTCAACCCTCAGCCTGCCCCAAGACTGTTAAGAAGGCAAACTCCGCCAGAGTTTTTTTTGCTCCATACCAAAATTTTTCTCTCCCCCTCCCTGGCTTCCCACTGGTATAAGCCTCATGGGCTTCATTCATCTTGCACAAATCCCTTGATTCCAGTTGGCTGGTGTGTGCTGTGACAGGCACACCCACTCTCTCCTTTTGACAACTATCTCCTACTGTTTGCCATGAAAAGCTAGACGTTGAGCTTATTCCCCACCGGTTCAGTAGAAGAGAAAAGCTGGACATCTTTCTGTTTATTTCTTTTTTTTTCCATCAGACTCAGCATGGAACGAGGGCCATTTGTTTTGGTGGTCAGCGCTGGGTTTTTTAGCTGCTTGAAATGAACAAGAGTTCTGCCCAATTTTCTCTTCCATTCCAATGGACAAGAAGAACTGTAATAGGCTGTGTGTTTAGCACCAGTAAGTAGTTAGGGGACCTGCCCACAGAAGGGAAAGCAATCTGTTGCTTTCCTGCTGTTGATGGGAGAGGAAAAGCAGCAGAAGAATCCATCAGCCAAGGTCTGTGTTAACTGCAGTTTAAGCAAAAGGCTTCGCAACTTCACTGTGGCCAAAATGGAGACCCCCCCCCTAGAGCAGGGTTTCTCCATCTCAGCAACTTTAAGATGGCTGGGGAATTCTGGGAGCCTGAAAGTAAAGATATTTTGTTGAAAAAGGATGAAACTGTAGTTATCGCCATGAAATCAATGAAGGCACGACTACAGTATATGCTTCAGAAACAAATTGTAAGGTTCAGTGGGGCTTACTGCTAGAACAATGTCACTTCAAACTTCTCTGAGGTTATTTCAAAACCTCCAGATGAGCATAATAATAAATCATCCTTTATAAATAATAAAGGATTCTCTCCAGCTGACGGGGCCAGACTTCTTTGCTTAAATTACATACAATGCGAAGAAGTTCCCATTTTTAAAGGAAAAGAAATATATTAGCGAAAGAAACAGAATGCAAATTAAACCCACTGTTTTGCTATGGAGAACCAAGCCAACAGAGATGGACTGCTGTGTTTAGTTGTTACATATAAGCTGGCAATCATTTTATGAGGCTCAATGGGTGATGACAGCAGATGCAATACTATTAGCCAGGACCACAAGGCTGCTCCAAATTGTACTCCTAGAAATTGTGTAGCATTTTTAAAAATGTATGTACACTAACAATATCTCAGTTTTTCCTCTTCTGCCACGTTGCTTTGTACAGAACGGTTCTCTTCACCCTCATATTTTCTGCCTTCTGTCATGAAGGTTTCTCCTCCTCAAGCCTGTACACTTTCAAGAGAAAGTCTTCAAGATTATGTCTAGGCTCAGAACAGATTTTTTACACAACACAAATGTTGGGGGAAATAAATACAGTGCACAGGTGTACCCCATGTATATTTGTATTTTCTCTTCAACTGCAGCTCCATCTTATCTGAAAAAGAATTCCACATCTCACAAAAGTTTTCTACTTTGGATGATGTGTAATTCTTCTAATGGATAACATCTATTTTGTGTATTCTTTTCAAAGAAAGAAAAAAAACAAGAGCTCTTTAGTCAACTGGTTTCTTATATGCTTAACAATGACAACTCTCCCCTTTAACCATGAACAGTCAGTGTCCGTGGTAACTACATCCATTAATCATGCTTGCTTGATGGTTGACATGATCAGCTAGTATCCACTTGAGATGTCATTCATCGCACTTTTGTTTAGAATGGTGAAGGCTCCGAATAATTATTATATGCTAAACAGATACTTCTGACCCATAAAGGTGAAAAAAAAAATTGAATACTGACGAGCATGTTACATTAATAAAAAGCAATGCTTTGTGAGAACCCCAGAAACCTTGTTCAAGTACTGATTATGGCTTGCTTCTTTGCGACATCAGCTCTGCAAGATTAATGTCATCTGCTGCAGGATTTTTTCCAAAATGCTATAGCCCCAAGGCTGCATAAAATCTTACATAACTGCCAGATCTAAAATGTACTACTTAGAATCAAGTCTTGGCATTTGAGAAAGGCAAGCAGATTAATCATACTAGAAGGCCAAGCCAGAATATTTTACAAAATCCTTTTCCAGAATCAATTTATTAGGCAATAGATAAAAAATTATTGCACATTTGCTGTGTGAAAATTAGAAATCTTCTCTTATAGTGTGCTTTCTATTGTTGCATGCATCACAATTTTTCAATTTGCCTAAATATCTCTCAAATATATTGTGGGATGGATGGATACACACACACATACACACACACAAACATATGTGAATGAAATGGGATTTTCCCTGCAAATAGCATCCTCATTGCTCTTGTAAACAGTCATATGAAATGACAACCATACAGAAAGCTAAAGTTTTCTGTAGCAGAAACATAACAGTGTTTACCACCCATTGTTATCAGTGGGTCAAACATTTATCAAAATCCTAAAAAATGGGATATACTTGTCTGAGCTGGAAAAACTTGCTACATTCAATTATTCCCACTGAGTAGGAATAATTAAGAATTTCAAGGAAGGATTTTTCTCTAGCAGTCATTCTTCTGATGTACCTTGTGCAGCCATCTCCAAACATGTCCATATATTCAATTCCCCAGACTACATGTCTCTAATATCAGTTGTTAGGACCAGCTGTGAAGAGGTTACTGTGCCTATGGAAAATTCCCCCCCCCCAAGATATCTAGGTCAGGGGTCCCCAACCTCCTGTCCTTGGACCAGAACCAGGCCACAGCATGCCAACAAGTGGTCCACACAAACAAGCAAAGTCCCATCCATGGGATGCAGGCAGCACACAAAACCATGCACCCTCTGGTCCACGGAAAAACTTCTCTCCACGGAACTGGTCCCTGGTGCCCAAAAGGTTGAAGACCTCTGATCTAGGTGACTATTATGTGAAACAAAATTAAATGAGACAGAGCAGAAAGAAGCTATGTAAGCATTATAAGCTTCTGGACAACTTCTATAGAGAGAAAGCTCACAAGACACAGAGGCCAGCCTTGCTCTCCCCTCCCCTCCCCCCCCCCCCGTTGACTTATGGTACAATACAAACAACCCAGCATTTTATGACACAATGTTACTTCCCCTGGGCCAAGCCTTACATTGTCACCACTGTAATTCCCACCCCCATCACCACTGCCCTTGATTATGACAGTGACATGGCTTTCTGGTAATCTATACAAGTAGTCCCCAACTTACAACCATTTATTTAGTGGCCATTTGAATTTACAAGGGCATTGGAAAAAGTTACTTGTGACCTTTTCACACTCATGTGATCAAAAATTGGGCTCTTGGCAACCGGCATTCATTTAAGACCATTGCACTGTCCTGGGAGATCACCATTTGTGACCTTCCTAGCAGGCTCCCGACAACCAAAATCAGTGAGGGAAGCCACGTGATTCACTTAACCTCTGCAGCAATTCACTTAACAACTGTGGCAAAAATGGTCATAAAATAGTGCAAAACTCACTTAATAATTGCCTTGCTTAGAGACAGAAAGTTTGGGATCAGTTGTGGTCATAAGTCAAGGACTACCTGTAATTGGGCAAAACATGTTTTCCTACTTGTCTGTGCTTTGGGCTGGACAAAGTGCAGGTTTTTGGAAAGCCCAACCATCTGGAACTCACTTCTTCCACAGTCCTTTATGTTTTGACTTCACAATTTCCTGTAAAATGTAACTCAGTCGGTCATCTGGAGCCTTTTGGGCAGCACTCTTCAGCCCTTGAATTTCAAGATCCTTCTGATGCAGCAAAAGGATCAGTGAACGATAGTTTTCCAGCAGTTTGGAATCCTGCAGCACAGAACTGGGTTCCCTGTTAAGGAAAGAAAGCCCAGTGGTTATCATGCTATCACCCTCAAGGAAGAACTCATGGGCTTAGGGAATAGGATAGCTAATCGTTTCTCAGAATAAAGATAGATAATAGGGTATTGTTGCATCAAGTAGCATGAAGGGACATTTTTCCTGCTGTGTAAATCCACAGACAGGTGGGCATATGCTTTCTTTGAGTAGAAACTAGTGGCAAGGCTGATTCAAAATATCCTCATGCCCTAAGAAGGATTTATTATACTACAAATCCAGGACCAGGGAACACTGTCATCTCCAGCATCCTGTAGGTGTGTCATTCTCCATCATCTTTAAACATTTATGACCCATTTTACCAAATGACAGTTCATCCCTTGACGCCAATGGTCATTTCCCCTGCATCATCTCTAGTCCAGAATGTTTGAAGGTATGGCAAATGCATACTTTTCTGCAATGAAAATTAGGTGGCAGAGAGAATTCTAGCCTAATTTATTTTCAAATTTGAGGGAGCTTTTTTTTGGGGGGGGGGGGGCGCCAGGTCTTTTTATACACAGAGAAGGAGGGAAGGAAAGAAAGATTCAGTTATGCTAGTTTCTCACCTGCTCTCTGAAGTCAACCAGCCAAAAAGACAAGTTTATTATTGCTAAGAGAACTCAGTTACGGTTCCCTAGCCTCAGGTGGAAAGTCCCCGAGGTAGCTTTTAGTCCTCTATTGCCCTGTTTTATCTCTGGGTTGCAGGGAAATGGTCATAAAACAGACGGACTGAGCACCCACCTGGATTTACCTGAAAACAGACAATCCAGGACAATTTTGGGAAGTGATCTGGATGGTTTATCATATTGCTTTTTTTTTCCTATGGGACACTATTTTATCTTCTTAATAAATTTGCTTATCCCGGACCTTTACTAAGATTCAGTTGTTCTCAGGTCATTTTCAATATTGCAGTAATGGACAGAACTGCAATACTTTTTCGAGAGTCAAAAATGAAGGATCGAATCTCCATAATTCAAGTCCCTATAAACTCATTTGGTGACTTTAAGCCACTCACTGGTTTGTTCTGATAATTAAATGAGAAGTGAGCCAAACCACACTGCCTTGAGCTTTTTTGGGGAAAGAGAGGCAACACAGTAAACGCAAGAAAGAAGTAACCTTATAACTCGATCTCGGTGTTCCCAATGGACTTGGAAACAGTAGTTGACCTCTCAAACTGTTGATTCTGAGGGGTTTTTTTAAAATTTATTTGACATTTTTTTAAAAAAATAAATACCCCCAACAATTGTTTTCCCAAAATGACCTATCAAACATTTTGAAGCAAAAGTTAAACAAAATTAAACTAAATGATGCAGCTGAAAGTAGCAATATCGTCTAGGCAAAAAAAAAAAAAGAGTAAAGATTCCCTACCAATCTTTTTGGCAACATCATGGAAATGGCTTGCTGTTGCCTTTTCATGGGATCTTTTATTCCCAAGCCTAAATACAGCCTTGGGGTTTCCTATCCTATCTAGCACATTCCTCCTATCCCTGTATTTATCAGGTCTGATCCTGCTTCCCACCCACCCACCTCTTTTAGGAACAGCCTGGTCACCAGGTACCCTCAGTCCCCTACAAGTACAGTCCCAGAGGGGACCTTTTTTTTCCCCTTTGCAACTACCAGATCTATACAGGAAGAAGGCTAAAAAGAAGAGTTGGCCCGACTCGGGCAACCACCAGCTTTAGGACGCACCCAGCTACTGCAGCCGAACTCCTGAGAGATCGTCTCTGAGGGGACATGCTCTTCAGAAGCCAGAAATCAGGAAGCTGGATATAAACCTGTACTTGGCACAGTTCACAAAACACACTAATCAACCAGCCTGGTTAGCAAGAGTGCACACATTCTCATATCTCTCTGGTACAGCCACTTAATCGGGCCAAAGATTTGTCTAAGGTCATTTGAATCACAAAAGCCCCAAGTATTTTTAAGTTATTTCAAGTTTTATATGATAGAATTAGCTTCTGATCTTCTCGGGTAGAAAGCAGGCAGGATTGGATAAGTTGGTAGTGTATAATCTCATTAATCAGGTTAGCTGGCTTAGTAATAATAGTAGTAGTAGTAGTAGTAGAAGTAGAGTTGGAAGGGACCTTTGAGGTCTTCTAGTCCAACCTCCTGCTCAGGCAGGAAACCCTATGCCATTTCAGACAAATGATTGTCCAGTCTCTTCTTAGTTTATGGGGGTAGGGGGGCTGCACCCCTAATTCCATGTTGACATGGTAAACTCTTATTGTTGGTCATGTCTCCTCCTAACTAGTGTGTGTGTGTGTGTGTGTTTGTGTATATATCTATATCTTTTCTGTGTATGTTCCTGTACGTGCATCAAGATACTTCTTCCTTGCCTCCCATCTGTTGGATTAATTATATCTTGCCTGCTATTCTTAGCCCACTTCAACAGCCTGTTATTTCTCTTTCCTCCCACCAGGGTCAGCTTCTGGGGCTCCAACAAGCAGCAGTTCTACAATTTCTGGGCTCCTCAAGGCTCCACGTTTCCTCTACCTGTCTCCACCTGTCTCCCCATTCCTTCCCCATGATCTCATCGATCTCCCATCTGGTGATTTTGTTTTGTCTTGATATATTTTAGTTGCCATGGGGGAAAAGAATAAGCAGAGAAGAGAAGTTATGCAACTCTGGCTGCTGGATCAAAAGAAATAGAGGGAGTATGTGTGTGTGGGGAATTAAAATGGAAAGAATTAGCCCTTTCCCCTAAGGCAGGGGTCTTCAAAGTTGGCCCTTTTATGACTTGTGGATTTGCAACCCCAAGAATTCCTCAGCCAGGCACGCTGGCTGAGGAATTCTGGGAGTTGAAGTCCACAAGTCATAAAAGGGCCAACTTTGAAGACCCCTGCCCTAGGACAACCACATGTGGGCTGTGAAAATCTAGATGGCAGAAGAGCAATACAGAAAGATTGATCCCTTTGCTGGTAATCTGAGGTTTTGCCAGCCCTATTCTGATGCAACCCTCCTTCAGAAGAACAAACTTTTTTTCCCCTTAACTTAGCCCTGGATAAAGGAAAGAAATTAAGTTTATGAGAGCTTCTCAGGCTAGTCAGCTGTTATCCACTTTCAGGGTAGAAAAGTATGTTGAGTGCTTCTCTCCCTTTAAACTACTGCATAGAAGAGCTGCAGTTGCAAATGTTCCTTGTGATGTAGTGCCACAAATTCTTCCTTTTGTGCAAAAAAGGCATAACATATACTTCTTTTTAAATGTGACAAGTAAGATCCTATAACTTTTATACAAAGTAAAAAAATAAACACCAGCAATTTAAAGGACATTTTTTTTACCCACAGGAAGGAATAAGTTTCTATAAGGAGATGAGCTAAAGTTTATTCCATACACAAAGCAATATACTTGTATTGCTCTGGGTCCAAATAATCCCTGTCCATAATCCATACGCTATTCTATGGGCTAACAGATATGAGCTGCAAAAATCCAAATGCTCAATAATGGTACATCAGATCTTTGCAGTCCAGATCTGATAGTCCTAGCTAGGCTATAACATGGTTTAGTTTTGGAACATGGGTTACAGGGTGCATCTGGCCTCTGTAGGTAGTAAACCAGTTTCTGGCTGAGTTTGATATAACTTTATCCAACGGTGGTTTACTCAACAAGTATGACACAGCTTAGTGCAATGTGTGAACCCACACGGATGATGATAAGGTGAGCTTGCTGATGCCCAAAGATCCCTGTCGATTTCAACATTACTGATAAGAAACTGTGTTACTGATTAGCGCTACGAATGTTTTGAAAGAATCAGTATGAGGATAATGCTCACTTCTGTTTAAAGAATTTGGACTGCGAAGAAGCAACGGAGAAGTTTTCTTCACTTTGGTTTTCAGTTCCCGGGTAGAACAACATGCTGACCTTGGTGATGTAGGGTTTCTTGTTTTCTTCCCACTGTACACCAAGTTTGTTAGTATCATCTCCATCTTCTTCTTTTTGAAGTTCTTCTTCAGCCTTCAAAGGGAGACTTGTCCTTCTTTCCCTTGGATTAAAAAAAACAACAACATGAAATGTATGGCTTTACTATAGGTATTCTGACTTTCTTCAACTGAGTGTCCCTCAGCTGTTGTGGATTATGCAAGGAACTGTCTTTTCTCAGTAGTTTCTCCCTATCCAATCCAAACCAACATGTTGAGCATGCTGCAGGAATGTCAGTTGGAAGGGACTGGAAGATGGGCCTTTTTTGGAGGAGCCCCTCTCCTTTGCAATGTCCTTCCTTCAGAGCAGGATGGCCCCAACACTGTTGGCCTTTTGTAAGATTTTAAAACTTGGTTATTTATGTAGCTGGGCCTGGGGCCCCGAGGGTCCCATTTCTTGGCTTTCTTGACAATTGTTATGATAATTTTCTTGCCAGCTGCATATATTTATTTTGTACTGTTTTTAATTGTTTTAAAACTATTTACCACTCAGAGTACCTTAGCTGAAATGGGCAGCTGTAAAAGTTTATTTATTTAATTAATGAAAAACAAAATACTCTGGGTTTGCAAAATCTTTGGGAAGAAATCCAGGAAAGTCAAACAAAAATCAGAAAATACACGTTTAATGTAAGCTTGGCAAGAAAGTTCTCTGATCATTTGTAGGTAGCTGCCAATTTTCTGATTATGGATTCCTTTTTTAAAAAAAAATCATATTTTGAATTTGAATTTTATTGAATTTATATACTGCCCTCTCCTGTAGGACTCAGGGAGGTTTACAGGGTACTTAAAACAACAATACAGAAATTAAAAACAGTTAAAAAGATTAAATGAAATCCCTGAAGAAATAAAAACCCCAGTTAAAACTCTCAGCCTGGGCCGGAGAGCTCGAAGAGCCAGGTCTTCAGGTCCCGGCGAAATGAACGGAGGTCGGGGGCAGTCCTAAGCTCCACGGGCAGCTGGTTCCAGAGGGCAGGCGCACCCACAGAGAAGGCCCTCCCCCTGGGTGTTATCCGCCGGCAATCTTTTACTGGCGGAACCCTGAGAAGGCCCTCTCTGTGGGAGCGCACAGGACGAAGGGAACTTGATGCCAGCAGCAGGTGTTCCCTCAAATATCCCGGACCCAAGCCATTTAGGGCTTTATAGGTCATCACCAGCACCTTGAATCTCACCCGGAGGGCAACCGGAAGCCAATGCAGCTCACAGAGCAGAGGTGTTACATGGGAGTATCGGGAAACCCCCATCACAACTCGCGCGGCTGCATTCTGCATCAGCTGAAGCCTCCGAGTGGTCCTCAAGGGCAGACCCATGTAGAGAGCATTGCAGTAGTCTAAACAGGAGGTCACGAGCACATGAGTGACTGTGCGTAGGGCATCTCGGTCCAGGTAGGGTCGCAACTGGCGCACAAGCCGAACCTGGGCAAAAGCCCCCCTGGTCACGGCTCCTATGTGATATTCAAAACTGAGCCGTGAATCCAGGAGGACGCCCAGGTTGCGGGCCCTATCAATGGGGGGGTAACACCTCACCCCCCATCGTTAAAGATGGAATAGTCTGGTTAACCCGAGATGCCGGTATGCACAGCCACTCAGTCTTGGCAGGATTGAGACGAAGCCTGTTTCTCACCATCCAGACCCGGACCACCTCCAGGCAACAGGACATCACGGCGAGGGCATCACTGGGTTAGTTTGGGGTGGAGAAAAAAAGTTGGGTATCATCAGCATACTGATGATACCCCACCCCGAAACCATGAATGATCTCGCCCAGCGGCTTCATATAGATGTTGAACAGGAGGGAAGAGAGAACCGACCCCTGAGGAACTCCACAAACGAGAGGCCTCGGGGTGGATCTCTGCCCTCCCGTCAACACCAACTGCGAGCGGCCCAGGAGATAGGAGGAGAACCACCGTAAAATGGTGCCTCCCACTCCCAACCCCCTGAGACGCCACAGTAGGATACCATGGTCGATGGTATCAAAAGCCGCTGAGAGATCTAATAGGACTAGGACAGAGGAACAACCCCTGTCCCGAGCCCGCCAGAGATCATTCACCAGCGCGACCAATGCCGTCTCCGTGCTGCGTCCGGGCCTAAAACCTGATTGGTATGGGTCCAGATAATCAGTTTCCTCCAGGAACAGAGGAAGCTGATGCGCCACCACACTCTCAACAACCTTCACCAAAAAGCGAAGGTTGGAGACCGGACGATAGTTATTTAAAACAGCCGGGTCCAGGGCAGGCTTCTTGAGGAGGGGTCTCACCACCGCCTCCTTCAAGGCAGCGGGGAAGATACCCTCCTTCAAGGAAGGAGTTATTACTGCCTGGAACCAGCCTCGTGTCTCCTCCCGGGCCGCATACACCAGCCAGGAGGGGCACGGGTCCAATGAACAGGTGGTGGAGCTCAGCCTCCCCATAATCCTGTCCACATCATCAGGGGAAACAGGGTCGAACTCAGTCCAGATAACATGCTCAAGACCATCCGATTCCTCCACATCAGACTCTGCCCAGTCAGAGTCCAAACCAGCCCATATCTGAGCGATTTTGTCTGTCAGATGATGACTAAACTCCTCAGCCCGACCCTGTAAAGGATCCTCCCTCACCTCCTGGTTAAGAAGGGAGCGAGTCACCCTAAACAGGGCGGCTGGGCGATTATCTGCGGACGTGATGAGGGCAGCGAAGTAGTTAGCCTTCGCCGTCCTCATTGCCGCAAGATAAGACCTTATAAAGGTTCTTAACTGTAATCGGTCAGATTCAGAACGGCTGGACCTCCAACCGCTCTCTAGACCCCGTCTCCAACGCTTCATCTCCCGGAGCTCCACAGAAAACCATGGAGCCCAACGGGATCTGTGCCAAGTCAGGGGTTGCAAGGGTACAACACGGTTCAGTGCCTCAGTCGCCGCCCTTTCCCAGGTACCCACTAAGGCATCAACTGGGCTGTGAGTGAGGGCAATGGGTATAGACCCAAGTGCCATCTGGAACCGTTCTGGGTCCATTAGGTGCCTGGGGCGGAACCACCTGGTCGGCTCTACAGCCCAGCGGCGGGGGGTGGCATAACAGAAGACCAGCTGCAGGAGATGATGATCGGACCATGACAGGGGGACAATGACTGGCGAACCCTCTCCCAGATCATCCAAACACTGTCCAGACAGGAACACCAGGTCAAGAGTGTGACCCCCCCACATGAGTCGGGCCTTGAATTACCTGGGTCAGGTCCATGGCCATCATGGAAGCCATGAACTCCCGGGCTAACTCCAACGACCCTCCCAGGGAAGGCAGGTTGAAGTCACCCAAAACTATAAGCCTGGGGAACTCCACTGCCAACCCTGAGAGGGTGTCGAGCAGCCCGGGCAGGGCTGTTGCCACACAGCTGGGTGCCAGGTATGTGAGCAACAAGCCCATCTGAGCCCGGGGGCCGCATCTCAGGAGGAGGGATTCACTCCCGTCATTCTGGACAATGGTGGTCTCCCGTGGACATAGTCTCCCGAATAACCACCGCCACCCCTCCACCCCTACCCTGAGCCCGTGGTTGGTGTAGCACATGGAAACCTGGGGGGCATAACTTGGTCAGAGGAACCCCTCCCTCCGAGCCCAACCAAGTTTCCTTAATGCATGCCAGATCCGCGCATTCCTCCTCGATCAAGTCACGAACGAGGGGAGCCTTATTAACAACGGATCTGGCATTAAGATAAACCAGCCTAAGCTCAGGGACCTGGTCACCCTCATCCCCAGGCAAAAGGGTGCTAACCGGAGAGTCGGAGCACGCCACCGTGCGAAGACAGCAGGGGCGCGATCCCAGATGTTGATGCGGCCCTCCGTGCAACCACCTGCCGCCATTCCCTATTGTCATGGGGATTTGAAACCCCACCCCAGCACACACAGAACCAGCAGCCTCCACCCCCAACCCCATCCCACCGGGACCCCTAACAGACTGAATACCGGTTAAAAATTCCCTCCCCACCCTACTATCCCTCCCCCTCCCTAACCCTTTAAAATACCCAGCTAAAAATGTATCAGCGGCCTCTTAATGCGTCTCCACCAGAGGCCCCTAGTCAAGCCCAGCCACCTCTCGGGGTCCCAACAATTGGGCCCGTCATCAAGGGAGATGATAGAAAGGGAGGCTGGTTGTATCCAGGAAGGAGAAACCCCCCTGAGAGTGTACAAGTCCGATCTAGAGTATTGCAATTGAGCCATGGAATAATAATAATGTCCGTAAAAGCCATTGTCCACGGATGGAGGGTCAGATGTTATCAAGATGTTAAAATGTTAAATCCGGAACATGTCTTCATCCGCCAATCCGCCAATCCGCCAATCCGGCTCTGCTCTCACCTGAGCCGGTCCAGACAAAGAGCCCATAACTGTCCTCTCACCACGGCCATGAGATCCAGTCTGGGATGGATAAAGGCAGCATTGCTGGGTGAAGACCTCCCCTGCTGGTCTCTCACACCAGCGGGGGGTAATAGTCAGTCCAGGGCCGCCCTCTCACCACGGTCCTGTCCCAGACTCATTCCGGAAAATCACAGGGAAGACACAGGAGCAGGAGAATATCAAACCATCTCAAATCCTGCTCCAGCCTCCAGCCGGTATCAAGTACAATCACACCATGAGTAGTAGTGCAGCAGAGACAAAACGCCAAACACACTGAACCCATCTCCAGGGCAACAGGGAACTCATCAATCAATCATAGATGTCAAATATTCAGTTTCAAGCCGCCAAGTCTCCATCATCCTTTAGAAAAAGAAGGGGAAAGAAGCCCATTCCCAATTTTATTATTATTTACATGTATTTCTTTCCAAGGTTTCGCAGAATGGGTTGGAAAATTCTATATCAGAGTTGATTTCACTGAAAAACATAGAACCACAGAATCAAAGGACGGGAACGGAGATAGGAGGTTTTCTCGCCCCTCAATACATGAGCTAGAATTCCTTAAGAGTTTTAACAACATAGCAACTGTTTTTCTATCACACAATCATCTCACATGATGGTATGAACATGCTCAAGACAAGATTTTGCAATAAAGACTTCAATAATACATAGAATGAGATTTGCCAAATGTCCAAGCTAGATTCCTGAAGACCCTGGAATTAAATTGCTAATATCTGATGGTAAACAGAACAGGCAACAGAGCTCTTAGACATTTTTCTTTGTTTATAAAATTATAGACATATTTTTGCTTCTTCGATTATACAAAGACTACTGACAAAACTACAACAGCCTTTTGCTAGCTCTTAAAAACATCAGGATATTTGGCTACCATATCTGCCTATAAAATAATACATTGACCAGGACCAATACTTAGAAGAAAATAGGGAACAACAAAACGATTCAAAATTGGGAAAGGAGTGTGCCACAGTTCTCTATTGATACCATTTTAAATGTATAAGCAGAATATATATATTGACAAACACTAGCCTATAAGTAATAGAACTGGACTTCAATCTGCTAAGAGACATCTCAATCAGCTCGGATATGTTGATAATACTGCTTTGGTAATGAAAAGAGAGGAAAACCCAAGGAATCCCTCACTAAAAGTGAAAAAAATGTTCAAAACCAGGGCTGTTCAGAATTAAAACAATAACAACCTAATATTGTATCTACAGGCAACTCCAATACAAACAGATGAAGGAGCAGAAGATTTTATGTTCCTAGGTTGAAAAATTCACAGAGATTCTGTTAGTAGCCACGAAATCAAAAGACTTCTATAATGAGAGGTTGCAAAGATATTACATTGACCAATGTGTCGTCAAGGCAATGATTTTTCTAATTGTAACAGCTGTGAAATCTGGTGTATTTGAAAACCTGAAAGAAGACAAATTGAAGCTTCTGAATTGTGGTGCTAGAGAAAATTGTTAAGAATATTCGGACCACATTCACAATTCATACACCAGTAATGGATGCATTAAGAACAAAATTAAAGCTTAAATATTTGGGGCATGTAATACAAACCAAGAGTCATTGGTGAGGACCCCATATCATGGAACAATTGAAGGCAATCAGAAAAGAAGATGACAAGGAATAAGATGGGCAAATATTATCACTGATGTCAGAGGGACGAGCTGACAAGAACTCATAGAAGCAGTTATCAATAGATAATGCTGGTGAAGTAAACATGACTACAAAATCTTAATTACCTTAACAATGTCAGTATCATGCCTAGAATGTTTGATAAATAGGCACTGTGAATGCTATCTATCATCCATCTATCTATCTATCAATCAATCTATCTATCTATCTATCTATCTATCTATCTATCTATCTATTATCTATCTATCTATCTATCTATCTATCTATCTATCTATCTATCTATCTATCTATCTATCTATCTATCTATTTGTCATCTGCATTTGATATCTTTCTGACTTCACTGTTAATTGTATTCCAATATGCTGTCTACATTATATTATAATTCTATCTCTTCCTGTGCCTGTTAAGTTATACATTTATGACAGGAGTGGATATAGTGCAGCTTCTTTAACAGCCACGTTTTTTTTGGGTTTTCTCAGAGGCCAGAAAGGCAACCAAAATACGACAGGAAATCTCTGAAAACTGAGGCATGATTTCCTGGGATTTCTGCTACAAAATAAAATTTTAAATTTTGACTGTTTGCAGGACTCAGTCAGCCTTAAAATTCTAGCCTTGCCAATTTATCTCCCACCATTTTAATCCCACTCACCATTCAATCTCACCTGCAAAAGTGTGGTTGCTTAAGCCAAAAGGCTGCCTGACCATGATTTGTGCTATAATAAATATGTAGAGTGCTATAAGGCTCTTACTACATGTTAAGATACAATATATTTGACACTGGCAATCCCAAATATATTCCATGAATTTTCAGTAATTAGTTTTTAGCTTTTGCTTTGAGAACCCCAACAATATAATAATAATAATAATAATAATAATAATAATAATAATAATAATAATAATAATAATAATAATAATAATAAAGTTGGAAGGGACCTTGGAGGTCATCTAGTCCAACCCCCTGCTCAGACAGGAAACCCTACACAATTTTGGACAAATGGCTGTCCAGTCTCTTCTTAAAAACTTCCAGTGTTGGAGCATTCACTGCTTCTGGAGGCAGGTTGTTCCACCGGTTAATTGTTCTAACTGTCAGGAAGTTTCTCCTTAGTTCTAGGTTGCTTCTCTCCTTGATTAATTTCCATCCATCGCTTCTTGTCCTGCCTTCAGGTGCTCTGGAAAATAGCTTGACTCCCTCCTCTTTGTGGCAGCCCCTGAGATATTGGAATAGTGCTATTATGTCCCCCCTGGTCCTTCTCTTTGTTAAACTAGACATACCCAATTCCAGCAACCGTTCTTCATATGTTCTAGCCTCCAGTCCCCCAATCATCTTCATGGTGACCAAAACTGGATGCAGTATTCCAAGTGTGGCCTTACCAAAGCATTGTAAAGTGGTATTAATACTTCATGTGATCGTGATTCTATCCCTTTGTTAATTCAGCCCAGCACTATGTTGGCTTTTTTGGCAGCTGCAGCATACTGCTGGCTCATATTCAAGTGATTGTTCACTAGGACTCCGAGATCCCTCTCACAGTTACTACTATTGAGCAAGGGCCTATACTATACATGTGCATTTGGTTTTTCTTGCCTAAATGTAGAACCCTACTCTTTTCACCATTGAATTTCATTTTGTTAGATAGTGCCCAGTGTTCAAGTCTGTCCAGATCCTCCTGTATCTTAAGCCTGTCTTCTGGAGTGTTGGCTATTCCTGCCAGCTTGGTGTTGTCTGCAAATTTGATGAGTTCCCCATCAAAGAGATACCCTCTTCCAAATCACTGATGAAGATGTTGAAGAGTACTGGGCCCTGAACAGAGCCCTGTAGCACCCCACTACACACTTTCCTCCATGTAGATGCGGTTCCATTGAGGACCACATGCTGAGTATGGCCAGTCAGCCAGCTATGAATCCATCTGGGGTGATGCTGTCTAACCCACATTTTTCTATCTTTAAAGTACCAGAGTAAACCCATGAGTTGACAGCTGCAAAATGTACAGCATAATCACTGTAACTAAAGATATTCAAAAATCTGTTTAGGCTGCAATCTGATAATTGCTGAACTAAGTTTTCTCCCATTTTTATTTCTAGTACGTAGTGAGTGAAAAACAAGCATTACTCTCACATAATTGTTGCATCATTTTTTAAAAAAATGTCACACAGAGTCTAGATATTCATGTTATAGCAATAGAAATGAAACCTGTTAAAAATAGTTTGTATGGAATCTTCCTTCCCCTCCCCATTGTCTGCCAGGGGATTTAAAACCCAAAATAGTGTCTGGGTTGTGTTTCTCCCAAATAAAGTGTTCCTTTTATCCCCTGCCCTTCAACTCACATTTTATGGCTGCTGTAGCCCCTTGCAGAAGATGCACTAGAGGCTTTGTGATGCAAGTCCCATTGCTTGCATCTCTGTCCCAGAGTCCTAGGAAGGTCTTTGTTGAGGTCACCATGGTAACATAAGAAAAGGGAGGGGAAACCAATGTAATCTGTAGCAAGGAAGGAGACTGGAAGAACCCTATTTAGAAGGGATTTAGGCCCCATAGGAGGAATTAAAATCTTGAGCTGTTAGGCTGATTGAACCATTGGTAAGTAAATGACACTGGTGAATTATTAGTTCTTGCTCATATGTCTATGGAGATTCTCAGTCATCCAGGTCACAGTTATCTCAAAGATACTTTTTCAGGAGGCAACTGGACTTTCTTGTTTTTCTTTGAAGACATTTTGCTTCTCATCCGAGAAGCTTCTTCAGCTCCAACTGGATGATCATGGAGTTTAGAGACAATCATTTGCTTCATTTGGGATCCCTCAAGACCCAGGTGTGCATGCAGTGGGCATGCAGTGCCCTCAGCTTCATATATGATGAAATGGTGCCATGAGCATTAAAAAGAAGTGACTGCTGGACCTGTGGGCTCATTCACATGTATAAAGTTTGACCAAATGCATGGTAAATGTGAATGTCCTAATCCAGTCAGAAGAGGTATCCTAGAAAAGAAAGAGGCTTTCATATGTTAATGTGTGTATAACTATTTTAGTAAAGTTTAATGTATTAAAGATACGGCAAGTACTGCAAGAATTTTAAACATTTTAAACAGTAATATATGGGCTTCTTTATAAATATTTGGGATGAAGGAAAATTTATCCAGTCAGGGATTCCAAAGAACTTCAAAAGGATCTCTTTAAATGATAGGAATGATTGATACATTTTGATACAGAAGATCCAGCCTTCCCATTCATTAATGGGATCTGTGTGGCTATGATTGATTAGGAAGAGGATCTTGGAATGACAATGGATATATTTCGAAACAAAAACATCAACGTAAGTCGTAGATGTTATAAAAATGGAGAATTCCATGCTTGGAATTAATCCATGGAAGCATGAAAAATAATAAAGTCAAGATAGCAATAACATTGTAAAAATCTATGGTGCAACAATATTTGGAGTATGCTCTCTGTTCCAATCACCCAGAGAGATGAAAAAAGTATAAAGCAGGGCAACAAAAATAATGAAAATATTTCCTTGTGAGGACAGAGTTCAGCCTGAGGCCTTTTAACTTGAAGGAAAGGTAGGCAAATGAGGCACAATACAAATGTGCAATACATGACTGATGGATTGAGGGCTATCAAGTTGGTATTGCTTCTCAGCAACATTAACATGTGATTCCAGAAATGTCTTTCTCACCTTCATAATGTGAGAACTCCCTCCATCCCCACCTCCCATTCAAACCAAGGACTAAAGGTGTTGTGATTCAGGGTCAGCCTGTGGGTTCGGCAGTTGGGTTGGACGACTCAGAGGAGGAGGGGGGTGTTGAAGACCTTGCTGAGGGGGTTGAAGATCTTGCTGATGAGAGCCCTCAGCCAGGCCCCTCCCACTTGGTCACCACGGAGACCCAGCTGTGTGAGCCTGACAGCGTGAATGAAGATGACCCACAGCTGGCCCTGTTCAAGGACGCCCGACACAGGAGGCAGTCTATTAGGAGTAAACAGAGGAAGGCAATGGGGCTCCTCGGAAGGAGGCAGAGAGAAGCCACGCCCTGAACTCTATATAAGGGGAATGTGTGGGAGGGCTGGTTTGCTGAAGGCAACCGCTTGGATAGTTCCTGTTTCTTAAAGCTCCTGTTTCTTGGTTCGTGTCTTGTTTGTTTTTGTAGCTATAAATTTGGCAGGCGTAATTCCAGCCTCTTGTCTTCTTGTAAAAGGGGTTGTCCCTGCCTTTTCTGCAGGGCCGGTAGCAGGCTGGTACAGAACAAAAGGTGTCTGTGGGTTCAGAAAGGGCAGGAAGAAGGTAGCAGACCTTAGAACAGTACAAAACAGAAAGTGTTAAACTATCTTTCTCAGAACAACAGAAGCATCTCAAGGCTATTAAAATGGGATTCTTCCTATTTACATGGATGGGATTGTTCAGTTAAATCATTTTTGCTTAATCAAAGCTGGTTTAAGAACAAGCTTGGAACAGACTTCAAATGCTACTTGGCTGGATTCCCCAAGGCAAATACTTTTGCTGAGATTGCAGGGCAACATGTCATATTGATAAAGCAGCCAAAGTAACACATTATTGAGAGTTAGTTGCTCAAAACAGCGGTTTAAGTCTGCAGCCAATGTGCAAATTTAATAAAAACAGCCTAAACTGATTTTTAAAAATGAATTATTCCTATGCCTTATTTAACCCTTTTTTCATCAGTCCGTAAAATGAATGCTGTGCCAATATGACATACAGTATTTTACCATCTCTCCCTATTGTCCAGTTTAGACTCTACCGCTTCTATATTCAGATACTCTACTAGATGCAGTCACATAACATGCTGCTGCCCACTTTGCTTGTCAAAGTGAATATATGTGCTGTTATCCTGTTCCTCTCTCATGTGGCTCCTTAACTTAAAATGGGTTTACTGTGGTTAAAGAAGTTGTCCAGACTCAGACTAGGTCAATTAAATGTGCAAGCCACCACGTTACAATGTTTCCCATATTATCAAATTATCACAATTTACTGCCTCTTCCTCCTCCTCTAAATTACCACCAACCTTTCCTGTCTGCATTTTATTGCAAACTCCTAGAACTCGTTCCTTCTAATTCTATATTTGACCATTTTCAATCTGGCTTCTAATTCAGTACTTCATTAAAACTTATGCAGGTGCTGTAGTGTTACAAAAAGTTCTCCTTTTCCTATCAACAGAGTTGATAACTCTCTTGCACAATTTTTCTTTTTTTGCCCTGGAGCATCTGTTCTTAATCCGATGCCTTCCAGTTTTGTTCGAGGATAACTTCCAGAATTCCCAGACACCCTGGCTGTTGACTTGATGCATCTATAGGGGCCAGGATAGAAAAAGCCATTCTAGAATTTCTGGGACTGTAATCTCAGTTAATTACTCACAGATTGAATTGACTATTCTGTAGCAGGAATCCCTTTGCTTCTCTTTTACTCTCCACATATTGCCTTTCATCTCTTTGCTTCTCATGGCGTTCAGTATGACTTGTTTCCAACACGGTAGTTTCCAATAGTTTCTAAAAAAGTTTCTTGGAACTTTTTGTGTTTCCTTTTAAGCAGTGCTTTTTTTGTAAAAGAAAAAGGTGCCGGAACTCACACATGTCATACAACCCGCCTTGCCTACCCTACAAGGTTCCATCCAAAAAAGGTGCCGGAACTCCGTTCTGAGCGTTCTATGAGAAAAAAAGCCCTGCTTTTAAGAATCCTTTCCTTTATGTTTCTTTGTGTTTTTTTTTCATCCTGCAAAAAAATCTACGGCCTTGAGTGGCTTGGGTTTTTCACTTTCCCTCTCCTCTGATCAATCTATTGCTACATTATATTATTTCTTCCTTTGCACCCTTACAAAAAGAAAGAGAAATGAACATTTTGTGAGAAATGAAGAGAGTAGGGTCAAAAAATTGCCATGCTTCTAGACGCGAGTTTGATGCAATAGTTAAGATGAAGGTCTTGAAACAAAGAAGCTGTGAATTGTAGTCCTATGGAAGCTGTCATCTTCAGCCCAATCTACTTCACAGGGTTGATGTGGGGAAAACAGAGGAGGCAACACGATGTTCTCTGCCTTGAGTGGTACAAAATAAAAACATCTAATAATCAAATAAATAAATTTCTGTTAAAATTGCATTATAGAAGGTGCCAGTTTGGCCTAGCAGTTAAGGCACCAGGCTAGAAACCAGAAGACTGGGTTCTAATTCTGCCTTAGGTATGAAAGCCAGATGGGTGACTTTGAGCCACTTACTTTGTTTCAGCCCAACCCATCTCACAAACCTGTTGTGGGAAAAATAGGAGGAAGGAGGAATATTAGATATATTTGCCACCTTGCATTGTTTATAAAAATAATGAAGGTGGTATATACATACATGTACACATATGTATATATAAACCTTCCTCAGCATAACTTGCAATGTTTGTAGAATATGCAAAACAACTGTGTGCCACCCATTTCATATTTGCTGGAAATTAGATCTTGTCAGCACAGAAACAGTCTAATTTCAAAGTAGCAGCTTCAGTCATCTAGCCATGACACAGATTTATTGGTTTGTAAGTTTTTTCTTGCCATCTCTTCCTCTGCTATGGAATTTGCTACATGCTGCCGTGTGGTCTTGGTTGATGTTGAAAAAAGGTAATGAGGATCAGATCCAGGTAGCACTTTGAAAAGAGATCACCAAAAAAATTAAGATGACGGTTGTGACAGTGTGATTGAAACCCTCTATATGCATACTGTTATGCACATTAAAAAGGAGCAGGGCTTCAATCCCACTATAGCAACCACCTCGCGTAAATGCCCTAGGGCAGGGGTAGGCAACCTTGGCTCTTTTATGACTCGTGGACTTCAGCTCCCAGAATTCCTGAGCCAGCTATGGGAATTGAAGTCCATGAGTCATAAAAGAGCCAAGGTTGCCCACCCCTGCCCTAGGGTGATGGCAAATTTATTTCCATATAGAATAACTGCTAAGGATACCATATGGACTGTATCCAGGTAGTTAATTAGATTTGGGACTTTATTCAAGATATTTTTTACCTTTCATTCCTCTTGTATATGTGGTCTGTAAATGTCCAAATACAGTATGCTATACCAGGAAAAGGAAAGAGCTTGATTTTGAAATGGCAGCACAAATTGCTGGGTCAGGTTTAAATTAATTTTCATGCCGCGCTATATGGTTCAACAATGATCTCTTTAATAAACCACAGTTGGATGGGTTCCCAGAATGCAAAACACAGTGTGTGAGTCCATGTATCCTCTAAGCCAAAATCAAACAACCAGGTTATGGCTTAATACAAGGTAATCCTACACGTTTCAGAAATTGCCCATTAGAATACGTTAGGTTGTTTCCCAAAATTTGTATGGGTAAAGATAATCCCCAAGACTCCTACCATCATGTCCTTATTCTTCTTTTATTTAGTATTTTCTGATCTTTATCTTCTTAGCCAAATGAAGGTATGTTGATCTAATGTTAAGGTTTAACTTTGCTTCTTTATACCTCTTTCCTTTAATCTTAGAAAAGAAAATACAACAAAGCATATTTGCAGCAGGTTGTCATTTGCTTCACATTTGACTTGAATACTACTTTATCCCCTTTTGTGTTTACGACAATGGAGCATTAATCGTTCCTTTAATGATCACAGATTTTCACATTAATAATTTTAGTTGGTTATGCAGTGCTAGAAAGTCAATGCAATCTTAAGGGGGAATCTTAACTCTTGGGTGTACGACTATTGTTATTTATTTAAATAAGAAAAATGTGGTTAGATTTGTAGGAGGTGAGGAATTGCAGCACACTTGTACAGCACATTCTTCATCTCTTCTATATAATGAGCCAAGAAAGCTGGCATTTAGCCTCCTAAAAATATCAGTGTTATTTTCTTTTTTCCTTGTTGCAAATAAATGCTAGAGAATGTGAAAGCAGATATGCACGTTCTGTTCCAAACACAACACCAAAAGAGGCAATATCTTTATAAGTCAATTGGTTCTGTAGAAAATTGCTCCAAGCTTTCAAGTTTCAAGAACTCTTCATCAGGCAAAGAGAGAGAGAGAGAGTGGGAGGAAATGCCAGATTGCATGCTTAAACAAATTGATGCCGAGTCTTCAGATATACAAATTAAACTGCATTATTCACAGATCTGGAGACCACTAAGGTGGGGGCAGCCATTGTTTTTGCTTGGAATTCAGAATGTCTTTCGTACATGTACACAAACACATATGCACACACAAGCACCCCATTCTTTATTATTATTATTGTTGTTGTTTTTATTATTATTATTATTATTATTATTATTATTATTATTATTATTACATTTCATTAGTGCTTGATAAACATCGTATTATCTGGGTTACTTTTTGTTTTGCATAGTAATACAAATTATATTCCTAGTCTCTACACCGTTTTTTCAGCCACTGATAAAATAAATTCCATGTTTGAAAATATTCTGAATGTTCTTTCTCTTTAATCCTCAGCCTGAGTCTGTCCATTTCAACACAGTCCAGTATCTTCTTAATTATCTCTTCATCTGATGGTGTTTCTTCCTTCTCCCAGTGCTGAGCAAATACAATCCTTGCTGCTAGAAGCATCCCATTCTAAGGCATTATTTGAACACTCTTTCACATAGACTGAAGGGTAAATAGAAATTAAAATAATTAAGATATGTCTAGGATTGCACTGCTTATTCATCCGTACACTATTCAGACCACAATAGCTGGGTCCACACATTCACTACCTTTACTTATGCAACAGACTAAGTCCAAACAACATCAACCACTTTATGGCTTAATGTGTTGTTCTATTCATTAATGTGTTGTTCTATTCATTATTCACTAGGGATACTCACTATTGCCTGTAGTTAGACAATACAGCTTTTTTTTTTTTAAAAAAATAGTAAGATAGAAAACTCTTATTGCAGTCCAACGATTTCAGTTTCACTCTGGCTACAATCCACTTCCCATGATTCTATTCAATTTCAGTAATAGCAATTAAGATGATTGTGTAATAGGCTTATATTTTTCTTTGACTCTTAGGACTTTACCCCTGGAGAAGGAGTGATGTGTTTTGTTCCTTTTTAACATTATCTAGACATTTTGCTATCTTATGACTGCAGAGGAGTGAACACTCAGTGCTTTTCATGTAAGTAAAGCTATTTTATTCCCCCACCCCCATCCCCACCTGATATAAATAAAATTTATGAATTGCTTATAAAAGTAATTTTGTCTTAGCTGGAAATTAAATGAACAGCAACGTTACTCTTTCCTTCCATATATTTTAATTGTGCAAATAGCACACAACATGTGTGGAGTGGTATTTAGAGAATGAGAACACAAAATCCAAGTTTCACATCATATTTTGATTCATCTTTTTGTGGTAAGCTAAAATGAGTTTGCTGGATTTTTTTAAAAAATGCCTTCACTAGACATATGTAGACATTTATCTGTGTGCAATACTTTGGGTTTTGATGCAGAAATATTTTTTAAAATGCTGCCCTGCTCCTACTGTTTGCCATCCAGTTACTGATGTTACTGTTCTGTACCAGCCTGCTACCGGCCCTGCAGAAAAGGCAGGGACAACCCCTTTTACAAGAAGGCAAGAGGCTGGAATTATGCTACAAAAACAAACGGAACAAGACAAACCAAGAAACAGGAGCTTTAAGAAACAGGAACTATCCAAGCGGTTGCCTTCAGCAAACCAGCCCTCCCACACATTCCCCTTAAATACAGTTCAGGGCGTGGCCTCTCTCTGCCTCCTTCCGAGGTGCCCCATTGCCTTCCTCTGTTTACTCCTGATTGACTGCCTCCTGCGTCGGGCGTCCTTGAACAGGGCCAGCTGTGGGTCATCTTCATCCACGCTGTCAGGCTCACACAGCTGGGTCTCCATGGTGACCAAGTGGGAGGGGCCTGGCTGAGGGCTCTCATCAGCAAGATCTTCAACCCCCTCAGCAAGGTCTTCAACACCCCCCTCCTCCTCTGAGTCGTCCGACCCAACTGCCAAACCCACAGGCTGACCGTGAATCACAACAGTTACCATGATAGAGGAAAATAAACTCTGAAGCTGCAGAGTCAGAATTATAGTAGAAACATGGAATATAAGAAGTCTGAACATTGGGAAGCTCAGTATAGTGGAAGATGAACTATATCAATTATAAATTGACATCTTGTGTATTAAGCAGATTGAAATGGACTGGAACTGGAGTCTTGCAATGAAAAGAACGCACTGTTGCTACTGAGGACACAAAAAACAAGGAACGGCATTGTTTTCATAGTTAAGAAGGATATAGCAAAGACCGTATACTTGGGTATGTTGCAGCCAATAACCAAATATTAATGAGATTTTGAAACCCTTTAATAAATGTTTATCTAAATTTTGGCCCATTCACTTATGCAGAAAGTGAGAAAGGTGATGAGTGATAAGTCATCTCCATCAGCTCCGTCATAAAACAAGGACTATTGTATAGTACTCTGTTCAGTCTCATTTCTTTGTTGTTGGTATGTAAATTAACCTCTTCTAATCTGTTGGTCATTGTGTCATTCTGCAGATTTGTTGGTACAGTTTGGTTAGAACCTTTACCGATTCTTCTTTTGTTGCTTGTCAGATTATTTTAGATGCTCCATCAATTGCTGTAGCCTACTAACTTGGTAGCAACTGCCCTGCTAATGCAACTTTATCTTCCAATACACTATTGGAAGTTATTATAAGTAGACTGTATTTCCTAAAGAATCTTGGATGTTGCTACTCCTTCATCTTGTTTGGTCTTCTTTGAATAGGTTACTATGAATTTGTCCTTTGGCATCCTTTAGCATACTATTTGGAGACTAGAACCACCTACTGAATTGGTAGATCTTTTGGAACAACTGTCTGAAATTCTTTGTTCAGTTCCTTCCTGAGATCTGTATCTTTCGTGGTTTCTTGGCAATTTCTATCATTTTTCCCCCTGATATCCAGTTAGTTTTCCTCTGTTCCTTTTTTTTTGGCAGCCTATTTTCACATTTACCCTTAACAGCTTCTTTGCTTTTATTTCACACTTCCTTTGGTTTCCCATTAATTGAGGCACAAATGACCAGCTCAGATTATCATATTTTAGACACATGAGAAAAAAAAACCTAGCTCTCTTGAAAAGTTTGGGGGAAGAAGGAAAGAAAGAGAAGAGGATAACAGCAAAATGAATGGCCTCAGTTAGGCTGCAATGATTGCACCATAGGTAGAGTTGCAGGCTGGGTTGGGGACAGATCATCATGAAGACAAGATAGCACCATCATATATATATGGTAACTATGAGTCAACACTGACTTGGTAGCACACCAGTACTTAATGGAAAGCAAAAGCAGATGCTTCTGAAGTTCTTATTACTGTACTGCACAGGCTGATCCTTGTTAAACTAATTTTTTTAGCATCGTGTAAGGATGCAATCCTCAAAATGACAGAATGATCTCAGTTCGAATCCAAGGCAAACCATTCAATATCACAGTAGTCCAAGTCTATGCCCCAACCACCGGTGCTGAAGAGGATGAAATTGACCGGTTCTATGAAGCCCTACAGCACCTTATAGAACTAACACCCAAAAATGATGTCCTTATCGTCATGGGGGATTGGAATGCTAAAGTAGGAAGCCAAAAGATAACTGGAATAACAGGCAAGTTTGGCCTTGGAGTACAAAATGAAGCAGGGCACAGGCTGATAGAATTTTGTCAAGAGAATATGATGGTCATAGCAAACACTCTTTTCCAACAACCCAAGAGACGGCTCTACACATGGACATCACCAGACGGTCAACACAGAAATCAGATTGACTATATGCTCTGCAGCCAAAGATGGAGAAGCTCTATACAGTCAGTAAAAACAAGACCAGGAGCTGACTGTGGCTCAGACCATGAGCTTCTTGTTGCAAAGTTTAGGCTTAGGCTGGGAAAGATTGAGGGCAATAGAAGAAGGGGACGACAGAGAATGAGGTGGCTGGATGGAGTCACTGAAGCAGTAGGCGTGAGCTTAAATGGACTCCAGAAGATGGTAGAGGACAGAAAGGCCTAGAGGAACGTTGTCCATAGGGTCACGATGGGTCGGACATGACTTCGCAACTAACAACAACAACAAGGATGCAGCATTTGCATTCTTAGATGTTTTCGTTACAGACTGTAGGCCGAGTGAATGACTCAATGGCAGACAGCCTCCTACTTTGTTGTGCCTGTTGCATACACGTTAATATGACATAGAAGAAAACTGAAAGGTACATCAGTTAGGATAAATAGAAATGGTTATTTTGAACAGGCAACCCTCAGGGAGGTGGAATAAATCAGCCCAGATAAATGTTTAATATGGTGGAGTGGTGCTGTGGTATCAGGTTTCTTTCACAACCCAAACTCTGATGTACCACTATTTATTTTTAAACGTTTTGTTTGCCGTATGTTTTTTGGTGATTCTTCTATAATGGAAAATTTGTTGTTTCTATAAGGGTTAAAGCAGAATATTTACGTTCCTATAGAAGGCCTTGATAACAGTGCACAGGTGCCGTGAATAACACACCTCATTATATTTATTTGGAGAAGAGAGGGGAAAAAGACATTTGTACTTAGTATTTTTTCCCCAACCTTTTTCCCCAAGGTTGTGGCCTGCATTTTCTTTTTCCTATCTTTTGACTGCAATGTCTTTTTACTTTACGGCACAGTGGCATGTTCCTATGGATGCAATTCAAAACAACATTTTTATCTTAACTAAGACAGTCTGTAGCTATATATAGCTGTTTGCTTTATCTGCCTTTCTGCTCACTTGCAATTATGATGACAGCTGTTTCAGGGAAAGAGACCATTTTACTCTGAATGAAAAGGAGCTGTATTCAGAAAGATAAAGGTAAAGGTAAAGGTTCCCCCGCACATGCGTGCTAGTCGTTTCCAACTCTAGGGGCCGGTGCTCATCTCCGTTTCAAAGCCGAAGAGCCAGCGCTTGTCCGAGGATATCTCCGTGGTCATGTGGCCAGCATGAGTAGACGCCAAAGGCGCACAGAACACTGTTACCTTCCCACCGTAGTGGTCCCTATTTTTCTACTTGCATTTTTACATGCTTTCGAACTGCTAGGTTGGCAGAAGCTGGGACGAGTAACAGGCGCTCACTCTGTTATGCGGCACTCGGGATTCGACCCGCCAAACTGCCGACCTTCTGATCGACAAGCTCAGCGTCCTAACCCACTGAGCCCCCAAATACAAGAAAAATGGGATTCACTTGGATGTGAGAGTTAACACAGGAGGGTAGATGGTAGAATGGTACTCAACTCATAATTTCAATAACTAAACAGAGATGATATTGAATTGAATGGGAATAGCAGCTTTTTGTATTAAATGATCATGTGGTATCTTAAGGACTAACACTTTTACTGTTACTAGTGCCTTCTTTAAGGAAGTCTTGAAGACTTAGCTTTTCCCCCAGGCCCTTGGTTAGGGAATATGGCAGGCTCCTTTTTGGAATATAGGTAATCCTCGATTTACAACCATTCATTTATTGACTGTTCAAAGTTACAACAGCACTGAAGAAAAGTGACTTATGGCTAGTTTTCATAATTACAACCAATGCAGCAGCCCCATGGTCACATGATCAAAATTTAGCCATTTGACAACTGCCATGTATTTATGCAAATTACACTGTTCCAGGGTCCTGTGATCACCATTTGTAACTTTCCCAGCTGGCTTCTGACAAGCAAAGTCACTGGGGCTGAATAGGTACAGTGTATAAAAATACTCCATCATGTAGAATATAGAAATAATCTAATATTAAGCTGATGGTACAATGTTGAAGTACTTCACACAAACGTGTCTATGGAGATTCTCAATCATCCAGGTCATGGTTGTCCTAAAGGTGCTTTTCAAAAGGCAACTAGTCTTTTTTTGGGGGGGGAGTTCCTTGAAAACGTTTTGCTTTGCATCCAAGAAGCTTCTTCAGAATTGTATTGTGTTTTTTTTTTAATCCATACATCTAGGCTATTCCCCAGAACTGAGACTATGCAATGTATTCATTTACGCTTTTGCATTTCTGTGTTTTTCTTTTTCTTATGTTTACTCTTGGATTTCCTCTTTGAAATAGTAGCTTTTAAAAGTTATGTTTTTTAGCAACATGGCACTCAGTATATAATGTAATGTATTTAAGGGGTTTTCACTCACTTAATACGACAGTCACAATAAATTTATAACAAAGGATGTTGGTTCTCTTAAATTAGAACATACAATATAGAATAACAGGGTTGGAAGGGACATTGGAGGTCTTCTAGTCCAACCCTCTGCCCCTGTCCACGGCAGGAGATTCTATACTGTTACAGGCAAATGACTGTCCAGTCTCTTCTTGAAAACCTCCAGTGATGGAGCACTCACAACATCTGGAGGTAAGGTGTTCCATTGATTAATTGCTTGGGAAATTTCTCCTTAGTTCTACATTGGATCTCTCTTGAATAATCTTCTATCTGTTAGTTCTTGTCCTGCCCTCAGGTATTTTGGAGAATAGCGTGACCCTCTCTTCTCTGTTACACCCCCTCCAGTACTGGAAGACTGTTGTCATATCTTTATCTTTATCTTTATTGGACTTATATACCGCCCTTCTCCCGTAGGACTCAGGGTGGTTCACAAGGTTTTATTAAAATAACAATACAACAATTACAAAAATTAAGAAGAATTAAAAATAATTACATTTAGACCTTGAATAAATATAAAACCCCAATTAAAATCCAATTAAAACCCCAATTCATACTCTCAGTCCAGGCCAGAAAGCTCAAAGAGCCAAGTCTTCAGGTCCTGGCGGAATGAACGAAGGTCGGGGGGCAGTCCTAAGCTCTACGGGCAGCTGGTTCCAAAGGGCAGGCGCACCCACAGAGAAGGCCCTTCCCCTGGGTGTTATCCACCGGCAATCTTTTACTGGCGGTACCCTGAGAAGACCCTCCCTGTGGGAGTGCACAGGACGAAGGGAGCTTGATGCCGGCAGCAGGTGTACCCTCAGATGTCCTGGACCCAAGCCATTTAGGGCTTTATAGGTCATCACCAGCATATCACCCCTAGTCTTTTTCTTCATTAGCTAGACATATATAATTCCCTTAATTGTTTAACATATGGGTTAGACTTCAGACCGCTTATCATTTTTGTTGCTCTTCTCTGCATTATTTCATGGTTCTCAAAATCTTGTTTGTGTTGTGGTGACCTAAACTGGATACAGTATTCCAAGAGTGGTCTCACCAGTGCAGTATAAAGCAGTACAATCACTTCACATGATTTTGAAACTATCCCTCTGCTGATGCAACCAAGGACTGTATTAGCTTTTTTGACAGCTGCAGCACACTGCTGGCTCATACTTATAGTACGTTGTAGTCTACTAGGACACCTAGATCTCTCTCAGTTACTACTATTTATACAGGTGTCACATATTCTATATGAGTATATTTGGTTTTTCTTATCTAAGTGTAGGACCTACTTTTCCCACCACTGAATTGCATTTTGTTGGATAGGGTCCAGTGTTCAAGTCTGACAGAGTCCTTTTGAATCTTGACTCTATCATCTAAAGTGTTAGCTATTCCCCCAGCTTGGTATCATCTGCAAATTGGATGAGTTCCTATTCTATACCCTCATCCAGATCATTTATGAAATTGTTGAAGAGTACTGGGCCTAAGACACAACCTTGAGGTACCCCACTGCATGCTTTCCTCCATGCAGATCTAATTCCATTGAGGACTACCTACTGAATATGGTTGGTCAACTAGTTGTGAATCCATCTGGTGGTGGTACTGTCTATCCTACATTGTTCTGTGGGAAGTCAGCCCCACTCAGAGAAGGAAATATTAAAAGGCAGAATATTATATTTCTCCAAAGAAAAGCAGGCCCAGTTTTTCTTAATAGCCCCCAGTAGAAACTCAGCAAATCTGCATTTTTAGAAATGCAGATTTGATAATCCCATTCAGCCCCATTCATGAGCAAATACCACCAAGCAGACCATTCAGGACAAAATATCTTGAAAAATCCCCTGCAACAAAACTGAAAACTAACAATAGCAGAGTGATAGAATTAGAACCAGCAATCCCTCACCCAAAATATCCAACAAAGGAAGTAAGCCATCAGCCCCAGCCCCAGAGAAGCAGGATATGACCTTTGGGACATAATAGGATTATCCCACCAATACCAAAAAGGACACACTCAAAACCTCAAGTCAAAGTTCATGCCACAGGAACAGGAAACCACTTCAAACAAAAGCCCAAGAAGGTATAAAAACCCCCCACTCCCAGCAATATGTGGTCAACTGCTCCAGAGCCTCATGTCTTGTGGTTTTGCTCTTCAATAAACTCCAACCTTCTTTCTAAAGCAGTCTCCATTTTCTTTATTCCCGACTTGAACTGGATCCCGATAAAGACTTTTCTTTCAACAGTTTTGTCCTACCAAAAAGTAGGCTGTGGTCTACTTTGTCAAATGCTTTACTGATGTCTAAGTAAACTATGTTCACAACTTTTCCTTATCCACTAATTTAGTCACTTTGTCAAAGAAGGCAACAAGGTTTTTGTCTGACATGATCTGTTTTTGACACTCCAATGCCAGTTTCTATTAATTGTCTTGTTCATTTCTAAATGGTCACAAATGTGCTACTTGATTATCTTTTCCACGATCTTCCCAGGTATTGAGGCTAATTGTTCTGCAGTTTCCTGGATCTCCTTTTTACCCTTTTTGTAGCTTGGGACCACATCAGCTATTTTCCAGTCCTCTGGTAGATCCTCCAGGAGCTCTGAAAGATTATGTTCAGTGGTTGCCAGATCACGTCTGCCAGCTCCTGGGATATAATCCATCTGGTCCTGGCAATTGAACTCACCTAAAGTGGATAGATATTCTCTTACCATTTTCTTGCCTATTTTGACTGCATTCCTATTCTGTCCCCTACAATCCTGCTTTTGGTAGGTTGGTCTATTTTTTCCTTTTGTGTGAAGAAAGATACAAAGAATGAATTAAGCAAATCTGATTTCTTCATGCTAGTAAGTTACAGAAATACCAAAAAGTAATCCAGAATAGTGAAACAACAAATGTTCTTGGGATAACATGCCAAGTAAGTTTATTATAGTACGAATTCTAATGGACTATAGATCATTTCATCAGATGCAAGGTGAATGAAAGGATACTTTGTACAATCTCTGAGTTTAGGTGAGGTTGTTTATTCAGCATATTACATTCAGTAATGAGTGGTAGCAAATGTCATTCCTGCCAAGACTGTGTTTAGGTGAAGAGGTCTACCAGCCAACTAAATGCTTTCAGATCTACAAGTGAAACAAAACAAATCAGCTGTACTCTAAAGCAAAGCAATACAATCTAGAGTCTCTCCAGTTTGTTTTGTAATCAGGAAGACAAAAGCAAAGCTTCTATAGAATAAAGGTTAGTATGAGCTATAAAAGCTCCAGCTTATGAAGCTAAAAGCTAACATTCAATTGTCAGCACCTTTCCACTGCATTAATTAATTGTAATGTAGATTTATATTTATACATGTACATGTAATTAGATTGCATTTCTCATTTAATATATTCAGTTCATTAGATAATTTATTTTTCTAACCACATGAAGAGGTGATTATTGAGTAGCAAAACAACCAAGGCTAGTTTAATGAATAATCGTCCCTTCCATCCCATTGCTTTGCATCATAACGAACACTTGCTGTTCAACCTCACACCTACTCATACATGGATTATGGTATTTTGCTGCTGAGTAGTGAGGCAAAAATGCCTTTTCTGTTTTCTTGCTTCATTACTATATTCTTGTTTCAATCATAACATTAGTGATGCGTTTAGTAGGATACCACAGCTCCAATATTGTTTCTAATTTTCTATTATTGTTTGAAATCTAGATAGCTTCTCCATTTGTTAGATTTGAGTACAACACTGGCTATTTGAATGGAGTATAGTTTTTTGAAACTGGCATCGTGTTCCGATGTCCAGAGCCAAGGGCGACCCTTGTCAAGGAGGCGGTGCAATGGCTCGGCTAGGGTTGCTTTGTGTGGTAGGAATGCATGATAAAAGTTTAAGAGTCCTAAGAACGCTTGTAATTCCTGCTTATTTTTTGGTGTTGGGGCAGATTTGATAGCTTTAATTTTAGCATCAGTGGGGTGTATCCCTTTGGCATCAATTTTATAACCTAAGAATTCTGTTGAAGGGACTCCTATCTGGCATTTTTGTTTATGTAGTTTGAGACCAGCTGTTCTGAATCTAGTCAGAACAGCTGACAAGCGCTCTGCTAAGTTTTCTTCGTTTTCACCCGCAATTAGGACATCATCAAAATAGGGGCATACCCCAGGAATTCCTTTTAACGTCTTTTCCATTATTTCTTGAAAAATTCCTGGGGCAGCCGAAATGCCAAACTGCAAGCGTTTGACTTTAAAAGCCCCGCGGTGGGTTACGATCGTTTGCGCATCTGCGGTTTCAGGAGTTACTGGAAGCTGCAAATACGCTTGCGCCAAATCCAGTTTGGCAAACATGGCGCCGGACCTGATCGAAGAGAGGACGTCCCTCACTGCGGGAACCGGGTAAGCATGTGCGTTGAGCGCCCTATTTAGTGTCGCTTTATAATCCGCGCATACGCGGATTTGGCCATTAGGTTTAATAGGAGTAACTATAGGGGTTTCCCAGGTCCCTCCCTCGGTGGGTTCAAGGACTCCTATTTTGACGAGGCGGTCCAGCTCGTCCTCAATTTTTTGTTTGAGGGCGAACGGGACCCTTCGGGCTCGGATTCTGATGGGAGGTATGTCTGGTTTTAACTTAAGGTTGATGGGGGGCCCTGTATAAGTTCCTAGGGAACCGTCAAAGACGTCTGCAAATTGTTTGCAGACGTCTTCGAGGGTTGCGGCCTGTACCCTATTGATGCCTGTTAGTTGAATGCCTAGTGCCTTGAACCAATCTAGGCCGATTAGGTTCGACCTGTTTTCTTGTGTCACTAGGACTTTGAGGGGCCCTCGGAATTTTTTGAATTCCACTAGAATTTCTGCTTGGCCCTTTAGGGGTATTGGGGACTTCTGGTAATCCGCTAAGTTCACCAGGGGTGGTTTTAAGGGAATTTGCCTCTTGTTTATCCGGCAAATTTCCTTGAAGGTCTGTCCTGATATGAGGGTGACAGCAGATCCTGAGTCTACCTCTAGTTCACAGGGTACCCCTTGCAGTTTGGCTTTAATTTTTACTTTAGGGGTTAACCTGTGGTTGTCCCCCCCCTTCCGTTTTGTTAACAGCCTGTTCTAGGTGGTTTGGGGGTCTGATTTTTTTCCCACTTCGGGGTATCATACCTGGGGCTGTAGTTTCCACTTCGTGTAGCTCCCCCCGGTTGCGGCTTCTGCATGCGGTTTTGATGTGCCCCAATCTTCCGCAGTTGTGGCACCGAGCGTTTCTAAATCTGCAGGAGGACCTGATGTGGTTTCCTCCGCAGCTGGCGCACGTTACTCGGGGGTCTCGGTTGGAATTCTTGGGTCTTGCCCCTTCCTTGTTGTCGGTTTTCCGGCTTTGGAGTTTTTCGAAGCGGCGGTGGATGGCATCCACGTCGGTAAGATCTTCTATTTCGTCGTGGTCTCTGGGGACTGTTTCCCCATGATTTGCGGCCCTGGTTTGATTTTGTTGAGCCTTGGTGAAGTCTTCCGAGTGCGTGTCTTCGTATGCCTGAATCTCTCTAGTGACCTCAGCTAGATTCAGGGCCGGTTTTGCCATTATTTTCTTTTGGAGGTGCTCCTCTCGAAGGCCGATGACCAGTTGGTCCCTTATCCGGTCCTCCAGGTCCGGAAAACGGCACCATCTGGCGGCCTGTCTCACTCCCGATATGAAGTCGGCTGCCGATTCCCCGGGTTTTTGGCGACGCCTCGCGAACTGGACCCTCCAGTAGATTTCGGAATGGGTCGGCATGTAGTGTTTGCTGAGCTTCTCTGTCAGCTCCGCGTAGGTCACCTGCGCGACCGGCTCTGGGCTACACAGACCGACGGCCACATCGTATACTGCGGTCCCGCTGAGGTACAAGAGTGCCGCCGCCTTAGCTCGGTCGTCTGTTATCTTGCTTACAAGTAGGTAACCTTCAATTTGGCCAAGGTGCGATTCCCAACGCTCGGGAAATCGAGTATCAAACTCACGAATCTGACCGAACGCTGCCATACTGTCTCGGTTCTCCTTCGGCTTGCTTGGGGTGGAAGTTACAACTTCCCGTGACTTAGCTCAGAGCCTCCAGAAGGAACCCTTCCTAAGCTCAGTGACTTCAGCTAGCAAGCCGATCCCATCCTCGTCGCCAGTGAGTAGTCTTAGCCAGGGATTACGCGGAGACAGCAGGTTCAGCTATTCGGTTTATTGGGGTACACCAAGGCAAAAACAAAGGGGTTACAACTCCCTTATATAGTCCGCTGAGTGTTGGTTCCGCCAATCACTGGACCCGCAGCTTTCCCGCTTGACTGCAGGGCCAATCGTCTGCGTTGGTTCTTGGCAGCGAGGAACCACGTGTGGATCTGTCAAAAGCTGTGCCTGCGTGTTGGCTGCCGGCAATTTGACAGCTGTCAAATTGCCGCGTGCTGAACTGTCAATGGGAATTACCTCACGAACCTTTTTTTCCAACTTACAGAACACAACTTATTAAAAGGTTAATAACATGTGAACACTTATAACAGTAACTAATGAATACATATCAGCTTTGCATCATAATGAACACTTGCTGTTCAACCTCACACCTACTCATACATGGATTATGGTATTTTGCTGCTGAGTAGTGAGGCAAAAATGCCTTTTCTGTTTTCTTGCTTCATTACTATATTCTTGTTTCAATCATAACATTAGTGATGCGTTTAGTAGGATACCACAGCTCCAATATTGTTTCTAATTTTCTATTATTGTTTGAAATCTAGATAGCTTCTCCATTTGTTAGATTTGAGTACAACACTGGCTATTTGAATGGAGTATAGTTTTGAAATAAATATAAATCTCTGTATAATTTGGACAGATCTACCCACCACAGAGACATCTTTTCTACTGACTGGATTGCTAGCCCAAAGAGGAAGCGAAATACTGAAAAATGACACAGGCTTACAACATATCAATTTTTGTCATACTTCTCTCAAGAAGTTGACGATATTTATAATAATAAAAATCAGTTCTGCCCTCAATGCAATTCAACTGAGAGCTAAAAGGACTTCTTAGGATTATCTTCTAACCACCTTCTATTATAATATTATAGCTTTCTACCATGTTTGTCACATTTAAGACTGCAGAATGAGAGCTGATTGCTGGGAGAAAATCTAAATTTCTCTTTACTATAAGAGTTATACTTTAAATTATTATTTATCTTTTGATAGGACTATCTCTAGGATTTGACGAAATATGGAATATTTAATAATAGTCTTTTTAGCCACTTTAAAACCTCTGGAAACCAAACACATAACGACACCACTACCCCCTGAAAAAAAACAAAAACCCAGACTAAATTTGCTTCCTGGATGTAACCAGATAATTATCTATCCATATATACTTGGACAATGTGCAATTTGTATCACTCTAAAGCAGGGGTGTCAAACTGCCAGCCTGCAGGCCAGATGCGTCATGCCGAAACCACGCCCACCCCATTGCTGGCAATAGAAAAATAGTTGCGATACGTCACAACACATCATGTGACATTACAAGTTTGACACCCCTGCTCTAAAGGGTGCCTACGTGAGTTGACATTTAAGATATGGGTCCAGTTGATATTCAACAGTTGATGATGCCTCTTCACATATCCTCTTTTCATTGATTGCTGAACAGTGCTATTGATTATGTCATAAAGTTGTCAATTTTCAATGACCACATGAATACAAAGGGCCAAAAGAATAGGAGGGAGCAATATCCAGTGATGTGATAGGGATGACTGAAGACCTTCTTGTAATACATTTAAGTTTGTCAGAATCTTTCTTTGAGGTAATTCTGCTGAGAGATGGAACAATGTCTCAGATAAAGTTGGGAATTTGAACAAAATCAAAGGATCTCAAGAGTTGAGGTACAGTAGTTGTTCTTTCTGTCATTACTAAACCTTGACCCATTTTAGAGGGCTAGTGTAACCTCGCCCAGTTTCTGGCTTTCTAGCCTTTACACTAACAAAGAAATTATATTTTGTTTTTAAGTGATAGCTTGAGTCATTTCTAAAACTATGCTCCTTTGTCCCTTGATGTTTGCTTATTGCGTGATTCTCTTACGTTCCACACCTTCACTCATATGAGATAATGTATTCTCTTGTTATTTCATCTCAGACCACACATACAGGCAAATCAAGGAAAAATTAGCCTGACATAGTTTCTAATGGGTGGAATAAAACACCAGAATTTTGTCAAGTCAGGAGAATGTATAATAGCTTTTTGGTTGTTTTATGTGGCAGTTGACTATTTATTAATGCAAGGATAACCTGATGGCTTAGAAATGCAAAGCAACAGCAACCACACTTATTGTCAATTAAAGTAATTAAAAAATCTTGTCATTGGGAAGGCACGACAATGGAATGAATAAAGAATTTTTGTTTAAACATCTCATCTGATCAAAACACCAAGTTTGTTCAAGAAAGTACCTGACTCTGAATATTTATTTTTTATTATTTTTTATTTTATTTATTTATTTATATCCTGCCTTTACTATTTTTTTAAAAAAGAGTCAAGGCAGTCAACATACCAACACACCTTCCTCCTCCTATTTTCCCTACAACAGCAACCTTGTGGGGTGGGTTCGGCAGAAAGGAAGTGACTGGCCCCAGGTCCCGCTCCCTGGCTTTCATGGCTAGCGCGCAACTTGAATTCACGGTCTCTCACTTGCTAGCCTGGTGTCTTAACCACTAGACCAAAGATGGAACAAAATGGAATGATGTTGAAGAATCCGAATATTAATTGAAACCCAACATAGCCATAATGGTCTTGGATTTGATCGCATACAGTAAGATTATCACTAAAAGCATTTATCAGGAAAAGATTAGAGGACTGCTTGTTTGTTGAGCTTAAATGCTAGGAGGTTTGTATGAATATAAACTCGTGTCAGCCAGCTAAACAAAGCTTGTTGAAAAAGACTATTTCTGAGTGAATGGTGGTAATCAGCTTATTCATTTATTTATTAAATTTATATGCCATCCCTCTCACTGTTAAATGATTCTGGGCACTTATAAATATCATAAAAACAAAGGTACAAAACATCAAAACATTAAATATTGAACAGAAATTAAATAAGTTAAAAATAAAACAGAATACTATGGGGTAGAGGTGGAATCTTATTCCTAGTTCACTAACCACTTCCAACATGGAATTCCAGGCAAAGCCTCAGGCTAGTTGGCAGAGCCAGGTTTGAGATTCTTAAGGAAGGCCATAAGGGACATGATCCAGAGGGAGGAAACCCCTGCAAGAAAGTTTCTTCTCCTGGACCCCATCAGGGAAATTTCTTGACCGTTGGGGTCCTCAACATGCCTCTTCTGCTGGAATGAATGGGGCCGACTAATCCCATTGGGATGAGATGATTCCTCAGGTAGCCTGGAATCATATCATAAAGACTTTAAGGGTCATAACTAATACTTTGAACTGAACCTGGAAGCAGACCAGCAATCAAGCAGCTCGCACAAGAGCGGTGCTATGTGCCCCCCCCCCACCCAAAGGCTCCTTTGAACTGTCCTTGCAGCTGCATTCTACTCCAGCTGTACCTTCCAAATCCTTTTCAGGCGTGGGGGTTGAATGACAGGTTGAACAGGGTTTGAATCTTGGGCAAAAATACAGGTTGTGTGTATCTTCTTGTGTTTTTGTCTGTTGACTTTCATATTTCTTAAAAAAAAACTTAGAAGTTGTGAATTTAAAGAAATTAGGAAAAATGGGTAAATTAACCTAGCATCATAGACATTTTCTCTACTCAAAGATTCCAGACTGATATATTGCACTTAGCCCTACTTTGTTTTAGATAGTGATTTGATGATATATCATTTATTTCATATAACATGCTTAGCTGAGAGCCATGGTCTGTAGTATCATCATGGAACATAGTGAATCAAAATCACATGTGCAATTAATGATTTGATGGCATGTAATCAATGTGTAGCTTTACATCCAACATCCAAACCATTTTACATTTTATTGCTCTTTGTGATATTGTGGCAATATAATATATTGAATACCACTGTAATATGGAGAAGGGGTATCCATAAATTTTTAGTTTCTCTTCCAAGATGTACAGTAGTATAATAAATAAATACATATTGCCTGGTTTCAAAAAAAATTGAATGAAATTGTGGTCCCAGTAGTATAACTAAGCTAAACTGAAACAAAATATTATAAACATATGGATTTTGTTGATGTACATGATCAATCAGTTAAAATTTCTAATTATAGGGCAGAAGGGCATACAATTTGTGTTTGTGTGAGAGTATCTGTGTGTCCTGGTAAGGACAGAGAAAACCAGCTTATGTGAATTTATTTTCTTTTGGGAAGAGATACCTCACTGGCAGTCTTACCCCTCTAAAATATATCTAAGATCTGCTTTGCTTGGTCGACAGCATGAATTGAAACAAAAAATGATGAGCCAAACATAATCACTGCAAACCTAGGGAATAAGTGAAAGATTTATATTATGTACTTTGGCAGAGATTTCTGCAAACTCAAAGAATTTAATAGCATTTAGAGGGTTTTGTATCTGACAATATTACCATTAACCATCAGTAAGTATGCATGAACTGCATTTATAATATGCAGACTGAAATTCAAGGGATGTCTTCAATAGAATATTGCAGTGGATTCTCCCAAGAGAAAGTTCTATAGTATTTCTATACTGTGATTTACTTTAAGGAGGGCTTTCTATTTGTCTCCCCCATCCCCAATTATCATATGTTTCACTGGTAATTTTTTCATTTCAGAGCTAGTGAGTGTGCTCCATACTTACTGAATTTGTGGGGAGTTGCATATCTTACTACATTTTATCCTTACATTCTCTCAAGCAGAAGCCAAACAGATGCATCCATGAAATTAACAAACAAATTCACATTTAAGGATAGTGACCCTCCCTCACTTTGGTTCCCTAGCAACTGATATTTAGTCATGCTGCCTTTAATTCAAGAGGTAGTATGCAGCTATCAACTTTCTGCCATTGTTTAGTCTCCTTTTAAAATTATCTAAATTGAAAGTCACTGCCTAACTGTTGATAGCCATTTCTGTTAATTATGCGTTCTATAAATAAGTTCTTCCAATTACTTGATATAAATCTCCTTGTGTCTCATTCCAAAGGATGGATTCCATTTCCACCACAAATATGATAGTAGGATAAAAACTCAAATCTACTTTTCCCAGGTCATGTATGATGTAATTTATTTCAGATGTGATGTATGTATGCACCTGTGAGGGAAATGGGTGGTTTAAAAATATAAATTTGCTAAATGAATTGATAAATACAAAAGTATTCTGAAGAGTAAGGTAGGTACAGCTCTGTATCAGAGTGGAAATGTATTATGCAATTATACATTTTGTTTAAAGAAGACAGGTGTAAAGGCATTGTATGTCTTACTATGCTGGCCTGTTGTTTTGTTTTGGCTTAACATCCTGTGTAACCATTATTTTATGTATTCACTTCTGATTTATTCAACAAAATACAGTAGAGTTAAGCAGATTAGTTAATATAGTTAATAATAACTACAGTGAGCATACTCAATATGAATCAGTGCTTTCTCTTGGCTCCTATTAGGAAAAACTAGCCCTCTCATATAATTTCTTAAGTACCTAGGACATACCGTACTTCTTCTTGAGGGTTTCTCCCCCTTTTGATATACTTTATTGCTGCAGAATTCAAAAAACAGCATCTCAATAAATATTATGCTCCCTGTCCCTTAGTTAAAAGTGCAAAAAGAATGTTTTTATACAGAATATATTTATGTATCAATGGTCACTAACCTCCTGGTACTCACTTCTTGCCGTAAGTCCTTTTTTGTTTGCAGTTTGCATTGGAATACAATCTCCAATGAAGAAACTTTAATCATAAGCCCCTGAAATCGGTGCTGTCTAGAGAATTTAAGATAGTCTTTGACAATAAAATGTGGCCATTGCAGCAAAAAAACATGACGCTAGGATGGCATAGCAGCAGAAAGATCACGAAGCAGCCCCTCTTTGTGTTCTTAAGTGTCGGTTTTTTTTGACACTTAAAAAAAAATCATCTTTTGGCAAGTTTGTGGCAACCTCTTCCCTCACAGTGCCCTGCCATTCTGCCATTTTTTAAATTTATATCATTTGAAAGTTATCTACTTTCCCACCTCCCCTCTTTTTTTTGCTGGAGTGTATATCTATTATTTTCAGAAAGGGCAAATAGAGTCTGTGAATAACCTAGGCAGGCTGCGCAATTGTGCTGCTGTCCCTGGAAATGGGAGCTCATGCAAAAGTTGAAACGCAGCTGGAGCAGGCTTTGACCTATAGCAGGGGTCGGCAACCTCGGCTCTTTTATGACTCGTGGACTTCAACTCCCAGAATTCCTGAGCCAGCATAGCTGGCTCAGGAATTCTGGGAGTTGAAGTCCACGAGTCATAAAAGAGCCGAGGTTGCCGACCCCTGACCTACAGCACCGATGGCATCTCGGATTTGTCTCTCGGGGGGGTGGGGGGGCTTGAGTGACAGGCCTTTCATCTCCGGTCAGGGTAGCTTAGTCAGTAACTTTCCGCATGAAAGCAGCCGTTTGGGGGCAGCAGTTAAACCTGTCCCCAAAGTTGAAAATCGGGAGTTTTGGAAGCTGCGCTAAAAGCCAGTTCCGTCCATGGGCTCTCCTCTTCCCCGGGGCTCTGTAATCTCCCCCATCCCCCGCGTGCCTGTGGGACAGCGTAAAGAAAAGCCCGGCAACGAAGGGCTCTGGTGGGAGGAAGAAACGGTTGAAAGTGGGATACAAAGGCCGCTCGCGTCGGTCCTGGATGACTCTGGCCACGCTTTTCGCGCTCCGGGTCACATGACCCGGGGCTGTGCGGTTCTAGCCCCGAGGCCTGATTGGTCCCCGGCTCCTTTTTTTTTTGAAAGCTTTTATGTGGCCGTGGCAACGAGAGGCGGCTCAGCCATACTTTTCTGGCCTTTCGGAGAAGGGCGACCCGGGCAGAGGAAAGACCAGAAACGCGATACACGGCGGCAACGGCGGCAGCGGCGGCGGCAGGCAGCGGCAGCAGCACCAAGAGCTTCTCCAGGTATGCATCAGCCGTTGGGTACCTTTCTAGGCAAAGGTCGGCGTGGGAAAGAACACGTGTTGCGCGTGTGCTAAAAAAAAAAAAAGACACGAGTGTTTAATCCGGGGGGGTTGCACGCCCTCGGGCCCTTTTCCCAAGTGCTGCGGCACTCTTGGGAATTGCACCTGCCCCTCAAAGCCTGGGAGAAGAATGCCTTTCCATCTTGCCTCCCTGCATTGAGAATGGAGCCTTTTGGCTCATCCCAGTCAGGCATTGTGATGGTTTAGTAGTTTGATTCTCGGTAGCGGGCGAAACGGAGTTCGAAAGGAACTCAAAGCTCTTGATTTACACAACAATCCGGAGCACAGGTTGTGCACAGGCAACTACAGTGGAAGTAATGCTACGAGGACTCGTAGAATTGGCTTCCCAACAGGTACGCTTGAAATGGGGAGCTTCTGAAATGAATCCATCGTTCCTGAAATGCTGAAAAGCCCTCGAGAGTCTTATGTCATTAATTATAGTTGTAACTGTACACAGGAACAGAAATACATTTTCAGAAAAACCGGGACTCTTTAATGCCAAAGTAGATCGTGCTGAATGATTTGCCATTTTTCAAGCAGTGTATAGGGAAGCAGGTGGAGGAGGAGGAGATCCTTCCCTTCTTTCTGTTCCTGTGTAGATTTATAACCTGTAATTAACTACATAAGCTCTGAGGGCTTGACTATTAGAAAAGCCTTGGAGGCAAAGGAATGAGGATGATTCCACATCTCTTACTTTGTTTTACATGAATAAAAATACATATGAATAGTTTGATCCCTTAAGCAGAATATTCATTCAATAAGCATGCATCCTGCTGTATTAATATGACCTAAATTTTGCTTCAGGCAATTTAAAATCATTTACTAAATTTATATTTCACCTCTCATTTGTTAAAACAGCATGCATATTTTTCTAGTCTTGTTTTGTCCCTCACAGAAATCCTACAGGGTAGGTTAAACCTTCCATGACCAGTTCAAGGTCACCAAGTGAGGTTATTCATCTAGATTAGGGGTGTCAAACTGCTGGCCCACCCCACTGCCAGCAATAGAAAAAAAAGTCACAATACCTTGCGACATGTCACATGACGTTACGAGTTTGACACCCCTGATCTAGATATTAAACTTATCTCTCCTAACACTTAAAGTGTTTAATTTACTCTGTATCAGTAAATGTTATGCAAGTTTCAAATTCAGTGCTTCCAGCTTGATGCTCCAACCAGGAGAGTGCATGAATTTGGCATCAGTTTAATTCCTTAACGCAAGCACATTTTTTCTACAATATTGTTGATTGTGCTTTATTTTGTGAAAAATGGCCCTTTTAAAGAGTTGCAGTGAGGTACTACTGTATGTTTATGCTGCATATTGTGAGGCATCTTAATTATTTTTGAAATATGGCACAGACCTGTCCCATATAGAATTATACCCCCAATTTCTACTTATTTATTTATATTATTTATAAAGTGTTATATTTCACAGTGTAACACTTTTGAGTCCTACACTCAATTTGCCAGCAAATTTGGAAAACTCAACAGTGGCCACAGGATTGGAAAAGATCAGTTTACATTCCAATTCCAAAGAAAGGCAGTGCCAAAGAATGTTCAAACTACTGCACCATTGCACTCATTTCACATGCTAGTAAAGTTATGCTTAAAATCCTACAAGCTAGACTCCAGCAGTATGTAGATCGAGAACTACCAGAAGTACAGGCAGGATTTTGAAGAGGCAAAGGAACTAGAGATCAAATTGCCAACATACGCTGGATCATGGAGAAAGCTAGAGAGTTCCAGAAAAACATCTACTTCTGCTTCATTGACTATGCTAAAGCCTTTGATTGTGTGGATCATAACAAACTGTGGCAAGTCCTTGAAGAGATGGGTGTACCAGACCATCTTATTTGTCTCTTGAGAAACCTATATGCGGGCCAAGAAGCAACAGTGAGAACTGGACACGGAACCACTGATTGGTTCCAAATTGGGAAAGGAGTCCGGCAAGGCTGTATACTGTCACCCTGCCTATTTAACTTATATGCAGAGCACATCATGAAAAAGGCAGGGCTAGATGAATCAAAAGTTGGAATTAAGATTGCTGGAAGAAATATCAACAACCTAAGATATGCAGATGATACCACTCTAATGGCAGAAAGTGAAGAGGAACTAAAGAGCCTCTTGTTGTGAGTGAAGGAGAGTGCAAAACTTGGTTTGAAACTAAACATTAAGAAAACCAAGATCATGGCATCTGGCCCTCTCTATTCCTGGCAAATAGATGGGGAAGAAATGGAGGTAGTGACAGATTTTATTTTCGTGGGCTCCAAGATCACTACAGATGGGGACTGTAGCCAAGAAATTAAAAGACGCTTGCTCCTCGGGAGGAAAGCCATGGCAAATCTACACAACACTCTAAAGAGCAGAGACATCACCCTGTCAACAAAAGTATGTATAGTCAAGGCTATGGTCTTCCCAGTTGCAATGTATGGCAGTGAAAGTTGGACCATAAAAAAGGCTGAGCGCCAAAGAATTGAGGCCTTTGAACTATGGTGCTGGAGAAGACTCCTGCGAGTCCCTTGGACTGCAAGGCGATCAAACCGGTCAGTCCTAGAGGAGATCAACCCTGACTGCTCTTTAGAAGGGCAGATCCTGAAGTTGAAACTCAAATACTTTGGCCACCTAATGAGAAGGAAGGACTCACTGGAGCCTAATGCTGGGAAAGATTGAGGGCAATAGAAGAAGGGGACGACAGAGAATGAGGTGGCTGGATGGAGTCACTGAAGCAGTAGGCGTAAGCTTAAATGGACTCCAGCAGAGGACAGGAAGGCCTGGAGGAACGTTGTCTATAGGGTTGCGATGGGTCGGACACGACTTCGCAACTAACAACAACATATTTCACAGTAGTGACTCTGGGCAGTGCACAAAAATTAAAACCATCATAAGAACATATAATACATGATACTTTGGATAAAATGAAACTGAAAACCCACACCACCAACAGAACTCATTTAATTTCCTGGCCCAAATAGCTGGGAGAGCAGTTAGGTTTTCAATGCCTGATAAAAGGGCCATCTGGATCTCTGGAAGGAAACTGTTCCAATGGGCAGGTACAGCCACAGAGAAGACATGCCTGTAGGGCTCAAAAGATGGTATTGTATGATGGAAGAGACCCAGAGCAGACCCTCATACCTAAATTTGAGGGAGCAACCTGAGACAGTGATAGAAAGACAGTCCTACCAATAGTCCTTGAATCATGCCTAGAAGCCTACTGGGAACAAAACAAAACAGCAGCATTATATAAGCATAATGAGAAGCACAAAAAATGCCAAGTACAACTTCTGAGTGCCCTTCAAAGGCATAGGTACAGCACATTACACTAATCCAAAGAGGAGATGATTAAGTCATGAGTCTAAGCAAATGAATCTAAGCAAATGACTAAAATAATCCTCAGAACAGCCCTGCAGCTTTCTCAGATGGGACTGGGTTACCCTAAACAGCCACAAGCAGCTCTCTGCAGTCACAATAAGGGTGAATAAATAACTACAGTTCTGTCATTATCATCCTTCCTGACAGTGAGAACAATCAACCAGTGGAACAGCTTACACCCAGAAATTGTGGGCGCTCCATTGCTGGAAGTTTTTAAAAAGAGACTGGACAATCACCTGTCTGGTATAGGTCCTCCTGCTTGAGCAGGGGGCTGGACTAGAAGACCTCCAAAGTCCCTTCCAGCTCTTATTCTATTCTATTCTATTCTATTCTATTCTATTCTATTCTATTCTATTCTATTCTATTCTATTCTATTCTATTCTATTCTATTCTATTCTATTCTATTCTATTATCATGAAGTATCATCATGAAGAAAGGCTCTTACTGTGTTCAGTCGGGTTCACTCTTCCTCCAGTATGTTCTAAATGTCTCTTGCATCTTTCATCACCTGGATTTCCTCTGAAAACCAGGGAACTCTCATGCGCATAGAGAGTCCTCATTAGTTTGATCTGATACAAGGCTAGTGACCGTCAAGTGTTGAACAAAGCCTTGGTCAAATCCTCTACCAGAACCTCAGCAACAATCCCATACTCCCTCTGGAACCCAGTAACAACCTCATACTCCCTCTGGAACACCCCTCAGGTGCCTGGAAAGGACTGTTCAAATAGGTTCAGCCTCCCTGGGAAGAAGTGAGGCATCAAATAAGTCTAGAATCAACACAGAGTGATCTGTCCATGACAAGAAACTGATGGTAGCATCTCCAAATGCCAGAGCAGGTTGGCATTTTTCTGATATATTAAAAGAAAACCAGGTCTAATGTATAGCCTCCAACATGATTCAGGCTAAGGATAACATGTGTCAGGTCTATGATGGTCATGAACTCCCAAGCCACTGCCATGTTCATGCAGATTTTACTCCCCTAGGGCCGTAAGCCTGGTCAACTTAGCTGCCAAACCCAGCCACAAACTCTAGTAGCTCTGGTAGGGAGATTGCTGTGCCACAGGAAAGGTGGTACACAAGCAATAAGCCCATTTAATCTCTACAGCCCAACTTCTCAAACAACATTGCATACCTGGCAATCTAAGGTGCAGCACCCCTGAACAGCCACTAGAGATTCTTAGTTAACAGTTGCCACAACTTCACCTGGAGTCTGGGTTTGCAGCTGATGTCAAACATGAAACCCAACAGAACATATCTCCAGGAAAAGAATCCGTTCCTCTGGGCCCATCAAGTTCAATGATGCAAAGAAAGTTAACCACAGTTAAATTATAGATTCATAAATGAGCTTTATTACAGGCTGACTGTGCATTCTTCTTTGCCATTCCAGAAGAAACTCTCTTTGTTGTTTTACCACACAGTTCTTTGTATTACCACTGTCCATCAGTTGCTATTCAAAAGAACTTTGAATAAGAAGACTGCTATTCATTCCTCAATAGCTGATGTCATTTACGGGTACAGGACAAAGAAAGTGCCCAAGAAGGAAAGGCGGGTGTCCCCATAGCATAAAGTGGTTAATAGGTGTCAGCCTTACCAAGTGGACTGACAAGAAAAATGCTAAGATAATTTTACTTTATTGTAAAGCTACATTAACAGAATCTTGCAGGTTTTAACCAATTCTCTTTTACAGTTCAAGAATCTGGGGAGCATCCCTTCTGAGACTCTTGCTTTTCCCTTTATCCACCTTCAGACTATGATTTATCTGACCATTCTCTAGGCAGCATCTCTTTGTCCCTTTTCCCAGCGTCCTTCCCATATACCATTACAATAAGTACCAGCTTGATATAATGCCTTGGGAGCCATCTGACAGTACCGCCACTGGAGTAGCTTGTGAAGCATGTCAGATTATATTCCCAGCAAAAATTATGGAGTATCAGAAGGAAAACACTAATTTGGGAAGCACATGGACAATATAAGGCCATCTCAGCTATGAGCTAGGACCACATGAAAGCAGTGGAATGAGGATGCAGCAGTAAATAAAGTTACGAGTCTCTATGTGCCATAGTTACATACATGTGAAGAAAAATCCCTTCTAAATGCATCACAGCAAGTTTTGCAATTTGTCTTTCCCTGTAATATAATGAAATATCATAAATCACTATGGTATTGCTATTTGCAAAGTTTCACTCTGCCTAATATGACACAAGTTATTGCTCCAATAATAGTATGGGTGGGAGAAAATTTTCTTCCAACAACATCATTTTCTAAATTTGTGGCAAAATTGATTAGGTTAGAATAATGCATAAAATAAAGGTGTAATTGTCAAGGAGTGCCCGTGCAGTAGGTGAAGGCTTGTGTAATTGAAAATCAACATTTTTAAAGTATCATTGCAGCAGGGGATGTTAGAAATGATATTTGAGTTTGCGTGAAAGAAACGATATTTAAAAATTGGCCGATTCTTGCTTCAAGAGTTCTCTTTGCACAAGTTTTTTTTATTTGCAAAATAGTGTCTTAAATTGTATACTGTAGATGTTGCTTGCAGTGCGTTTACAATCAGTACGTGACATTTTCAAGTTCTGAAAAAGTTAAAAAAGCCTGAAGAGTTAGAAAACATCCTTTCCATATAATACAGTAAAGTTGTACTATTAACTGGATGCATAAAATATTAGACAGAATATAGTTATTAATAATAATCATTTTCCACTATAATCTTTAGTGGCATATAGTTATGTTAGAGTTCCACAGATATCTCAGCTCGAGGGTTTTGCCTCACAATACAAATGCTGGGTTTATTGATTCAGAGTGTCAACGCTGAACATTAGATGTTCTTGCTTTGAAAACATGTGGCGAGGCAGCTTTGCTTCTTTAAAACTTGTTTGTTACTTTTAGAGCTAGAATTAGTTGATGCTGGGGGGAATAGGAAGAATGTCTCTCAAAGCTGTTTTGAAATAAGAGAAGATAAGAATTCGGTGGGTTGTTTAACAGGAAGGAAAGCTTACAATTCAAACTAATTGGAGAATGTGATTTATGACGGTTAATTAGAGGGAGGAACTGTGCTTTGATACTGTGTGCTTAGGGGAGGGGAATACAGATTTCGGCTTGACCATGTACTTGCCGAAGCTATGCTCTTTTGATTAAAGACTCCTTAAGGTAAACAATGCCTTTGATGAATTGCATTTGTCGGAACCATGACACAGAGTCAAAGATCTTCCTTTTAATTCATTATTTCAGAACTATGCAGAATATGTAGAATTGTGGAATCCAAATTGCAAAGCACTATTGCAATGTAAAACTTAATTCTTATCTCCTTAAGAGATTGCATATATTAGAATTAAGAACTGATGTAGTATATCATTTTTAATTTTGAAACTACTGTATACCATTGAGATCAACAGAATTCACTTCCTTGTAATTGTTTTTTCAATATTATATATTTCTGAAAATATTGCATCAGATAAAATTTCATTGCTACAGCTAAACAAATTGAAATGTCTGCTTTGTGTAATCATTGATGTCTTTTTAGCTTCATCTCATGAGAAGAGGGGGAGGGGAGGGGATGCAATCACATGGCAAATGAACATTAGATTACATGACATGAGTATGTGGATGGAATAGTATCTGTGCAAGCAGTTTATTTTTTTAAAAAAACCTTTTGAATGGAATAGGAATAGTGATGTGGAAATAGCTAAATGTGCATTTGTGCATTTGTATCATTGTAGCAAATTCTGAGTGCTAATAGGAACAAAAATAAATCTGACAAGTTTGAAATGTGACAACCCCTAATTTAAAAAATTCCAAGGCAACTGCAACAAGACGTAGGAGCTGCAAGAAGTACCTTAACCAAAGGCTTATTTTTTTAAAAAAAATTAGGTGAATAAAAATAATGTTAAATGAAATTTTCATGAGGAGTAACTTCTGTTTCAAATGCAAAAGTGTTCATGACAAATCCAGGTCTTCCACTTGTTCACATATTTGTTCATGTCTGTCTTTTTGCAACCATTTTTTTTGCAGTGGTTTCTTTGCAAATGTACCTCTTTACATTTTCTTGTTCATAGTTTGGTAGCTGTAATTTTTTTTATCAGCAATAAAAGTCCAGAGCAGAGTATGTAATCTGCAAAACTGTTGCAAACTCAACTTTTGCATTCTGAAATTTCTTTATCTATTGGGTTTTAAGTTGTTACAGGCTTCTTTAGCCTCTCTCCTCCTACACTCAAATGTGCCTAAAGTTTTATAAGTTTGTATTCCTTCAACAAGTTAAATGGTAGCTATTCTCTCAGTTTCCAGAGCCTTATAAAAGAAAGAAAAATGCCTAAGAAATTTATCCTTGCACTCCTGCTTGGAATCAAAAATCTCATTTTTGGAAAAGGATGCAAAAATAAAAATTTTCTTTTTGTTCCATCTTGTATGTTTAGAACAATAAGCTCCTCAACTTCTCAAATGTTATGCAGGCAGTGCTCAGCTTACAACTGTTCATTTAGTGACTGTCTGAAGTTACAACAGCACTGAAAAAAGTGACTTATGACCATTTTTCACACTTATGACCATTCCAGCATCGCCATAGTCATGTGATTTACATTTGGATGCTTGATAACTGACTCACATTTATGACGGTTGCAGTGCCCCAGGGTCATGTGATCCCCTTTTGCGACCTTCTAACAACCAAAGTCAATGGGAAAACCAGTGTTAGTAACCAAATTAGTAGCAACCATGTTACTAATTTAAGAACTGCAATGATTCACTTTAACAAATGTGGCAAGAAAAGTTGTAAAATGGGGCAAAACTCACTTAACAAATTTCTCACTTAGCAACATAAATTTTGGACTCAATTGTGGTTGTAAGTCAAGGACTACCTGTGGTTGCAGTACAGAATTTCCTCATCCCTTTCCTTCACACACACAAACACACTACAATTTCTATTCCAGAGCATTTCTAACTTTTTGGTGCAAATTTGAGGATGGGTGATGCTTGTAATGCAGGGTGGGGAGCTCTATTAATGTATCAGGTTAGCTAAATTCTACTTCTTTAAACTGACTCTTAAATCACATTTTTCTCTTCACCTTTTTAAAAATATGCCCTTTAAAAATACTGTACTCAATAGAACTAGGATAATGAAATTTTGAAAGTGTTGAAAGATTGCTACCGTTTAATCAATGTAGCAGCTAATCAGGTAGAACTGACAACCTGTCGTTATTGTGGTAATTGATCCAGGATTTGCAATTTTCTGCTGGAGCCTCCTATTATTATTATTGTTAAGATAGAAAGTTCATTTTCTTTCAATCTCCTGCAGCAGTCATTTTTAAAAGATGATTCTGAAGCTCTGAAAAAAGGAAATATTTTAGAGAAAATAAATGTGTAATGTTAGACTAAAAAAATTGGAGGAGGGTAAAGGTGAGGGAAACAGTGACTATGGATGTTATCAAAATGACACGATTTATTACAGATAGTCCTCAACTTATGACCACAATTAAGCCCCAAATTTCCATTGCTATGTGAGACGGTTGTTTTGCCCCATTTTATGACCTTTTTCCCCCCAGTAGTTAAGCAAATCATTGCAGTTGTTAAGTGAATCATACAATTGTTAAGTGAATCCACCTTTGCCCATTGACTTTGCTTGTTGGAAGCCAGCTGGGAAGGCTGCAAATGGTGATCACATGACCAGTTGCCTTGTGCCTGAATTTTGGTTACGTGATTATGGGGATGCAATGTTCGTAAACGTGAAAACCAGTCATAAGTTCCTTTTTTCAGTGCCGTCGTAACTTCAAATGGTCACTAAACAAATGGTTGTGAGCCTTACCTGTATTTGTATAGGAAATTTTATAGGAGTATGTAGACTGTTCTGTGTGTTGACTTAACAACACTCAGAATTAGCAATTTTTGAATTAGTTTTTCCGCTAAATATGTTTAGAATGTGCCTCCCTATATGTATCAGATTGTAAATTTCTATTGTTTACCGGTATTTTGAGGTGTTGATTTATATTAGAGAAATGCCGTGGAACTGAGTGCTAATTGTCCTTACTGGGAGCAGCCGTTAGTCCAAATTCATCTTCTTGTTATGCTTTTGAGGAAAAAGATACACCAGGAGAACTGACCCTGCACCCTCAGCATCTTATATAATTTTTCCTTTTCTTTCCACTTTCTTTTTTCTTATTATAAGCTAAGCAGTGTAAGAAGCTTTCTATTACTATTTAGTAAGTAACCTTCTCATCCTGTAATGTATCATTTCTTTTTATAGTAGTCTACAAGTAGAAATAATATTGTTTAAATTAATTAAAATTAATTATTTATAATAAATAAATAATAGTTACATAGTATATCTTAGTTGTTGTGTTGAAATTTTTTTTTTGTGTTTTTCTAGATTATAATGTAAATACTACTTTTCATTACTACATGGAAACATGAATTTCCCAGTGTGCTATCTAGCATATCGTTTACAAGTAGTATCCAATTTCGTATTTTATTTTTTTGTAGCTATTTGCCTTTATACAAAAGAGCATTTTCCTTTGGTATGATAAAAATAAAGAAGAAAAACCTAATACTGAAACACTATTAACACTTTAAGAAGGCTTAAGTAGATACAGCTTAACTTCTTTCTGGAAAACTGAGACTTTTTTTCTCATTCACACTCTGTAATTTAGAAGTGAAACAAGAAAGTCCTTTCATGGCTGACAAACAGGAGTTCTGTGAGTGACAGTGTCCTCAATAGGATACTTCAGGTAGATAGTGGTCTCATAATCTGACATGCAACTTCGTTGTCAAATAAAGCTATAAAATTAAATATTTGCACCCTGTGTGGGTCTGGAAAAATTGGTAACCAGTGCATATATTCCACCTTTAATGTGATCATGACATCATGCACTTGTTAGTTGATAACCAGTTTGACTAGCAGCCTGATCAACTTGCTACAACTGCAAGATAGTTTTCAAGGATAGGTGTAAAAAAAACTGTGTTGCCGTAACCTATATGGCAATGGTGGCAAACCTATGGCACGCATGCCATGGGCAGCACTCAGAGCCCTCTCTATGGGCACGCATGCCGTTGCCCCAGCCCCGCCACCCCCCGTGGCCCCCTCCTCACCAGCAGCCCCCCCTGGAGGAGAGTTGCCCAGTGCGTAGCCTGCGCGGAGCAGCACAGCCAAGGACATGACAGCCGAGCTGCAGGGACAAGACTCCGCCCTCGTGTCCCATCGTGGGCAGATGCTGCTGCGGGCTGCGGACTGAGGGCGTGGCTGCCATGACGCTGCTGGGCCGCCTGGGCGATCTGCTGTGGTGGGCCATGGAGGCGGTGGGTGGCCCTGCAGGCAGGAGAGGCAGGGTCGGGGCAGGGTTGAGGCGGTTTTGGGGCACTCGGTCTTTAAAAGGTTCACCATCATTGTGTAGGATGGAACCAAGACGTGGATATCTGTCCCTTTCATAAATTGTACTGTCTTTGTGAGTTTTTACAGTTTTATTACTACTAATATTATTTTGCAATTTTGCATCTTCAGTTTTATTAAAGTTTAGTAAACATACTATACCTGCCAATAATTCTTTCTCTCAAAGTCCATTGTTTAATACCTGCCAAATAGCAGAGATGATGAGAGAATTGTTTTTATCCAAATTAAACTGTTGAGATTTAGTATAATAAATTTGTGTGGAAATACATAAGGGCAAATTCAAGATCTCTCAATACAAGTATTGTTCCATTATGTCTTATGTGGCAAAACATCCGAAATCAATAGATTGAGTAAAACGCAATTTGAATGTATGCATTTTTTATTGCACATTGCACTCTGGCTGTGCAGATTTCTTTATTTCACTTTAATACCCTATCATCTGTTTTCTGGCTCCCTCCCAATCCCAGATCCTGTTTTCTGATTATTAGATTCTTCTCTAACACATCTAGATGTTAAAATGGCATGTAACATTTGAACTAAGAAAAATATAAAATTTCCATAATATAGTTTTGGGAATTTTTTGTTATACTGTATTTGCCAGAAGCAACCAATTATTTTGTTAGGGTTGAAAAACTTTTAGAAAAGAAAAACAGTATGCCATGGTCCCTCAAAAACTAACGATTTTGGCACATGTTTTTCTGAGCTGCAATCAAATACAATATTATCCTCCAGGGATACAAGAAATCAGGAAATTGTGGACTGAAACAACATAGCACAGCCTCTGACAATTTTGTGTAAAACTTACTCTCACTGTTATATTAAAAGGTTATTTTAACTTTTCTTATGTATACGTGCTTCTGATAATTGCTATGTAAACATTCCATTCAAAATTTATTTGCTTGTTTTGTGGCAGATGCTTTGCAGCATAATTATGTCTTTTATTACAGTTATACAGTTATTTTTTGAAGATAATTTTTGCTGTATGTATAGGACCCAAGTGAGAGAACCTGCATTACTAATTGCAGACAATTATAGACAGTATAATCATTTACGATCCCGAAATACTAGCTGTGCTTCATCAATCTCTGTGTCTGCAAGCAGAAGTTACTTGAAGATTCAGGAGAATATAGTGTTGATCTTGCTTAATTGAAGGCCCCAAATTCCTAGATTGGATAGTTGTTCTACAAAGAAATATGCTATCATAGACAAAGAGGTTATGAAGTAATTAAGACTTTAAAAGGTAAAGGTAAAGGTTCCCCCGCACATGCGTGCTAGTCGTTTCCAACTCTAGGGGCCGGTGCTCATCTCTGTTTCAAAGCCGAAGAGACAGTGCTTGTCCAAGGACGTCTCCGTGGTCATGTGGCCGGCATGACTAGACGCCAAAGGCGCACGGAACACTGTTACCTCCCCACCGTAGTGGTCCCTATTTTTCTACTTGCATTTTTACGTGCTTTCGAACTGCTAGGTTGGCAGAAGCTGGGATGAGTAACAGGTGCTCACTCTGTTACGCAGCACTCGGGATTCGACCCGCCAAACTGCCGATCTTCTGATCAACAAGCTCAGCGTCCTAACCCACTGAGCCACCGTGTTAGTTGTGAATAAACACACACAGCTCCGATTGTACAATTTGATGTAAGTGTAGCAATTCATAAGTCTTCTAATCTAAACACATCTTTATTGATTTCCCCCCACAATTTATGTGATAGGCTGTTGAATGTTAGGATTCAGTTTTAGAATATTTGCATTCCCCTATTATTATAGTTGATTTATCAATTTAGATTTCTGTCTTGAATGATGTAATTTCAAAATAGACCTGTGTTGTATATAAGGTTTGTGAATATCACTGATTTTCTTTCAAGATAATAATTGAAATCCCAAGTGTGCTGTTCTTTTTTGTATTAAAATGTCTTGATGACTTCTAAGGTTCTTGTTTCTACCACACTACACAGTCTAATCTCTGTCTAAACACATACTGTTTTATTTTTGATGTTAATTCCCTTCTCAAAATTCTTTCCTCCCTCCCTCTCCTGCTTATAGAACAACTCTCAAAATATTGAATACATTAATAGATTATATTAATAGATTCCTTTTTTCCATCAAATATTTTGAAAAGCCACCAAAGAGCTGGCTCCATAAATATCACAAACTCATATACGGTAATTTGAAGGAGCAATTTGGGCTACTGAATATTAATACCCTGCTCTGTGCAGAAATCCAAACATAAGCATCCCAGATAGATTAGTGTCTGGCTTCTGATTGAATCCATCCAGCAAAGGGCAACTTATCACCTCCCTTGTTAATTAGATACTCTATTGAGCTATTTATTATTTACAGGTTTTTCCTAATATTCAATTCAAATCTATCTTGTGTAACTCAAAGACATTATTTCCTATCCAAATATTGGAATTATAAAGAACAGGTATTGACTTTCTATGCATCAGTCTTTTAAGTGCTAAAAAAAATACTGTCACATATATCCTCATTGTCTTTTCTCAAGAAATATTGCCATTCCTTTTAAGAACTAATTTCAGCCTACCAGACATCTTCATTATTGGTATAGTGCTCTGAATCCTTCTTAAAATCTGTAGCACTGAGTTGTGCCATGTCTTTAATTGAAATCTGATCTATACGTATTGCAGTTAAATATAAAGTCCTATAATTTGAAAACTGATCTTCTAATTCGTATGCGTCTTTACTGTTACCTTTACAGTTCCACGAGCTTTTCACATATGCTGTTACCAATCTCCTCTACTATACCCTGAATTTGACTCCCTTTTCTTTAATGAAGAATTTTGCATTTATCTTGGTTCAAATTTAATATGTTATTTTTCAGCCCACTTTTCTAACCAATCCCCGTGTTTTGTTCCCGTGTTCAAAAATATCTATCCACCTACTATTGTATCATTTGCAAATTTAGTAAGCCTTCCCTGTACTTCTTTATTCAGCAATTAATGAAATGAAGAATGCCATCCACAGAGCCAAACTCAGTGGCACCCCACTTGCTACCTCACTCTGAGAAGAAACAATTAATGAGCGCTATTTGCATATGGTATTCAAGCTAACTGTGGATTCATCTAATAGATATGCCATCCATATTCACATGAAATTGATCCTCTCAGTTTAAGAGTCTCAAATCCAGATTTTTTTTAATTGCTAGTCATGGTCTCTCCTTTCTTGCAAAGCAGCTAGTATATCAAAACTTCTTGATGAGCAAATTGGAATAGGGAACGATCTGTCTAAAAGGACTTGGCTCTGTATACCTTGCTAGTTTGACCCTTATATCAGAGATAATTGTTATGTAAATCTGTGGTACAATCATACTTAGCACATAATACATTATTGGGGCTTCTTAACTTAGAAAATGATGGAGAATATGGTAGAAATGTATGAAATTATGAATGTTGCAAAGAGAAAAATAAAAATTAATTGAGAAGATAAATGATTTATTCAGTATAAAATTAGCCTGGCTGCCACAAAAAAATGTATCCTTTTGTGGATTAAATTTTTACTCCATCTTTTCTCTAGAAGTTCAAAGTAGCATACTTAGTATCTTCTCATATTTTTTTTCTTGTGGCAATCAGTTCTGTAAGTTTTGTTGGAATGAACTATGACTAACCCCAAATCACTCAGTAGGTTTCCGTGGTTGAGGGTGGGCTTCCACCAGTTTCCTCAGCCTTAAACTAAAATATAAGTGGCTGTTAAATGAACAATTTAAAAAAAACCAAAAGGATCTTCCCTTTGGCCTAGCTTGTCAAGTTCCTATATACTAATTCTGTGGAGAGCTGATTTCTTTACATGACTCTTGAAGCTGTCCATCTAAGTCAGCAGGAAATCATACCCCAATTACACAAAGAGGGCAATCACCAGAATCACAACTGGCAATTATCTGGAAAAAGGCAGCAGTAATCAGCAATCTCTTCCTCTCCTTCAGTCTTCTCCTGTCTTTCTTTCCTCTCATCTCTCTTTTTACTCTCATCAATTGAACCTTCGTATCAATCTACCTCTCTGCTCATTCTGTGGGTGAATTTCTTCCACTTGGTTAGAATTAAATTAGTGATCAAACATCGTAACAAACATAATGTATAAGCAACATAATAGATTCTGTGATTGTACATAAGCCAACTATGTTCTAACATAAGAAAATTATCATTTAAAAAACCAAGCAAAAGCAAAAATGCAAATTCCAGCATCCTCACAGGACCCACCAATGTTGACTTTGTTTGGGTCTCATTCCAGCTGTCTAAGCTGAATGAGTTGTCATTTAAAATTCCCCACAAAGCCCAGTTGTAATGTTGTTAGAACATTAGAGTATTTTACAACAGTAGTCTATTGTGGCTGGAAACATGCCAGACAAAATGTTCTTTTGAGGTTTCTCAATCCAGCAGCTAACCCTAAAATGGAGCATTACATTATAGTGTTGTATTATTTTATTTTTAAAAAGGAGGAAATAAATTTGATTGCGTGATTACACTTCCAGGAATTTTTTTCCAGTGAGGATGTAAAGTAATGCTCAGTAATAATGTTCACTGTAAAGTGAAATGCTATAATTGAAATGTTTTAATTATTATATTTATTTGATGATAAATATTATTACCTATAAAGATTATTTATAAATTATAATTCTGAATATGTACTTTAAAGAACCCTAAACTGCTCTATTTAGCTTTACAGGAATAAAAAGTTATAAAATTATATATGCCATCTTTCCTCAATCTGCTGCTCTAGCTGAGTATATTATTCTAATACATGAGGAGAGTATCGAATTGGAGATGGCCAACTATTCTATATTACTTTTCATTTTTAACAAAAAAGAAGCAAAATAAGAAATGTATTTTGTTGTTGTTAACAATATGATGTTTAGCATATGACATATTGTACATCATACATGTCAAACTCATGACATCATGTGACGTCGCCTGACGTATTGGAGCTTTTTCTCCATTGCCAGCAATGGGGTGGGCGCGGCTTCCAACTGACACGTCCGGTCCGCGGGCCGGCAGTTTGACACCCCTGTTGTACATGCACTAGCAATATATATTAATATTTAATCTTTATTGTAAATAAAATATAAATGTTAAAAAGTCTGTGTTCAAATACCAATATCTAGGTCATCTAACCATTGAAGCCCAGCATTGTTTATATTTTTGAAAAATCAGATACTGGACCAGCATATGCCTTCAACTTATGGCCACTCCTGAAGTGATCTACAGTTTGACATGAGACCCCCGCAGTCACACAGAGGAGAAGATCCTATACAGTGGTGGGATTCAGCCAGTTCACACCACTTTGGCAGAACCAGTAGCTAATTTTTTGTTGCCCAGGCCCAGAATGGACTTCCGGAAGTGGCATCCACACAGAGAACTGGTTGTTCACATATTTGAATCCTACCACTGATTCTATGCCCCATAGCAGACAGCCCCGGCATACAGCATGGGAGGTGCAAATTCTCTTCAGGATTGTCCATTGCTGACATGATAATACAAAGCCTGACACTTTTTTTGTGGGCGTTTATGTTCTGGGCGTTCAGCAACCCACTTGGTTTTCCGTTGACTACTAATATTCTTTTTTTTTTTTTTTTTTTTTTTTTGCCGGCTCCGAAGATGGCGGACGCGCTGGGGAGAGCTCCGTAGCCCCCAACAGTAAGGCGTCCCCCCAGGAGCCCCCCAGGGACGTCAATGGACCCCTGGGGTGGGGCAAGAATTTCGGGCAAAACAGCTGGGTAATCTATGCCGCCCGCTGCCTCCCGGAACAACTGCAGGGGTGCCAGGACACCCCTGCCCCGCCGCCTGGGCCGCTGGCGACCGTTATAACGGAGCCAGCACCCTCCGCCCTGCCTCTGCCGCTGTCAACTGCTGAGCAAGGGCGGCGCCTCCGCCGATCAGCTGTGCGGCGGAGGCCCCGGCGGGAAGGATGGCAGCGGCTGCGACAACGATTTTTTTCAAGCCCCCAGGCTGGTCGTGGATCCAGGGAGGCTGGCAACGGCGATGGCGGTGGCGGCGGGGCGCCTCCAGGCCCCCCCCCTGGCCATCGAGGAGGGGACGGAGGCTCTGCTCTGCCCCGGCCCCCCCACAGGCTCCCGGGCGACGGCGGCGTCTCCAGGTTATCAGCGGAGACGCCGCGGACCAGCTGGACCAGCTGGGTGGCGGAGGCGAAGGCACCGGCGGCGCCGGAGGTGAGAGACCCGCCCCTGGACCACGGCAGCCGTCGCAGCCATCCAGGAGGGGCCGGAGGCTCTGCTCTGCCCCGGCCCCCCCCCCACCGGCTCCCGGGCGACGGCGGCGTCTCCAGGTTATCAGCGGAGACGCCGCGGACCAGCTGGACCAGCTGGGTGGCGGAGGCGAAGGCATCGGCGGCGCCGGAGGTGAGAGACCCGCCCCTGGACCACGACAGCCGTCGCAGCCATCCAGGAGGGGCCGGAGGCTCTGCTCTGCCCCGGCCCCCCCCCCACCGGCTCCCAGGCGACGGCGGCGTCTCCAGGTCATCAGCGGAGACGCCGCGGACCAGCTGGACCAGCTGGGTGGCGGAGGCGAAGGCATCGGCGGCGCCGGAGGTGAGAGACCCGCCCCTGGACCACGGCAGCCGTCGCAGCCATCCAGGAGGGGCCGGAGGCTCTGCTCTGCCCCGGCCCCCCCCACCGGCTCCCGGGCGACGGCGGCGTCTCCAGGTTATCAGCGGAGACGCCGCGGACCAGCTGGACCAGCTGGGTGGCGGAGGCGGAGGCATCGGCGGCGCCGGAGGTGAGAGACCCGCCCCTGGACCACAACAACCCTGGACCACGGCAGCCCTCGCAGCCATACAGGAGGGGCCGAAGGCTCTGCTCTGCCCCTGACCGGCTCCCGGATGGCGGCGGCATCTTCGGCGGTAAGAGCAGCGGTGCGGCGTCTCGACCACCGTGGGCTGCCCCTGGACGGCGGTGCCTCCGAAAGATGCGCACCAAAGGAGACGCTGGACAATGGAGGCGACGGCCCGACCCACCTCCTCGAAACATCTTGATCGGAGACGGCAACACCAGGGGCATGACACCAGGGACTCCCGTACCTCTGAGATGCCACGCTCTGGACGGTCCCCAACCAATAGGGGCCATGGAACTGCGGCCGGGAACAACGCCCAGAGGATCAGGGAGGGAACTGTTTGGGGCGGCTGAACCACCGGAGCTGACGCCAATTAATGGATCCCTCCATCCTGCCTTCTGCCCATTCTCACCCATCTTTGCCCATTCTTTCCCCACAGGACATAACGGGCCTGGGTGCTAGCCACGGTGGCAGAGTGGCTGGGCCATACACCTGCTACCCCATAGTGGTGAGAGCTCTATGGGGTATGCCTCACCCAGAGTACGTTCTGGACCACCTCCGGAAGCAGAGACACAACCCATCGTGAGAGGATGAGGAGTGGCCTGCTTCTGGGGGTTCGCCCGGCCAAGTGGCAGTGGCAGGGCGACGATCCAGATACGCACCTACCCGGCTCGACCCTCCTGCAAATTCACCATCCAGGGGACAGCCTTCCCGGAACCACCTGTGACTATGCCCGTTCAATACTCTAGCATAGCACTGCACGCCCTCAGGGGTTCCCCACTCTCCTGGGTGCGACCCGCCTGCATCACATCCAATCTTGATGACGGGCCCAACCACTGGGCCTCTGAGAGATGGCCGGGCAGGGTCAGGGGCCTCCAGCACATTCCCATCAAGAGGCCCCTGATTAAGTTCTTAGCTAAGTTTTTTGTAGGGTTAGGGAGGGGGGAGGGAGGAGACTATGGTTGCACGGGAAAGGCACACCTTCCAGCCACCATAACGCATGCCTGGCCCACGGCCGTTCGCGACGGCGTACAACGAGGGCCAGTCGCCGATAACACCCAGTGGCGTACTGACGAACGTCCCATCCCTAGGATGGTGGGGAATGGCAGAAGGTGCACAGACAGAGGGCCGTATCGTCACCGGGAGTGTCATCTCCGCTCTGTAGAGGCGGTGAGACGCTCCGACCCTCTGTTCTCCCCCGGAGGACCCGGGAGCAAAGGTGCGCACCCTCCCATGCTGAGGCTGGTCTACCTGAATGCAAGGTCCGCAGCCAACAAAGCTCACCTCATTCGTGACCTATTGGAGAGTGAGCATGCGGACCTGGCCTGCATCACGGAAACCTGGCTGGGCCCAGAGGGGGGTGTTCCTCTGGTTGACCTCTGCCCGCCAGGTTTCCAGGTACTGCACCAGCCCCGGGCTCATGGGAGGGGCGGGGGAGTGGCAGTTATCATCAGGGAATCCCTTAGCCCGCGAGAGACCACCGTCCCTCAGATGGTCGGGTGTGAGTCTCTCCTACTGAGATTCGGCCCAGGGGCGCAGCTGGGTCTGCTGCTGGCGTACCTACCACCTAATCGTGCAGCGGCGGCCCTACCCGAGCTACTCGATGTCCTCTCAGGGTTGGTGGTTGAATTCCCAAGACTCATGGTCTTGGGCGACTTTAATCTACCGTCCCTGGGAGGATCGTCCGAACTGGCTCGGGAGTTCATGGCTTCCATGACGGCCATGGACCTGTTGCAAATAATTTCTGGGCCGACTCATGAGAGAGGCCACAACCCAGACTTGGTGTTCTTGTCTGGACGGTGGCGTGATGATGTCGGTGGGGGTGCCACAACTGTTACGCCCCTGTCATGGACCGATCACCACCTCCTGCGGCTAGACTTCCCCCTTGCCACCCCCCACCGTGGGTGCACGGTGCCAGTCAGATGGTACCGCCCTAGGCGCCTAATGGACCCTGATAAGTTCCAGGCAGCGCTTAGGGACTCGCATGCACCCCCTGCTCACAGCTCGGCGGAAGCCTTAGTGGAAGCCTGGGAAAAGGCAGCCACGGAGGCTCTGGACCGAGTTGTACCCTTGCGGCCTCTGACCCGGCGCAGATCCCAGCGAGCCCCATGGTTCACCGAGGAGCTCCGGGAGATGAAGCGTCGGAGACGGGGCCTAGAGAGCCGTTGGAGGTCCAGTCGATCCGAATCCGCCCGATTGCGACTAAGAATCCTCACCAGGTCTTATCTCGCTGCGATAAGGGTGGCAAAATCCAACTACTTTTCCACCCTCATCGCGTCCGCAGATAATCGCCCAGCTGCCTTGTTCAGGGTGACTCGCTCCCTATTAAACCAAGAGGTGAGGGAGGAACTCTTGCAGGGTCGAGCCGAGGAATTTGGTCAATATCTGCTGGATAAAATCGCTCGGATTCGAACTGGTCTGGACTCCAACTGGGCTGAGATGGAAGAACAAGACATGGACAGTCTTGTCGACGTCATCTGGGAAGAATTTGATCCTGTAACTCCTAAGGAAGTGGACAGGATTATGAGAAGGTTAAGCTCCTCCACATGCTTACTGGACCCGTGCCCTTCCTGGCTGGCCTATGCAGCTCGAGAGGCGACACGAGGCTGGTTCCTAGCGGTCATCTCTGCTTCTCTGAGTGAGGGTCACTTCCCCACCGCCTTGAAGGAGGCGGTGGTGAGACCTCTCCTCAAGAAGCCCACCTTGGACCCATCCTCTTTGAATAACTTTCGTCCAGTCTCCAATCTTCGCTTCCTTGCGAAGGTTGTTGAGAGCGTGGTGGCGCACCAACTTCCTCAGATCCTGGATGAAGCGGTTTATCTAGACCCGTACCAATCGGGTTTCAGGCCGGGCTACAGCACGGAGACGGCATTGGTCGCTCTGATGAATGATCTCTGGAGAGCCTGGGACAGGGGCCATTCCTCTGTCCTAGTCTTATTAGACCTCTCGGCGGCTTTCGATACCATCGACCATGGTATCTTGCTGCGACGCCTCAGGGGACTGGGAGTGGGAGGCACGGTTCTGCGTTGGTTCTCCTCCTTTCTCCAGGGTCGCTCGCAGTCGGTGCTGACAGGGGGACAGAGGTCGACCCCGAGGCCTCTCGCTTGCGGAGTCCCTCAGGGGTCGGTCCTCTCGCCTCTCCTGTTCAACATCTACATGAAACCGCTGGGTGAGATCATTCGCAGTTTTGGAGTAGGGTACCATCAGTATGCTGATGACACCCAGCTTTTTATCTCAACTCCAAACAATATCAGTGATGCCCTAGACGTGATGTCCCGCTGCCTGAAAGCGGTCCGGGAATGGATGGGGAGAAACAGGCTTCAACTGAACCCGGACAAGACTGAATGGCTGTACGTACCGGGAAGCCAGGAGATTCAGAACGTCCCACTGCTTAACATTGGGGACAAGTTACTTCCCCCTGTTGATAGGGCCCGCAACCTGGGTGTCCTCCTAGACTCGCAGCTCTCCCTGGAAGACCACATTGGAGCTGTGACCAAGGGGGCCTTCTCCCGGGTTCGACTAATTCGCAAACTACGGCCTTATCTGGACCTGGATTCCTTACGTACAGTCACCCATGCCCTTGTGACATCTCGCCTAGACTATTGTAACGCTCTCTACATGGGGCTGCCCTTGAGATCCACTCGGAAGCTTCAACTGGTGCAAAGTGCGGCGGCACGGACACTCTTGGGAGCCTCCCGATACTCCCATATCACACCACTCCTCCGTGCGCTGCACTGGCTTCCGGCTGCCTTCCGTGTGAAGTTCAAGGTGCTAACGATGACTTACAAAGCCCTACATGGCATGGGTCCGGACTACCTTCGGGAGCACCTTCTGCCGATGTCAGCACCCCACCGTCCTGTGCGCTCCCACAGAGAGGGCCTCCTCAGGGTGCCACCGCTCAAGGAATGTCGGCTGGTGGCCCCCAGGGGGAGGGCATTCTCAGTGGGTGCGCCAGCCCTCTGGAACACCTTACCAACAGAAATCCGGATGGCCCCTGACCTCCGTACCTTCCGTCGCGACTTAAAAACTTTCCTGTTTCAGCAGGCTGGCCTGGCATGATAGCGTTAATTGGGGTCCCAGTTTGTGTTCATTAGTGTTTCTTATTATCTTTATTGTTCAATCTGTATACCTTCCTTCCTCTGTACACCGCCCCGAGTCCCTCGGGAGAAGGGCGGTTTATAAAAACTAATAAATAAATAAATAAATAAATAAATAAACAAAAGATTTGTTTTCAAAGGATGTGACCATAAAACAAAAACATAAAAAGTAGTAGATACAGAATGTACCATATTTTCCGGCGTATAAGACGACTGGGCGTATAAGACAACCCCTGACTTTTGAGAAGATTTTCAAGATTTTTCGTCTTATACGCCGGAAAATACTTACATGCCAGTTGCCAAGTGTCCGACACAAGCCCGATTGAGCCCCATCTGATGCAAATGGTGCAAAGCCATGTGCTCTTCCAGGCCAGACTCTGCAAACAGCATGCCAGAAGCCGCAACCACCGTGGGAACTCGAGTGAGTCCCCGCCTTTTGGCAGCCTGCACGGCCAAGAGCGATCCGGCTTTGAGATAGCATTTGCAGACGGAGCAGCTGCCACGTCTGGAGCCAAGCCCCGCCCAGGAGACGGTTGGCCAGGCGGACTCGGAAGACGCGCTAGAGAGCCGGGCTTGGGGCGGCCATGCCGAGGCCAGCTGGCGAGGGCTGCTGCATGGTCTGCAGGCAAGAGGGGCGCTAAGTACCGCTGTTCTGCACTCCATGACCGGGCAAGCGATTCTTCCGGTCGGCGCGGGTCAGGTGGTGCCTCGGCAGGAGTAAAGGTGCTCCCTTCCTACTGTCGAGCAGCGCGCCTCTGGGGACCACCTGCCCCTCCTCTTTTCAGGGACCTGACAGCCAGCATTGGAAGCGCCAGCATGGCCAGTCCTACAGAGAACAACGGCGGCGGCTGCAGTAGCCGCCCCAGGAGCTGACGAGAGTTTGCCCTCCATTACCCGTTCGCCATCGGCCGCTTAACCACGGGTCGCCATTGCCTACCTCCATTCACCCAGCGATCCCGCCATCCAGCAGAAAAGAGAAAAGATCAGAGAGGTGAATAGTATTTTCCGGCGTATAAGACGACTGGGCGTATAAGACGACCCCCAACTTTTGAGAAGATTTTCGTGGGTTAAAAAGTCATCTTATACGCCGGAAAATACGGTATTTCTCTTTTAGAGAAGGAGCTGAAAGTTGTTGTATATAATTAACAGAAATAAAATAAAATAATTATTAGCCTGCTTTACAATAACAACAATTTTCTCTTATTTTATAACCTCTTTATGCTTACATTACAGTGTTCATTGAAATAATATTGAACTATATAAGAAATAACAAAACCTGTTGAATGAGATAACTATCATATTAATTGTATAGAAATAAATTGACCTTGCACTAAATAATATTTATCAAATCTGAAATGAAGTGGTTTTCATAATGCCACCTACCTTTCATAGAAGAACTTCCAGTATCTCTGTTACTTATTATTATACGTGCACATTTTGAAGATAAAAGGCAATATATCTAGAGCAGAGGTCCCCATCCTGTTGGCCACAGCTCACTAATGGGGTGTGAGGGGTTTGCAACTGGGCTGTCGAAACAGCCAGCGAGCATGTGTGTGCGTACACACATCTTCACTTGTGCAAGTAGTGGGCAAGCACGCACGCTCCATTTAAGAGAGTGGCAGGCATGTGCGCACGCTGCTCGTGCAAATGGAGCTGCGCGTGCACTTGTCAGCCACTTGCATTGAACCATCCCCTCTACCCCCCCCCCTCTGTCGGTCCGCAAAGCCGGAAATGTTGGGGAACTCTGATCTAGAGAAAATGTTACTTATAAAAAAAGTGATTTTAATTTGCCTGATAATTTTTACAAAGTAAAAACTCAAAATGTCATTCCAAACTTTAGAATCCATTTTATTTCTCTTTATAAGTTTTGTACCCTGTACTCTTGTGTAAATAATATTATCTATTTATAGAAGAATTGCTCTTTTTTAAGAACACTATGTGATATTTTATACCCATCTGAGGAAGGGAATAGTTTTGATAATGTAATATATAGGAACTATACAGGTAGTCCTCAACTTACAATGGTTAATTTAGTGACCATTGAAAGTTACACAGCACTGAAAGAAGTGACTTATGACTTCACACTTACAGCTGTTGCAGCATTGTTATGGTTGTGTGATCAAAATTCAGATGCTTGGCAGCTGACATGTATTTATGATGGCTGCAGTCTTTTACGACCTTCTGATGAGCAGAGTCAATGGGGAAGCCAGATTTACTTAATAACCTTGTTACTAACTTAATTGCAATGATTTACTTAACAGCGGTGGTAAGAAAAGTCATAAAATGGAGCAAAATTCACTTGACAAATGTCTTGTGTAGCAACAGAAATCTTGGGCTCGATTGTGATTGTAGGTTGAAGACTACCGTACTTATACTTTAATCTACATTTTATGGAAAACTACTTGGAATTTACCCATTAATTGATCCTCTGTGTTCATTTCATATCTAAACACTTCGGCTAAATGAAACTTTGGTTTATAACCTCCCAGAGTCAACTTCAGACAGTAGGATGAGCAGCATATAAATTGAATGAATGAATGAACGAACAAATGAACGAATGAATGAATGATGATACTTTTCATATGTTTAGTCCATTCAAAACACTTTAGACATAATCCTTAACAGATTTAACTGAGTCAGTCAGATTTGCAGGGTTTCCTGTAAAGAGGCCTGCTGTGTTCCCTGGTTTCTATTGCTAGCCTAGGCTAGGATTTATGTGATGATAGGAAAAACATCTATTCGTTCAAGATTTCACACTACCTGAAAATGGCATTTTTACAAATATAGCACGGTAGATGGCATGACCTTGATGGCCCTGCCAGCTAGGTGGCTTATTCCTCAGCAGTTTTATCACAGTTCTGGAAATAAGATTAGTTAGACAGTTGAACATCAGTAAAATGGTTTCTCTAGTCTAACATATAGTAAGCTCTGAGCAAAGTCAAGATGTGGATCACAGCTCTTTGTTTACTCATCCCTGCTACCTATTAGATCAGGGGTGTCAAACTGCTGGCTTGTGGGCCGGATGCGTCATCCCAAAACCGCGCACACCCCATTGCCGGCAATGGAGAAAAAGCTCTGATACGTTGCGTGACGTCACGTGATGTTGCGAGTTTGACATGTCTGTATTAGATGCTACAAAATCTGTCAAAAGGTTGACAGCAGCCAACCTTTTGGCTGCCAGAGAAAATGTTTGGTTGAGGAGCAAAACGAAATACAGTATCCTTATTTTTGTGAAAGAGAACTAGTTACATTATTCCAATAGCCTTAATTCTCTTCAAACATTGGCACTGGTCAAGAAAGATAATTGTCAACAGCTAATGCATTTGCTTTTGAATCTAGTTATTAAGATTAGTCGGTTACTATTCCGAATATCCCTGGGAAAGGGGAAGCTTCTCTTAGAAAATATTTTAAACTCTTAACTAAAGTAGTACGACTGGTATTGCTAACTGCTTTGAGAAATCCAGGTGGCCAAGTCATCAGTTTTCTTGTAAGCAGAGGCCGTAAAAGTTGTTTTTATTCCCATACTGGGTAGTATAATAAATATTGTTAGAAAGAAAGAAGAGGCTTGATGTTAGTACCTGTGAAGAACAAACATGCTTCTGATGAAGAATAAATGTTAACCAGCTGACTTGCTTCAGCCTTGTTTTCCTTCACCAATTGGTTTTAGACTACTATAAAGAGGGTAATGGTTAATTCATCTGAGTGGAAGGCAAGCTTCATTGAACTTTGTGAGCTTTACATTCATTACTTATAAATCTGATTCATACATTCTGCTAAGTCTCAATGTTTTTTGTTTGGCTCTGATTTAGCATGCTGTAAGAATATAACTATTGCAAATGTAAGCTGTGGGTTTTGGCTTATCATGATGCATGAACCAAATAATTAACCTAAAGTGTAGTCCTACATGTTAAATATTGGAAGACTTAAGATTTGCAGGGCCTACTTTACAACTGGAATGCTACATTTATTTACTGATATTTATTAACTACGTTTTTTATATTCTACCCTTCTGTTCAACAAGTATGTTAAGATAGCTTACAATGGACACTACTCTAAGAAGGGAAGAAAATGGTTAAAAATGTCGCAAAGCAACCTAAAAGTATTTCAGATGCTTTTTTTTTGCCTGAAAAGGATAATTTACATTTGGGTTGATCATATACTCTAATAATGTAACTTTTTTAATTGCTACTGATAAAAAAAGTGAGGATCAGATATTCCCAACTATCATATTAGAAAGAGTCTGGTTCATTTTCTGCCTAGCATTCATGCATACATGCATGCTCAGAATTCTGTGGTGCTGATTCTCCTGTAAATGGATACATGAGTGCAGATCTAGACTCTGTTCCAGCATAATGACTGGGTTCACGCAAGGCATTAAATAATAATGTGGTCAGTTTGGTTTTGTTTAATTTGTCATGTAAACCAAACAATGTTTTATTCAGTAAAATAGGATTAAGCAAATTACTGGCTAGCACAATTTGCGAATCCAGTTAAGTGTGTTTTCCTCAGATGGTTAACTCCTATGAACTGGGCTTCGACACGCTCAATTTACTGTATTCTTTTCCCCCCCCTTTAATACACAAGCAGAAATAATAATAAAAAACCCATCAATCTGGGATTCTGTTTCTCATTTCAATTGTGTGTTCCTTTAGGTCAGGGGTCGGCAACCTTGGCTCTTTTATGACTCGCGGACTTCAACTCCCAGAATTCCTGAGCCAGCATAGCTGGCTCAGGAATTCTGGGAGTTGAAGTCCGCGAGTCATAAAAGAGCCAAGGTTGCTGACCCCTGCTTTAGGTACTCACTAAATCACTCCATAAAACAGATCTGGAAATGTTACATGAGACTGTGTACTTAGAGTCCCTTCAGAGAAGTATTGAATCAAATCTCAGACTCTTAACCCTGAGAGTCACAGTTGAGGTATGTTGAGAGCCAGTGCAGTACAATAATTAGAATGTTAGTCTAGAAGAGATTTATCTTCAGGTCCACCCTCAGCCAAGGAAACACACTGGGAAATTTGGGGCTAGTGAAACTTTCTCAATCTAACTAGCTTCACAGGATATCTCAATCCAATTTTCATGTGTCCAATTTTCAAAATTGCTAGAAAGAATATCTGTGATTTGGGGTACAGGAAAAAAAAGTAAGAGACTTGATTATTTTAATACCCAGATTTCAACCACACACTTATTAAACAGTGAAATGCCTAGTGCACAGAACAGTAATTGTGAAACTAAAGCCACTATTCTTTTATTTGGCTTTAGATTTGCAGTATCCATGGGGCTCCATTAGTAGAAAGGTATTAACAGTAACATTAATACCTCACATAACTTTTTATGATTTACCCACTGACAAAAACCTTGTTCAGAAGCACACCTATTTGCCAATCCGGTTTTCCATTTGGGTTGAAATTTATTGCTGCATCCAGAGAAGATCTGGTTACTCTTCCACAGCTTCTGGAAATGTAGATATTCAAAACTGTTGTCATATGTTTCATAATTTAATTTATACCTATGCAAAAAATATATGTTCAGCAATTATTAACATGTTCCAATAGTAGTGCTATGCCAAAGAGATATTTATCCTATGCTGCTTTTCCCCTCAACTCTTCATTGGGTACATGAAAATGCACCAAAGAACATATTTGTAGATAAGATTGTGTGATTGCAGGTGTTGAACAAATATTTCCAACTGAGATCAGTTGGAATTTCAATGTCTTCTTCTCTCTGAAATATATATATGGTGCTTTCAGTCACTAGTTTAAATGTAGCGGGAGATATGAAGTTATTTTCCAAGAGATATGTTTGTTTACTCAGTTATTAGGCCTGAGAGGTGAAAAGGATGGCTAACTGGTATAGTTCATCAGATTGTGGAGGTCATAGGATAAAAAACAAAAGCAGCTTGGGTGTGGGGTTCACCTGCAGTGTAAAAGGTCACAAAGCTTTGAAGCTGTAGACATCAAATCAGGTAACCATTCACAGAGTTGTTCAGGCAGAGCTGTTTTCACAGGTCAGCAGAATTTAATTTATACTCGGACACAACCTGTTTGAAGTTTTCAACTGAATGTTTAGAAATGTAGAAGAGTGCTATAATAGTGTTTGCATTGTATCAGTGTGTAAGTGATTAACTGAATTATTGTAATTAACAGTAAAAATATTAGTAACAATTACTACATCTTTTAGGATGCAAAACTTTCAAGGCAGCTTACAAGTAACATGGAAACACATTCTTTAAAATTTCAGTAAGCAATTCATGGCACAACAAATTATTTGGTCTTTCAACATAACAACTATAGCCCTAGAGATTCCAGGGGAAGACAATCTAGAGATAAGTCTCCCACCTTTCCCTCTTTCCCTCTCCCTTTCTCCTGAAATCCTAAGCACAGAGTGATTGAATTCCTATTCCAGTGCAAGGTTACAAATGCACAAATGGATTCATGCATTCCCTTAGCTTGTTCTCACGCCATCTTTTTCATTCAAGCTAGATGCCAATATAGGGCATATCATAGGGAAAGGTAGCATATATTTCATCATCTCAGTAGTTTAGCCTAAAGAAAATTCCCTTGATGATGGTGGAGATTCCCACAGGTACCAGAAGTGTCAGAGTGACAATATCTCTCTTCTTCACTTGGGAATGGAAAAAATATATATACAAGAGCTGGTGAAAGTGGCAGAAAAAAAACAAACAAGTCTGCAGTTGGTATAATTGCCCTTACCATCATCCCATTACATTGTTGAAACATGTCCAGCAAAAAGCCACTTGTGCCAGCATGTGTTATTACTGCACAGATTATAACTGCTGCTGATGTCTCTGTAATCTTGATGGATTGTTGCTGTGCAAAACTATTCACTAAAGGAGTTATGGGACATTGTAGGAGAATTAGATGGCAAGCAGGCCCAGCTGGAACTCTTGCTAGTAAATTATAAAAAAAATTGCTGCTACTTAACAAGGGAAGGAAAGGAATAGTAGAATTTAATAGGGCCTTTTTTCAAAAAGCTTCCAACATGCTGATTCCTGACAATAGGTCTGTTATTGTATATCTTTCATCTAAGGTAAAGGCTTATCACACAGTAATGTTCGTCCTTATCATAAAATTAAAAAAAAAACCTATCAGACTTAAATTTATCTCTTATTCAAGCAGGCAGAAATCTGTAGCAATCTTAATTGGCTACCACACTGTCTTCACATGACACACTTCTCTGTGATTAACTGAATCTTGGTTCATTGAATTAGACCAATTTTGAGGATTTTTCTCTATGAGTTCAACCCGTAACTGAGCGCATGGGTTAGATTTTCACAAGATAGCTTAAAAAGTGATGTGGCTCAGTATCTCAGGCAGACAAATGCACTGTATTCTTAGAAAAATCATTAAATGTGCCTATCTAACTCATAGGGGAAAAAAACTGCTAAGGAATTAGGGTTTGTGGCCTCCTTGATATTGGACTACAAGTCATATTTCTTCTAATTCTTTTATTTATTTATTTATTTATTTATTTATTTTTATTTGTTTTTATAAACCGCCCTTCTCCCGAGGGACTCAGGGCGGTGTACAGAGTAAGGTAGGTATACAGATTGAAACAATACTGAAAAACAATAGTCAAAACAAACTGGGACCCCAATTAGAGCTATCAGGCCAGACCGGACTGCTGGAACAGGTAAGTTTTTAAGTCGCACCGGAAGGTGCGGAGGTCGGGGGCCATCCGGATTTCAGTTGGCAAGCAGTTCCAGAGGGCTGGCGCACCCACTGAGAATGCCCTCCCCCTGGGGGTCACCAGCCGACATTCCTTGAGCGGTGGCACCCTGAGGAGGCCCTCTCTGTGGGAGCGCACAGGACGGTGGGGTGTTGACATTGGCAGAAGGTGCTTCCGTAGTCATGTAGTGATGGAAAATAGCTGGAGTTATGACCAAAATATACACATACATAATCACACAATCAGGTTTCTTGGCAATTCAAGGCAGTTAACAGTGCTGTTTTTCACTAGCAGTTCCTTACTCGTTTTGCAGACCCAGTCTGAGAGATCTGGTTAGTTTTTGATTTCTGTTGGCAATGACCCCAATGGATGCTCTCTCTCTTTTTCTTTTAAATATTGAATGATATCTGGCTGAAAATGCTTTCCTGAAGATATCTTTCAGCAATATTACTTTCAAGGGATGCACATAATTGCACAGTTTTAACAGAAAAGTGTCACTGCTGTATGACAAATATTAAACTTTCATGAGCTTAAAGTTTACTAAGATACTCTGATGAAACCTTAAAAGTGCAGCCTGGTGCAAACTTTGATTGGGATGGTATAAGGCAGGGGTGTCAAATGCGCAATGTCATGTGACGTGTTGCAACGCATCGTGACTTTTTTGCCATTGCCGGCAATGGGGTGGGCGCGGTTTCGCTATGCTGCATCTGGCCCGCAGGCTGGCAGTTTGACACCCCTGGTATAAGGCTTCTGCATTGCTCATGGGTTGAAGTAGATCTCCATTCTATGAACCGAGAAATCATACACAATTGTCTTGCCGAATCTCAATTGTATATTCTAAGTAAAAACAGCAAGTTTGAAAAACAAATGTTTACTGCATTTTAGAATATAAGTGCTTCAAAAAAATTATACTGTCTTTACAGTACTGCTTATATTTAAATATTATAAAAAACAAATAAAAAATTAAGAAGCAATTAAAGTTGTTGAATGACATTGTATCATACACCCTCTTTGCAATTAAGAATTTATTTCAATTAATAAATACATCCTGAAGGATAATGTATGCACTTGATAGTTCCCATATAGCAAGGAAGTTTATTCTAATGAAGTGCCAAAAACTTATTTCATTTGCATCATATGCAAAGTTTCCAGAAAAACTTGCTTAACTAATCAAATGAAATATGAAAAATACTGAACCATTAGAAATATCATTAAAAAGTTACTGCATTTTGCTCTTTTCAGATTACATCAGCTAGAGAAATTTTAGCTATAGTCAATAGAAAATTACATTGCTTTCACACTATCTTTTTATTTCCTAAATCATATTATGCTCTTCCCTTGAGGAGTTAAGTGCTGCTTTTTGTATCTCTTGTATAGTATTTTCTCCAACTAATAGCCAGGTCCAAACTTGTTTGGTGTGAGGCTAATAATATGTCTCAGAGAAGTTATTTTCTGACTGAGTGCTGGATCTGTATTAGGATTGTTTCCAGGGAAAGTACTAGTTCCTCTCTTTGTATCATGCTCAAGAGCAGAGATCCCCAACCTTTTGGGCACCAGGGACCGATTACGTGAAGAGACATTTTTCTGCAGACCAGAGGAGGCATGGTTTTGTGTGCTGCCTGCATCCTGCAGATGAGGCTTTGCTTGTTTGTGCAGCCTGGTTGCTGGCATGCTACGGCCCAGTACTGGTCCATGGACCGGGGGGTTGGGGACCCCTATTCAAGAGCATAATGCCTTTTACTGCAATACAAGTTCTCTCCAGTGTTATCTATGCTGGAGATCAGTAGGTCAAGCTTCCATTCTTTATTGCCTTTAATCTTCTTTATGGCATCCCAGATATGTTAAGGCATGCTATGTGAAGACTAATAGATAAATTGTTTATTCTCTGCTCTTACAGATTTATATTCTGTATGGGACAATATTTCACAGTATTAGGCGTCGTAGTTTGTAGTAATAATACCATTCAGTTCCTTGTGATTAAGTTGGTATAGAAACTAACACCAACATTTGTACGCAGAATCAGCTCCACAGTTACATGCCTCTGATGGTAAATTTGCCTGCAACATTAAGATAAGAATCTTTATTGTCATTTTTTACTGTAGGCACAATGGCGCACATCAAAAATGAAATTTAGTTGCCTGCTCTCAAAGTGAGGCACATACATGACATACCCCCAAAACATACTACATACAACATATGTATAGACCCACACCCTGACATATACATAACAATAAAATATTAAATACTGTCCAACTTGAATATATAACAGAAGGAGGAAGCCTTAGAGTTCACAAGGTTAATGCTGTATGGAATGAAACTATGGTTGAATCTGGATCAGCACACAGTACATTTATTTAATTTATTGTTGGGTTTACCACATAAATACCATTTGAAACTACAATCTCAAATGCCACTATGTTTTAAATCAAATACTTAGCCCTGCTGCCAACCACTGGTGCTTGCTTTTGCAGTGCAGATGATAACGGGAGTCTTCTTCTCAACATGCAGTCTTTGTGATTTGAAGTCTCTTTCTACACCCAGTTTTCTGAAAAAATGAGAGAGAAGAGGTTTTCTGGCAGGGGGGGCTACTTGTCTACAGTAGTGCTTATGTTTTGGAAATATTTCAGCCCTTTGCTCTAATAATGGGATAATCTAATATTTTCCTGTTCGTTTTGCCCTTCTAATCGTTCTGCCTTTATATAATCTGTAAAATTTGGATTATAGAGTACCTGAAAATTAGGGCCATTTGAAAAGCTTTTGATTCCGTGCCCAGCTTCTTAAAGTTTCTAATCTGCAAAGGCTTTAGCAAATGACTGGAGTTTAGAAAACATCAAGCAGACATATTTCACTCTTGGCAGTTCTCCAAACAGAGATTGTTTTTTCAAGCCCCCATGTTGATTACTGCCAAGAAAAGTGATAGTTTGATGGTGTGGCCTTATCTTCAGAAAAACACAGGCTTTTAATTATTTCTATGAAGTATGTTTAACTAGTTCTCAACAGAAGTTCCCTGTTGTATTTTCTTTAAGAATATCATCAAAATCAATGTGCCACAGGGATTTCTCCTTTAAAAAATACAGCAGTTATGGCTTATAATTAAAGAATCCAGTTCTTATAAGATGAGGTGATTTAATTGTTTTGACATGTTGACATTTCTCATTGAAGTGGCTCTTCCAAGTCCTATTGCTGAAACAACTTTGCATATTACTTCCAGAAAATAAGACATTTTGATTTAAAGAACCCAAAGAGAGATCGTGTGCATTTTTATGATGCTGCAAATGTAAAAATTGACACAGAAAAAGTATTGAGTTAAGAATATTTATTTATTTTATTTATTTATTTATTTATATATTACTAAAACGCTTGTCGTCATGATCTTTAACTCAGTGAAACGGTGCATCACAATACAACAATTTTTGAATCAAGTACCTCAAATGGGCTAACTTACAGTCGTGAGTCCGAGACCCATGATTCTGAGGGAATGAAATTTGGGGAAGTTGTGGTTGCTTCAGTGCTACTGGCTCCTGCTGTTCTACTGGGCTGTTGTTGAAATTACATGGCCATCTTCCTGACCCATACTGCCTCCATGAGTCCTACTAGACCAGCACCTCTAATGCACCTTCATGACCCCATGCACCCTTCTTGACCTGTGCCACTCCCCGCAGGGTCCACCCAACGCATGCAGTATCTTTCACACACTCCCAGGCACTCTTCCCAACCTACATACTTCTGTGCGGCATCTCTAGTGCAGTCCCACGCACCCTTCCCAACCCATCCAGCTTCTCTCATACATACCCATGGACCATTCCTGATCCACACCTCCTCAACACCTGCTTGTTCCCTCCCCTACCCAGCAGCAGCCATTTACTTGCTTGCTGGCCTTGGACTTGCAACTTCCTGCTGCCTTCCCCATTGACTTTCTCGTTGTAAGCTTTCCACCAGCAAAGTAAATAGGGAAGCCTGCAGTAATTGGAGGGAGGGAGGGAGGAAAGTAGGAAAGAAAGAAGGAAGCTAATGAAAGGGAGGGAGGGAGGGGAAGGAGACGGAAGGAGGCAAGGAAGAGAGGAAGGAGAGAGGAAAGAAGGATGAAAGGAAAGTGGAGGGAGAAAGGAAAGAGGGAAGGAAGGCTGAAAGCAGGAAAAACGGTTTCCTTTCCTGGAAAGAAACTCAATAAGGAAGCCAGCAGGAATTCAGAAGTTGCTCCTGCTCCCACTGATTTTTTTGCCCACCTGTTGTCATTCTCTTTCTCTGTTTAATTAAGGAAATATCTTTGAAACAGTGACCCAATAAGGAATGCGTTGTCAAGTATTTTTATTTTTTTTATTTTTATTTTAATTCCATTTATATCCCGCCCTTCTCCGAAGACTCAGGGCGGCTTACAAGCTTAGCAGTAGCCTTCATTCTATGTATATGCCTGCTTATTAGGGCTTTCATACACCCCCCAAGCGGCATTATTACAAAGTCAGCTTAATTGCCCCCAACAATCTGGGTCCTCATTTTACCTACCTCGGAAGGATGGAAGGCTGAGTCAACCTTGAGCCTGGTGGGACTCGAATCTGCACTAATTGCAGGCAGCTGGTGTTACTTAAGGAGGCATTAGCCCACTGCTCCACCAAGGTATGGAGTATGACCTAAATCCTAATTTCCTCTGAAGTTATTTCCTCAGTTTTACAAGAGTATACAATTTTAACTCAGCATTTAGGCGATAGGGCCTTGTGCTAGAAATTCATACATTTATAAACTTTCAATATTTTTTTAGTTTATAATGTAATGCAAGAAATTCATCATTAGCATCTCCTACTGATTCTTCCACTTATTCTGCATCGGAGAAAAGGCAACCTATTTGTGTAGATAGGCACTTTTGAAGTCTAGAGGAGTTGCCTATTCACAAAATGGCTGCTACTTAGTCAAAGTTCACAAACATGCATGTTTCAGAAAGGCAAGTGAGGACGCTGCTGCTGCCACTCCCTCTAGTATCTCTGATGCTGTGTACCTTGATTACTTTTATCTCACAGCTGGCACATACCCAAACAAAACACTGAACAACTATTGCCAATACCAAATGATTTCTAAATGTGCTTGCAGACATTAACATTATCCTTGTGAAAGCAAACAGAAATGTGTAGATGCTTATGTTTGCTTTTCTGCATACCAATTTCCTATTTCTTTTATTAATGAAATGTTTCTAGAAAAGAAATTGAAGTCAGATGGGGCAATGATCCTGGGAAGTGTCAAAGGAGGTGTCTACAAGAATAGGTGCCCAGAGGCTCTAAATTAACTCCTGCTCTTCAAAATCAAAGCTGTCTGGGAAGGATGGATAAAACCTATTGAAACTGTAGGGAAAATTTTAAGATTTTAAGAAAAAGATTTTATTTAACAAAGATTTTAATTGACACTATTTTTATTGTGAAATATTTATGTCTATCCAGTAATGAAAAACAAAATGAAATAATAGTCATTTGCTTGGCTAATCTCTATATTCCCACAATCACTGTTTCCCAAACATGCATTTGAACTGTATGGAAAAACATGCATTCAGTTAACTTTTTATTTTCCCTGTAAAATAAATAACAGGTTTGAGGGAGGAATATGAAACTCAAATTTATAAGATTAAAAGGCTAAACAAGTCAACAGTGCGGTGAATGTAATCAAAGGCCATTTTTCCAAACATTAAAATTAACAGATTAATGTGTTAATAATTTGTATTCTTGTTTCCTTGTCTTGTTTTATGATAAATGGTTTTTATTGCTTGTTCTTTTCATATAACATTTTGAATTTCTTTAGCAGGAAGAGCACTATTGAAGTAAAATAAATAGCATAAACAAGAGTAAGAATCTGGGAGGGGAGACAGCAAGGGGAATCAAGTGACAAAACACATATCATGATGCAAATCCTGACTTAAGAACTTTGGCTAGATGATGGAATGTAAATAGATGAAACTAGAATTTGTGCTATGATATCACCAGATCCATGTTTTCTTTTATTTTGTTGTTATGGCTTGCTATGGACACTTATTGCAGATGTAGCTATAAAGATTACCAGTCACTGATGCCCTACACTGCCATTATCTTATTCTAAAAGTGACAATGAATCCCAAAATTGACTGTGGCATCTATAATATCAGCATAGTAATTGAACAAATAATTTCATTGGTTCCACTAATTTATTTCTTCTGTTTTAATGACTTTAATAAATTGTAGATCAATTAATATGTTTGACTCAACTAAAAATAAAGAAGTCAGCTGATCATATGGTATAACTGGTTGTTCCCTTATTTGTAGAGCTAAATAACCTTTGCTATGAGACAGGTCATATCAGCTCTAGTTACAATTCCATGTGGTTTCCAGCAGGATTCTTTATCTTAGTTATTTGACACTAGTCATTGATCTACAGTTGTTTTGTTTAATATAAAGTTAAGAAAATGAGTAATTGCCATCTGTTCATGGATGAGGTGCTAATTTCTTATCATATTCCTTTACTTTTGCCAAATAAAATGAAGATAAGTGCAAAATTTTTATTTGATCATTTTTTTCTGCAAGCAATTGCTCAATAAACATATTTCAGGAAAGAAACAAATGCTATACGTGTATTCAAAATGCTTCAAAATATTGTGATCATTTTAAACCTATAGTATACAGTAGATGTTTTTTTTCCTAGAGGGTTTCCAGAGGAATAACACTGTCTTTCATAGTTGTGTCTGATTCATTCTCTTGCACTTTGGGGGGTTAGGCTTTTAAAAGGTTGTTACCTATATTAAACAAAATTGAAAGCAAGCAAATATTTGTGCCATAAAAAGGGCAGTCAGAAGTGGTACTAAAGGAGGGATGGGGAAATCAAGAGATTGTACTTTTATTTGGGACTCCTAAAATTCAGATTACAGTTCTGAATGTAAAAATGGTTCAGTACAAAGGGAGAAAAAGAAAACAAACAAAAAATTGAACAAGGACAGGGAATATGGAGAACCAAAAATTCAGGAGATGGTTTCTTTTGTAGCCCATTTCCAAGAAAGCAGAGAAGCATTACAAAATGTTAGAAGAAAAACTCCATCTTTAAGAATAATCAATACTATAGAGCAAATTATAGTTTTCAAGAGACTAGATTGCCTATTTTTTCAATATGTTCATAGTTCCAAAATGGAAAGGGATCTGAAGAGTCATTTGAACCTAAAGGCACTGGACAATTACATTGGACTCCAAATGAAGCTATCATTTTGAACAATTGCCTTGCATCAATAGACCTGTTCAAGGTGCACCTTTATCTTTTCATCAGATCAAAGCACTGCAGGTTCATCACGTTTCCTTACAGAAAGTAACAGTTTCAATCCAGGCCCCTTATATTTGATCCTACATTGGTATCCAGATAATACACAAAATTAATGGACATTTGAAGACCCGGTGGGTTTTTTTCCATATTTATGCATACCTATATAATTTGTTTATGATTGTGCATCAGTCAGGCTGTTCAGCCCATGTACAAATGAGGAAGGGATCATGGAAATTGAAAGAATTTCTTACCTTCCTTAGGACAGATTTTGTACCTGGGGCTTCTAATAAACACTAAGCAGAAGAGAAATTTGTTTTGCTTAGACTCAAGAACACATTATGGGAGTCCTGACATCCAAGAGGAAATTGCTCATGGCCCTTGCAAAACTACAGGGAAAGATAATTGTGGAATGGGACACTCTATTGCGGGCACTTTTTATGCCAGACTACTTCAATGGATTCTGTTGCCACTCCAGGAACAGATCACCATCAGAATTTGTTTAATCTAGAGCAGGGGTGTCAAACTGGTGGCCCGTGGTCTAGAGGTATCAGAGAGTGTGATCAAATCTCTGCACTGGTAACCTGTTCCATCCAATCTATCTTAGGAAATGCCATTAAGGTAGTTGGTCAAGACCAGATTGTGACAAATGCCAGCTTAACTGATTGGGTAGCTCACTTGATGAACCACTGAACTAAGGGCCATTGGTCCTAGTATGAACCCAATAATTGGAGTTGAGGTTAACGCATTTGATGTTCGAAACTCTGGCTCACCCAATGGAGAGGCTTCGTACACTATTTTGAATGGGCAAGATTTCTGAAATCTTTACATTAACAGCCAGGGGAATACAAATCAAAGGGACTCCAGAGGGAGGTATCTCATCTGTCTTGAGTGGGGTGGCATCTGTTACGCAAGTGGAAAATAGCAGACTAGTTGAGCCAATAGAGCTTTTCTAAGGCTGACTAGGGTGCCATCCTTACATCTTCCAAAAAATTGCAGATTATCAGTTTATTTGCTGCAGCAGAAAATATTAGTTGCTTCTTTGCTTGCTTTTAGGATGATGAGTTAAACAGGACTGATCCCTTGTTGTTCTTTGGTCAGAGAGATTGCTGTCTGTGGTTGCCAGTTCCTACCTTGAGAAAAATAATTCACAAAGATGCTTGGAGCACAAATGAACTTAATCATTTCTTTCTGGCTGTGGAAGTCTTGGTTCTCAGCTTTAATTATGATGAGTGTAGTGGAAGAATGGCATTCTTTTTGCATTCAGGCTTTCTGAGTCAGGGCCCCTTCCTTCACCCAAACACACAATGGCACCATCTTCGTGCCAAAAACCTCAATGGGAACAGCTTCTGAAGGCCATCTTAGCATGCAATTGACCAAGCATAGTGAGAATGTACCGGAGGACCTTTGGATGCTATTACATGGGAAGAGGCTGGGTATGAGAAAGGATTGCATTTCAGAGCTGCTGGATTCCCCCCCCCCATGGAATTGAACGACGATTTGAAAGAGACACAGATTTTAGAATCAATTAAGATGTAAACAGATTTATTTTTGCTCTGAAGTCAATGGGACAATTGGGAATTGAATGGGGTGTGTGTGTCCCTCGGTGGGTTGCAAAAGTTTAGCTTTGCCTGGAAAAAATAGAATTAATTCATTCTTGTCAGGTTCATTTTATGGCGCCCAAAATGGCACTTCACAGAAAGTTCAGTTTGGCAACTGCTTTCATGGCGGACTGATGCCACCCATATTATAGTCTACATTCTTGTGGGAAATGTCACCCTTGACCTCCCGTATGCTGTATTTGCCAAGCAACTCAAGTCCCTGCACAGGACTTACAAGGTTAGTTAGGCAAGTTCAATCTTTGTACTGTAAATGCTGAGCAACATGGTGATCTTGCCGGCTAAATGTCTGGGAGGCTACTATTGCCTGGTTGTTGCTGGGTTCTTAAAAACAATTTGGGAGGCGCGCTCTCGGGATTTGGCTGAATTGTGCCAGGAATCCTAGCTACAAACAAATGCACGTTGATTTGTCCCGACTTGTGTTTTAAATGCTACAACGAGAACTGTGTAATTGGCCCGTGAAAGCAAGTGGTTCCCGAAAGCCATGCTGTTTTTTTTTTATTAAAGAGTTTTACAAAAACAAAATTTTACAATATATCCCCAAATCCCTCCCACCCAAAAAACCCCCACTTCCCCCCCCACTTCCCAGAGCTAAATACAGGATTATAGTTACAATAATCATATTCTAAATAAAAATTATGCATAATATACAATTAACCAAATTCATAATGCGCTTTAACTCTCTTTTAACATAACTACAAACAACGTACCAATAACAATATCCCACTAAAATCTACTCATAAGCTAAATGGAACTTTTTAGTCCCATAAAGCCTTGGTGGCTCAGTGGGCTAATGCCTCCTTAAGTAACACCAGCTGCCTGCAATTAGTGCAGGTTCGCATCCCACCAGGCTCAAGGTTGACTCAGCCTTCCATCCTTCCGAGGTAGGTAAAATGAGGACCCAGATTGTTGGGGGCAATAAGCTAACTTTGTAATAATGCTGCTTGGGTGTGTGTGTGAAAGCCCTAATAAGCAGGCATATACATAGAATGAAGGCTACTGCTAAGCTTGTAAGTCGCCCTGAGTCTTGGGAGAAGGGCGGGATATAAATGGAATCAAAATAAATAAATAAAATAAATATTTGTTCTGAATGTAATTTATCCATCTCCTCCAAACTGAAATATATCTTTCCTGTGAATGATCCTTCATATAAGCAGAAATCTTCGACATTTCTGCAAGATTCGAAACTTGAAACACCCATTCTTCTACAGCGGGCAAACTTATCCTTCTTCCAATATTGTCCCACCAGTAACCGTGCTGCCGTTATCACGTTCAAAACATCAAGTTAGTTTCTTTAACATCGCAATCTACAACAATGCCCAATAAAAACAATTGCGGGGGGAGGGGGGAAACTTTATCTTTCCCTTAAACATCTTTTGAACGTTCCACCAATTTTTAAAGCCATGCTGTGGTTCCTGGCTTTTATAACGCTTGAGGAAAAGAGGCAGGTAAAGGACGAGCTGAAACCGAGCGCCTTTTAACCCTCCGTTCAAGAAAGGCCCAAACTTGGCCCGGAGCAGTTGGAAGCAAAACGGTGGTTGGTCCGCCAGGCTGTCCTTCTGGGCTTCCCTGTTCCGTTGTAGCTCTGCCCATACCTGCTGGCGGAGAGCAGCATTCGGGGCGGAGCTTAGTCCAGGACGGAAGGCGGGGTTTCACCCATGAGACGAAGGGAAACAACTCCCCTTCCCCCGGACCGGTGTGGCGAGGAGAGGCTGCAGGTGGCGGGCGGAGAAGGAAAAAAAAAAAAAAAAGCCGGTCGCTCGGGCGCCCTAGCCGCTACTCCGCCTGGAAGGAGGCGCGCGACGAATTCGCCAACTCGCGGGTGGGGTGGGGGGGCTCCCCTCGGCGGGGAAGCCGGAGGAACGAAACGCGAAGTATCTCTCTCGCCTAGGGAGAGCGGAGCCTGTGACCTTTGCGCAAGGGGAGGACTCGGCTGGCTGCTCCGAGAGGGCGAGGAGGCGGCAAAGAAGCCGCGCGAGGAAGAGGATCTGCTTCGCCCAAGGTTCGTCCAGGTAACTGAACCGAAGCGCGACGGACCAATAGATCCCGAAGTCTCTTTTTTTCCCCCTTCCTATTTCGTCAGATCTGCATTTTGTGTGTGTGTGTGTGTGTGCGCGCGTCCTTACTTTTTGCAGCCCCCAAACTCCTGGGCCAGGGGTCGGCAACCTCGGCTCTTTTATGACTCGTGGACTTCAACTCCCAGAATTCCTGAGCCAGCATAGCTGGCTCAGGAATTCTGGGAGTTGAAGTCCACGAGTCATAAAAGAGCCGAGGTTGCCGACCCCTGTCCTGGGCTGTAATCCGGAACACGCACCTGTGAGTAAAAAAAAAAAAATCCTTGGAAGTCAGCGCGGACTTCCGTCTGAGTAGGCTAGCGCTTTATCGCCAACGCTACAGCCACAAGATTTGCGGATGGGCGCCCGACTCGGTGTTCTCGAGGGACCCACAAATTTGGACTCGCATCTTCTTAGCCCGATAGTCTTTCTCCTTTCCTATGTCTTTGAAGGTAGGGTCGAACTCGCTCTTGTTAACAGACCTGTCTTCCGGGATAGGCTGGCCCCTTCCACAAGTGAGGGTTCAGCCAGTTGAACTGATCTGAACACTTTTTCATGTTTATTGTTATTATTTGGTCCTCCCTTTCTGAGGGAGGGTGGGGCCATTTGGCAATCTGCCTCCTAAGTCCTCTTATGAGTGGCTTAGCCTGTTCTTCCTGCTTCATTCCCTCTCTTCTTTCCCCCCCCCGTCCCCCCCCCGTCCGAGTTGCAGATCCTGGTAATTTTAGCGAATATTTTTGGAGGGCAGAATCACTTTTCTATTTTTCATTATTGTTTCTTAGTGTTTTAGATGATTTTGCCAGCATGACAAAGGGTTATCTGGAGTTCCTCTTGCATTATTTGACAATCCGTGTGGGGTTTCCTCTCTGAATTTAAATCTTAAGAAAAAAACTGAATGATTGAAATTAAAGCATGAGTACAGCAATGAAATTCTTAACCTCCAGCATACACGATCAGCTGGAGTTCAAATTTGTGTGTGTGTGTGTATACACACATACATATATATACATGTGCGTGTATGTATAGATAGATAGATAGATAGATAGATAGATAGTAAAGGTAAAGGTTCCCCCGCACATGCGTGCTAGTCGTTTCCGACTCTAGGGGCCGGTGCTCATCTCCGTTTCAAAGCCGAAGAGCCAGCGCTTGTCCGAGGACGTCTCCGTGGTCATGTGGCCGGCATGACTAGATGCCAAAGGCGCACGGAACGCTGTTACCTTCCCACCGTAGTGGTCCCTATTTTTCCACTTGCATTTTTTACGTGCTTTCGAACTGCTAGGTTGGCAGAAGCTGGGACGAGTAACAGGCGCTCACTCTGTTACGCGGCACTCGGGATTCGACCCGCCAAACTGCCGACCTTCTGATCGACAAGCTCAGCGTCCTAACCCACTGAGCTACCGCGTCCCTATATATATATACATATATATACATATATATATATATATATATATATATATATATATATATATATATATACACACACACACACACACACACACACATACACATGCACCTACATACATTCATACACACACTTTGTTACCCTTGATTTATAAGCATGTGGCCTCTTCCTTGAACTCTTCCATTTAGGTATTTGGCCTGCCCTATCCCTAAGGCTTTAGAGCATGTATCAACAGCTATTGTAACCTAGTATGTAAAAGCATGTGAGTTGAAATTACAATTGTAATGAATACAATCATGCATAGCACCAGGGTCTAAAATTACAATCCTATGTACTTTCCCCCCCAAGTAAAATAGTTATACTGACAGTAGCATTTTTTACCCCTCTGTTTTTGAAAGTGACAGCTTTAGAGATAGAATTACTTGTTTGTTTCTGCTAAAATTTCTTTAAATTAGAAATATTTTATTGTTATCATTCAGTACTCAGCAGATGATTGGTAAATGATGAAATGAGTGGGCCCAGGTGGCACCAACAGTGCAGCAGACTTAGCTTTCATGGTGCTAATATATTTGCTCTCACCCTGGCAACATGATTCCAGTCTTACCATGGCTCTAAAGTTAAGGAGATGAAAAAATAGGGGTTTTTTTATTATGTAACTTTATACAGCTATTAACATTAGCTGAATCTCTTTGCAACCGGTGCAGAAGTACCAGTTGTCTTCTGCTTGCTCTGATTTGTAGACATGAAAAATTGCAAAGAATGTATATTTTAGGCAAATCCTGTAGTATCTGTCAATTTAATTGGGAGTTGATCAGCTTCTTATTTCTCCTTGCATTTTTCTTAATATAGCACTCAACCCTTTTCATTTTTTGTAGGATGGGCTACATTTTAGAAGTTACTGTGTGTGTCTTCTTTCAAGATTTTCCATGTCAGGAAACTATCCTAAGTATTGGAGGCCTAAGTCTTTTTGCTGTATGTTATACAGATCTGGTTGTTCACTTAGTGTTTGCCTGTATTTGCCTGTTTTTCATATTGACATTTCATATTAGGTAACATTATTGAATCATGTTCCTGAGGATTGAAATTCTCTAAACCCGATTCCAAATTCCTATTACTGACATTAATTATAATCTTACTCAAGTTGATCATCCTATTTTAAAGAAACGTTAAAGTAATAATGAGCATTATCAGGATTAGTCTGAATTGCTCAGACTTACTGGGCTGTAATTATAATCAGCCTGACAGAAGCAGCATTACTGTTGCTAAGGAATATTTGGTCAGTGAAAAACTTAGTGCAACATACAATGGATATTAAATACAAATAAAATTCTGTGATTCATTTTTTGGAATGATACTGTAGTGCAAAGGGATGTGATTAGGCCATGTTCTGTTTGAATCATACTCTAAACTGCAATGGTCTGTTGCTGTAAACCATCTATTCTATCACACTGTATGAAGCAAACAAACGATTGCTTAGCATGTTATAGAAATAAGCACACTCTTCAGATGACTTTCACATTGCCACTTTATTATATTCACCCAGATACTTTAGTACTGTATTGATGTCCAAAGCATCAAAGATAAAGGCACTACCTATTGAACAGTTTTTGGGATAGTATTACTGTAAAACAAAAGCAATTAAAATACATTTTGTAAGCAAAAATAAGCTGGAGGAGTTAGGTTTTTTCTTCTTTAAAGATAACATTTTGGTAAAAGCTAGAACTAATGAAGTTAATTTTATTAAGTAATATCAGACTGCTTTTTGTTTTTACAGCATGATCAGCTGGCTTATCACTTACTCCTTAGCATTTAAGGAGGAACTACTAAACCAGGGCTTTTCAACCTTTTCACAGATTGTACCACTTTTAGGACATGACAATATTTGAGTACCACCAGTGATTAGCAAGGTGTCAAAAACTTGATGACTGAAAAAGTGGGTGCGCGGGACTTTGGGTTTTATTCAGTGGTGGGATTCAGATATGTGAACAACCAGTTCTCTGTGTGGATGCCACTTCCGAAAGTCCATTCTGGGCACGGGCAACAAAAAATTAGCTACCGGTTCTGCCGAAGTGGTGCGAACCAGCTGAATCCCACTGTTTTTACTGTTTAGATTCATTTGTTGTTATAGAAATGGCTAGCTAGTTTATACTATTATGGAAAAGAAAAAAAGTTGAGGTTTGATGTTAATGCTTCATTTTACTGCAACTAGAGGAATTGTATTTTATTCCACAATCTAGTAAAACATTACAAACCGTTTTTTAAAAAAGGAAAAATGTACCGGTTTTAATTTTTTTGGTGGCGGTTCCTTTGCTCTCAAGGCCACGCAGAGGACCCCCGGCAGTGCAGGATGCCCAGAGCCCTGGGCAGTGGAGGGCAAACACCCAGCCCAGCCTTCCCCAAGGGGACCCCCAGCTACACTACCTTCTCCTCGAGGCTGCTGCTTGGCTAGCTCTCCTTGGCCAGGTTGCTCATGGTGTGTGTGTGGGATGGCAAAATGAGTGGGTCAGAGGGAGGCCCACTCCCTCTCCATGCGAGGAGACCTGGCTTTGTAACCAAAGTATCCTCAGCAATAGGATGGGAGACCACCAGGAGAGTCCGGAAGAATGGACAAGGGGATTGCAAAAGGGCAGTTTTATAACACTTTGTATTGTGTCATAAACTGCTTTATGCTAATGTATGGTAAAGGTGCTGGCCAGTTTGGTGTAATGGTTAAGGGCTAACTTAGAAACTAGGAGATGGAGTTCTAGTCTCATTTTAGGCATGAAAAACCAGCTGGGTAACTTTGGGCCAATCACTCTGTTTCAGCCCAACCACCTCACAGGGTTGTTGTTATTGTGTGGAAAGTAGGAGGAGGAATGAGTATTGGTATGTTTGCCATCTTGAGTTGTATTGGAAAAATAAGGCGGGATAAAAATCTTACATCTATTATTTACATTTAATTATCCTGGTTTTAAATATCAGATCCTGTATAATAGGTAATTATGTATCTTAAAGCAGATAAAGAGACTGCTAATTTTGTTGATTAGGAGTATGGTTTGGAAAGATTAGAAAAGCACATGCCCATTCATTACAAAATAAATGAATATAAAAGACTGCTTTAAATTCACTTGCCTGAATTCTTTAAACTTCTCCGATTGTTTTCTGACCAAATAGTTGTCTTCTGCTTTTCAAATTGTTAGTTCAGTCTGTCAATTGACCTATCATATTTTGTGAATGACTGTGTTGCTGCTAATGGATTGAAATTCATTCCAGAAATATTGACTGTTCTAATATATTTTTTCATTTCCTACTTGCTGTGAGAAAGCCATGTTCTATGCTTGTAATCCATTCATATGAAGGCTACTGCTAAGCTTGTAAGCCGCCCTGAGTCTTTGGAGAAGGGCGGAATATAAATGGAATTAAAATAAAATAAAATATATGCAGTGAATCATACATAATTTTTTCCCCAGAATCCCATTGCATGTGGGTCACAAGCATGGAACAGTTCTTTCTCACAGCAAGGGAGGCAAAAAGGACAATTTGCATCAGATTTTGAATTTGGACAGTTACATTTAGAGCATTACCTGCCCCTGCAGAAAATTTAAATTGTGCAATAATTTGCAATTTTTGTGGAAATCTATACAGATGACAACCACAGGAGAGGATGAGTTTGGTCTGGCTTGATTTTAATTGAAAATGACCCGCTTCATTTATGTGTTGTGAGGATTATCCTGATAGTTGGATTTATAAATCACACTGAGCTTCAGAGTATTTAGTATTGGCTTATGTGCTGTGTGTACCCAGTTGTGATTTATTTAATAAACAAGTAGCTTAGTGTAATATGTGACCTCAACTTGTATATCTTCTGAACATAAATTAATGTTAAGCTTATCATTAAGCAGTTGGTTCACAAAAGACACAAAGCCAATATCTAACAAACTGCAATATACGTATCTTAACTGAATACATCGATTGTCAGTTTCAAATGTAAGCATTTAGAATGCTGCAATTACAAAAAAAGTATTTCTTAAAAGCTATATTTGCTAGTTTTTCCTCAAATATTAATATTACAGTATTCTTAACCCTAACATGGTTGGAAGTGGCATATATACCCTTTGCACATATTCATTGTATTTCCTATTTCAAGGATACACCAATAGTAATTAAAAAAATATTTAAACTGCAGGCCCTATTTGAACTTTATATTTTGAGAATGCACATGCTGGGAAAAATATCTAGAGCACACATACACCTTCTCTTCTATCTTTAGATATAATTTACTTGGACTTCAGTAAGGCATTTGATAAAGTAGATCACAACCTTCTACTTGATAAGATAGAAAAATGTGGGTTAGATAGCATCACCACCAGATGGATTCATAGCTGGCTGACAGGCCGTACTCAGTGTGTGGTCCTCAATGGAACCGCATCTACATGGAAGGAAGTGTGTAGTGGGGTGCCCCAGGGCTCTGTTCTGGGCCCAGTGCTCTTCAACATCTTCATCAACGATTTGGATGAGGGGATAGATGGGGAACTCATCAAATTTGCAGACGACACTAAGCTGGCAGGAATAGCCAATACTCCAAAAGATAGGCTTAAGATACAGGAGGATCTGGACAGACTCGAACACTGGGCACTATCTAACAAAATGAAATTCAGTTGTGAAAAAAGTAAGGTTCTACATTTAGGCAGGAAAAATCAAATGCACAGGTATAGTATAGGTGGTACCTTGCTCAATAGTAGCAACTGTGAGAGAGATCTCGGAGTCCTAGTGGACAATCACTTCAATATGAGCCAGCAGTGTGCTGCAGCTGCCAAAAAAGCCAACACAGTGCTAGGCTGCATTAACGGAGGGATAGAATCAAGATCGCATGAAATACTAATACCACTTTACAATGCCTTGCTTGGTAAAGCCACACCTAGAATACTGCATCCAGTTTTGGTCACCACGATGTAAAAAAGATGTCGAGACTCTAGAAAGAGTACAGAGAAGAGCAACAAAGATGATTGGGGGACTGGAGGCTAAAACATATAGGGAACGGTTGCTGGAATTGGGTATGTGTAGTTTAACGAAGAGAAGGGTGAGGGGTGACATGATAGCAGTGTTCCAATATCTCAGGGGCTGCCACAAAGAAGAGGGAGTCAAGCTATTCTCCAAAGCACCTGAAAGCAGGACAAGAAGCAACGGATGGAAACTAGTCAAGGAGAGAAGCAACCTAGAACTAAGGAGAAACTTCCTGACTGTTAGAACAATTAACCAGTGGAACAGCCTGCCTCCAGAAGCGGTGAATGCTCCAACACTGGAAGTTTTTAAGAGGAGACTGGCCAGCCACTTGTCTGAAATGGTATAGGGTTTCCTGCCTGAGCAGGGGGTTGGACTAGATGACCTCCAAGGTCCCTTCCAACTTATTATTAAGGTTATGAAAATGTCTTGCAGTCTTCCCCAATCTGTGTGTAGGTGAGACATGAAAATATTCACAATATTCAGCAATAATCATGCTTGTTAACAGAATTTGGGGATTTAAAATCCACAAACCTAGAAATCCTCAGGTTGGGAAAGTTTATTGCAGCACATTTTTTAAAATGTTTCTTTTCATCACATTTTTATCAAAAGGCACACACAGACAATTTATCTCCAAACAATTATTGTGTAATTTTTTAAAAAAACCTGCAGAAAATAATTTTTTTCTTCATCAAACTTACAAATAATTTTTTTCTTCATCAAACTTACAAATGATTCCAAGCTGGAATGGAAAGATAAGATAAATTATTCAGTATTTTTGTGTATTTTTTTATGTCAACGAGGGACAGTAAAGATCTTTTCCCAGAGTGATGGCTCCTTTGTTGTCTTAATAAAGGATGGTTTCGGGGAGGGAAAGAGGGTCAATCTTCAAAATAATCTTGAAGATTGATCTTTGGGGAATAAACAGAGAAGTTATTTACCAGAGCTTTGCCTCTGGGAATGGGGTGATGGTACTGGGTGTTGCCTTTAAAGACAGATACAGTTCAGCTTGTAATGGAAGAGCAGTCAGAGGCCATGATGACTTATTTGCCTGGCACAAAGTTTGCAAAGGTTGGCATCAAAGGAGAAATCTAGCTTTTGTTCTGGAAACCAAATTCCAGTTGCTAGGTTGAAGGTTGAAAGGCAGAACTTCCAGGATGAAACTATTGAGTCTGCTTTGAATCGAACTCTTCCAGACATAATTCCCTTTAAAATATCATTTGTTGTTGAAAAGGACAACTTAATTTCTTTGTTTAGAGAAAAAGATATATTTATTGATGACTGGAAGTTTCTTATGGTCTTCCTGCGTAAAAATGGGGGGGGGGGAATGAAATTGTGATTTAATGGTTTTGATGATTAGATGGGAGATTATTCTTAGAACCAGAATATATAAGGTTAAAATATATTTGTACTTATCGCTGCTGTGAAGAATATCAGAATCCACTTCTTTGTATCTTTTTTCTTTTTCTATTTTCCTTCCATTTTTCCCCCCTGTACTTGATCTTCCGTTTCTTTCTTTTCCCTACTTTATATTACTTTGTGTTAGGGTTTTTTGTTTAGAAGTCTCAGTAGAAATTACATAAAGAAATAATAAAATGTTATTTGCAGCAAGAAAGTTAAAAGATTTCAGTGCATTTATAAGATTTTGCTATTAATATGAAAGGCTAATAATAATATCCCAGCAACTCTGGGTGATTATAAGCAAGGTTGGGGAGCAACTCAGAAGAAACTAGGAGTAATAGGCTTTAGCAACAATTAATCAACTGCTAATAGTATTTCATTTTCTCTTAGACTTAAGACACAGAGAGAAACTAACAAAGCTGCTTTAAACAGATTCCTAGGAGAATATCAATAGACAATGGGAAATATCTGGTGCAGAAAGAGCTATCCCTAAGGATTGAATTGGAAAATGTTTTGATTGCCCAGGTAGAAAGGGTACAGGAAAAAGCCATATGCAGTCTGATTGGCTATGGGGGAAAATGTGTCTGCTAAAGATATTTAGAATAGGACATCATTTGTAGACCTTACACACTAATGCACAGAATCAGACACAAGAGGTAGAGCATTGGTTTTAATGAAAAGAATAGATATAAAGTGAATAAAGTGAATTCAGAAAACATGGAGAAATGGAGAGAGCTAGTCACATGTATTAAAAATTGTAAGATATGTAGGGAAAATTAAATAGTATTAAGAGTAACATTACTTAACAGCTTGCTAAGTTACATTTTAACTATTGTTTTATTGAATGTATAATTTTATGTTCATATATAATGCTAAATAATAAAGTATGATTTATATAATACATCATAATTTAGTGCAATACGTGAGACCAGTTATGATGTCAAACTGGGAAACTCAAGAAAGCAAAATAGAGATGTCACCATATGCTGGGAGCTATAATTACCCTAATGCAAATGCTTAGAGTGATATGGGGATGAAGAATAGAAGGAATAAGGGATCCAAAGGAGAAAAGATAGCAGGAAGTAAGTTTAATTAGGTTCAGACAAACAGGATAAAAATTAACCCAGTGATGATGGAGATTAGTTTTCTACATTTTCTAAATGATTGTGTTAGTGGTTATAAGATGCTTGTACTGATTCAGGATAATTGTATCAGCGTTGCTGATGTTATTGAAATTATTACCATAAAGATAAAGATTCCTTCCTGTCAAGCTCAGTTTCTTTTGTCTCTGTGGGTCACTCCCACATAATTTTCTTGGCAATAATGTGGACAAGGTAATTGTTGTTACCTTCTTCTCGGATGCTTCTTCAACTTCTCAATCTGTTCTACAGCCCTTGGACTTCCTGACAATCAACTAAGATTGTGTAGGTTTTATAAAAATGCATCTCCCACTAACTACTGTAGTATTATTCAATTTAGTTCATGTTTAAGAGGAAAATTGTCCAGAAATCCAGCCTGATTGGATCGAAACTGTGAACCCTGGTTAAAACGTAAGAGTAAAAAGGATGTTAGATATCGTTCACAGTAATATGGATCTATTAAATATAATCCTTTAACTTTCAGAAATGTGTTTTATGCTGTTTTGTGACACAAATGCTGAATATTATACTTATCCAAAAGAATATTAACAGCCACTCAGTGTAGAAACATACTGAACACTCCAAGATCATGCATATCAATGGGTGGCAGTATAAAACATACTTAGTACAAACATACAGAAAACTGTCTCAGAACTTTTGTACAGTTCTCGGAAAGGATGCCAAATTTCAATTTTAGTTATACTGCTCAATAATGGAAGTTTAGCTAGGACACATACTGCAAGTCAGTAACATTACGATTAAAGTTAACTAATTTATGTCAAGGAAGATACTGAACAAAAGTCTTCCTTCAAAAACATAAGTTTGGGTCAAATGGGGAAAAAAAAGGAATACCAATTTGTACAAAAATAATGCAAATGTGCAATAGCGAATACAGAAAAGGACTTTGAGAACAAAGTACGTTAATGACATCATTACTATACTTTTTAGTTAATATACCAAATATATGAGTATACTATGTAGTAAATTTACTGGTATCTAATATGAGCTTTTAAACCAATAATTTAAAAAATAAACACACAAAACAGGAAATTAGCTATGGATAATGCTATTTGTTGCAACTGTTTTCATTTCAGAAGCTGTAGGAGAGATAGCAACCTTAACTGACATTTTCAGGAAGATGGATTTTGAAAACACATTAGGAAAAAGGAGAATATTTGTAATTAAACTGAGAAAATGTTAACACAGTTAAGCATTTATGTCAGTTGAATTCAGTAATATGCACAATTATTTCAGCAGGAACAAACATAAGCACTTTAAAAGAAAGAATTGAGAATACACATCTACAAGATCCAACTGTTGAATTTCCATCAACAAAGATTTCAATTCTGCAGGCTAAAACATATGTTTATGTACAGAGAACAAACATATGAAAATTACATGACATGTGAAGTTTCTATGGCATGCTTTTAAAACTACCTGGCAATATTATCGTGTTTACTATATGTATGACAAAAAGTTAACACAGTTCAGCATTTACCGGTATGTCAGTTAATTTCAGTAATATGCAAAATTTATTTCAACAAAAACACATATTAACCACTGTTTAAAGAATCAAGAATGCTTATCTACAGTACAGGTAGTTATGACCACTTATCAGTGTCTGTTCAAAGTTGTGATGGCGCTGAATGGATGGTACATATTTATTATTTGTAATTGGAAGTTCTAGTCGTTGCAGCATCCCTCCAGTCAAGGGATTATGATTCAGGCACTTGGCTTGCATTTATGACAGTTGCAGTATCTGACAATCACATGATCATTTGTAGCCTTCTGTGCCAGCTTCTCACAAGCAAAATCAGTGGAAAAGATACTAGGGAAAATCACAAATTGCTCCCGCCTACTTTTTTCCCAAGGTTCTAGCTTCAGTGTACAAGATCCTTGGGATCTTATGCTCTGTAACATCCCCCTGCTTGCCTACCTGCACTCTGAGTTGTGCCTCCTCACACTCCGTAACACCCACTCTGACCCTGCTCCCTCAGTAGCTCTCACTTGTACTCTGTAGAACCCATCAGTGGCCCCTGCTCACATTCAAATATTATTCCATGCTATTAAGAACAGTTTTTAAGACCTTTTAAAAATCACCATGAAACTGTGTAGCCCACCATAAGGTTAACTGTTGAAAGCTACTCTGTTCATGAAATGAAGTGACATTAAAAGAATGAAATGTAAGGCCTGTAGAAGCTTTACTGATAGTACAGTATACAGTTTCTTTCTAGCTATCCTGGCAAGTTTTTCTTCCAAGTTGGATGAAAAGTGCATGGCTGTCCCATGAGATATTTAAAGCAATCAAGCCAGCTTTGCATTTCACATATCAAAACCCTTTTTTACCTGATAGAAATCCTGAAATTCTGCTCTGTGGTGCAGGTTTGCCATGCTCAGCTATGTCTTTGAAACTTGTAGGGTAATGGCTAGTACGCTTTTTAAAAAGTCACTTTAGATTTTGTGTTTCCACCCAGCCATTTGCACTTTACGTATACTTATTTATCCACAGTGACTAATTACAGTTCTAGAATTAAGTGAGTACAATATAAATATATGCATTTCCCCATGATTTGCATTTGCCAGAAAGTATTTTGTATTTTCAGAATCACAGGCTTACAGCCTAGCAAGTATTAGTTTACTAATCTGGATCTTGCACAGTTGTCTTGACTTGCACTTGCTGATATTGCTGCACTGAAAAACATCTGTGATATGTGGAGGTGTGAGAAAAAAATGGGATTGTCCTCCTTTGCCCTTCTGTTTATGTGCTGTGCAGTGATTTGCAAAAACTCACGTGTAAAATGTTTTAGGGACAATATAATGTTCTTTAATTTGCTGGCAAAGCCTAGGTATAATTCTGGTTGGGAAATACAGTTGATAGTGGCCTAGTTGATGGTGGTCTGCTTCTCCAAAACTTGAATGCTAAAGTCAGATCATTACAGTTTCATTCTGAATCATAAATACAGCATAGAAAAAAAAGCTAAATTATTTTAATAAGCATTACTAGCAATGTGCTGAATGTAAAATGGGAAAGTAGTCAACATTTTTCACTTGACCAATCATAATTTGTCACTAGGCCATTAAAAAGTGGTTCTGTCATCAATATTTTTTGCTCTGCATTTGTCAAGAAATAAAAGAAAGTTGCTTTTACACACAGCTAGAAAACGCTGTAGTATTTAAGTTCGCTTCAGTTATTATTTAACTATTATGAGTGGAATGGGAATTTATCGCAATGCGTTTTCAAGCACATGACTTCCAATATAAAGATAAAGGCTTCTTTGAATTAAACTGGATTCTTGTCCACTGTATGACACACATTTTCTCAGTAGCAAAACAGAAATAGTTGGTCCTTGCCACCTTCTGGCATCTTTTTGCTGTTTTTAACTACAGGTAGTACTTCACTTACAACCATTTGTTTTTGACCATTTGAAATTAACAGTGGTACGGAAAAAAGTGACTTATGGCCGTTTTTTCACACTTACAACCATTGCATCATCCCCATGGTTACATGATCAAAATTTGTGTGCTTGGCAATTGGCATGTATTCATGACAGTTACGCTATCCCGCAGTCATGTGATCATCATCTGTAAGCTTCCCACCTGGCTTTGTACAAGCCAAGTCAATGGGGGAAGCCAAATTCACTTAATGACCACATGATTCACTTAGCAATAGCAGTGATTTGCTTAACAACTGTGATAAAAAAAAGGTTATAAAATGAGGCACAATTCATTTAACAACTGCTTTGCTGAGCAGTAGAAATTTTGGGCCCAATTATGGTCATATGTTGAGGACTACCCCTGCACCTTCCAATGCTCAGAATCCTGGTGCCACTTGCTTAATAAATAATAAAAAAAACATTTATCTTTTGTTTTAAATTTATCCCATCTTCATTATTTTCATAAATAACTCAAAATCACAAAGATACCTAACACTCTTTCCTTCTCCTCTTTTGCCCCCGACAATACCTTGTGAGGTGGGGTGGGTCTAGGAGAGAGCGACTGGCCCAAAGTCACCCAGCTGGCTTTCAGGTGCGACTAGAGTTCACGATCTCCCGCTTTCTAGTAGTTTGATGCCTTAACCACTAGACTACACTGGCTCTTCCATTAATATTTTCAGGGTCTGCATTTGAAAAAAAAAAAAGACCTTTGCATCATTCAGCAGCATTCTAGCATTTTGGAAAAATACACCATACTTCTTTCATTATTTATATTTTTCTCCTTTAGCATATGTGTGTTTATATTTTTTACTTAAGGGAGTTTCTGAGAAGTTAGAATTTTCTTTCTACCCCCTTTACAGTAAATAGGCATTTTTGTGCTCTGCAGAAAATAAAAACACTCCCATAATATGCTGCGATTTCTTCTCAAAGCTTAGTAGATAAAACCTGAAAATTGATCCTCTTCTCGAGATATCATTTTGCCAACTTCAGATAGTAATGAAAGCTGTTTCTATCTAGGTGAGGCAAGTATGAGGGCGTGTTCTTGGAACTCATTATTTAAAACTCTGTACAAGGGGACCTCTGTTTATTTCACCTTCAGTATCATACCTGCAAGTAAAAATAATATAGATAAATGCTAAGTTTGTATATGTTTTATTAGGGACGCAGTGGCTCAGTGGGTTAGGACGCTGAGCTTGTCGATCAGAAGGTCGGCAGTTTGGCGGGTCGAATCCCAAATGCCACGTAACAGAGTGAGCGCCTGTTACTCATCCCAGCTTCTGCCAACCTAGCAGTTCGAAAGCACGTAAAAATGCAAGTAGAAAAATAGGGACCACTACAGTGGGAAGGTAACAGCGTTCCATGTGCCTTTGGCGTCTAGTCATGCTGGCCACATGACCACAGAGATGTCCTCGGACAAGCGCTGGCTCTTCGGCTTTGAAACGGAGATGAGCACTGGCCCCTAGAGTTGGAAACGACTAGCACACATGTGCGGGGGAACCTTTACCTTTACCTTTACTATATGTTTTATTTGTTTATTATGCACCATCAAGTTGGTGTTGACTCTTGTTAACTACATAGATCTTCTCCAGGATGATTGTCCTTCAGATCTTCTAAGGTACATCCATCACTGCTATAATTGAATCCATATACCTTGCTGCTGATCATATTTTTCTTCTCTTTTCTCACATTTCTGTACAATGAACTTCTCAAGAATTTTCACATAATATGACCAAAATATGATAATTTGAGCTTGGTCATGAGAATAATTGATTTATGATTTTCTTGTTTGTTTTCTTGGTTATCCATAGTATTTACAGGAATCTTCTGCAACCCAAAATTCAAAGGCACTTAATACTCTTCCAGTCCTGTTTCTTCAAAGTCAGCTTCCATAGACTACTAAGGAAAACCATTATCAGCATGATGCTGGTCTTTTTTTGTTAAACTACTTGTTAATCTGTTAGGTTTGTGGTTAGATGTGGTAACCTAGTATAATGCACATTTCGGTTCATTATATGACTAAATGATTTCTGATGAAGAATTTTATTTTGAAATTGTATTACAGCCCAAGGTCAATTGGATATTTCTTAACATTGGAATGCTGGATAGTAATATATTGTGAAAACAATCAGCAAATCTCCTTAGAATTTTAATATCTGGACATACATGCCACAGTATTAATTTTTCTTTTCACACTATTTAATTTGAACCAACAATGTGCTGCAGTTGCCAAAAAAGCCAATGCAGTCTTAGGCTAGATCAACAAAGGGATAATCTACAGATCATGTAAAGTGATGGTACTGCTTTATATAGCACTGATGAGACCACACTTGGAATACTGCATCCAGTTCTGGTCAGCAGGATACAAAAAAAAGATGTTGAGACCCTAGAAAGAGTACCAAGAAATGCAACGAAGTTGAAAAGGGCTACAAAGGCTAAACTGTACAATGAATGTTGAAAACTAGGTATGCCTAGCCCAAGGGTCGGCAACCGGAAAAAGGAAAAGAGCCACTCAGAACCGGTTCCATCACACAAACAAAAAAGTGGGAGCCGCAAAAAGTGTGCATGCGTGCGTCCACTCACACACATGCGCAAAAAACAAAAAGCTGTCCCGTTTGCACAGCTGCCGCGTTCGTCCATGTTTGACGAACGCGGCAGGTCTCTGAAAGGGACGGCGGCGGCTTGGGAGAGGTGCGCGCGCACCTCTGCCCTTCGGAAAGGTGCGCGCGCACCTCTCGGAACGGGCGGTGCCACTCCATTTTGAGAGGTGCACGCGCACCACTGCCCATTCGAAGAGGTGCGCGCGCACCAGGCGACTGGGAGCCGCAGGAGACGGCTCAAAGAGCCGCATGCGGCTCTGGAGCCGCGGGTTGCCGACCCGTGGCCTAGCCTAATAAAGAGAAGGACTAGAGGTGACATGATAGCAGTCTTCCAATATTTGAGCGGGTATCAGAGAAAGTGGGCGGGGGGGACTGACCTGTTCTCCAAAGCATCTGAGAACAGGATAAGAAGTAATGGCTCGAAAATAATTAAAAAGAGATCCAGCCTAGAACTAAGGAGAAATTTCCTGACAGTAAGAGCAATTAATGAATGCAACTGCTTGGCTCCAGAAATTGTGGGTGCTCCATCACTGGAGATTTTCAAGAAAAGATTAGACAACCATTTGTCTAGAGTGCTATAAGGTCTTCTGCTTGAGCAGGGGTTTAGACTACTAGAAGGCCTGCAAGTCCCTTCCAACCTTGTTATTCAGTGTCCTATGTATATGACTGTAGCCACTTACATTTTTTTCTCATCCTTACAAATTCAACAGATCTTCATGTGCTGGTGCTGGCTATCTATCATATGCTAATGGAAACTGGATTGGTTTTTATCACCTAATTGCAGTCTGCAGCTGGTAACATTATCAGCCCTTTCTTTTGTTGTGACTGAATGTCCAAGGCAAACACCTTGCGGTAGTAAATATACTGTACATACAGCGTATTAGTAGCAATTGTTGGAATTAATTGGGACCTGACTCAAAACAAATGCTGTACACACATTATTGGTTCTGACAGTGATGTGGATGGACAATGAATTGCAGTGGAGGACATATTGATGTATACTTCTTTTCTTTTCAGAAGCTAAGTAACATTTGATCTCTGCATCAGTCTTTCACCATTGCATTTCAGTAGGTTATCTAATCCTAACTCTTAATGATATTTTATGCTTAGTCACTGATGATGATCGTTTTGTTTTCCAGAGGATAAGCTGTTAGATACTCATTTGCAAATCCTTGGATTTGGAGATACTGTAGAAGAGATTGCAGTGCATGTTTGATATTTTTCCACTGTTAAACTAGATAGGAGGCATGAAAACATTTGTTCAAGCCAATGTTCTCTTAAAATCCTCAGAGCCTGATTGAACCAGATCAGTTTGCACTGATCCCTGGGGGGAAAGCCAACAGGCACTTGGGCAGGATCTGGTTCAGAAGGATATTGATGTTTCAGAAAATACCATAAGGCAAAGCCAATGTTAGAAGTGGATTATTGGGCAGACATGACAGGAGACAACAAGGATATGGAAAAGGGCTTGTTTCAACAATATTTTGAAAAAGGGACATGGAGTATCTTTATGTAAATGACAGAAATCTCTGAGCCAAAATGAGACACTTAGAATGTTTAATTGTGAATGAAACAAATACCGGGTATGACAGAAATCGGGTAGAATGGAAACATGAATGAGGTACAATTGTTTCTGGATATAAATTTTACAGAACTAACAGAAAGGAGTACACATATTAAAGAATATAAATTTTTATCATATCATAAAATATTAGAAGATTGAGTTTCTTAAAAAAAACAACTAGTGGTATGGGGACAACATAAAAATTGAGGGTTGTCTCGATTATACTTTTTAATCAATTTGCCACTAGAAATTTACAGTCATTTACTTCCCATATTGTATATATAGCAAAGGGTGTGAACTTCATGAGCTTTTATAGTTTTTCATCGAGTAGTTTAACTTGATGAAAAGCCTCCATTATGATAATACTTCCACATTCTTCTACAGTGCATAAGCTTTTATTTGAGGACTTTTGTTACTAACCACCACAGAATTTAGTGCAGAGTTTTCTTGATCTAACTCACCATGCTTTGACCATGCTTTTACTTCTCTTTGTGAAGGTTCAACTACCATGTACCAACAGATCATTATCGAAGTAATTCTGACCATAGTTTTAAGTCAAGTCTTATCCACTGATGCCATTTCTGCAGCCATTCACTTGCAATATTTTCCCCTTTAGTCCTCTTCCATATCGAGCCCCTAAGGTCTTGAACTTCCTTCCTAGATCTTCAAGTCTATAGTAGTGGGGTTATAATATGTTGCTTGCAACATTGCTTTTCTGGGCAGGGATTTACAGGCAGAAAATTACGGTGCTCCCAGTTCAGAATGCACTGAATCCATTCCTTTATCTTCTTCCTTTATGGTTTGGGACCAGGTTATTTATGGGAACCGGAAGGAAAGCCTTTTTTTGCCATAGCACCCACCTGTGTGGAACACCATTCCACCTGAGATAAGGTTGACCTCAATCCTATTGGCCTTTCATTGGGCTCTCAGAACCTGGTCTGGGTCTTTGAATATATGATGGAGCCCATCTTTTGGCTTTGTTAGTGTTTGGCTATGATGGATTTTTATATTGTGTATATAATGTTTTGTTATCAACTGCCAAGAGTCATATATGTGCGATGGGTGACTACATGAATTGAAAGAATGAATGAAATAGCTTACAGCAGACACGTCAAACTCGCAACGTCACGTGACGTCACACAACATATTGGGACAGTTTTGCCATTGCCAGCAATGAGGTGGCCGCGGCTTCCACGTGACACATCTGGCCCATGAGCCGGCACTTTAACACCCCAGGCTTTTACGGATTCATTTCCTGGGAGAAAATAGGGACAATCGTAACAGTGTATCAGAAAAGTTGCTTAGTAACTTTGGCTGCTTCAGTAGTTAAAAAATCTAGCAAAATTGTTCATAATAGCCTAATGACTGGAAGGGCATTTACATCCTTCAAAATGTATAATCCCTCCTCAGATTTTATGAAAATAAGGTTTTCGATTTTACTGAGAAAATTGTTTAGAATTATAGGAACTTTCAAGGGGGATGTTGTTACTTTAGCCCTTTTGATTAGATGTAATATAGCCGCTGTTCTGGTTGTACTGTAATGCATGATCGGGCAGACTTACTCCATCCCTCTAGTTTTTATTTATATTTAATGACAATTCAATCATTTTATGACCAAAAGCATTGTACGATTTGCCCGCTAATCCCTCTTCAATAGTAACAGTTAATGAGCTATTTTGAAGTTTCTTCTAAACTACAGGTAGTTCTTGCTTAACTGCAGCAATTGGGGCCAGGATTTCCATCACTAAGCAATGCAGTTCTAAAGTGTGACTGCATTACTTAGCGATTACAATCCCAGCAGTCCCTGTTGCCCCTGTTAAGCAAAGATCATGGGTTATTAAATGAGGACTTTGTGTAATAGCGACTTGCATTTTTTAACTTCCTACAAGAAAAGCCAATGGAGAAGCTGGCAGGAAGTCCTGGGTAGGTCACAAGTAGGCTGGCAGGTGCATGAGTGCAGCTGAGGTGGGGTTGTGTTAATGTTGTTTTTTTGGGGGGTGAGGGTTATTTAGATCAATGAATAAGGATCAGGATTATCTTGTAGTTCCAGCATTATTTGCTAGCCATTCATAACCTTTCAAGAACTCGGAGGTAAAATCCTAAACATTACACACTTAACTGCTCTTAACTTTAGCTGGGCAGGAAATGGCCCTGCTTTTTTAAATGGTAAGGACATCATGATTCCTAGAATTGCTGCAGGGATTAATCATACATAAGAGTACAAAACTAGCTTCTTGATTTCTCTACTGCGCCAGAAAAATCTTGATTCCTAATATCCACTTGTTATTTCCTCCAGTATGTGATTGTGCAGTTTCTTCCACTTAATATTCATTTGTTTCATGGTGATTACATGCCATCAAATAGTTGTCACTCCTGGCAACTACACAGATTTTCACCATGGTGATCCCTAACTTGCTCCTTCAGCTCTTTAAACAGTGCACTCATTGCTGCCGTAACTGAGATTTGTTTGATAACAAAGTATATTATTTTACAATCCAAATTACAAATTTGAGAGAGCAATGCACAATATTTTCATCTGGAGTATGGCATACTTCTTCCTTAGAAGACATTACTGCTGGTGTAACCAACTTTCTGCTGTCCATTGTAGTTGGAGCTATAAGCCTACAGAAATTTCTGTTCAAGTTGGTTTTCTTTCGGAGGTGAGAAATGGAGAATATGCCTGTGACATACATGAGCAGCAAAGATTGTCTTTGACCTTTAGGCTAGACATGGAGGGGAAGGAAAATTAGACTCTCAGTAAAAAAGAACTATCTTGAGATAGTTCTATCTTGATCATTAAAAGAATACCTGGATCCCATATGATAATAATTGTACTTCTGCTGATAGAAATAAAGCATAGTAAAAAAAGGCTACTTTTAACTAATGTTTTTAAATGAATTCTGTATTTTATTTATCACATCATCCATATAGAACTTAAAACTTGTGTCCATACATTTTATTCATTCTACAGATGGTTGCTGTTATTTTTCCTGCTAAGATGAAGAAGCCCTTTAGCAAACTGCTAACATAGTTCAACAGACTGGCAACAACCATCTTCTGTTTCCATTACATTTCTGTTTCCTGACCTTACACAGACACACAGACATATAATTACTAGAAAGACGAAATGAGTTTAAAACAAATCGGAAAAGGGTTTGATGTACAGAAGAATATGATATCACTGTCAGATGAATTCACATTTGATCAAACATCCATATACAATATATGACCTATTAAGCAATAATACAAATTACTTCCTGGAGTTATGGATGCTTCATTCCTGGAGGTTTTGGAACAAAGGTTGGACAGCTATTGGGGCTGGAATAGTATGGAGATTCCTGCCCTGAGGAATGGAAAACCTCCAAGGCCATTTCCAGCTGTATGATTCTATAATTCTATTATTCCTGTTATTCCTCCATCCCTTGGTTCTTGTCTTGTATGAATGAGGATGTAGTGTATACATACTTAGAGAGTCCCTTATTTCAGGGCTGAAATGGTGGGCTGCAGAGGTAGATGTGTTAAGGAGAAGCCAGTATTCCTATGGGGTATGGGGTTACTGAACGAGTCTCTAGGTGTAGAGGCAGGGTAAAGGAATCTACAGCTGTGGAGATGCTGGCAGTGTACCAGAGAGGTTTTTTTTATGGGTGGCCTTGGGATGCTGTGACCTCTTTTGTTGCATGGCCTCCACTTCTGAGGCCTGCTAGTGAAGAAAAGGACTGAGGGAAGTCATTGTGCAGCCCCACAGTTTGAGGCTGAAGGTAGTAAAACTTTATGGACAAAGGGCACTGTAGCAGGTGGGATATATGAGGAGCTCTAGTGGTATACAACTCCAGATACAATTGAAGGTGCTGTTTGTGATTTTTGCAGCCCTTCATAGTTGTAAACACGTATGTATTCAGGACTACCTGCTTGCAATTTTTTGTCCAACCACCAGGTTCCCTCTTTTAAAGACAGGTGATTCAGAGGCAGGCCTTGTTTAATCACTACATCACTTCTCTGCAGTGGCATCCTCTCAGAAATTTTACTTGCCTTGACATAAAATTAAGAATTAGAAAGGAAATTAAAAACTAGTTATATCAGACCTTTGCTTGAGAGATCAGTTGAAAAAGAGTCCTCCTGGGTATGAGTATTGATTATATTGTTTTTATGGTTCGTTGGCATAGGACTAGATTGCTGTTATTTTGTTAGTTTTTGCTATTTAATTGGATATTTTAGTCTTATTTATGTATGATAACATTGTGAGCCTCAGAATTGGTCAACAATTAGAGCAGCAAATAAGTCTAGCAAAATAAATTATAAGTACATATTTTAGACAAATTAAAACTTATCTGATTTAGGATTTATGCTATTTGAAGAATTATCTGATTTGAAGTGAAATAAAATAAATTATTCTGGATTGATTAAAATATCACATTTTTTTTTAAAAAGGTAAATTGATGGGATTTAAATGACATAAAGTAGAATACTTCTTAGCTGATTACTGAATGACCAGTGAGAATGAATTTTAATCAGTTGTCTCATTGAAGATGTTTTATGTCTTATTTCAATCATAATGCCTATTAAGAGTTGTTGAATGAATTGCCAAATTCATACTGAATTATTGATATTGATACTATTAATTTGTGTCTCATTATTTGTGATTTATTGATCTTCTTTTTAATGCTTCAGATGCTGACAAAAGCAATTCAAAAGTAGAGTATTCTGTCGATAAGATTTGAGTCCATAAGGAAAAACATGCTTCTTACTGAGGATAAGCACTGATAAATATAGTCTAATCACTGTAGCTGATTCTGTGAAGTGCTTGCTAACATATGTAGTATCTCTTGTTAGATATTTAAATATATTAGAAATTACTTCATATCTACATAGTATTGGACTAGCATCAGGAAAACCCACAGTGTAAATCCAGCTCTGATACTAAACTCATTAGTTGACTTTGGACCAGTCACAGTCCCTCAGTTTAATTTACCATATCTCACAAGTTTGTTGTGGGGAAAAATTGGAAGAGGGGGGTCAGAGATGGTATAGGTTCTCCTGCTTGAGCAGGGGGCTGGACTAGAAGACCTCCAAGGTCCTTTCCAGCTCTACTCTATTCTAGTGTTCTATGCGTCACCTTGAGCTCCTGAAGGATAGATGGTATATAAATGTAATAAAATAAATAATTCCCAGGGGAAAAAAGAAAAATGCAGGATTATCTCAAGAATTCTCCTGTTTGCTTTTATCAAAATAATGTGGGCTACACCATTTCTGTCTTAATAGGATTCTTCTAAGACCATCCTAATAGAGATTTCAATAATAGCAATAATATTAGAAAAGCATTAGCATTATGCTTCCTACTTGTAGTGGTGATTGGATAAAAACTCCTTATCCTTTTTTTTGCCAGTGTTTTGCATTCTGTGTAAGCTAAAACAGTGATGTTGAAGGAGGGAAGAGTTCAATTTTTCAGATGAATTTAGAAATCATCTGTTAAAACTGGTAACTGGTAACTAAAAACCATTTGAGCACATCATGTTACAAGATTATTTCATTTAATGGCTGTTCTGATATACTATGTTAAGGGTTACTGTAGGGCAGAGGTCCCCACCCTTTGGGGCACCAGAGGCCAGTTCCCTGCAGAAAGGTTTTTCCATGGACTGGAGAATGTGTAGTTTTGTGTGCTGCCTGCATCCTGGGGATGGGCCTTTGCTTGTTTGTGCGGACCTGGTTGCTGACTTGCCACGTGGCCTGGTACTGGTCCATGGACCGGGGGTTGGGGACCCCTGCTGTAGGGTATTTAGATGAACTAAGCCAATTATAGCTTATCCAATAAATCATGAACGAAAAATATTAGCATGATGTATACTGGGGTGTCAAACTCACAATGTCACGTGACATATCGTGATATTTTTTTGCCATTGCCGGCAATAGGGTGGGCGCGGTTTTGCTATGATGCATCCGGCCCGTGGGCCGGCAGTTTGACACCCCTGATGTATACTCATATTTTTTTTAACTAACTTGTTTTAGACCAGTTTCACCAGTGCCTTCTAAGTCCACTCCACACAAATAGTAATTATTTAAACTTAAAATGGTTTTCTGTCCCTGTTTTAAGAATTTAAACTCATGTGACTGGAGAAACAACTGTGTCACTGTAAATTGTTAGCAGTCATTTTGGCTGTCTTAGAAGCTATGAAGAAATTGGTTAGTTTGAATTTATTTGAATTTTATTGAATTTATATACCGCCCTTTCCCATAGGACTCAGGGCAGTTTACAGGGTATATAAAACATCAATACAAAAATTAAGAGCAATTTAAAAAGATTAAACTAAATCCCTGAAAAAATATAAAACCCCAGTTAAAACCCCAATTAAAACTCAGCCTGGGCCGAAAAGCTCGAAGAGCCAGGTCTTCAGGTCTCGGCGAAATGATCGAAGGTCGGGGGCAGTCCTAAGCTCCACGGGCAGCTGGTTCCAAAGGGCAGGCGCCCCCACAGAGAAGGCCCTCCCCCTGGTTGTTATCCGCCGGCATTCTTTTACCGGCGGCACCCTGAGAAGGCCCTCCCTGTGGGAGCACACAGGACGAAGGGAGCTTGAGGCCGGCAGCAGGTGTTCCCTCAGATATCCCGGACTCAAGCCATTTAGGGCTTTATAGGTCATCACCAGCACCTTGAATCTCACCCGGAGGGCAACCAGAAGCCAATGCAGCTCGTAGAGCAGAGGTGTTACATGGGAGTAACGGGAAACCCCCATCACAACTCGCGCGGCTGCATTTTGCACCAGCTGAAGCTTCCAAGTGGTCCTCAAGGGCAGCCCCATGTAGAAAGCGTTGCAGTAGTCTAAACGGGAGGTCACGAGCGCATGAGTGACTGTGCGTAGGGCATCTTGGTCCAGATAGGGTCGCAACTGGCACACCAGGCGAACCTGGGCAAAAGCCCCCCTGGTCACGGCTCCTATATGGTCTTCAAAACTGAGCCGCGAATCCAGGAGGACACCCAAGTTGCGAGCCCTATCAACGGGGGGGGTAACACCTCACCCCCCCATCGTTAATGATGGAATAGTCTGGTTAACCCAAGATGCCGGTATGCACAGCCACTCAGTCTTGGCAGGATTGAGATGAAGCCTGTTTCTCCCCATCCAAACCCGGACCGCCTCCAGGCAGAGGGACATCACGGTGAGGGCATCACTGGGTTGGTTCGGGGTGGACACAAAAAGTTGGGTATCATCAGCGTACTGATGATACCCCACCCCAAAACCACAAATGATCTCGCCCAGCGGCTTCATATAGATCACAGGTCGGCAACCTGCGGCTCCGGAGCCGCATGCGGCTCTTTGAGCCGTCTCTTGCGGCTCCCAGCCGCCCGGTGCGCGCGCACCTCTTCCAACGGGCAGTGGTGCGCGCGCACCTCTCCAAATGGAGAGTGGCACCGCCCATTTGGAGAGGTGCACGCGCACCTCCCCGAATGGGCGGAGGTGCGCGCGCACCTCCCCAAACCTTTGGAGAGGTGCGCGCGTACCTCCGTGCGAATGGGCAGCGGTGCCGCTCTTTGAGGAAGCTGCCGCGGCCCGTCTGTGAAGCTGCCGAAAGCGGCAGCTTAGCAGACGGGCCGTGGCAGCTTCCGCAAAGAGCGGCGCCCCTGCCCATTCCGAGAGGTGCGCGCGCACCTCTCCGAACGACCGGAGGTGCGCGCGTACCTCCGCGCAAATGGGCAGCGGTGCCGCTCTTTCAGGAAGCCCGCCGCGGCCCGTCTGTGAAGCTGCCGAAAGCGGCAGCTTAGCAGACGGGCCGCGGCAGCTTCCGCAAAGAGCGGCGCCCCTGCCCATTCCGAGAGGTGCGCGCGCACCTCTCCGAACGACCGGAGGTGCGCGCGTACCTCCGCGCGAATGGGCAGCGGTGCCGCTCTTTCAGGAAGCCCGCCGCGGCCCGTCTGTGAAGCTGTCGAAAGCGGCAGCTTAGCAGACGGGCCGCGGCAGCTTCCGCAAAGAGCGGCGCCCCTGCCCATTCCGAGAGGTGCGCGTGCACCTCTCCGAACGACCGGAGGTGCGCGCGCACCTCCCCAAACCTTTGGGGAGGTGCGCGCGTACCTCCGCGCGAACGGGCAGCGGTGCCGCTCTTTCAGGAAGCTGCCGCTTTCGGCAGCTTCCTCAAAGAGCGACGCCGCTGCCCCTTCGCACGGAGGTACGCGCGCACCTCCCCAAAGGTTTGGGGAGGTGCGCGCGCAACTCCGGTCGTTCGGAGAGGTGCGCGCGCACCTCTCGGAATGGGCAGGGGCGCCGCTCTTTGAGGAAGCTGCCACGGCCCGTCTGCAAAGCTGCCGAAAGCGGCAGCTTTGCAGACGGGCCGTCGCCATCGGGCAACCGGGAACCGGTTCCATCTCATTTTTAAAAAAATGGCAGCCGCATGCGTCCGCGCATGCGCAAAAAACCTTTTTGCGCATGCGCGTGCATGGACACACGCACGCGGCTCCCTCTTTTTTTAATTTGTGATGGAACCGGTTCCCAGTGGCTCTTTTTCTTTTTTAGGTTGCCGACCCCTGATATAGATGTTGAACAGGAGGGGAGAGAGAACCGACCCCTGAGGGACTCCACAAACGAGAGGCCTCGGGGCGGATCTCTGCCCTCCCGTCAACACCAGCTGCAAGCGGCCCAGGAGATAGGAGGAGAACCACCGTAAAACGGTGCCTCCCACTCCCAACCCCCTGAGACGCTGCAGTAGGATACCATGGTCGATGGTATTAAAAGCCGCTGAGAGGTCTAATAGGACTAGGACAGAGGAACAACCCCTGTCCCGAGCCCGCCAGAGATCATTCACCAGCGCGACCAATGCCGTCTCCATGCTGTGCCCGGGCCTGAAACCTGATTGGTACAGGTCCAGATAATAATTGGTACGGGTCCAGATAGTTGATTTGGCAAAGAATGAGCTGATGCAGATATGTGTTTAATGATTAAGAAGGCATTTTCAGTAAATGAATAGAAACCTATACTTCACTTTAAAAAAAGTCAGAACTGATTAGGAGCCTGATGTAATAACTTCACCAGCTTTGAAAGTTTCCTGGAATGTTGTTGAGGAGCTCTTTTTTTACAGAGATGAAATCATTGTATGGAAAAGATGGTGGGCATGTAATTTTAAGCATGAATAAGTTAGGTAAAGTGGAGAGTGACAGAGCTGGAAGAATGAGCATATTGTATCAGGAAGGGGAATATGTTGACCTCCACTGTGAACAATGCTGCGTATAATATATACACTTGCATAAAGAGCGTGTTGGAGTTTTTTGATTGAGGGCTTTCTGGTATCTGTAATGTTGCTGTAGCAAATCTGCAATGTATTTGATCTGCTTAATATGGGCCTATTATATTTACTATCTGTCTTTTGTCTTAAAGCATACCATATATTATCAGGTTAAGTCTGCCATGTAATACCGCCTAAACAAATTTGAATTAGAATATTTGTCCATTTAGTCTACTGTTTCTAATTAAAATGTAACATTACAGCATCTGAATTTTAAAAGACAAGATGTTTTAAATCTAAAACGTTTACATCAGAGAGAGAATGAATATACCAATTGTCAATAGTTAGATCCTTCGCTCACTTTCTTTCATTACATTGTTTGTATGGGAGGTGAGGGGGAATAGCTATTTTAATTTGGCTTTAATACTTATTACCAAAGAAGAGTTCTGAAAAATACAGTATAACAACTCATATTCTAACACCTTATGTTGAATTAATAAAAGCTATAGCTGCTCTCCATCTGAAAGCCTCAGAAACGTAGAATAAATAATTCAGGAGGATGAAAGATTTCAGAGATGTTCTGTGTACATTATTATAGTAGTACTTAATGTCATTATAGGATTGAGTTCTTTGTATCAAATAATTCTATGTGATTTTTGTCCACTTTTGTCTCCACTTCATTATCTTACATTTTTCTTTTAAATTCAGTTTTAGACAGAATCAACAGGTTGTCATCAACTAAGTGGATTATGATGATGATGATCATGATGTTACAATTGGAATTACATACTGTAGAATAAGTTTCCTTCCAGCTACAAAAAATTATTTCTTCTATTTTTGTGAAGTATTGTGAGCTTAAGCTCCAGCTGGCTATTCATTTGTTTGTATCTTTTACAAAAACCATTTTGTAAATTTACTTTACATTTATTTTTAATCAAAACCCATTCACATCAGGAGAAGGGCGGTATATAAATCAAATAAATAAATAAATAAATAAATCTGCCTAAGGATGTCCATATTTAGTACTGCAGATGTGAATGGATTTTGTTCAAGCCCAAACTTCATTATTTTAGAAACTGGCCCCTTTCACTTATTGCACGTCCTCATTTATTTTTATTATTTTTAATTCCTGCAGTCACATTGCCTATGACAGTCCCCATCAGATTTAGTCATATGGAATAGACATTGAGCACTCCCATTATATGCCTGCCAGCTATATTGCATTTGTTACTTTTTGAAGTCCACACCTTAATGCAATACAGCTGTCTCTTTGGGAATTCATTATTAGGGTGCTTCATCCTTCTCTTTCCACTTACAAAAATCTCGTGCTAGTAATACTTTAGTGTACGGTGCATAAAGAAAACACAGATCTCTTTCTTACCTCCAAACCAAGTTTAGTTGAACAAGGATATTCTTGAGAAGGCTAATAACACGTGTCCTTTTCTGATCTATCTGTGATCACCTCTAGCCAAAATCACAAGCTAATAATATTTTATGTGATTTTTATTTCTCCAAGTGAATTTTGGCTCCCAGGAGTTTTCTTGCCAACTTTTTTAGACTTTGGTTGCCAATGTCTTTTTCCTAGATGTGAGATTGACTGCTCAAAGTCATCTGCCTGCCTGCCTCAGGGTCTACTGGTCTTTAACTACAGGTAGTCTTCAACTTACAACAGTTCATTTAGTGACCATTCAAAGTTACAACAGCACTGTAAAAAGTGACACGACCTTTTTTCACAGTTACAATCTTTGCAGCATCCCCATCATCAAAATTCCCATGATCAAAATTCAGATGCTTGGCAACTGGTTCATATTTATGACTGTTGCTGTGTCTCAAGGTCATGTGATCGCCTTTTGCAACTGCCTAACAAGCAAAGTGAATGAGAAAGACAGGTTCACTTAACAGTTGGGTTACTGACTTATTAACTACAGTGATTCACTTGATAACTGAGGCAAGATAGGTCGTAAAATGGAGCAAAACTCACTTAACACATGTCTCATTTTGCAACAGAAATTTTAGGCTCAATTGTGGTCGTAACTTAAGGACTACCTGTAGTAGACCAAACTGGCTCTCCAGTTTGAATATCGGCAAAGCAAAATGTTATATCAAGTGTATTCAGATTTTCATTTTAACTTTTTCTTTTGTGGTGATAGGTTAAGTTATTAGAACCAGGTACTTTTACCCTCTCCATGGCCATACTTGAGCTTTCTCTTTAAAGTTTTAAAGCACTTGGCCACAGCATTTTAGTCTGATATTGGACAATCATGATAGAAATAGTCAAGAATCAACTTTCATTGAATCTTGGCTCAGAATGGTTGAAGGAACTCTAGATTTTTGCAGGCTTCCTCTTTTCTTGAAAAGAGAACAATGAAAGTAACAGAACAAAATCATGTTAAGCTGTCCAATAAATATTACAAAGACAGAGGAGGTGGATTGAGGAGTACATGTGATCCATTGCTGATTTCAGGAGGACTTAAATGCAGTTAATTGGAATCTAACTTGCTATCATGCCTGTAATGTATACTCTATCTGGGTACAGACAGACTTGTTTTCAATTTTTTTTTAAAAAAAATGGCAGCATCCAGGTTTCCCTCAGCATCCCCACGTCCGTTTCAACGCTCTTCTAATTTGAGAATAGGGACTCCTGACCTGCAGTGTCAAGTTCTAGCTATGCTGTTGATCTTTAAATGTTTCTTTCTCACCTACTTTATATATTTGCTGCACATGCATACACTTCCTTTTTTCCCACTTGATTATAAGCCAAATATAAACTTAAGCCAAATAGTGTGATCTCATTACTCCATCTGCTCTGCATGCCTCAGATGTTCCTGTCTGAAGTGTCTGTACCTGGCAACATTTTTAAGCAAAAAAAAAAAAAAAAGATTGACGATTAATTATGTACCATCAAGTCAATGTCTACTCTTAGTGACCACACAGATAGATGGATTTTTCTCCAAGACAATAAACAAAGAACTTTTGGATTAAATTATGCACAACCATGTTAAAAGTGTCACTTTCTGTTTTGAGTCCCAAGATTGAGACTCCAAATAATAATCATTTGACGTACATTTGAGTTTGTTTGGAACTTTAAAAGCAAAGCTTTTAAATGCTATCCGATACAAACAGCTTTTTAAAGTGTTTATAACACATAAAAAATGTCTTACAGTACAATAACAGATCAGAACAGTATTCAGTTTAAAAATGAGTTGCAAATATAAATGGCATGAAATTGACTTTATCTTGTTTTTTTCACTGCTGACATTTTCTACTATTAGGCCCTTCACCTCTGCAGACTATAATCAAGCAACTAAACCTTCTTTCTCCCATTTTTATCTCAAACATCAGCAATGCCGGTGGCCTGGGGAGTGAGTAAAAATTTACTGTTTATGTTGAAGCTATGAACAGCCCTGTTACACTTAGTTGTACTTAGCAAAAGTGTATGGTCTGGGTTTTTGTTTTTTTGTGCTAGAATCATTGTTAGATCAACATCTTAAGAATAAAGATATATTCTGAGAGAGAGAGAGAGAGAGAGAGAGAGATTGTAAATTGGGCCAAAATATACTGTATCATCTGCTGTAGAAATGCTGTGGATGCTGACATGAAGATGATTATAATAAGTTTCATATTGCTGGTATCTGAAATTTGTGTATTTTTTAATAACATCTTGGCAAAAATTGAAAGCAAATAATTTTTCTGATGGCAGTCTTGTTTAATTTGTTACTGTTCTTTAGTAAGTATTGAGTATTATTTGTAAATTCCTGAAAAAAGTTTAAAGTTGGTTTTTTTTTTGCTGTGTATTGATAAGAGGCCTTGCTAACCACTTATGAAGAGGCACTTCCATTAAAGCCACATGCATTAAAGCCGAACATTGACAGAACAGATATGCTCTATCCTTTGAATAGATCTGCTAATGAAAATTGTTTGATAAAATTAGTGGATTTAAGATTGGGATTTTTTTTTAATGTACATTCTTGGACTATAACATTACCCGAACATTTTTTGTCCATTCTGGTTCAGCGGAAATAGTATGTAGTATTTATATAAAAATACCAAGAAAATTAAAAATACATTGTAAGTATAAGATACTTTTGATCCTCCCCTCCCTCAATTTACTGCTGTCAAAAATAAACATATATATAAATGTTCCATGAAATGGGAACCTGTTAAGAAGATTTAGGTTTAAGTTTAGAACAAGATTTCTGACATCAAAGATCTGTTCTATGAAAGTAAAACTGCCAAAACTATTTTAGGACATGAGAAAATTTGCAAATATTATGAAGCAACGTTAACAATTTTTATTCATTAATGAGAGTGCTTTGCTGGTCTATATTAACATCCACTTGTGCCAGATGTTTTGGAATATCAGAACTAAGATCAGCAGGTTGCATAATTCTATGTTTTAAGCAGTGTAAACTTTGTTCTGTGAAACAGTAAGATGAAAGGGGAATCCCCAGTGGTAGTTTATTCTGTTTTTTATCAATGTCTCAGTGTGCCCTGGTACTCCCAGAAAAGGTCTGGTGTTTCAGTTTCCCACTGCCCTTAGAAGCTTCCTCATGAACTAAGTGTTTTCCAGATTTTTTTTTATCTTCTGGAAGAAATGAAAGCCATTGTTAGAATAGTGCCCATGTTCAAACAATTATACCTATTTTCAAGATCCAGGTCACTTGAAAGTTATATTGGAAAGATATTGTTTACTCTTTCTTAATTCTCCAAACCTTTAGCCTTTGAAGACAAGATCTATGTTTTATTTCTAAAGTCATATTGTTTATTTCTATGGAATGAGTCCATATTATTTTGATATCTATCATAGAGGCCACATCTGCCAGCATTTCCTTAGCATCCTTAAGCGGATTCTAGACCAGATCTCCTGAAGGCTTTATCTTGTTTTTGGTTTTATTTAGTTAAAGGTAAAGGTAAAGGTTCCCCCGCACATGCGTGCTAGTCGTTTCCGACTCTAGGGGCCAGTGCTCATCTCCGTTTCAAAGCTGAAGAGCGAGCGCTTGTCCGAGGACGTCTCCGTGGTCATGTGGCCGGCATGACTAGACGCCAAAGGCGCACGGAACGCTGTTACCTTCTCACCGTAGTGGTCCCTATTTTTCTGCTTGCATTTTTACGTGCTTTCGAACTGCTAGGTTGGCAGAAGCTGGGATGAGTAACAGGCACTCACTTTGTTACGCGGCACTCGGGATTCGACCTGCCAAACTGCCGACCTTCCGATCGACAAGCTCAGCGTCCTAACCCACTGAGCCACCGCGTCCCTTATTTAGTTACTAGCATGCTAATTTAAATATCTATTTAGAGATTGTTTTCTCCCAGATTTTACCGGCAGTATAAATTTGTTAGATTATTAAAGAATTTGTATTAATCATTACTTTTGCATTGCCTGTTTTGCTGACCATAGTCTATTCAGAAAAGCTATTTCATACTACTGTATTGATAACTACCACTGTGATTTGTATCACATATCCTCCTCTTTTTATTTCTGGGTTGCAAACAGCAAATTACCGTATTCCATCATTGTCTCCTAAATCCGAAGTGTTAAAGGAATCCTTGAGAATATATTTTAAATGAACCGCTCGCTGACTAGAACTAGCATGAAGAATGAAACAAGAATAGAAGAGGAATTTATCATTCTGAGAAGACAAATGAGCAGATTCAGTTTACTTGAAGCCAGGCTTTTAAAAGGAGTGGGGGCTGGGGATGAGTATCTTATACAATGAGTGAGTATCTCTGGAATTAGGGATAAGCATAAAGAAAGCCTCACAGTTGAAGAGATAAAGAGGTTTTTGTTACCTGTGATCTGGTTATTTTAAAAAAGTACTGTAACCCCAAGTCTGTGATGACCTACTTGATGTTTCCCAGCAACTGGAAATACCTGTTCTTAGAAGCAGTGTTACAGCCGTTTATCTTTATAAGAACTTGTTTAAATGTAAATACACTTGCTCATCTGGTTTGAGTTATACTTCCTGGTATCGTGGAAGTGTTGATGTGTCCTGCTGCTAAAAATCACAACATAATGTACATATGGGGAGTGTTGGCATGGATCTTCCTACTATTTGGGAGTCACTTAATTAAACTCCGTGATATAAACATTGAAGATAAGCCCTGCATTCTCTTGCACAAGGATTAATAGGCCTTGTATTCTATTTTTTCTGCTGATTTTGGTTGCAGAGAACAGAGAAAAGAAAAAATAGCTTTTTAGATGATGTTTGGAAGAAGCCAACCATTTATATATAGAAAAAATAAAATATTTTGTGCCATGTGGTGAGGATGCAGGGTAGGTTATGTCTCCCATTGTCTTATAAGTAGCATGAGAAATTATTGTTCTGTAACTGAGCCAGTTTTATAGGCATTAGAAATATATAATGGAATGGAAGTTACATACGAATTGCAGTTTTCTCTCAGAACAAGGGTGCATAATTCTGTGGATGGGCCAAAAGATTTCCCTGGTGACCTCAGGACACACATTTAAATGGATTTAATTTTAAATGTAATGGTATAGTGGCACTGGATTACTTTACTACACTTAGTATGATTTATTCTCCTAATTTTTAATAATATTTACCATTTTTGAACATTAAAAATCACATTTGTAATTAATTTTAGAAAAGTTATTGGAAACCAGAGTGTTTTTGGAAGCAGATAATGCCCTGGGACCTTTGTTTCTGCATTTTTATCTTCTGCATGATCAAGTTGATCATGTAATGCACTGTACTTAAGTAAATTAAACAGATTTTATTTTCCTGGGCTCCAAGATCACTGCAGATGGGGACTGCAGCCAAGACGCTTGCTCCTAGGGCGGAAAGCCATGGCAAATCTAGACAGCACACTAAAAGCAGAGACATCACCCTGCCAACCAAAGTGCATATATTCAAGGCTATGGTCTTCCCAGTTGCAATGTATGGATGTGAAAGTTGGACCATAAGAAAGAGTGCCAAAGAATTGAGGACTTTGAACTATGGTGCTGGAGAAGATTCCTGCAAGTTCCTTGGACTGCAAGGTGATCAAATCGGTCAGTCTTAGAGGAGATCAATCCTGACTGTTCTTTAGAAGGCCAGATCCTGAAGTTGAAACTCAAATACTTTGGCCACCTAATGAGAAGGAAGGACTCACTGGAGAAGAGCCAAATGCTGGGAAAGGTTGAGGGCAAGAGAAGAAGGGGACAACAGAGAATGAGGTGGCTGGATGGAGTCACTGAAGCAGTAGGCGTGAGGTTAAATGGACTCCAGAAGATGGTAGAGGACAGGAAGGCCTGGAAGAATGTTGTCCATGGGGTCGCGATGGGTTGGACACGACTTCGCAGCTAACAACACCAAGTAAATTAAACTGATTTGCTATGCTTGATTAATATTAATTTTAATTACTGTGTAAATAACGTAGATATGGTATTTGCTACCAGATGTCCATTCCAAATTTACACTTACACACATGCCCTAAGGCAGGGGTCCCCAACCCTCAGTCCATGGAACAGTACCGGGCCACGGCATGCCAGCAACCGGTCCGCACAAACAAGCAAGGCCCCATCTGCAGGATGCAGGCAGCACACAAAAACACGCACCCTCTGGTCCACGGAAAAACCTGGTGCCCAAAAGGTTGGGGACCTCTGCCCTAAGGCTTCTTGCCTGCCTGCTTACTTTCCTATTCCTGCTTATTTAGCAAACTGGCTGTAACCTTTAACTGTTTGTTCTAAGAGTAGGAAAATTACCCTTAATTCAATTACCACTTGTTCCCCAAGTGGTAATTGTAGCTGTAGATTAAACAACTAAAGCATATTTCAATTGTTCTTGCTAATGTGGGTTCTTTAAAATGTATTGCTACAAAGACCCCAAAACAGAAAATCCTATGGCTCAATATTCTTTCATAGGGAGAATAGCATCCTCTTAATATTACCATAGTGAAACCTTTTCCTGAATGGTTACATTTAATCTAACTGCTAATTGACTTACTGTTATCAGCGTTTTTTCTAGTTATGAGTCTTTGGAATGTGTTTGCTTGCTGATTTGGCAAGCTTACAAATGCACCTTACAAAACCAATCCCATATCCTTGGAAAACCCTTTTGTTATGTTACTTTTTAAAAATTGTTTCCTGCTCTCTTTTCAGTCATGTTTTAAATTCTTTTACACCAATTTGTGTGCCAAACTGAAAACAATTGGATTTTTTCAAATTATGTTTTATATTTAAAGTAAACTTAATCTCTAAATTCTCCTCCTTTTTTTGTTTGTTTTGTAACACACACACACACACACACACCCTCTGTGTGAAAATTACTTGCTCAGAACTAGGCTCTGGTTTTAAACCTCGCATTGTGTTTTTTTTAATCCCATTTATATCCCGCCCTTCTCCGAAGACTCAGGGCGGCTTACAATCTAAAGCACAAATCAATGTGCTTAGCAATAGCCTTCATTCTATGTATATGCCTGCTTATTAGGGCTTTCCCCCCCCCCAAAGCGGCATTATTACAAAGTCAGCTTATTGCCCCCAACAATCTGGGTCCTCATTTTACCTACCTCAGAAGGATGGAAGGCTGAGTCAACCTTGAGCCTGGTGGGACGCGAACCTGCACTGTTGTGCCCTTTATTATTATTATTTTTAGCCTGGACCTGTTTCCTGCAGTTAGACCGCAGAATTGTGATCCTGGGGCAAAGAATCCACAGGTAATGTCTTTCCTTAATGTAGTTTCCTGCTTGGAAGGATTTTTTCAATTGTGCATCCAATGTCCAGAAAAAGTTGGAAATATAACATTTCAACTTTCTCCATTTCCCAGCATAATTTAGAACAAAGTTGTCAAGCTCCCAAAAACTGGAAAAAAAATATTTGACCGATCATTTCTTTTCTTGCCTTTGCTTCTTTGGTTTATTATATTTAACAAGAGAGATTTTTCTTCCTTAGTAGCCATCTTGATAGAACACATAGACCAGTAGACGCATATGGGCTTTTTCGCCCTACAATTCCATAGTAACTTTCAGAACAATAGTACATGTGGGAGTCTTGGTGCTCTCTGAACTTGGTTGTTTTCTTGCAGACATTTTGTTACCCAAACTAGGTAACATCATCAGTTTGGTTTATGAAACATCTACCAAAACAACAACAACAACAAAAACCCACCCAAAGCCCAGAGAGCTCCAAGGATCCTGAGCTCTCTTGAGCTACAAACATTCTCCTTTATCAATAGAACATGTCCCCATATGCCGTAGTGGTTTGATAGTGCAGAATATTTCAGAAAGTTTTGAATCCTCATTTTGTTGACAATATTCATTTTTAATATTCTGGTGTGTCCCAAGGGTGCTTTTCAAAAGGCAACTGGACTTTTCAAGGAAAAAAAAACCCAAGAAAGTCCAGTTGCCTTTTGAAAAGCACCTTTGGGACATCCATGATCTGGATGATTGATTCTCTCCATAAACACTCTAGTGTGTCATTTCCTTTTGGATCTTTTTCTGGTACTTCTGCTTGACCTCTTCAGCACATTCACTGTCTATGGCACAAAAAGTTGTTTTCCTTTAGAGAAGCTCAGTGGAATGAATGTTCATGTGTAAACTAGAAATCCATCCAAAGACTTACTTCGCTGATTCATGAAAGTCAGTAGTTTGCAGCTAGATTTTAGTATGCCCTAATTATCTGGGTAAGGGACGCGGTGGCTCAGTGGGTTAGGACACTGAGCTTGTCGATCAGAAGATCGGCAGTTTGGCGGGTCGAATCCCGAGTGCCGCGTAGCAGAGTGAGTGCTTGTTACTCGTCCCAGCTTCTGCCAACCTAGCAGTTCGAAAGCACGTAAAAATGCAAGTAGAAAAATAGGGACCACTACGGTGAGAAGGTAACAGCGTTCTGTCCGCCTTTGGCGTCTAGTCATGCTGGCCACATGACCACGGAGACGTCCTCGGACAACCGCTGGCTCTTCGGCTTTGAAACGGAGATGAGCACCGGCCCCTAGAGTTGGAAACGACTAGTACGCATGTACAGGGGAACCTTTACCTTTACCTTTAATTATCTGGGTAATGAAAGATCTAGTCACAATCATTTGAAGAATACCATATTGCCCTAGGAAAGGAAGGAGAAGCAAAGTATCTTTCTTCAGGGCTTTTTAAGAGAAGGATTTGAAGTTTTAGATTCAGACATAGAAAAAACAGAATGTAGTGCTATCTTGAAAGTTCCATTGACTTGTTAATGGAACAGCTGGTTGAAGGAAGTGTGGTGCCTGATTACAGCCATTTGAACTTTGACTCTAGAAACTTTGAGATCATATGTCTTAAAATAAGGCTGGGGAAAAGTCAGTTCTTTCATTGTTCTGTTTCTACTCAATATGAGTCTAAATTGGTCTTCTTCCAAGTATAGGGCATCATTACTATCTGAGGTTTTTTAAGAAGATAAAGTTGAGTTCAGGTAACTCAGTATATTCGGGACTAAGTCAGCCATTAGAACTGAGGGATCAAGAGCTTGAGAATCAACAGCTGTTAATTTAGAGGCGTTTCCTTCTCAGATATGTTGAATAGTCACATTATTATTACATTTCTTAATATCTCACCTGTGGGAGTGGTTCATTTATTGGATACTGATTAATGGGAGTCAGGGTAGTATCGGAAGAAAAAAATGCAATTTCAGGAAAAATGTTTTTACAGTAACTACTATAGGTATGCAGTGTTGCTATAAGACTTCTCAATGCTAATTTATTTATTGATATCCCATCTTTATTTTTATTTTTTTTTACAAATAACTCAAAGCAATGAACATGTATAACATACCTTCCTCTTATTTTCCCCACAGCAACCCTGTGAGGTGGGTTGGGCTAAGAGAAGAGTGACTGGCCCAAAGTCACACAGCTAGTATTCATAGCTAAGACGAGACTTGAATTCACGTCTCCCATTTTCTAGGCTGGTGCCTTAACCACTATACCAAATTAACTCTAATCCTCTGAAGGCAATTTGACTTTCTTCCATTCCTATCCTGCTCTCTCTCTCTCTATCGTAGTCACATTAGTACAGTTATATTGTTGTTAATACAACAACTCTATCCTATTGCTATTAATGTAACTGTTCCAAAACCTAATGGCATATTGATCCCATTCATATCAGCACTCTGTTGGGACTACTGTCTTCCATCTTTGTTTCTCTGAAGGATAGTCTAGTTCAGGGGTCGGCAACCTCGGCTCTTTTATGACTCGTGGACTTCAACTCCCAGAATTCCTGAGCCAGCTATGCTGGCTCAGGAATTCTGGGAGTTGAAGTCCACGAGTCATAAAAGAGCCGAGGTTGCCGACCCCTGGTCTAGTTGGTCTTATAGCAGAGATGTGTTATTTATCAAACAATTGTTGCTGTTTTGTTATCCTTCCTTGGCTGCTGTCTTCAAGCTCCCTTCTTTACTCCTTAAATCTGTAGAGGGGAAAAATATTGTTCATACAGCAATAACATTATCTGCAAAACTCATTTTGAACAAGTTCATCTGCTCAGTCATACAACTGCCCACTTTCCAAGTGCTGTTGTGCCTCTTTACTTTTTAAGGATGAGTCAATTTGTAGCTTGAACTGAGTTGGAAGATTGAAACCATGGCCTATTATTACCTGGTGAATGGAAGTTTTCACCAAAACCCCAGGTAAAAAAAATAAATTCCTTGAAATATTTTAAATAGTTTTTGTGTGTATATACACATGGGCAGAGCCAACAGGAAGCAGAGCAGGGAATAAAGGAGCATTGTGATATTACCCAGAATGAAAGAGCAATTTTGATTACGCAAGTTGTTTGGAATGAGTTTTTTTTTCCTTTTTCATTCTTAGTGAAAACAATTATACGTTCAAAGTAAACGTAGTTCATTTTGTTTTTCCTACATTTTGTTTGGAAGTACTGCAGAAGAAGGCTGGTTAATGATTGCCACGGGTGGTAAATGAGTGACTAGGGCAGAACAGAAACGAAGCAGTAAGCTGAGATAATTTTTCCTGTTTGAAATGTTTGAAACAAATTTGATAATGTAAGTATGTAAAAATAGCTGGTTCTTTCTGCTTGAATAGATTGAACACAGCTGCACTTAGCAGCAGCTTGTGTTCTTTAATGGTGCTTCCTCCCCTGCCCCCACTCCACCATTTATTTCTGACTTTCCTTCTTCCTTAGAAAGAAAGAAGCATTGACTGGTTAGTAATAACTGCATGGCTTTTTAATTTACTGTTTCGTTTTCAGGAAATGTAGCATTCTTTATATGACGCGCCACATAATGCTTAGAATATGAAGTGGGCCCCAAAATAACTGATTAAGTGCTGGATTAGTTAGTGGCAGGCTAGAGAAAAGAAAAAGTTTATAATTGAAATATTCTCAGTTTGTTGTTTGACTAATTAACATCCTCAAAATACAGCCTTTTGTTTTCCTTTGTTATTTACTGAATTAGAAAGGTGCACTTTGCATCTAAATTGATAAGGAAGTAGAAATTTTAGTATTATTGAAAACTATATTCACCAGACAAACAAATGTACAATGTAATTTTTATCACAATTTATATTGGTGGAATAGCAAGCTTGATGAACTTTGCTAGCATAGATTTCAAAAGTTGTAAAATTACATAGAATTTTATATGCCAGTTAATTTTATGTTGGAGTGTTTATTTGTCAGCTTATAAGTCCTGTCCTTCATTCACGAGCTCAAATGGTTTATGAATCCCTCATCCTATTTCTCTCCATGATAACCTGTGAGATGGCTTGTGCTGAGAATGAGTAACTCGCCCAAAGTTGCCTGGTAAAACTTCCATGGCTTATAGTAAGTTAGTATTTGGTGCTCTCTGTTCCTGGTCCAACACTTTAACCTTTGTACCACAATGGCTCTTTTGATATACTCCCTGAGGTACTATATACAATTTCTGCAAATACTTGGCTAGTAGATTAAGGAGCCCTCTGAAGAGAGACCTGAGTTGCAGAAGCTGATTAGTGAAGATCCCTTCAACCTGAGCTCAACTATATAGACATTGTTTTTTGGACATAATATAGAGATGGTTTTTCATTGACTTCTCATTTTGGCTTTCCCATCTAAGAAATGGCAGTATTTTCATTCTCTTGGAGGGCATTGTGGTTTGTGTGGGGGCTTAATCTGAATTTATATAGATTCCTACCAGTAGTTGTAGACCTGATTAAACATTACCTTGCCTTGCTTTGCTGTCTTCTTCCTACCTTACCTTTCTCAATCTACTTTTTGTTGTTGGTAATTCATTACATATGCAATTTTCTTCATGTTTATAAATCACATAATAAAATTAGATTGAGATTTGACTTTGTGAAGTACCTAGAAGACATAATTACCATAAGGAGCAACAGTAAATCCTAGATAGGTAGGCATCCAAAGAGAGCTTCTTATCTCCCATTAGTGCTGATTTGTAGAAGGCTGCGTTTTTCACCCTTATCTTTTCTTAAAATGAAGTGAATCATGGGTTACATTAATTATAGTACCAGTGTGAAGATGTAATGGAGGCTTGGATTATAGGTTAGCACACTGTGATGAAAATATAATCTTTACTAGACTTCCATTGCTGTCCTTATAGAGTGAAGCAAAGTAAGCTTATATTTTTCTGTTTCACTTATTGCTTAGTAGCTTGAAGGTTCCAGATAAAATAATTTCAGTGATCAATCAGCTACCACCCACATTTTCAGTAATCATAACCTATAAAAGTTTTAATCCAATGATTCTTGTACTTTAAAGATAGAGGCTAGTAAGGTAAAAGTTTCTGATTCTGCTGCCAAAGTAAGTCATTTTCTGAATGTGGACCAGATCACAGAAACATTCAAAACCACGAAATGAGTAGTGACACAGTTGTTGCCTCAAGAGAATCGGAAGAATACATAAGTTCAAACCTTGGAACTAAAGTTGAAACTATAAAAAAGAATGTTTTTTTTGTTATTTTAGTTTGAACATATCTTGTATTGTAGGACTTCCTAATTCTATGCAATAAAGTCATCTAAACTTGTCTAGTCTGCAAAGTGAGAAAGTCTGTTGTTGGTGAAATGAAGAGCAGATTGTCAGATCACTGCTCCCATTGTTGTTGTTAGTTGTGAAGTCGTGTCTGACCCATCACAACCCCATGGACAATGTTCCTCCAGGCCTTCCTGCCCTCTACCATCTTCTGCAGTCCATTTAAGCTCACACCTACTGCTTCAGTGACTCCATCCATCCATCTCCTTCTCTGGCATCCCCTTCTTCTATTGCCCTCAATCTTTCCCAGTGAGTCCTTCCTTCTCATTAGGTGGCCAAAGTATTTGAGTTTCAACTTCAGGATCTGGCCTTCTAAAGAGCAGTCAGGGTTGATCTCCTCTAGGACTGACTGGTTTGAATGCCTTGCAGTCCAAGGGAGTCGCAGGAGTCTTCTCCAGCACCATAGTTCAAAGGCCTCAATTCTTTGGCACTCAGCCTTTCTTACTGGTCCAACTTTCACAACCATACATTGCAACTGGGAAAACCATGGCCTTGACTATACACACTTTTGTAGGCAGGGTGATGTCTCTGCTTTTTAGTATGCTGTCTAGATTTGCCATAGCTTTCCTCTCCAGGAGCCAAGCATCTTTTAATTTCTTGGCTGCAGTCCCAATGTGCAGTGATCTTGGAGCCCAGGAAAATAAAATCTGTCACTACCTCCATTTCTTCCCCATCTATTTGCCAGGAATTGAGAGGGCCGGATGCCATGATCTTGGTTTTCTTAATGTTAAGTTTTAAGCCAACTTTTGCACTCTCCTTCTTCACCCGCAACAAGAAGTTTTTTAGTTCCTCTTCACTTTCTGCTATTAGAGTCGTATCATCTGCATATCTTAGGTTGTTGATATTTCTCCCGGCAATCTTAATTCCAACTTTTGATTCATCTATCCCTGCCTTTCTCATGATGTGCTCTGCATATAAGTTAAATAGGCAGGGTGACAGTATACAGCCTTGCCGGACTCCTTTCCCAATTTTGAACCAATCAGTGGTTCTGTGTCCAGTTTTCACTGTTGCTTCTTGGCCCGCATATAGGTTTCTCAAGAGACAAATAAGATGGTCTGGTACTCCCATCTCTTTAAGAACTTGCCACAATTTGTTGTGATCCACACAATCAAAGGCTTTGGCATAGTCAATGAAGCAGAAGTAGATGTTTTTCTGCAACTCCCTACTTTCTCCATGATCCCGCGTATTCCTCTGACTCTTCGAAATCCTGCCTGTACTTCTGGTAGTTCTCAATCTGCATACTGCTGGAGTCTAGCTGGTAGGATTTTAAGCATAACTTTACTAGCATGTGAAATGAGTGCAATGGTGCGATAGTTTGAACATTCTTTGGCATTACTTTTCTTTGGAACTGAAATGTAAACTGACCTTTTCCAATCCTGTGGTCACTGTTGAGTTTTCCAAATTTGCTGGCAAATTGCGTGTAGCACCTTTACTGCATCGTCTTTTAAGATTTTGAATAGCTCAGCTGGAATACTGTCACCTCCACTAGCTTTGTTGTTGCTCAGATTTCCTAAGGCCCATTTCACTTCACATTCTAGGATGTCTGGCTCAGGGTCAGTGACCGCCCCATCGTGGTTATTTGGGACGTTAAACTCATTCTTGTATACCGTATATACTTGAGTATAAGCCGAATTTTTCAGCCCACTTTTTGGGCTGAAAAATTCCACTTCGGCTTATACTCCAGTCAACAAAAAAAACTTACCAAGGACTTGTGCGCGGCCGAGGCTTTGGAGCTTCCGGGATCGCGCTCACCTCTCCCAAGCCACCGCCGTCCGTAGACCTGCCGAAGTTTGGGGAGGTTTGGGGAGGTGCGCGCGCACCTCCCCAAACCTCCCCAAACGAAGCCGGGTCTCCGTTCCTCTGCGCCCTGCCTGCCTGCTTCTTTCCACAGCGGAAAGAAGCAGGCAGGCAGGGCTCGGAGGAACGGAGACCCGGCGACGTTTGGGGAGGTTTGGGCGCCTCTCCAAATATCCCCAAACGTCGCCGGGTCTCCGTTCCTCTGCGCCCTGCCTGCCTGCTTCTTTCCACAGCGGAAAGAAGCAGGCAGGCAGGGGGCGGAGGAACGGAGACCCGGCGACGTTTGGGGAGGTTTGGGCGCCTCTCCAAATATCCCCAAACGTCGCCGGGTCTCCGTTCCTCTGCGCCCTGCCTGCCTGCTTCTTTCCACAGCGGAAAGAAGCAGGCAGGCAGGGGGCGGAGGAACGGAGACCCGGCGACGTTTGGGGAGGTTTGGGCGCCTCTCCAAATATCCCCAAACGTCGCCGGGTCTCTGTTCCTCCGTGCCCTGCCTGCCTGCTTCTTCGTCGCCGGGTCTCCGTTCCTCCGCCCCCTGCCTGCCTGCTTCTTTCCGCTGTGGAAAGAAGCAGGCAGGCAGGGCACAGAGGAACGGAGACCCGGCGACGTTTGGGGATATTTGGAGAGGCGCCCAAACCTCCCCAAACGTCGCCGGGTCTCCGTTCCTCCGCCCCCTGCCTGCCTGCTTCTTTCCGCTGTGGAAAGAAGCAGGCAGGCAGGGCGCAGAGGAACGGAGACCCGGCGACGTTTGGGGATATTTGGAGAGGCGCCCAAACCTCCCCAAACGTCGCCGGGTCTCCGTTCCTCCGCCCCCTGCCTGCCTGCTTCTTTCCGCTGTGGAAAGAAGCAGGCAGGCAGGGCACAGAGGAACGGAGACCCGGCGACGTTTGGGGATATTTGGAGAGGCGCCCAAACCTCCCCAAACGTCGCCGGGTCTCCGTTCCTCCGCCCCCTGCCTGCCTGCTTCTTTCCGCTGTGGAAAGAAGCAGGCAGGCAGGGCACAGAGGAACGGAGACCCGGCGACGTTTGGGGATATTTGGAGAGGCGCCCAAACCTCCCCAAACGTCGCCGGGTCTCCGTTCCTCCGCCCCCTGCCTGCCTGCTTCTTTCCGCTGTGGAAAGAAGCAGGCAGGCAGGGCACAGAGGAACGGAGACCCGGCGACGTTTGGGGATATTTGGAGAGGCGCCCAAACCTCCCCAAACGTCGCCGGGTCTCCGTTCCTCCGCCCCCTGCCTGCCTGCTTCTTTCCGCTGTGGAAAGAAGCAGGCAGGCAGGGCACAGAGGAACGGAGACCCGGCGACGTTTGGGGATATTTGGAGAGGCGCCCAAACCTCCCCAAACGTCGCCGGGTCTCCGTTCCTCCGCCCCCTGCCTGCCTGCTTCTTTCCGTTGTGGAAAGAAGCAGGCAGGCAGGGCACAGAGGAACGGAGACCCGGCGACTGTGTATTCAGGCTTGCAAAATGGCGGATCGAGCCTCTGCTGGCGGCAGAGGCTTGCAGAACGGCGGATCGGCTTATACTCGAGTCAACAACTTTTTCCAGTTTTTGGGGGTGAAATTTGGGGTCTCGGCTTATACTCGAGTCGGCTTATACTCAAGTATATACGGTAGTTCTTCTGTGTAGTTTTGCCACTTCTTCTTAATCTCTTCTGCCTCTGTTAGGTCCCTGCCATTTTGTTCCTGTATCATGCCCATCTTTGCATGAAACGTTCCCTTCATCTCCAATTTTCTTGAAGAGATCTCTGGTCCTCCCTATTCTATTGTTTTCTTCTATTTCTTTGCACTGTTTATTTAAGAAGGCATTCTTATCTCTTCTAGCTGTTCTCTGGAATTCTGCATTCAATTGGGTGTATCTTTCTCTTTCTCCCTTACCTTTCACTTCCCTTCTTTCCTCAGCTACTACAAAGCTTCCTCAGACAGCCATTTTGCTTTCTTGCATTTCTTTTTCTTTGGGATGGTTTAAGTTGCTACCTCTTGTACAATGTTGCGAAACTCCGTCCATAATTCTTCAGGCAATCTGTCTATCAGATCTATTTCCTTAAATCTATTTGTCACCTCTACTGTATATTCATCAGGGATATGATTTAGTTCATATCTGAGTGGCCTAGTGCTTCTCCCTAGTTTCTTCAATTTAAGCCTAAATTTTGCAGTGAGAAGCTCATGATCTGAGCCACAGTGAGCTCCTGGTTTTGTTTTTACTGACTGTATAGAGCTTCTCCAACTTTGGCTGCAGAGCATATAGTCAATCTGATTTTTGTGTTGACCATCTGGTGATGTCCATGTGTAGAGCCGTCTCTTGGGTTGTTGGAAAATAGTGTTTGCTATGACCATCATATTCTCTTGACAAAATTCTATCAGCCTGTTCCCTGCTTCATTTTGTATTTCAAGGTCAAACTTGCCTGTTATTCCGGTTATCTTTTGGCTTTCTACTTTAGCATTCCAATCCCCCATGATGATAAGGACATCATTTTTTGGTGTTAGTTCTATAAGGTGCTGTAGGGCTTCATAGAACTAGTCAATTTCATCCTCTTCAGCACCAGTGGTTGGGGCATAGACTTGGACTACTGTGATATTGAATGGTTTGCCTTGGATTTGCACTGAGATCATTCTGTCATTTTGGGAATTGTATCACAGTATTGCTTTTCCTACTCTTTTATTGACTATGAAGGCTACTCCATTTCTTCTTAGGGATTCTTGCCCGCAGTAGTATACCTGATGGTCATCTGAGTTAAATTCACCCATTCCTGTCCATTTTAGTTTGCTGATTCCTAAGATGTCGATGTTCAGTCTTGTCATCTCTTCTTTGACCACCTCCAGCTTTCCTTGATTCATGGATCTTACATTCCAGGTTCCTATGGAGAATAGATCTTTACAGCATCAAACTTTCCTTTCACCACCAGACACATCCACAGCTGAGCGTCCTTTCGGCTTTGGCCCAGTCGTTTCATTCTTTCTGGCGCTACTAGTACTAGCCCTCTGCTCTTCCCCAGTAGCATATTGGACGCCTTCCGACCTGAGGGGCTCATCTTCCAGCGTCATATCGTTTTGCCTTTTAGTACTGTCCATAGGGTTTTCATGGCAAAGATACTGGAGTGGTTTGCCATTTCCTTCTCCAGTGGATCACGTTTTGTCAGAACTCTCTGCTATGACCTTTCCGTCTTGGGTGGCCCTGCACGGCATAGCTCATAGCTTCATTGAGTTACGCAAGCCCCTTCGCCACGACAAGGCAGTAATCCATAAAGGGGATGCTCCCATTACTACAAGAGAATAGTCTGAGATTAAGCAACTATAAATAGATCCTCTTGCAAACCTGTTGTTCATGAATCAAGTCACCAATGCGTTATTGGTGCACTTGAGATGGACCAGTTAACTAGCAAGTTCAGCAAGCACAATTCTTTTTCCTTTTTCTATATTTTACATTTCTAGTTCCAGAATAGATTAATATTTTGTCACATAAGATCATATTTCTTGTCCTATAAACTTCCCCAAATCTTCTGTCCCATCCCACCCCTCCTCATGTGAGATGCTTGGAGGTGGAGGGGACATTTCTTCTCTAACCTCTCTAATCTATACTCGGCATCAATGAGACCATTTGTGCCAACTCAAATAAATCAACTTCAGAAGTCCTGCATCTTCCCCATCCTCTTCTGTTGGGAACAAAAGAGAACTGCATCAAAAGAAACAACTATATATCCCTCCTCTGATGGAAGAAATCTCATCTCTTCCTTGACAGCTAGCCAGCTGGACATTTTGGAAATTTAGTTTAGTTAGTTTTTAGTTTTATTAAATTTTTATACCGCCCTTCTCCCGAAGGACTCAGGGCGGTGAACAGGGCATATAATAAAAATACAAAACTACAAAAGTTAAAATAGAATTAAATTAATGCCCAAGATAAAACAATAAAATATACAAATATTTAAAACCCAAATTAACTCCCCATCAGGCCAGGCCAGCTTGTTCAAATAGGTGGGTCTTTAACCCGCGCCGGAAGGAGCGGAGATCCGGTGCCATCCGGAGCTCCACCGGCAGTTGATTCCACAAAGCCGGGGCGCCCACAGAGAAGGCCCTCCCCCTGGGGGCCACCAGCCGGCATTCTCTGACCGGAGGCACCCTGAGGAGGCCCTCTCTGTGGGAACGCACAGGGCGGAGGGGAGTTGACGCCGGCAGCAGGTGGTCCCCGAGGTATTCCGGACCCATGCCATGTAGGGACTTAAAAACCATCACTAAGACCTTTAAAATGAAGCATCTTGTTTTCCATGTCTTACTGTGGTCTCTGGTTAAAGTGATATTCTTTCTACCACACCATGCCTCTTAACCACACACCAACTGGATTGATGTTGGCTCTCCTCTCCTCAGTGTCCTCTCCTAGGCCACGTGTGCAGAAGCACCAAATAGTAGTTTGAAAAAAGCGTTACTTAGGATTTAGCAGGCAAGGCATTCGTGCGCATATATAGGAGCAAATTTCCAAATCTTTGGGGAGCTTACCCACTGTTGAGTTCCAAAGAGCCAGAGTCCAAAGTGGGCAGTCATATCCCAGTCCAGAAATCCAAATAAAAGTCATCAACTGGTCCAGGTTCCAAGGAGTAGGGTTTTGTTTTTTCTTTTCTTTATTAGGTTGTTATAAATCTTGATAAATTGTATTTCAACTCACTGAAGTTCATTCAGTATTAATTGAAGAGGGCTATGAGGAGATCCTAGATCCAGATGCTCGTGCTGCCTCCAGCCGCATGCAAGCCTGAGGTGCCTGCTTGCTAGTTTTGTTTGTTTGTTTTTTATCAAATATATTGGCTGCCCAACTTACCACAGGGTAATTCTGGGCCATTCCCTTTGAGGTTGGTATTTAGGGCATCTTAAGTGGCTCCATCTATCTCAAATTCATCTCATCAGGGAGCTTGGGACACATTTTCCTTAAATTTTTATTACTGGCCTGTCATGTGTCTAGACAGCCTGGATGATTTAGCAGTGCCTGGCCTGGCTCTAAGCTGGCCCATTTGATTCTGTATTGCAGCTTCCTCTGTGCTTCTGAGACAACTTGTCTATTTGTTTGATAGGTTTTCCAGAAACATAGCTTGCTTAATGATCTGATTTCTGATAGAGACTCACACACTTTGCAGCACACTGTTGGAAATCTCTATGTCATCTCTTGGATGTACAATGTCACCTATTCTGTGCCCATCATGCACAGTGGGATGGTATACAGAGAGGACAAATGCTACTTGCATTGCTAGGTTAAATACCAACTGACCTAATAATTTACTGAGGCTGAGTTCACTAAATAATTGACTTCATATCTTTAATCAGATGTCATCATTTCAGGACACCTACAATCATTGCCTGACACTGCTACTTACCGTAATGCTTCCCAGTTCCCTCCCATCCCAGAGTCCTCCCATTTTCTATTCAGACCATTTAGCATCACTTCGAAGATCATGTAGATCATGATAGGGCTCCTACTTAGGTTTTTAGGAACTGGCATTTCTGGAAGGCCCTCCCATTTCTGTAGAAATCTACAAGTATCTTTCTGCAGAACTTCTCCCCTGGACATACCAGATGCCAAATGTACCAAACATTTTCTTATATTTACACACACTGATGTGAACCTGTTTTATGTGTAGCTTCCGCCCACACTGAAGATATATCCTGTTTTCCTCAACCCTCTTAATGTTGGGATGTCATCTTTGCATCTTAAGTACTTCTATTATATCATTCCCTGTTTTGATAGAGGAAGAAAGAATTCAAAGTTGTATAAATTGTTGACCCAGCACAGAAGAGGTAAATGTTTCATTCATTTGGAAGATTACCCAGAACTCAGAAAGAGGGGAGGAACAGGATGTACATGTCTTCTCCTAGTTCAGTAGTTGCAACTGCAGTATCCTCACAACTTATGCCTCCTGACAAGCCACATGTTCTGACCTTGGCATCTGTTAACAATTCTGAGGGAATATGGATCTGATTGGGAAGATGGCATTACAGAAAGGATTAGAAAAGTCACAAGGCTATAATCCCCTTCAGATCCAGCCAAGAAAGAGGGAGTTTTTCTTCCCTCATAATATCTGCACTTGGATGGAATAAATGAACATTCTACACTCCTAAGGATGGAAGAGACAAGGAATGAGTAACACCGGGAGTTGGGGGGGAGAGAATACAGTGGAAAAGGAAGGCAGAGACGACGTCTTTAAGCTTTTTGAGTCTGTTTGGGAATGCAGAGTGCAAAGAGATTCTAATAGTTGTATCTGGTACAAATCCTTGATAGTTCTATCTCTAATTTTAAAAAATAAATTAAAGACTTTTGTATAATCTCTGAAGACAGAGAGATATATGGTCCCTTTGGAATTGGTCTGATAAATTGCTTATGTCTTCTCTGCTTTTAAAACATTAGTTGCTTTTGTGATTAGTGATTCTGCAATATAATGTGTAACACTGCAACTATTTTTATTTGGATGGATGGATAGAAGCACAAAAGGCCATAGTTGCATAGTGGTATATATTCTACACACACAGGCAATCATAGTTACTTCTATTTTTATATTTTATATTTTTATATATATAAAATGTATGTATGTGTGTACACACACACACACACTGTGTATTGGACTGGATGCTAAAAACACCTGCATATTCCTGCAATTTATGTACACAGTACTCCTTTTCTTCCACCACCTCCCCCAATTGTATTTTTATCTCTCAAGAAGTGAATATGTAGATTTCATCTGTAAATGAAAATTAAAAAAATTAGCAAGTCAGATGTGTTATGATTAAATTTTGGGGGATGCAACTTTATAATGTTTTGCAACATGGTACAGATAAAATTAACATTTTTTAAAGTGGCAATAGAAAATAACCTCTCAGTTCAAAGTAATTAAGAACATTTCATTTTGTTATCTTAGTTTATGATAGGTTTTTCAGGTATAATTTATTAAATATTGAAAACATGAATAAAAAGTAAACAAGCAAGACAAAAAGAGACAAAAAGCAACATAAAGGTGCAAAAAATGAGAGTAAAGGAAGAATTTCAACAGTTTTTGGTACAGATAAAAAATATATCCAAATCTTACTCTAAAATTAACAGTAGTCTATATTATTTCTCTAATCTCATACAATTCTAATCATCAAATTCCAAAATCAAAATTACATATCTCTTAGTTTAGAAGTCTAAAAGTGGTTTCATTAACTACCTGATGTTAATAGAGGTATCTCTTTACAGTATCTTTCCATTTATTGTTCAAAAGAGGTTGGCTCAACTTTCCGCACAATGCCTTCATTAGTGGGTGGGGGAGAAGTTGTATATAATAAGAATATAACTCAAAATCAAGAAGTCTTTTACAACGTTTTTTAGAGGCAGCTCAACTAGGAATGGGGATTTTTCAGGAGAGTGCTAGGTGGAGATTATTAAGTGGACAGGAAAGTAATGCCTATATTCTCTAATAGTTCATAGCCAATAGCTTGTAGTGAAAAATAGTATGTAATTCTGAAGTGAATTGCTGTGATTTTAATATTTTTATTCTGTAATAATTCCTCAGCTTTCCCTTGAACTTGAATTTAATGAATACAGTTTAATACAAATTCAAGGTTCAAGGGAAAGCTGAGGAAAAAAATATTCATTGTACTTTTGTTAATATTTTAGTTTAGTTTTAAGGATTTTCTGCTACAGATTGAGTAATCTTTGTTTTTGTTCTAAAATGTTATTGATGCTCTCTATAAAATATAACATTCTATACATGCTTATTACATAACTTTTTGTTTTAGTTTGTCATCTGGAAATGCTTCTATATTTGCTGCTTCTTGTTTATGATTCATTTGAGTTCCAAGTATGTTGGCCAAGCCTGATTGTTTCCTATTAGGTTGTGCCTCTGGACTTTGCTTAACCCCCACACATCAGCATCCTGAAATTGAAATGAATCTTCTCATTCATTAGGCAAGAGTATAATGTGACATATTCTGGTGTAATGTTCCTCTGTTTAAGGGTCTGTCCCAAACACATGATTTTTAAAGATATGTCCCTGAAAAAGGATGATTTTGGAAATGACCATGTGAATATAAGTGTGCAAAAATAAATGTTTCAGTTTACACACAGAACAAAACATCCCCATTAAAATATTCCATTGGGAGTGTTCTGACTTGGCTAAGGGCAAAACATTTCTTTATTTGACTTGTATGGCAGCCAAAACAAAAAGACTCAAAGCTTAAAAAAACAATATGACCTTAGAATAGATCTTCAGCTCTTATTTATCAATTCACAATAGACATATGCTTCTAAATCAGATAAAATCATAGCAGTTTATAAGCAAGTAAAACCAAAATAAAATTTAAAAGATAAAACAATCAGGACAATAGCCAAAGAAGCAATAATAACAAAATTCTCATTTTGATAGCCACACTATACAGAGCAGCATACAGTGGCAAAGTACTATGTAATTTTGAAGCATGACCTTTACATCTTTAAACATTAAGAATTTTTTTTTTTGCCATAGCTGTATTTACAGAAGTGATGACTTGAAATCAAAAAAGAACCAGGATAGAACAGATCAGATCATAAGTCAGAGTGCCTTTGAATTTTTCACATTGCCAACATAAAAAATTGACAACCATCCTTTTAAAAATGTACTTTTGGAAGTCATGGAACAAGATTTTCTGATGAATTAACTTTATCCTTCAGTTATTAGTTCATTCTAATTCTATCTATATACAGCCTCCAGGAATATCAATAATATCAAAATACTTCTGGCAATATCACAATAGCTGTTTTGAATTCAGAACAGAGCATTTTAAATTCAGAGTGGAGTATTTTGAGATGTTTCAAATTTAAAATATGTTGTACACCAATATTTCCTTTTCCCCCTCTCCATAAATACCACAAATATGTATGCCTAATTACATTTATTTCTTCTTAGACCCTGAAAATCCTTAAAGGAGGATTATGTTAGGCTGGCTTCCTTTTGCCTAGAGCAAAAAATTGTCCCTTTTATTGACAAAGTGAAGACCCAGGGCTAAAAACTTGGTTATTGAAGTAGGTGAGAAAAAGCTGAGATATGTAAATAAAACTTTATAGAAAAGTATTTTCAACATGTTGCAGCCGTTGAGTGTATGTATTTGTTTTGTTTTTGTTTTACGAATGAAGACAAGTACACGTGTCCCAGGATAATGTTGCAGGATCCAATCTGGGACCACAGGTTTAGTCTTCCAAGCTTTCGGACCCATGCTGGAGCCCATCCACAGGGAACTTCTTTCTAGAGAGCGTGTGCTTTGGGCTATGTTCACTGTGTGGTATTTATATGATGTCTGAGGGTGTGTGGCTTTTTAGTTGTTGATGGGGTGTTGATGTCCAGCTATTAAGCTGTTGGTATTGTTTTTGTTTTGTTTTCTCCTTTCTCAGGTTATTGTATTTGTTTCATGTTATTCTAGTTGGGAGAAGGATTTTTAGGTGTAGTATTGTCTTTTTAGTCAGGACTAAATTCCAACAAGTTGATAATCTGCCCCAAATCCTAAGTCTTCATTATTTTCAGTTTTGGTGGTTGATTCATTCATACCATATTTGTATTATTCAAAATCATATCTATTTTTATTTTTATTTTTTATTTTAATTCCATTTATATCCCGCCCTTCTCCGAAGACTCAGGGCGGCTTACAAGCTTAGCAGTAACATCTATGCAATGTTTGTTTTTGTTATTTGAGGTACTGGAAGACTTAGCCATTTATATTTAATTAAAATTGGAAGAAAGAAATGGAGAAAGCACAGAAATGCTTTTTGGACTGCTTTGTATTATTTTTTTTAGCTCTTTATCAGTTTCATGTTAGAATGGATCTGTTTCACTCTCCAGCCCAACCCAGTATTAAAAAAACAACTAAATTACCCATCTTTCTTCCAAGGCTTTAAATACATATGAAAAACACAGAAATATTGCTAGAGATGAAACCATTTTATTCGATGTTTAAAGAGAATGGAAGTGACATTGTAGTTTTTACTAATCTCTGTGCTAATAATTGTTCATATTTAAGCAACACCTATTTCTGGCAATTAATAACATGTAGCCTAATGCAGATGCGTTTGCATTGCCTGGCATATTCTAGGTCTGTGACTTCAGTGTTTATATGCTGTATTATATGTGTATGAATGATAATGATAATAATGATAATAAAGTTGGAAGGTACCTTAGAGGTCATCTAGTCCAACCCCCTGCTCAGGCAGGATACCCTTTACAATTTCAGACAAATGGATGTCTAGTCTCTTCTTAAAAACTTCCAGTATTGGAGCATTCACAACTTCTGGAGGCAGGTTCTTCTGCTGATTAATTGTTCTAATTGTCAGGAAATTTCTCCTTAGCTCTAGTTAGCTTGTTGTTGTTAGCTGCGAAGTCATATCCAACCCATCACAACCCCATGGACAATGTTCCTCCAGGCCTTTCTGTCCTCTACCATCTTCTGGAGTCCATTTAAGCTCACATCTACTGCTTCCATGGTCCAACTTTCACTGCCATACATTGCAACTGGGAAGACCATAGCCTTAACTATATGCACTTTTGTTGACAGGGTGATGTCTCTGCTTTTTAGTGTGCTGTCTAGATTTACCATTGTTTTCCTCCCCAGGAGCAAGCGTCTTTTAATTTCTTGGGTACAGTCCCCATATGCGGTGATCTTGGAGCCCAGGAAAATAAAATCTGCCACTACCTCCATTTCTTCCCCATCTATTTGCCAGGAATTGAGAGGGCCGGATGCCATGATCTTGGTTTTCTTAATGTTAAGTTTACATTTCGGTTAGCTTACATGTTAGCTTACATGTAGGCTAATCAATAATAAATAGAAGTTAAATCCACTTTATATCCATATATGTTTAGTTGACCTTATCTCCATAGCTTACCAAAGCTCTTAAATTGAGCAATTTATTTCATTTCATGCTTATGGGTGGCATGTAGGTACCATATAATGCTCATTATTGCAATGAGCTAGTGGTTAAAAAAATAAAACTACAGTGTACAGTCCTGTTACTTTTCATTGACTTAAGGCCCCAATACAGTTTTTGAGAAATCAAGCACAAGCAAAAATGGCATAATTGTAGTTAGTAACGTAATTGGATTGATTTCTAAAGATTCAAGTCAGATATTGCTGGCTTATTTAGAGTATTGAACATTCATATTTATATTATGTAACATTTTGGAGTAGTGGATCTATGAAGCAGTGAAACTGAAAAGCTTTGTTTGCTTATGGCTAATCCTTTCATTTGAACTTCTACTAGTGCTCTACCTAAAACTATTAGAGCAAGAGAGCTAGAAATGTGACATGTGGAAAGAAGCCATATTCAAGCATTCCAAAGCGTTGCTTCTATGTTTCCTTGTTCCATACTGCTTACATGTAAATGAAATCAAACAACATACTGTGCTTACATTTCTGTTTGTATTTTTAACTGTTGTCGTAGGAACAAATCACAGAAATGATCCAGAAAGTTTAATCCTCTACCTTTTTGTGATGGAGTTGAAAGTCTGGGTAGATGGAGTCCAGCGGGTTGTATGTGGCGTTTCAGATCAGACAACGTGTCAGGAAGTTGTCATAGCACTGGCACGGGCCATTGGTAAGTAGTTTTTATATTCATGATGCCTAATAGGATTTATGTAGTCCAGTCCTAAACATGTTTACTTAGAAACATCTATCACTGAGGGGATTTACTTCCAAGGTAAGTGTATATAGAATTGCAGATTAGTCTCCTGTCCAAAATTATTTTTAAAAAACTGATTGGCAAAATAGTGCTGTATAGATGTGATATCCAAGAGGAAATTGTTTGTGTAAACAGTTGTATAAATACAACAACTTGAATGATAGGAAGTTTTTTCACAATGTCTGTTGACATTTCTTTCTTCTAAAGCAGCAGCTCCCAACCTTTTCTATACCCCACACCCATAGAATGCTTCTGATACATTCACGCACCCCTTACAAAAGTTCAAAATAATAGCAACGAATTATGCATATAAACTATAATTTTGAAAATCCAATTTTTCACACCCCCTGGAATATCATCTCGCACCCTCAGGGGGTGCGAGCACCCCCGTTTGGGAACCCCTGTTCTAAAACAACATTTTTTAACCTTGGCAATTTTAAGCAATTCCTGCTCCCACAATTATGGTGGTGGAATTCTGGGAGTTGAAGTCCACACATCTTAATGTTGCCAAAGTTGAAAAACACTGTTCAAAATTATTATTGCCAAGATTTGCAAAATTATTTTAAATATTCTTTTCTGCTGGTATAGTAATTGTTCATCTGCTCCATCTTTAACAGATTTTACTAATAAAGATTTGTTTTCACAAACTAAGAATATCCTTTTATGCTGTGAAATCTTTTTTCTCCTCCCTTACATTGCACCTTCCTTACAGTGCTGCACATGTGTGACCATGTGGGAAAAGTAGTGGACTTGGCAACAGGAAAAAAAATCAAAGGAGAAAACATTATGTTGGCTTACAAGATAGTCTCTAGATTGGAATTCTGCTTTGCATTGTACGGGGTGATCATGCCAGGTCTAGGGTAAAACTGGACTTCGGTTGTGTTCATAACATGCTGGCCAAAATATGCCAGAACTGACTAGTACTGTTCATAATATAAGCATGGAACACTGCATGTGGTATGGCTATAAGAAAAGCTGGTCACCTAGATTACAGCTCCTTTATCTTACTAAAAACCAATATATCAAAACTAAGAAAACTGGTCAGCATGCAATGTCTGATATAGCGATGATTACAACTTGGAATGTGAAAGAAATTTAAGATTAAAAAAAACCTGAATTCACAAAGGATTTTTTTTTAAAAATGAAATTAAAAAAGGACGGAATAGATTTGCATGACAGTATTCTGATCTTGTGGAATGGAATTGATGAATAAATGCATGTAAGTAAGAATGTACATTTAATTATGAATGAAAGGGCAAAACTCAGTATCAAAGTACAATATGTAACTTATCTAGAATGATTTGGGTGAATATACAGGTAGGAATTCATGGGATGGTAATAGCTTTTATGTTGAATGCAACAATTTGAATGAATGCTGTTGAGGTAAGGAGGGGTGATTTTTTTTGTTAAATGGCATGAATGGAAGCCTGGAATGAGACAAGAGTACAAGAGGGGGAAAAGTAACCAAGAATGAATGGGAATGATTATGAATAACTGGTTGGAAGAAGGGCTGTTTGTTTTAAATACATGGTTTAAACATATGTCCTTTCATGTATTCATACGGTAAAGGAAAGAATCTTGAAGCAAGATGGAATTGGTTGATTATAATGAAATGTTGAGAGAAGGTGATGAGAGGCTGTTGAATTTGGGACAGACTGCTATTCATACAGTCAGAAGAAGATAGGGGGAGGGGAATGGGCATAAAAGGAAAGGAAACTTGAGTGCAAATACTGTTATAGAATGACTACAGAAAGAAAAAAATGGACTCTATTGAGGAAAGTCTAGATTAAATGTTGAGTTGGAAGTACAGGTGAACTTCTTGTTCGCTGACAGTTCCAACTTATGATGGCACTGAGCAAATAGTAGTTATGACCGGAATCTTGTACAGCACAGCATCCCCACAGTCACATCATTGTGATTTGCATCATTCCCTGCCAGCTTCTCAGAAGCAAAGTCAGTGGGGAAGCTGGCAGGAAGTTGAAAGTTGCAGTCATTGGAGGTCCTCGCTTAATGACTTATGTGGCCCTTGTTTAATGATGTCAGCTGCCAGAACTGCTGTCACTAAGTAGCATAATTAGATGATTTTTCAACTTACAGCCATGTCACTTAACAGTGAAATTTCTACTCCCAATTAAGTTCGTTAAACCAGGACTACCTGTAATAAAGAGGGACATGGAAGCTGCTTGGAGAGAGTGAAGAGAATCAAATTACAGAATCCAATGTAAAAAGTTAATTCCAAGGAATATGGAAAAGACACCGAGTGGGATGAAGTAAAAAAAACAAACCTCTGGATGATAAAAATCTACATAAGAGAACAGTTGCTGCTATAAATTAGCATGAGAGAAAGATACTGGATAATGGGTATGTAGAGGAAAGTGAAGAGATAGGAAAGAGCATATAGTCAGCAAAGAAAAAGGGTAAGATTAAATAGAGAACTCCATGAAAAAATAATGAAAAAGAGGAAAATGTTGAAAATTTGTAAAGTTGCAGCTGTAGATGGTGTAAGTGGAGAAATGTTAAAATATGAATGTGATATGCTTATAGAGTGGCTGCGCAATTTGATTAATATTTTGAAGCCTATATTTGCCTTAACAGTCGCTAGAATGCTTTTATTGTTCCCCCGTACAAAGAGAAGGAAGGAAGAAAAAAATGCAAAAAATTACAGGAGGATTAGTGTGTTGTAAGCATGCTTGGGAAAGTGTTTGGCAGAATTCTGACCAAAAGAGTATGTGAAATTGACAATGAGCAAAATTTGAGAAATGCTGTATGGCTATATCCCATGCAAGAACAGATTTTGCTCTTTGGCAGATCATCAAGAAAAACATGAGTGTGAGAGAGGAAGTTTATTGCAGGTTTGTTGATTTAGTGAAAGCGTACAATAAAATGAATATTTTGCATGAATATGGAATCAAAGGTTGATTGTTCAGTACATTAAGAGCCGTGTATGATGAAAACAAAGCACACATAAAAAATAAATGGAAAACTCCCTGAATGGTTCAACTCTGAGCAGTGTAAGACAAGTGGGTATAATGTCCCTTGGTTGTTTAATGCAGAGGTCCCCAACCTTTTGGGCACCAGGAACTGGTTCCGTGGAGAGAGGTTTTTCTGTGGACTGGAGGGGGCATGGTTTCATGTACTTCCTCTGCATCCCACGGATGGGGCTTTGCTTGTTTGCACGGCCCAGTTTCTGGCATACCGTGGTTCGGTGCCGGTGCGTGGACCGGGGTTGGGGACCCCTGGTTTAATGCATTTTTGCATCATTGTTTAAGGAATGCTTGTCCGCCCAGAGTCATTGGATACGATACGGGTGACAAATTTTACAAATAAATGCTTGTGCAACATTAGAAGTGTGTTGATCAGGGATGTGAATGAGCATGTATTCTTGTATGCCATAGAACTGACTCAGAGTCCAACTGATTTGCAGCAAATATTAGAAAATTATATGATGGAACAAGGAGCATATATCTGAAAATTAGTATAACAAAGACCAAGTTAATTATTTTTCACAATGGAGTGAACAGTTGGAAGTGATACATGAATGATGAAAAATAGAGCAAGTATCCAAATTTGTTACTTGGCAGGATTTTTTATTAAATATGGAAAAAAAATAAGACTTGAAAGTATGATAGAAACATTTTGGATAATATGTGGTATGTTGTGAAGAATATTTGTTAAATGAGCAAAAATGCTGCAGATGAGAGCATGCCCATTTTGTTAAAGTGACCATGTGGAGCACAGGTAAAAGTAATGCACTTACTGTGACATTTTTCCAAAGTGCTTTTGTAATACTAACATATGAGCTATCGACATAGATGAGGGTATCTGTGAAGGTCATGCTTAATTTGAAGAAATGTTGCTGCATGAATGCACAAGCCGCTTCTCAAATTCTCACTTCCCAAATCACAACTGCTTTTAAAACTGGTACCTCCAGTTAAAAAAAAAAACACCCTAAATCTTAGTTCTGTGTGGAGGTACCTTGTTTAGGTATATAGACTCAAATAGCAAAGAAAAATAGAAGACCACTGGCAATCCTTCTTATTACTTCACTATTTACAGGCCTCTCCATGCTTCTTTGGGAATCAGTTGCCCCATTCTCCAAAGCTTTTTGCCTTCAGGGGCCAATGGGTGTGGGCTGGCAAGGGGAATTACTGTGGAATGTGAGCCTGATACAGCTGGATAGGAGAAAGGAAATTTACTGGCGTTTTTTTTGTAGCAAAGGAATCTTTTCCTCATAATCTCTCTCTTGTTTTCTCAGGTCAAACAGGCCGCTATGTTCTCATCCAAAGGCTACGTGAGAAGGAGAGACAGCTTCTCCCTCATGAATGTCCTGCAGAGTCTCTATCCAAATGTGGCCAGTATGCCCAGGATGTGCAATTTATATTGCAACGTACTGGCCCCAGCCTCATAGAGAGGCCGTCTTCAGAAAGCGCCCCCCAGATGCCTGAGAGGACGTTTGTCAGGGCTAGCTTGCCTATTAAACCTAGACCGCTCAGCACAGAAGTACCTAGAACCAGGCAACCCAAAAAATCTTTAACCTTCAACTTGGGTCCTGTGAGTTCAAGTGATGCCTGCGCTAAAAACAAACTCAGGCAGCCCAGAAAGGACCCGATGGGTGTTAGAGATGGAGCCAGAGGAGGGTTACTTTCCAAAGAGGAGCTATTCAAGACTGTCTTACACCAACAGGAGCATCTCTGCACCCTGGAGATGCAAGGTGATGCCTTGGAAATGGACATCAGGCACTGGGAATGCAGCCAGGGCTCATATCAGGAGGAGGAGATTTTGCAGCTGGAGCAGCTGATCCGCCAAAACGAGAGTCAGCTGAGTGAGGAAGAATTTTGGCAGAAGGAGCTACAGTCCGAAAAAGAGCATGAAAGGGAGCGGCGGGAAAAAGTGCACAGCCTGAGGGCCACAATGGAGGAGTATACAAAAAAAATCCATGAGCTGATGGTAAAAACGGAGACCTTGGAAAGAGAAATCCAGTGGGAAATTGCTGAGAGAGCCAAGAGGACCAAGGAAACCTCTACCGTGAATCCTACTGAGCTAGAGGAGATGGCAGCTAAAATAAAAAGAGACCTGGAAGCCAAGTCCAAGCAAAGTGCCCAGCTTGAAAGCAGCCTGGATACGGTTGGGAGGGCCTTGGAGGAAGTAGAGCACAGTCTGCAGGTTTGTGCTTACAGATAATGATCTTTTTCTTAGCAAGCCACACGTGAGTCCAAAGGATTGTCCTTCACCATGTGCACTCACGATATGCTTCTCTGATTTTGCTTACTTCTAATGACTGTTCCACACTGCATCTCTGCTACACCTGTTTCCTCCATGACAGTGCTTAGGAGCAGAATTAGATGCCTATGCATATCTCTTTGGGAACCACCTTCAAATTATGTTCAAGTATGAGATAATGTGATCCAAACAAAATCATTGCAAATCAACATAATAACCAAACTGCATTTTTAATTTAAGCTGGATATTTATTTCCTCTCCCTCCACCTTACGCATATGCTCTATGCTATGGCTTCATGAAGCTATCCTATGATTAAAAGTTATATGACTGTTAAAGCAATTCTGGCTACTTTCATGCCCTATATGAGATTTGGGAAGAGGGGAGTGGGGGGAGATGGCTAGTTTTCATTAATTGCATGTGGTAAGCTAATTTTGCCTTCCCTTGTTCAGGTGTGAAGATACTACAGTGCCCAGTATTTCCAACCAGCACATTCATTATCCATACTGGCTAGAAATTCTGTACATTACATAAACCTTGTCTCCTCACAGTTTTTTGTCTTCAAAGATCAACTTGCTTTTCATTTTATGGTATAATGGGACATATAAGAATGTAATACCTGAAGTATAGCAGGCCGGCCAGGCATAAACTAACTCCTATATATAAATTTATTTTCAGCACATATAAAGATTAAAGCTTTGGATTCGTTCTAAACTTGCCATAGCCCATAATTTGGCTTCTTTGATACAGGTCTTGTTTGCAGTTTTGTGATCAAAGAAAAAGCCTTGAGAATTTCTATTCTTGCTGAAAGGAAAAAGTAACTAAATATATCGTACTACTAGGCCATTGGGAAACTCAAGATAATTCTTTATTCCTGGAATAAATAATTATTTTTTCCTTCTTGCACCATACAATTTATGTCTACTCCTCTAAATATGCTATCTTGTTGGCAGTTTTTTGATTGGAGGCTGACTAAATGTCTAGCTTTTGTCTGCTTCCTCACTTCTTCCAAGATTCATCCAGTGTGGCATCTGTATTAACTTGTTATGTCTCCTATCTAAAGTAAAAGTAGTAAAGATCTTCACTAGTTATGAGTGGATGAGAAAAACGGAGAGTTTCTAAACTGAAATTCTCTGCAGTCCTGCATCATATTTTATACTCTGCACAGCTATAATAAGCCTGTAACTTATTTAATATTATTTAGATAAAATCTCATGTTCTGGGTGCTTAGTTCCACTGGATGCAGAGTTATAAAGCAAAAATATTTGTGTCCAAATACTTTCTTAATTTGTTGCCTATTCCTACTGGAATGTTGCTGGTTATCAGATTCCTAGATGCTCTTTTTTTTAACATAGGGACTACATTAGAAATAGTGTCCGTCTGTAAAATAGTGCACTGATATGCCCTCCTCCCAGCAACTCTCCTCCTTTATGGTAGAAAAACTTATCATTGTCCACTGAATTCTCCATCTGTGATAAAACAGATATACCAGTAGGTCCCCTCTTTTCCACTTTGTAAATAGAGATAGTGTGCTGCCACCACATGGCTGTTTTGGAGAATTTACAATGTGGGCAGTCAGACCCTCCTACCCTATCATGTATTTCCTCTTCCCTCCCCTTTCTGGGATGGACTTACTCCTCCTTTGTCCCTAGAGACTTCTCTTTCTCCTTTAACCAGCAAACGTGATAACAGCAGACATGTGCAGACACTGGGAGTATTACCATTTTCTGATCTTGGAAATACTGACAAACATCATCTGAGTGCACCTCACCATGCTGAAAGCTATTCTACATGCAATAAAGGTATTTCTAAATGATAAAGGTGTTTCCACGACTTCCAACTATCTGGAGAGAGAGCTGTTAATGGTAATGGCATCTGCTTATATAGACCATAGAAGTCTTAACAAGGGATTAATTACAGTACAACGGCTTTGATCCCGAATAGATAGTTTTACAGCAGCTGATCTTAATCAAACCCCTGGAATGAGGAAAGCACCCAAAGACTGACCAGTGTGAGGTAATGTGAGCTGGGCAAGATTATCTTTGGCTGCCTTTGCCAAAGTGTGTTTGAATGGAAGAGAGCTGATCTTGAGATTATGTGCTTTTTGATATCTTACAAATTATAATAAATTGCCTTGAAGTATTGGATGGATTTCCACTTCTACCCAACACCCTCCATAAGCACCATCACACATACATACCAGACAATGGGCTGCCTGTTTAATATGACTCCATAACAAAGGAGGCAATTTTCTCCTCCACTTTTGAAAGATCAGATAGGTGTGCCTTGATACCATTTACCACTTGCCTTGAAAATTCTGATAGATTTCTACTACATATTTAAGGAACAAAGAGAAAAGAGTTAAACTGAGTGGAGCTTAGATGAAATTACAAACCTTTTATTCCCTGCAATTTGAGTTGATTATTATTTCAAATAAAGACAAGATTTGGAATTTACTCTGCCTGTTCCTCCTCTGTCTTTCAGGCCCAGAACCAAGAGCTGGAGGAATTGAATAAGGAACTCAGGCAATGTAATTTACAACAATTCATCCAGCAGACAGGAGCCATGGTGACTACTCCACAGGCCAGATCAGAGGCAGAATCGCAGCTGGATCAAATTAGCCAAGAGTTGCCAACTTACCAGAGAAATGGAGGTCAGAATATAACTCACTGGGCAGGAAAGAGGAAGGAGAATTGTTTTAAGGCTTCCCCAGTCTGGTACCCCTTCAGAGGTGCTTTATATATACAGGTAGTGGCCATGTCACTAGGCAATTATGAGAAGCATTAGCCAACATATTTAGAAGGCACTAGGATGTGAGAAAAAAGAGTATTATCATTAGTATTTCCATCAAACCATTTTTGATAGCTGTAAATGGAATCCATAGAAATGGTAGTTAAATAGTGGAGTGAGAGTGATTTCTGTTCAAACCTCAGTTGAAAGAATCTTTCAGAGAAGCAAATAGCAAAAACAAACCCTTTTCTGTATAAAAATACAGGATATACCAGTTTAGCATATACATTTCATTAAACCTTCAAATTGGCTGCTATTTTGTTCTAAATACTTCCTTGCTTGTTCAATGCATGATCTTTAAAAATTCCAAAGTACCGCAACATTTTCTCTGCAGATTTTTTTAATCAATAAAACATATTGTGATTGTCCTATGACCTATGGGCTTGGCTTTTGGTACACCCTGTATGTAATGGGGCATGTGAAAGAACAATTAACTGACCATCTTTTTAAATTCTGGATAGATGTGGAGGCCCAGCTCCGTTGAGTATTTAGTGCATTATTGACTGGACTAAAACTGCAGAAGAATGGAACAGGATAGTGCACAGTGGAGGTTCTGAGTTAAAAGCTAACAATTCAAGAAGGGGAGGTTCAACCCTAGTTATCTTACATCCAACCTAGTCCATTTTCAGATGGCTTTTGCTTTTGGGGGAATGGGCATGATAGGCATTCACAACTATTTATGCAGATTTTAATTTTTCTGCGCAGCAGTCATTAGCAGGCAGACATAAGTGTGGAAGATTGTAGTCTTGGTAGTGGTATTTGAAATATGTATTCTTTCTTACTTCTACAGCACTTTTTTATTTTTCAGATTGGTCTCAGCAGGTGTCAGAACTTGACTAGTGCTATTTATGTGGGCTTGGAACTTAAGCGGGGCTAAATGTACTTAGTTCTTAAAAATAGGAGACCATCAGGAATTCCGGGGCTGCAGGTTAGACTAGGAACATTTGAAAAATCCATACTTTGCCTTCCCAGAAAACTGCATAGGGTGTGTCCATTTGATCACCAAGATCTGTGGTTGACTTGAATTTATAGTACATATTACGGAAATTGGGTTTGTGTTGGTTTCCCATCTTTGCTTTAGAAGAAACAGTGAAGAATATTATGATAGTAACCCCAATGTGCAGCCTTCAAAAATCTCAGTTTAAATAAACAATTGCTGTAGAAACAATATGCCTTTTTGGTAAAGTGTAGCATTTGACTAGCTATCACTTAACCTGAGTTAAGCTTCCTGAGCCAAAGCTGTTGTGAATCCTGCTGATCCCTGACACTATCTTGGCATGACCCATCTAGTGCAAACGATATTGTGAATTTTATTTGCCTTCTAATTATCAGGCTTCAAATTCAGGCTCAGAAGTAAATTACAACTAGTCCTTGTCTTCTTGACCACAATTGAGCCCAAAATTCTCTGTTGTTGTTGTTTTAATTTTTTTTAATTTTATTCAAATACAAATAATACAAACACAATACATATAAGTCTAAATAAAAAACGGTATTAAAAAGTACAAATATTATAGTGCCCCTCTATATTTCTTCTCATATAACAACTAACAATATACAATATATTTCAATTGTCGCCTTATCTCCTCCAAAACAAAAGTTTATTCCCTTTGCCTTTCACCAAGACTGTTTTTATAAAATCCTCTCATACTTCATTATAATTAATTTAATCATCCCTTTTTTAAACTTAATTTCTGTTGTTAATTTATCATTTATTGCCATATTTCATATTTCATTATACCACTCATTTCTTTGAATAACCCAATTCCGTCTCCAATATTTAACCATCACTAATCTAGCTGCCATTATCAAATTTACAATTTCTGTTGTTAAAGAAGGCAGTTGTTAAGTGAGCTTTTTCCCATTTTATGACCTTTTTTGCCACAGGTGTTAAGTGAATCATTGCAGTTTTTAAGTGAATCATATGGTCGCTAAGTGAATCTGGCTTCCCCCATTGACATTGCTTGTCGGAAGCCTGCTGGGAAAGTTACAAATGGTGATCGTTTGACCTGGGGACAGTGCAACAGTCATAAATGCAAGTCAGTTGCCAAGTGCCCAAATTTTGATCATGACCATGAGGATGCTGCATCATCATAAGTGTGTGTCAAAACAGTCATAAGTTACTTCTTTCAGTGTCGTCGTAACTGCGAATGGTCACTAAACAAATGGTTGTAAGTCAAGGACTACCTGTACAGGTTTCTAGATACTTTTAATTCAGCTCTTGACTAGACTTTAAAATACAGTTCAGCTAATTTACAAACCGAATTGCAGATAAGAATGAATCCTCAGACATGATTGCCCAGCATAGGGAAGCACATAAAAGTCCCTCCAAAGCCTCCTGGCCTTCCAAATTTACAGATGCTTAGCTGGTCCTTTGATGGTCTTCGGTGGAAGCAGCTGAGATAAGCTGAAATATGTTAAAGATTTCAATTGGTGGGATCCAGGGAAAGAGCCCTTTCTACTATTACCTTTGCCCTTTGGAACACTTGCCCCCAGAGGGGATATTTTGTTTTATTTCTGTTTTTATCTCTGCTTTTTATAATTACAGTATGTTTTTTTATTACAGGTAGTCCTCGACTTACGACACGATTGAGCCCAAATTTTCTGTGGCTAAGCGAAAATTTGTTAAGTGATTTTTGCCCCATTTTATGACCTTTCTTGCCACAGTTGTTAAGTGAATCACTGCACTTGCTAAGGTGTAAAGTGAGTTGTAAAGTTGTACAGTTGTAAAGTGAGTCTCACTTCCCCATTGACCTTCCTGTTAAGAAGGTCACAAAAGGTGATTGCATGACCTTGGGACACTGCAACTCTTCATAAATATAAGTCAGTTGCCAGGCGTCCAAATTTTGATCATGTGACTAGGGGGATACTGCAGCGGTCGTAAGTGTGAAAAACGGTCATAAGTTACTTTTGTCAGTGGCATTTATAACTTTGAATGGTCACTAAATGAACTGTTGTAAGTTGAGGACTATCTGTATAAACCACTCAGAGTCACTTAGATGTAATGGGCGATGGAGAAATGTGCTAAACAAACACATGTTTACATAACACAAGTTTCTAGCCTGGGAATAATTGGTTCCCACTTCAACTCTTGCACTCTCATACCCATTACAGTTGATCCAGCTCAAAGGTTTGGATCCCCCCTTTCTTTCTCAGAAGAGCGAAGGAAAACAAAATTGGCATTATTAATATTCACTAATGCTGATTTATGAATAAATGATGGATTTATGAGCTAGGACACAACTCTGCCACCATTAGTCAACGCTGCACCCAGCCAATAAAAAAGCACCATGGATAAAAATGGGTATCTCTGAATGTGGATTGTGAGTGGAAGTACGGAAAGACAGTAAAATAGTTGGTGTGTGTGCATTGAAATGTGAGCCTTGAAAATCAAAATCATATCAAAATCAAAATCAAATCTTTGGGTCAAGGAAGCTATATTAAACTATCATTTTCCTTAGATTTGTCAGAACTCGGCAGAGACTCACCTCCCAGAACTACAGCCAAGCATTTCCTCGGCAATCCACGGAACCTGCAGAATCCCCTGGTGTCCAGCTTGAACCCCGAGGGTGTGTATGTTTGAAGGGGCCTAAGTTTCTTTTGTGCCTGGTCTTGTCAAGCAGGTCTCCAGATATAATGTTCTTCCTTTGGTGGGGGTAGCTTCCAGCTACAAGAAATCACAAATGCTTTAGCTCGTCCTCTTTCCTCTTTAGAGCTCGAATGGCTTGTCTTTCCATGGTTATCAAAGCCGGCAATCACACCTGGCAAATGGCGGTGGTGACCATGGGGATGCTGCCATGGTTGTATGAAAAACAGTCATAAGTCAATTTTTTTCAGTGTCATTGTAAATTTGAATGGTCATTGAACCGTTGTAAGTCAAGAACTACTTGTATGTGTTATTGAGGTGCCATGTTTTTTTTAAGTAATGAAAGAATAGGAAATGAAGGGATTTAATTCAGAGTCCTTAAAAACAATTTAAACATCTGAGGAACTATATTCCACGATTTAAAAAAATGCTATTTGTACTTGGAAGGAAATTTACCTTAATTTTAAACGGTCTGGTTCATAATGAGTAATAGTTCCAATTGAAAAAGGTGACTTCTCAGAAAACCCTCATACTCCATGACCTTGAGTTAGATAAACTCAGAGCATGGTTCAGGCTTAGGCTCAAACTCCAGATATTAATCTTGGAAAACCTAATTGGTTTTAATTGGTGAAATTGTCTCTGATGCTTTGAGAATATATTACTACAAACAGATACTGTACTGTTTATTTCTCCTATGCAAGTCCCTTTTATTTAAATCTGCAATAATTATTCTGCTATCATATTCTTAATCCCAGCAGCCTTCATTAGAATGCTTTGGGTATATTCCTGAACCATGATTCTAGAAAGAAGAGAATAAAAAAGCCAGATTCTCCATATTTCTCTCTTTCTTTTTGTTCTGCTTTGTTAAATCGATTTAGCTTCCTCAAACTGTTTTTCCTTTGCTGGAGGAGGTTGAATTTTCAGATTGCTTTTAAGTCCAGGAGCTTAAAATATGTAGCAGGTTCCAAATCTGGACTTTATTTTTGAAGAAACCATTGTAAAGATTATCACTATTTTTCGGTTGCATGGAATAACATTTTTAACTCCACACTTTATTATCCTTTTGTTTCTCAAATGTTAAGCTTTAATAATGGGATCACTTCATTTATTTTTATGTGTCTTGCAGTCGTATCAGCAAAGCAGAGCATCTGGAGGTAAAAAGGCCAGCCAAGAAGGACTGATAGTTTTGCGAATTTAACAGATGCACAGATAAAACTCTTTTTACCTATGTATATTTGCCTTCTTAGATGGATATAGATGGTTGTGCAGAATATTTTTACAGGATTTTTTTTTAAAGTAAAAACGATCCTTGGAGGAAGCAGACTGCTTGTTTTTGTTTTTGTTTTTAAAATGTGCCTGTTATAATTTCAAATGAAAAAACTGGAACAGCTTTGTTGAAAATGTATATAAGACTCCATTCTATGATAATGCTTTGGACTGAATAGCAATTGTCCTGGAGGGCTATAAACTGCTGGAGAAGTGTTCAAAGCAGAGAACGTCCAACAAAGGAGGTGTGTATTACCAACTGGATTTCTTTACTGAACTCTATCAATGCACTGGAGCATTTCTTATTGTTTGCTGGATGATGATTTTTTTGTTGAATGATGATAATATTTTGTAAAGTAAGTGGCTGGGTTTTTTAAAAAAAACTTGATGAGAGAGAAATTATCTCATTCCTGATAAGAATATAAAAACCAGAAATACTGCTCTGGGACAGAGGTTTTTTGACCATCCACAGATGCCTTTAATGGTGTGGTTGATCCTGAGTCAGACTTTTATATATATATAAAAATCCTTCAGCTCTGATAAAAGATGGGATCAAGGTGCTAGTCCTGTCTTGCCATTTGTGTCTCATGCCAAGTATTTTGTCATCCAGTGTTGTACAATGTAATTTTGCATATGAATTGCTCCAGCATAGAAATGTATATTCTCTACTCACACAATAATTCTGGACTATTCTAAAACCCAAGATGTAAAAATAAAATTTTACCAAGTGAACGAATTCTTGATACTTTCATACGGTGGAAAATAGATATGTTCCAGTGGAAGCCAGCCATAAGAAGGACCGTCTTCCACTTTAGAGCAACTGGTGGTCTTTCTTCTTTTCAGAGCAGCTTCTGGTGGGTTAGTTATATATTCTGAGTTGCACAGGAGAATTGCCAATGCAGAGGTGGTGCAACAAACTGCAATACATTATGGTCTCCACAGGGGATAAGCAATTTAGAACTTTTCAGATATTTTGGATTATAAGTCTCATCAACTGCTACCATGACAAATAATAGGGAATGGATGGGAATTGTAGTCCATCCTGAAATGTGAAGCTTGTCTATGCCCGATCATTTTTGGCAAAAGCCTGAATAGCATTTGAAAGGTGTTTCTTGTTAAGATACTTGCTTTGATTTAAGGATAAAGAATATTGCTACCTCTGCTCCTCCAACTAGCTGCAGCTGATTTGGCCTCATAATAGATTTAATTCACTGTGTATTGGAACCTGATCTGAGGATTTCGAGGACATGAGGAAGGAGAAATCTGAAAGCAGCAACGAAAGGAAGGAAAATATACCCTTCCCTTCTCATTCCCAGCAGCACCTTAGCTTTATAATAATACAATTTGTGCTACTGTTGAACGTAGTGCAAGGAAAGGAAAGAGGCCACGTGTATGCCTGGACAAATCTTTGAGATGGCCACTGCCCAAAATTATATATGTTCTCCTCTAATTATGACTTTCTGGCTGCTTTCAATAGCTTCTTCCTTTGTCGGTTGTTTTTGACCATTCTCAGAATAGACTGAGAAGCTATGTGAATACTGGTGTGGATATGTTGAACTTTGATTAACAGCTAAAGTGATCTTTAGTGGGAACACTAAATGAGCCAGATTATTCTCCAGATATACCACCCAGTACCAGTACAACCTTTTTGAGGTAGTTGAGGTAGAAAAATAATTTTTAAAAAAACGTAGTAAAGATTGGGCATGTTAGAAAGAGTCCCAGGGCACAATATCTTTTTCAGAAGTGCTCTTCCCAGGTAGGCTAAAAATCTGGACTTCAGTTTTGGACAGAGAGTGAAATCATTCTCTTTTTTTTCTGAACTTGTGTGCCATTTAAAAACCTAGCATTTTTAAAATACTTTCTATAAACTCTGTCCTTCAGTAAAAATGAGCTGATTTTTTTCAAGATAAAATATTTTCAAGTTTTGTTGTTTTTTTTTAAAGAAAAAAACCTTCTGGACTTTCTTTTTCTTTTAAGTGCTCATATTTTTAAAGGCAAGTGGTGGTTACCACTTTTAAATGAAGCCTGGAACACGGATTAGAATGGAAAAAATGACATTATTGCACTTAACTTAGTAATTAGCATTTTACTACCATCTTCACTTGCAAACTCAGTTTACTTTGAAATACTAAACAGCATTATGACAGCAGCATAGGGGAACTGCATTAATGGAACCAAATAAAAACCCAGACATTTTATTGAGCTTGCTCTGTGTAACCTAGTCATGTCTCACTGACGGTAAACCAGGGGTGTCAAACTCGCAACATTATGTGATGTGTCACAACGTATCACGACTTTTTTTCCATTGCTCTGGCAATGGGGTGGGCGCGTTTTTGGCATGATGCATCTGGCCCGCGGGCCGGCAGTTTGACACCCCTGCCGTAGACAAAGGTAACTCCATTTTTGAAATGGGCAGTTGAGACTCTTAATAACTGCAGATTACTGAACTACGAAAGTAATTCTTGGTAGCATTTCTTGCCAATCTCTCTTTTTGGCCAGTACATTTGGGAGGGTTTGTATGCATTTAGTTGCTCACAGCTGAAGTATGACCAAGAAAAGCAAATGTATACACGAAAGGCCTGGGGGACCACAAATAGCCTTGGAATTCCCGAACTTCTTTTTTAATGTTTGATGTATATCATGTCCATGAATCGTATATGAAATACAATTGCCTGCTTAAAAAGTGGGGCGAGGGGGTTCCATGTAAGAATGTATATATCCCATGAACTAATGATATTTTCTGGATTGAGACTGTAATAAAACATTGGAAAGATTTCATAAAGGGGTCTCTTGTAATTTGTAGCAAGGATTGCAAAGAACACAACTACCGTCCTCTGCTGTACATTTGCTGCAATGGAAACTTTTCTACATTCTGTACTTGCACATGGCGGTTCTAGAGAGATTCTCTCTAGTCATACAGGCAGCTGCAGGTCTGGGATATTTCCCAATAAGAATCTCATTTTAGACAAGAGATGTAGTTCCAAACAGCATAAGGTCAAATTAGGGATTGCAGTGAACTTGCAGAACTCACATTTGTAGCGTTGCCTGTTTCAGATAACACATTTGACGTATGTAATACAGGTAGTCCTCGACAAGGACCACAACTGAGCTCAAAATTTCTGTTCTTAAGGGAGGCATTTGTTAACTGAATTTTGCCCCATTTTATGACCTTTCTTCCCACAGTTGTTAAGTGAATCACCGCAGTTAAGTTAGTAACACAGTTGTTCGGTAGATCTGACTTCCCCATTGATTTTACTTGTCAAAAGGTTGCAAAAGGTGATCGCATCACCTTGGGACACAGCAACAGTCCTAGGTATGAACCAGTTGCCAAGAATCTGAATTTTGATCACATGATTGTGGGGATGCTACAGAAGATGAAAAATGGTCATAAGTCACTGGTAACTTTGAACGCTCACTGAATGAACTGTTGTAAGTCGAGGACTTCCTGTACTTGTTACATTCAAGCAGCAATAAGCCTCAAGCATGCACCAATTTTATTTTGCTCTTCAACATTTTTTTAAAAACCCTTTCAGCTCTCAAGGGTGCACAAAGCTAGCAGTCTTAAGCCAAAGTATTCTGGTGGTTACCTACAGGTTGCATACACCATTCAGCCAATCTTTTAGGAAGATGGGATTAAGAATACGTTGCCTTGTATGCATATTGTGGGGAATGGCTCTCCTCTCCACTTTTAAAAAGGGATATATTGGAGCTGCATTTAAAAACTTGGGAAGTGATGCAAGGTCCAATCATCTGGATCAGATTACAGCACAAGAAATAATCATAGATTTCAGCATAAGCCAAACATATGTCCTTTTATAAGAGAAGTCAGCAAAATTCGCGAGTTATAAGAAAAATTTCAAAGATACAGTATGTATAATTAAATGGCCAAATTTATGTGACAGTTTGGCTAAATCTTAAAAAATTGCCAGTGAGTGCCATCTAGTGGTATTAGATACTACAGTATAAGGTTCCTCTCTCTCCCCACCCCTTTCAACCACCCACGCAGCCTCACACTGACACACAGAGTAATATTTTCTGCTTTTATCCAGTTGTGACTGTTCAGCACGAGGGTATGCAACATGCACACTCTCAGAGGCACTCTTGCTTCTTGGTTTCCTGGCTGAATTTCCCTTTTGAGGAACTCTGTCAGACCCATGTGATTTCTACTGGGAAAACCGAATGAGAAAGGCAAGTTGAACTTACTTTATAATGTTAAGAGAGACTGAGGACTTTCTGGAATCATATGGTTTCCATCTAGTGAAACAGACTGTTTTTCATTGTATTCTCACTAAACAGTTGTACAGTCCGGTGACAGTAGACATCTCTTCTTTGTGGAGCACATTACGTGCCTTTTTTCACAAGCAAAGTTAATCAGCTCTGCAGGCTCCTTTCAAAAATAATCTAATCATGTCTGCCTGTTTCTGCAAAAAGATCAATCACCCTTTGTAGAATGAAGCAAGTTTTTATCCCCTCTTACCATGCCTGCCAGCCAGCATTAGAAACTAGACCTGGGACAAACAATCCAGGGTTCATGAGTAATAAAACTCACACATTACTAGAGCAATTAAACCACACTGGTCACTTCCAGCTAACCAATAAATATCCTCTGCATTTGTAAGTACGGAAGTAAATGCAATCCCAGTTTGAGTTAATGGCACTTGCTCCTAGCCTTTAAAAAGTGCTGAGGAAAATTATAAAAAAATAACTGAGGAAAATTATGGATCTTTATGATGCTTAACAGGACCTGAAAACAAAATGTTAGCATTTTCTTAAAACCACCACAGGAGTATTATGGACACATTTGCCATAGTAGGGATGTCCAGTCACAAAATTCTTCTATCTTGGAAGGGAAAGTATTAGACTACAGCAAGGGTGTCAAATTGCCGGCCCATGGGCCAGATGCATCACGCCAAAACTGCACCCACCCCATTGCCGGCAATGGGAAAAAAGTCGTGATACATTGCAACACGTCACGTGACGTCGAGAGTTTGACACCCACGGACTACAGCCTGTTTTTGGAGTCTAGATGATTCTCAAAGGCACTGAAGGAAGTTATTTTATTGATTAGAGAATCTAATAGTCAGCAGGTAAAACATAGTACAGAGCGATTGATAACTATTGGTAAAAATAAAAGAGAGTGAGAGTTCACTAGCCACCAATGTTCTTCAGAAGAGCCCCCAAAGGGTTTGTAACACGGGGCAAACCTTAATTCTAAAGGGAGTCTATTCCACAAATCCACAATGATGATGAAGCAGGAGCCTTGCCTGGCCTTGGCTTTTCTCCCTTCCTGGAGTGGGATAGAAGCAAGAGTTTCTGCTGAGGTGAACATATTGGATGTTTCCATAAGGTCTGTTAACTGCATCAGATGAAGTTGATGGAGGGCTGGCTGCTTACAGCCATTTAGCAATAGTTAGGAATCCAGCTTGGTGCTTTGTTTTACAACACACTAATTTCCATTTCATTTTTTAAAAATCTAAAAAAATATGAAAGGTGGAGAACGTGAAGAAAGACACTTCAAAATATATTGTCACAACATACTGATGAACATGGGCTAATGCTGTATTTCTTAAAAATGCATATTGTGGCTTCCCCAAGTATATTGATGCTTATGAACAAACAGCGAACGGGGAGTGGGTGTGTGTGTGCAGTAGCAGGATGTCAATGCTGCACTAAACTTCCATTTTATTAACCAGGTTTGTTCAATAAGCCACTGTTGGCTAGATTCAGACACTTCACTTACCTATAAATTAGCTAATCACAACACCTAGGTTCACATTTGGCTCAGCATATTTGCAGATGAAGAAGGCCTGTGTCCTCCATCAAAAAACCCCAAAATGTGAAATAAATTGAAGAGCAAGAGTGTTTATTTAATAGTAGATCATTACAACAGGAGACTTACTGACTTGCATATCTTTTAAGAGCTGTTTTAGCAAACCTTGCTATATTTTTTTATTAACTTCCCACACAATATTTGCAACAATCAAGCACATTCCACTCAAACCTGAAACAGTGGAGCTGCATGTGTCATCTGGATTTCTGCCAAAAAGGAAACTTATCATTGCATGTTGCTTGAGCAAGCAAACAAAAGCACTCATCCAGACTGCCCCTTACACAGCATGATCAGTGATTCAGCCAGTATTCACCAGCTCATTGTGTGGCATGGGGGTAAACTGGATTACTAATTTATCGCTCACTAAATTCATTATTAATCAACAGATAGACCAACTCCCTTATGAGAAAAGACAATACTCAGTCCTTTCAGCTTTGCATTGAGGACAAATAAAGAAATGCACAAAATTAAAAATAGTTTGGAAAGTGACTAAGTCTCTAGCACTGCTTCCAGGCAAACTTTTACTGAATAAGTCTTATTCACTTTTTTTTTTAAAGGAGGAAGGGGGAATACAGAAAATATTACAGGTAGTCCTTGACTTACAGCCACAATTGATCCAAAATTTCTGTTGCTAAGCAAGACAGTTTTGAGTTTTGCCCCATTTTACAAGCTTTCTTGCCACAATTGTTAAGTGAATCACTGCTAATTGTTAAGTTAGTAAGCAGTTGTGATTCTGGCTTCCCCAATGACTTTACTTGTCAAAAGGTTGCAAAAGGTGATCACACTGCAACCATCATAAATCTGAACCAGCTGCCAAGCATCTGGATTTTGAACATGTGACCACGGAGCTGCTGCAACAGTCGTAAGTGTGAAAACAGTCATAAGTCATTTTTCCCAGTGCTGTTGTGAACAGTTCCCAAACGAATGGTTAAAAATCAAGGACTACCTGTACCATTTGCCCTCAGGGTCACTGGAATTACTGAATTATTTTACCATGTTAAGAGGTAATCCTTGGGGTCCTCCACTAATACCAGACATAGTGTACCACAACATTAGGAAATCTGTTGGTGCATGTGGGTGCATTTGCACTGCCAGCCACACTTCCACAAAATTGCTGTCATGAGGTGGAACCACTAAGAAAACAGGATGAGGCCAGCTAAAACCTAATTGAATTTCAATGTAATTTCTTTAATTGCGCCAAACAGGTAAAAAATAAAGATGTATCTTTTTAACATCTAACCCTAATAATGTTAGTATGGCATCTTCTGCTTCTCGGGACCAGTTAAAACATTTTATTATTATTATTATTATTTGGGTTAAAATAAGTAATAATAGGAATTAAAACAAAGGTCAATTGATAGTAACTAAACATGCATTAGATTCTTTAGTTATCAGGACAATTGCCATTTCTTTCTGATCCTGAGGAATTAATAGTTTATAATTTATAGTTTATTATATTTGTATACCGCCCTTCTCCCGAAGGACTCAGGGCGGTGAACAGGGCACATATAAAATACAAAATACAAAAGTTAAAAGAGAATTAAATACAAAGCCCAAGCTAAAACAATAAATATAGTGTAAAAACCACAATAAAAACCCCAACACATCCCCCATCAGGCCAGGCCGGCTTGTTCAAATAAATAGTCTTCAGATCGCGTCGGAAGGAGCGAAGGTCAGGCGCCGTCCGGAGCTCAACCGGCAACTGATTCCATAAGTCTGGGGCGCCCACAGAGAAGGCCCTCCCCCTGGGGGCCACCAGACGACATTCTCTGACCGGTGGCACCCTGAGGAGGCCCTCTCTGTGGGAACGCACAGGGCGGAGGGAAGTTGACGCCGGCAGCAGGTGATCCCCGAGGTACTCCGGACCCATGCCATGTAGGGCCTTGAAAACCATTACCAAAACCTTGAATCTCACTCGGAAGACAACTGGTAGCCAATGCAGCTCGCGGAGCAGAGGTGTAACATGGGAGTATCGGGAGACTCCCAAGACAACTCTTGCGGCTGCATTCTGTACCAGTTGGAGCCTCCAAGTGGTCCTCAAGGGAAGCCCCATGTAGAGAGCGTATTAATGTATTTAAAGCCTTTGTCCTAAACAAGGAATAGAAAAATAGAAAATGCTATAAAGTTAGAGATTAATATATTTCCACTGACTATATTTTCCAAAACAAATGGTCAAGCTTAATTTTTTATCTTAATTTTTTAAAAAAATAATCCTACATTTACCAGATTTTATCATACTTGCGGCAATTAGCATGTGAAGAATGGTATAAACTATGGAAATCTGGGGGAGAGGCCTTAATCCACAGCACATGCAAGACATCACTCAAATGCCATCATGTATTTGTTTCAAACGTTATGGTCTCATTATATAATCATGCTATTTGCACAGTAACATGTATGTCATTTTGATTTTTTGTGAGATGTTGCTGGTATGTTCCTACTTCATTTACAAGCTAGAATGTGAAATTCTTTTTTTTTTTATTGAAAAGTTTTACAATACAATTTTCCTTTAAAAACCCCCATCCCCCTCCACCCTCCCCTCCCTACCTCCCCCCTCCCTCTACCCTCCCCCCTTACCTCCCCCCTTCCCCCCTCCCTCTTCCCTCCCCTACCTCCCCCCCACCCCCCTCCCCCCCCGGACTTCCCAGAGCTAAATACAAGGTATATATATATAAAAAGCAATCATAAGCAACCATATACTAACAACCATAAATTCTAAAATCCATCACTCTCTAACTTATATAAGAACAAACAAAACTTAACATTATTAAATATATATAAAAAAGAAAATAGGAAAAGAGAAGAAAAAACACGAAAGAAGACTTATTCGAATGCTAGATAAAACTTCTTAACCCTATACTTATTCTGGATAAACTCAATCCACTTTCTCCATTCCATAATATAACGTTCTTGCGAATGATCTTTCAAATAAGCCGATATCTTCGCCATCTCTGCCAGGTCGGAAACCTTTAAAGTCCATTCTTCTATGGTCGGCAGCTCCTCTTTCTTCCAATATTGTCCTATCAAAAGTCTTGCTGCCGTAACTAAATTCAGCATCAACTTAGAGTCCACCACTGTAGCATCAACAATTATTCCCAACAAAAAAAATTGCGGACAAAACTTTATCCTCCTTTTAAAAATCTTCTGTATATTCCACCAGATTTTAATCCAAAAGGCCTTAACCTTTTTACATGTCCACCATATGTGAAAATATGTTGCATCTTCAACCCCGCACCTCCAACACTTAGGCTGATAATTCGGGTACATACTTGCAAGCTTTTTAGGATCTAAATGCCATCTATAAAACATCTTATAAAAATTCTCTCTTAAATTTTGAGCTTGAGTAAATTTCACATTCCTCACCCAAATCTTCTCCCACATGTCCATTGTAATAACTTCCTGGATATTTTGGGCCCATTTTATCATACAGTCCTTAACAAGCTCTGTTTCTGAATCAATCTCTATCAATGCAAGATATATCCGTTTAATGTGTGCAGGTCCCTGATTTCTAATTTGCTTTATCAAATTTTCATCAATCGTTGCAAATCCAATTTTCTGGTCTTCTTTCCACCTGGCCCGTAACTGAGTATATTGAAACCATGTTTGAACAACCTTCTCTTCTCGCAAGAAACTATATGATTTCAAGCACCAAACATTCCTTTCCAAACTTAAAATTTCCTTGTAGGTAGTCTCATCGTGTTTGAAACCAGCATGTATATTTTCTATTGCGTGTTTTGGAATTGCCCACAATGGTATCTTACAACTTAGCTTATGTCTATACTTCTTCCAAACTCTCAGCAATGCCTGTCTTAAAATATGCGTCCTAAACACAGTACCTACCTTCTTATCATACAACAAATATGCATGCCAGCCAAACAACAAATCATGGCCCTCAAGATTTAATAACCTCGATTGCGTCAAATTGATCCAATCACTTATTCCTACTAATGCAGCAGCTTCATAATATAATTTAAAATTAGGCAATTTAAGGCCACCTCTCTCACGAATATCCTGCATAATCTTAAGTTTAACTCGTGGCTTTTTCCCTGCCCACACAAATTTATTGATACCACGCTGCCATTCCTCCAAATTAGAATCTTTCTTAAGAATCGGTATCATTTGAAATAAAAATAAAAATTTGGGCAGGACATTCATTTTCACTGCTGCGATCCGTCCCAACAAAGTCAATTGCAATTTTTGCCAACTCTCCAATTCTTTTTGAATTTTCCCCCACAATTTTTCATAATTATTTTTATATAGCTTTGTATTCGAGGGCGACAAAATTACCCCCAAATATTTAACCCTTTTAACAATCTCAAATCCAGTTAATCCTTCCAAGAAGGCCTTCTGTGAAACTGTCATGTTTCTAGCCAAAATTTTAGTTTTCTGTATGTTTACTTTAAATCCAGAAACCTTCCCATATTGTGTTATTATCTCTATCAGGTCCACAACAGAATTCTCTGGCTGGGTCACTGTAACAACCAGATCATCTGCAAATGCTCTCAATCTATAGTCCTGATCTCCAACTTGTATCCCCTTAATTTTTTCCGAATTCCGAATCTTGTTCAATAATATCTCTAAAGTTAACACAAATAACAAGGGCGATAACGGACATCCTTGCCTTGTACCCTTCTCAATATTACATACTGCCGTCAGGCTATTGTTAACTATGATTCGGGCAGTTTGCTTTTGATATAATGCCCTAATCGGCTGTAAGAAATTTTCCCCAAAATCCATTTTTTCTAACATTCTCAACAGAAATTGCCAATTCAATTGATCAAAAGCCTTTTCAGCATCTAAAAAGATTAGCGCTGCAGAGATCTGGTTGTGTCTTTCCAAAAACTCTAACACATCAACTATATGTCTAACATTATTTTTCATTTGCCTACCACTAATAAACCCCGTTTGATCCCCATGAATCACCTGTTGCAGAACCCTCATCAGTCTATTAGCCAAAACCTTAGCAAATATCTTATAATCTGTATTTAAAAGCGAAATCGGTCTGTAATTTTTAACTTGAGTAGCATCCTGATCTTCCTTCGGAATCAATGAGATAAAAGCTGTTCTCCAAGACGGTGGCACCTTTCCCCCCCTCTGGATTGTCTGGAACAGTTCCTTTAATGGTTTTATCATCTCAAATTGTAAATTTTTATAAAAGGCCGCAGTCAAGCCATCCGTACCGGGCGCCTTATCAACCTTCAAATCCTTAATTGCTGTAAGGATTTCTTCTTCTGTGATCAGTTGGTTAATCCCCTCTCTTTGTGCTTGCGTAAGGACCGGAATATTAGCATTCTCCAAATATTTATCAATGTCTTTTACCTCAATTTCCTCTTTGGTATATAATTTCGAATAAAAATCCACAAAAGCATCCTTAATAAGATTCTGTTGAAACACAACCCTTCCTTTATATTCAATCTTGTCTATATTAGAGGCCCTTTGTTTCTTCCTCAGTCTATAGGCTAACCATCTGCCTGGTTTATTAGCGTTGCAAAAAGTATTATGCCTAGCAAACCGCAGATTGGTTGCCACTTGGTCTGCCATTAATTTATCAAATTGTCCTCTTAACAGCCTAATAGCCTCCTTAATCTTCACGTCCCCTGGATTCAAAATCAAAGCCCTTTCTTTTTCCTTTATTTCATTCTCCAGTTCTTTCCTTCTAGTTTCCACTACACGTCTACGTCTATTATTCATATATATCAACACACCTCTCATATAGGCCTTACTAGCATCCCAAACCATATCCATAGAGGTACCCTTATTCATGTTAATCTCAAAAAAATCCTTCATCCGCTGTTTACATTCTTCCACATTTCTCTGATCTCTAAACAAGTTCTCATTTACGCGCCACGAGCGCCTGTCTCTTTTCTCCTTATCAATCTCCAACCAAACTGGACTGTGGTCTGAAATAGTTCTTGCACATATCTTCACTTTTTTAGTTCTCAAAAAGAAATCATTAGTCAACAAAATAAAATCAATCCTTGAGAAAGATTGGTGTCTGTCAGAGTAAAAAGTATAATCCTTCTCCTGCAGGTGCCTCTCACGCCAGATATCTCGCAATTCCAGATCATCCTTCAATTCAAAAAAAGTTTTAGGCAGTCTGGCGTGGCTGGGAATACGCTTAAAGGCTCCAACTTTATCCAAGTGTACATCCAGAACACCATTCCAATCTCCCATAAAAATAAAAGATTTATAATCCAACTGGGTAAGCTTTGTATGAAGTAAGCTAAAAAAATCAGCTTGTTGTTGGTTAGGTGCATATAGTCCAACTAGAAGCATCTTTTTACCTTCTAACAGCAGCTCAATCATAACATATCTTCCATGCTTATCTGCTTCAATTAAATCTGCTGTTAAGGCACTTTTAACATAAACAACTACTCCATTTTTCTTATTCTCTGCAGAGGCAACAAAATGCGTACCCAGTCTCGAGTTCAGTAAATATTTTTGATCCAAAACTCTAATATGCGTTTCTTGCAAACATATAACGTCTATCTTAAATTGCTTTAAATATTGAAAAACTTTCTTCCTCTTCTGCGGTGAATTCAGTCCATTAACATTCCAAGTTAAAAATTTAGTTGCCATGCATATCCTCCAGAAGCTCTTGGACCACAGCTTTGATGGGACTAACTTCTTTAGGCCGTGCTCCTCCCACAGCTTGACTGTATGTACGTTGCGAAGAAACTGAAGACTTTTGCTGATCTTGTTCTTTTATTTTCTTTGCTCGTTTTAAAGCAGCACGCGTCACTCTTTGCTCTCTAGGATCATCCAAAGAAATTGTAACTTGATCTCCTCCCGCACCACTTTCCTCTGTTTCCTCCTCTTGTTGTTCCTCTTCTCCAGATCCCTTTCCAGCTTCCAGGAGCGTTAATGGGGTTGCTTTTAGGACATTATTGTAGAAATCACGCGCTTGCTTCACAGTAATCAACCGGTACCTTTTACCTTCATGCATCACCATCAGCCCCTGAGGAATCTCCCATCTGAACCTTATATCTCTTTGCTTGAGCTCATGCACGAGGAATGTATAATCCTTCCTTCCCCTTAAAATCCTTGGAGGAATTTCTTTTAAAACCAAAACTTCTTGTTCAGCAATCACCACTTTAACATCATAGGCAGCTTGTATAATTTGATCTCTGATCTCTCTTTTTGCAAAATAAACCACCACATCTCTAGGCAACTTCCTCTGTCTGGCAATCCATGAATTCACCCGAAACACTTTATCCATAGCTGCTCTTATTTCAGATGCTGGCAGGTTTAATACTTCTTCAAAAGCCTCAGAGATCAGCTGCTTCAAATCTTCTTTAGTATCCTCTTTTAAACCTCTGATTCTGACAGCAAACTGCATCTGGTAAAATTGGGCTAAGCTTAAATCCTTCTCCAGTTTGTCTCTTACATTTTCATTCTCTCTTACTTTAACTTCTAATATAGCATTCCTTTGAGCCAAATCATCCATCTTTTCATCTAATTCTTCCACACATTCCGCCACTTTATGCACTGAAGACAAAATGTCTACCTTCATCACGCTGAGCTTCTGTTCCATCCTCTCTTCCATTCTCTCCTCCAGTTTCTCCAATTTCTCCTCCATCTGCGCAAATTTATCAGCCATTGATTGATTAATTGAGTCCAAAAGTTTATCCACAGCATCTCTAAACTCCTTCGCTGTCAGCGCTTCAGAAGGGTGCAACGCCTGTAAAGATGATTGTTGCACTGGCGAGGATCCACCACTCCGAAGAGTTTTAGGGGGAGGTTTCGCCGCCATCTTTTAATCCTCAAATATGACGCACTTTCACTTAGAGTTTAAAAAGTTCAAGTAGTTAGAGAGTATAATAAAATAAGCCTCTTCACCTTTATCTCTTGTACCGCTCTGCCTGCTCCTTTAAATCATAGTCCTTTCTTCAGGCAGGGATGGTTCGCAGACGCCTGGCTCTGCTCCAAAAAGTTCAGAGCAGACACGCCGGCCAGCTGGGAGCAACCCAGGCTTCGGGGGAGTTCAATCCTTCAGCCGCCCAAGCTCCAAGCTCAGGCGGCCTCGGAGAACTCTACCCCTACCTGGGGCCTCACCCCCTCCTCTTCTCCCGAGGAGGGGGCTTCAATTTCACCCGAACAGCTGTTCGGCGCTGTTACGGGCGAAAAAACAAACAGCTGAGCCGCGGGCAGCCCGGGAAGGCTGTCTTCGGCGCCGCGACGCCACCGGAAGTCTCTGAAATTCTTAAATCAAATACAGTGTATTTTACTGGAAGCCTGAAAAAACTAGGATTTGTGAACATAAAAAATTTCTGATTTGTTGGTGACATTAAATCTCTCAATTTTCGCAAACTCTAAAAAACTGACCCAAAACCCAAATCATTGATTATGTTGCAGGTAGTCCTTGACATACTACACTGAGCTTGTCAGCTGGAAAGTTGACAGCCAGATTTGAAACCTGAGCACCGTGTGGTGGGCTGAGCTCTAGTTATTTGCCCCAGCTACTGCTCCCCGCTCCCCAGCAATCTGAAAGCATGTAAATGCAAATAGATAAATAGGCACCACTTTGATAGGAAAGTAACATTTTCTGTGTCCTTCGGCATATAGTCATGCTGGCCACATGACCACAGAAATGTCTTCGGACAACGCTGGCTCCCTCGACTAAGAAATGGAGATGAGCACCGCCCCCTAGAGTCGGACACGATTGGACAGAGGAAATCTTTAGTCCTTGACGTATGACCATAATGGAGCTTGTTCATTGTGGTCGTATGCTATGAGGGTTGTAAGACAGGTCAGTCACATGACCAACTTGATTTTACAACCTTTTTTGTGATGGTTATTAATGACTAAGTGCTGCAGTCATTAAGTGAACCAAATTCAATCATTGAGAGTGAATTGGGCAGATATATAAATTTGTTAAACAAATGTACAAGGTCTAGGTTCTTTCCAGCTCTGTGCCAACTCAGGTGCCTGAGTTGTTTGGACAACAACTTGGGGGCTTTGCAGAATTGCGGTGTGGCTCCCTTCAAGGCTCGGACTGTCCCACCTCAGTTACAGAACATGCAACAGCTGGTACAGGCAGAATTTATCTTCATATCTTTGGAGGAGGCAGACAATTGAAAAGAGGAGAGGGTGAGCACTAACTGGTAGTTCAATAGGAGAGAACACAAAGGTAATGGGACAGGGGAGCAGCCTGTTGGGTCTTGTGGTCCATTTGTGGAACTAGGGAACTCTGTCCAGCACAGAACAGGGGGGAAAATAGTCATGTTGTGCACAGGGAAGTGGACAAGATAAATTCGACATCTTTCACGAGAGAAGTGACTGAAGTGGGACCCCTTGGATTTGCAACCATGGGTGGGGGGGGATGTCTGAGTGCAAATTGAGCAGAATCATCCTCCCAAATGGACTCCTGGGTTCAGTGGGCTGATGTAACTGAGTGACAAGTTGCCCAGATAATGGTTCAAATTACTATGCCTTTCATCTTTTCCCTCTATCCCTATCCTACTTCTGAAGGGAAGAAGATGACTTGATTCCTGTCTTGTAGCCTTCAAGTCTTTTGTCATGCAGATGTTTTCACCTGGAGACCCTTCACCAACTTGAGAAGGAGCTGTGACCAGCTCTATTCAGACAGAGCAAGTGGACAGGGTGGGGCGAGAGGAAGCCTGAGGAGGGGCTCTCTGCTTTGGGAGAAAATCAACTAGACTACAACCTTGAGATCACAAAAAGCAACATGAAAAACTAGCACAACTTGAAGCAGCCAACAAACACTGCCACAGGAGCAGCTGGACTGTTCCCTCTAAGAATCATACAACAACCTTACTTAGAAAAACTGCTGTAAGCTTGAGATGGTGGAAAGTTCCTGGTTCAAATAGGAATGAATAGGAAACAAAGCTAAACAGAAGAGATTGTTAGATAAATATGGTAAGCAAAATAGGCCAGAATTAGGAACTTTTAACTGTTGACAACTGAAACTTTTGAAACTTTTTTTTGGTGAGAAGAATTTAAAAATAGATAAAGATGGGCTGCTGGGCACAACTTTCAGATGATATTCCTGCAATCCAGGATTTAATTGTAATAATGTCTTAGGATCTCCTCCTTGTAATCTGGCCAAGAACTAAAATTAACCCTATTTGAGTATTTACAGAAATATCAGGAAATCAATCAAATGAGGGGGGGGGAACCACAACATAGTTCAGAGCACTGATGAAACTCATGATGCAAAATGTGAAAGACTTTTAAGCATGTACAGCTTAGTTCTAAAAATAAAACAGATCTTGAAGCTATACAAGGGGTTGTGTCTGTGCACGTGTATGTGAATTAATTTGCCACTGACATTTGTAATTTTTCCCCCTTAATCTAAATATTGCTCAGGGCAGAGTAATATGCCAATTGGAAAGATTAAGATTATTGAAAGATTGAAATTTGAAACCATTAAAGCTAATAGAAGATTTGATACTTAGACAAATTCTACCACCATGCCATTACAATCAGCATAATCAGCCTTTAGTTTATTGAATATGTACATAATAGAACAATATTTTTAGTTTTTGTTTACCTGTCTCCTGGTTGAATGGTTTGATTGAATTTCACTTGAACCATCCTACCTGCACACCAGGATTAGGCATCTCTTCCTCCTGGCTGAGGATGGTGACAGATTGTATGCAAGAACAAGCAGGGAAGTGGGAGGGGGGTTTGGAGTGGGGGGGGAGACAGAGATGCTACATTGTCAGTGTTAATGTTGATAGAAACAATTTGACTAGCAGGTCTGTCCCATCCTAGTCCTATTAGATCTCTCAGCGGCTTTTGATACCATCAACCATGGTATCCTACTGCGGCGTCTCAGGGGGTTGGGAGTGGGAGGCACTGTTTTGCAGTGGTTCTCCTCCTATCTCCTGGGCCGCTTGCAGTCGGTGTTGACGGGAGGGCAGAGATTCGCCCCGAGGCCTCTCGTTTGTGGAGTTCCTCAGGGGTCGGTTCTCTCTCCCCTCCTGTTCAACATCTATATGAAGCCGCTGGGCAAGATCATTCGTGGTTTTGGGGTGGGGTATCATCAGTATGCTGATGATACCCAACTTTTTTTCTCCACCCCGAACCAACCTAGCGATGCCCTCGCCGTGATGTCCTGTTGCCTGGAGGCGGTCCGGGTATGGATGGGGAGAAACAGGCTTCGTCTCAATCCTGCCAAGACTGAGTGGCTGTGCATACCGGCATCTTGGGTTAACCAGTCCATTCCACCTTTAATGATGGGGGGTGAGGTGTTACCCCCCATTGATAGGGCTCGCAACCTGGGTGTCCTCCTGGATTCACAGCTCAGTTTTGAAGATCATATAGGAGCCGTGACCAGGGGGGCCTTTGCCCAGGTTCGCCTGGTGCACCAGTTGCGGCCCTATCTGGACTGAGATGCCCTACGCACAGTCACTCATGCGCTCGTGACCTCCTGGTTGGACTACTGCAACGCTCTCTACATGGGGCTGCCCTTGAGGACCACTCGGCTTCAGCTGGTGCAGAATGCAGCCGCGCGAGTTGTGATTGGGGTTTCCTGATACTCCCATGTAACACCTCTGTTCCGCGAGCTGCATTGGCTTCCGGTTGCCCTCCGGGTGAGATTCAAGGTGCTGGTGATGACCTATAAAGCTCTAAATGGCTTGGGTCCGGGATATTTGAGAAAACACCTGCTGCCGGCATCAAGCTCCCTTCGTCCTGTGCGCTCCCACAGGGAGGGCCTTCTCAGGGTGCCGCCGGCAAAAGATTGCCGGCGGGTAACACCCAGGGGGAGGGCCTTCTCTGTGGGTGCACCTGCCCTTTGGAACCAGCTGCCCGTAGAGCTCAGGACTGCCCCTGACCTTTGTTTATTCCGCCGGGACCTGAAGACCTGGCTCTTTGAGCTTTCCGGCCAGGACTGAGAATTTTAATTTTATTTTAATTGGCTTTTAATTGGAGTTTAACAGGGGTTTTATACTTTATTCAAGGACTAAATTTAATTATTTTAATTGTTCTTAACTTTTGTAATTTGTATTGTTATTTTAAATACCTTTTGAACCGCCCTGAGTCCTACGGGAGAAGGGCGGTATGTAAGTCCAATAAACATAACCAAACATAAACATAAAAGCCGAATCTCTGTAGTAATAAAATACTGTTTGGAAAGTGAATGCAGGATCTGGCCACACTTGCATTCACCACTCATTCTTGTGTGTAAGAGTCTTGTGTATATTTTGTGCATTGTGATTTGTGTAACCTGAGTGCATGTTAAAAGAAAAGTTAAGAGCTTTCTGTTGTTCACATTCTCTGCCGTCTATTCTTCATTTTTAAAGCGTTTTTTTTTTCACATTTGCCTCAGCTTTACTTTCGTTCAAGCCCCCTGTACAGACTCTCACTGTGTCTGTCTTCTTGCCTGCTTGTTACATGGTTGAAGATCAAAGCAAATGAAGGAGGAGGGGAATGACAGAAAGGAACACAATGCTTTCATTGAAAATTTAGGGGGGCTGACCCCTTCCCCCTCTTTTTGCAGGACTCTTGCAATACTTTACACACTGCATTTTATAACTTCTTGAGATTTTCTAGTTGTTTTCAAGTCTCATGCTCAACAAATTTAATTCTTTGAGTTTGAACAAAGATTTCACTGAGTGTTTCTACAGATTTAAATTGCCTTATCCTTGCATTTTTGAGACTGAAAAAATGATTTCTGTTGAATTACCATCGTTTAAAAACAATGACTTTGTTTCCAGGCCATGTTTTTTCTTTTTAAAAAAAAGATTAACAGAGCTTAAGGCCAGGGACCAATTCCATCTAATTGTGGCCGCAATGCAGCAGCTGCCAACAAGAACCACACTGTGTCAGATGAATATGTGGGAAGAGAAGGAACCACTTATGAAGTTGTTTTAAAAGCCAAAAACTTGCCTATTGAACGTTCTCATGAACCTTATCTCAGCACAAATGGAGGATAAAGATTACAAATAATTGCTTGATAACAGAGCATCTTGTTCCTTACTGGATGTGCATCCAGGGGAAAGTGATTTTAAATTACAGAGATTAAAAGGGATAATTTGGATGGGGGAGAAGGGTGTTGACGGAATCTACTATCTATAGTACTCTAGATAGCCTAAACCAGGGGTCTTCAAACTTAGCCTTTTTATGACTTGTGGAGTTCAACTCCCAGAATTCCTCACCCAAGCATGATGGCTGAGGAATTCTGGGAGTTGAAGTCCACAAGTCGTAAAAGGGCCAGGTTTGAAGACCCCTGGCCTAAACATTTGATTGTTGTTGTTGTTAGCTGCAAAGTCATGTCCGACCCATTGCGACCCCATGGACAACGTTCCTCCAGGCCTTCCTGTCCTCTACTATCTGCTGGAGTCCATTTAAGCTCACGCCTGCTGCTTCAGTGACTCCATCCAGCCACCTCATTCTCTGTTGTCCCCTTCTTCTATTGCCCTCAATCTTTCCCAGCATTAGGCTCTTCTCCAGTGAATCCTTCCTTCTCATTACATGGCCAAAGTATTTGAGTTTCAATTTCAGGATCTGGCATTCTAAAGAGCAGTCAGGGTTGATCTCCTCTAGGACTGACTGGTTTGATCACCTTGCAGTCCAAGGGACTTGCAGGAGTCTTCTCCAGCACCATATTCAAATGCCTCAATTCTTTGGCAATCAGCCTTTTTTATGGTCCAACTTTCACTGCCATACATTGCAACTGGGAAGACCATAGCCTTGACTATACACACTTTTGTTGACAGGGTGATGTCTCTGCTTTTTAGTGTGCTGTCTAGATTTGCCATGGCTTTCCTCCCAAGGAGCAAGCGTCTTTTAATTTCTTGGCTACAGTCCCCATCTGCAGTGATCTTGGAGCCCAGGAAAATAAAATCTGTCACTACCTCCATTTCTTCCCCATCTATTTGCCAGGAATTGAGAGGGCCAGATGCCATGATCTTGGTTTTCTTAATGTTAAGTTTCAAGCCAACTTTTTGCACTCTCCTTCTTCACACGCAACAAGAGGCTCTTTAGTTCTTCTTCACTTTCTGCCATTAGAGTGGTATCATCTGCATATCTTAGGTTGTTAATATTTCTCCCGGCAATCTTAATTCCAACTTTTGATTCATCTAGCCCTGCCTTTCTCATTTGCTTACCATAAGACTTATCTATTAGCTTCGTTTACATTGCCAGTAGAGTTTTTTTTTTAATTACCTTCTCAGTTTGTAGATATTCCTGAATTACTCTGAGGTCAGCCCTTTACTTTTACATTTTTAAAACCTGCTGAAACCTACCAAAGAACTCCAGAGACTTGACTCCTTCATTTCATAGCCTAAAGTCACTGAACTTTATTATGCACCCTTTCCCCTGCCCAAGATGAATGCTATTTTTCAATTGCCACTGTCTTCTACCAAGCATCATGTGAGACCTTTACTTGGAGGTCGAGACTTTTGTAAGCCTTGGATACCAGCCTTTGGCTAGCTACTAAAATCTTTATGTCGCTGATTGCTAAAAAGTGAGCAGGACTTTTGTACTGCCAGGTCAGTAAGATGCCTGAGGGTTGCTACTGTGCTTGTTCAAAATATCTAAAGACGTGGTTACGGACTTTCCAATGACTGTTTTGTCTATGGAGATTCTCAATCATCCAGGTCATGGTTTTCCAAAAGTACTTTTTCCAAAAGGTAACTGAATTTTCCTTTTTTTTTTCTTTAAAAACATTTCGCTTCTCATCCAAGAAGCATCTTCATGAGAAGTAAAATGTTTTCAAATGAAAAAGCAAACAAACAAGAAAGTTTACTTGCCTTTTGGAAAAAGCACCTTTAGGACATTGACTATTTTGTTCCTCATGAGGTTTCTGCCATTCTCCTGGAATGATCAGCTCCAGCCTTTGAAGATCAGTGGTTAGCCACTTATGAAGCAGAGCTTCTAGCTGCTCCAAACCTGACTTTGAAGCGATGTACAATTTTGAATCCCGCAACAGCAACAGCATTTAAGACATATACTGCTTCGTAGCACTGTCTGGGCGTTTTACAAAGCATATTGCTCCCAACAATCTGAGACCTTATTTTACTGACCTCAGAAGGATTGAAGGCTGAGTCAACCTTGAGCCAGCCAGAATTGAACAGTCGGCAGAATTAGCTTGCAATACTGCATTATAACCACTGCACCACCAAGGCCGGTCGGCCACCTCTGTTTGCCAAGACTACAGATGACTTTACCCAGAATTATTTGCAGACCCTAAACCTGGTGGAGAAACCTCAGATTTTACTTATCTGGCCTTACAAACTCTTGACTTTGAACTCTTTTCTGATAAGTCTTGTGTGGTTGAGGGAGTCTGTTTAACAGGGACTGCATTTTTAAAAAAATCTTAAAAATCTTAAAAATCATTTTTTTAAAAATCTGCTACCTTCCTGATTTTATTGCCTAAATTCAGTCTTGTACTGCCAGAGACAAATATGTTAATACCTTCATTTATTCCAAGTATGCTTTTGGTCCTGGTTCCTTATGGAAACTGAGAGGATTCTTCACCATCTCAGGCCATCAGATTGTTTGTGCGTACCCGGTCATTTTACCTTATATTACTAAAGGTAATCACTTTGCTTATCAGGCTTGCTCGACAACTTTGTGTTAAAGTCTTTGCACTTGTTTCATATTCCCCTCTCTGCAGCTTCTCAGAAGTTTATTTCAGATGCTGGGACTGCTACTTGCAATGTCTCTGTGATGTTTATTCAAATGGTTGGTTCCTCATGCCTGATGTTATATTTTGGCTCACCAACTACATGCAAAAGACATTGTGATACCCAAGCTATTCTAGTCTGGCTTGCTTCTGGAGCTTATGTAGAAAATCCCAAGAACCTTTTCTAGGGTGAGGACTCGCAAAGAGGAAAGGTAGCTCTCTGCCATCTCAATGCATCTATGGTTGGAGTGAGGAGGGTGCCAAAATTTCTTGCAAGAAGCAGCAGTAGCAAAGAGCTCTGGAAGGCAATGGCAGTAGGAGGCCACAATTCCTCTGACGGATCCTTGGTGCCCTCTGAGCTCTCAGCACTGGTGATGCTACCTAGCTTGGTTAATGAAATGTCTGCCAAGAAAACAGCCAAGCTCAGAGAGCACCAAGGGCCCTTCATTTCAACCTTGAGTCACAAATATTCTCCTTTATCAGTTCCTCTGACTGTCAGATCCATCTATTCCAGCTGGGAGATTTCCACTGGCTTAAAAAGTTCCATAGCAGGGCTCTCAACCCAACCTGGGAGGATCACCCAGATTTTGCTGGCTCCTCCAAATTACTGTACTTGTGGAAGGAAAAATGGATTCACAGGCTGAGAATGGACTGTTGCTGATTTTGCAGAACTTACTTGCAGAACTATTTTATGAAACTTGGTGGACTTCTTTTAAGCAACCATGATTTCTGTTGGACTTTTGCTCTATTTGCCATTTTTTTTTATGCAGGTGGGATAAGCTGGGAGAGCAATTCTCATGTCAACCCAAGCTTCATGCAATCACAAATGCTGACCTGAAAAATAAAACTTGCTGTGCTGAGTCAACCTCTCATCCTATTTTTCATGTGTTCTTTAGTACTAATTGGTGGGTACATCGTACAATTTTGCTTGATAATCCCCTCTTCTTTGGTAGACAGGGTTTTACTACTTAAATGAACTTGTTGCAAATGTATCTATTGCTTTTGAAATCTTTATTAATGACACTTCAAAGAGCTGTAAGCTGCTTCAGGATGAAAATTTCTCTGGAAAATGTACTGCAAAAGAGGCAAGTCTTAATCAGTTACTGGGGGAAACATAAGGGGGGAGGGGCTCCAAATGAACATTAATCAAAGCTGATATCTGTTTCATGAAGGCTTAATTACCCAGCAACATAAGTTAGCTAGAATAGTTTCTATCCTGACCAAAAAAACCCCCAGGGAAATCTTTTTTTTTAAACCACTTGGTATGTAGATGACACATTGGGGTGAGTGAAACTTTTCCTGCTCATGGTAATGGCTGTGGTTGCCCTGGCTCGGCTTGGATATTGTCTTCTTCAGTGTGCCCCCCTCAATAGGCGCACCCCATTGTTGCTATTCTTCTCTGGGTTCTGCCCTGTAGAAATGCTCCAGCTATGGATCCCATGCAATTTCAGATGTTAATTGCTCACTTGCATACTAAACACTACAGTGGGTCAGCACAGTTACTAATTTGAGAACCAAATGGGTGATTTGTTACTTGGAATTTTAGGCATCTTCATTACCATTTTAATAAAGGGTAATATTAGCATTTGAGCATGGCACCTGTGCCTCCTTTTGAAGTTTAGGAAACCATGTTTTTCCTTTGAGCCAAAACCATTTCCTTTGATGTGCAAAAGCTAGCTCTTTCAGGGACACCAATCAAACCGTGGGGCTGCATTGGAAGTCGTCAAAAGAGGAGATGCAACGTATCTTAAGGGTGCCCGTCTTTTCTCCTGTCTAATCAATATCTTTACTTGATTTGTTGCTTTCTGATGCATTACATACATCAAATATATTGTTTGTCTTTGTGCCCTATATAGTCTTTAATAAAATGCTTTTCCTTTCAGTACTTGTGGTTTGGGGGGGGGGACAGGGGAGGCAAAAAAGCCACTTTGCAAGGATATCGGGTCTTTCTCAAATTCAGGGACTGGGTTCTTTCCAGCTCCACGCCAACTTGGCTGTTTGAGTTTTTGGGACACCAAGCTTAAGTTGGAAAATTAACAGCAGTGAAGATTCCTTACAACGTTGCAATCAGTGACGGCTCTATTAAAATCCAGACACCATTTCTTACCTATGTCCTTAAGTAACACCAGCTGCCTGCAATTAGTGCAGGTTCGAGTCCCACCAGGCTCAAGGTTGACTCAGCCTTCCATCCTTCCGAGGTAGGTAAAATGAGGACCCAGTTGTCTTCCGCGTGAGGTTAATGGTCTTGGTGATGGTTTTTAAGTCCTTACATGGCATGGGTCCGGAATACCTCGGGGACCACCTGCTGCCAGCGTCGACTCCCCTCCGCCCTGTGCGTTCCCACAGAGAGGGCCTCCTCAGGGTGCCTCTGGTCAGAGAATGCCGGCTGGTGGCCCCCAGGGGGAGGGCCTTCTCTGTGGGCGCCCCGGCTTTATGGAACCAACTGCCGGTTGAGCTCCGGATGGCACCGGATCTTCGCTCCTTCCGGCGCGGGTTAAAGACCCATCTATTCGAACAAGCTGGCCTGACCTGATGGGGGAATGTTAGGGTTTTAATGTTTTTATATTTTGATTGTTTTAATCGGGCAATAATTTAATCCTTTTTTAACTTTTGTATTTCTATTTATATGCCCTGTTCACCGCCCTGAGTCCTTCGGGAGAAGGGCGGTATAAAAATTCAATAAAACTAAACTAAACTAAACTAAACTAGATTGTTGGGGGCAATAAGCTGACTTTGTAATAATGCCGCTGGGGGGGGCAAAAGCCCTAATAAGCAGGCATATACATAGAATGAAGGCACATTGATTTGTGCTTTAAATTGTAAGCCGCCCTGAGTCTTCGGAGAAGGGCGGGATATAAATGGGATTTTTTTTAAAAAATGTTTTTATTAAGTTTATACGATATATTTTCTGGGTACAAATACTGATTGCAGTTAATCCTTTCATTTAGTCTTTATTTTGTTTCTGTTCTGTAATTTTCTCATCCTTGAAGTTTTTCTTTTAAGAGCAGCTTAAAAATAACCAGGAGTCAGATATCAAAAACAAACTAAAAAAAACAGATTTTACACCAAGACTTGATAATGCTAAAAGCAGAAAACTCCACATTCACATACTTTACGTTTCTCAAAATGAATATTTCTCAATTCTTCTAAACGCCCTAGTTTTACGGCTTTGGGTAGTGAGGGAAGTCAGCTCCCCAGAGAAGGAACTATTAAAAAGGGCAGAAAAATATATTTCCTAAAAAGATATTGAATAAAGGAAAATAAATAAAGGTTATTCTTTTATAAATTGTATAAAATGTAACACTAAGATGTGGGGCTATCTATTTCCTGCTTAGACAGAGAATTCACACATGGTAATCAACAAAGTTCTTTTGAAATGTTAAAAAGGATAGGAACATCTCAAGGTGGTGAGTAAAACAAGATAGTGTAGTGAGGGATGTAAGGAAGTTGTTACAATGTCTTTTGGATGTAAAAGTTCAAAGAAGATCTTTTAGAAATGTAAATGACTTCAAAGGCTAACTTAAGTTTCTTAGGGGGGGCATGTGTCGAGAAAAGAAAGTATAAATGCCTAGTTTGAAACTTGCTCAGCGCGCTCTTTGAACCCAATCCAACTTGGGAAGGGTCTAAGAGGCCGCGTTTGCAAACGCTTTCTTTCTTCATTTTCTTTATTATTTTCAATTTTCTTTTCAATAAATCTTTGTTTTTGTTAACCAGACTTGTCTTTGAGTTGTGAGTATCAGATTTTGGGCTTTTAAATCTCACGTTGAAGAACCATGAAAGCATTCCCAGTTTTCTTAATAGTCCCAGGTGTCCTTCCCCCAAGCAGAAAACCAATTCTATAGACATGCAAATCAGGAAAGTTGGAGCTGGAAGCTGAGGAAGGAAAGACCTAAAATCTACATAGTCCAGCCCCAGGAAGGCAGGATATGACCTTTGGACATGATAGGATTGACCCACAACCATCAATAATACCAGAAAGGCACACCCAGACTCAGGTCAGAATACGTGACACAGGAAATACAAAGCCTGAAACAGGAAATAACTCCAAACAAAGACTCCAGGGGGTATAAAAACGTACTCCCTACATGTGCTCAGTGCTTTTTCTGCTGGAACCATCTTTCTGTCTGGCTTTTCCTTGCAATAAATTGTAACCTTCTTCCTAAAGCAGTCGCCATGTTGTTTATCCCCGGCTTGGATGGAACCTTGATGAAGACTTTTCTTCCTACAGTAGTATATGGAGATCCGGTTTGGTCTAGTCTAGTGCTTAAGGTACCACGCTAGAAACCAGGAGAGTGTGAATTCTAATCCAGCCTTTAGCAAAAAAGCTGGCTGGATGATTTTGGGCCAGTCACTTTCCCTCAGTTCAGCCCAGGGTTGTTGTTGTGGGAAAAACAGAAGAAAGAACAAATATTAGGTTTATTTATTTTATTTATTTATTTAGTTATATTTATATACCGCCCTATTCCCTGAGGACTCAGGGCGGTTTACAGGGAATTAAAAATCCAAAATACAAAAATTAAGAACAAATTAAAAAGTATTAAATTAACCCTGTAGTCAGTTAAAAAACCCCAAATTAAAAACTCTTCCTCAGTCTGGGCCCGAGAGCTGAAAAAGCCAGGTCTTCAGGCCCCGGCGGAATGATCGGAGGTCGGGGGCAGTCCTCAGCTCCACTGGCAGCTGGTTCCAGAGGGCAGGCGCCCCCACTGAGAAGGCCCTATCCCTGGGTGTCACCCGCCGGCAATCTCTCACCGGCGGAACCCTGAGCAGACCCTCCCTGTGGGAGCGCACTGGGCGAAGGGCGCTTGATGCCGGCAGCAAGTGTTCCCTCAAATATCCCGGACCCAGGCCATGTAGGGCTTTATAGGTGATAACCAGCACCTTGAATTTCACCCGGAGGGCAACCGGAAGCCAATGCAGCTCGCGGAGTAGAGGTGTTACATGGGAGTATCGGGAGACCCCCATCACAACTCGCGCGGCCGCATTCTGCACCAGTTGAAGCCTCCGAGTGGTCTTCAAGGGCAGCCCCATGTAGAGAGCGTTACAGTAGTCCAAACGGGAGGTCACAAGCGCATGAGTGACTGTGCGTAGGGCGTCCCGGTCCAGATAGGGACGCAACTGGCGCACCAGGCGAACCTGTGCAAAAGCCCCCCTGGTCACGGCTCCTATGTGATCTTCAAAATTGAGCCGTGAATCCAGGAGGACGCCCAAGTTGCGAGCCCTATCAACGGGGGGTAACACCTCACCCCCCATCATTAGAGGTGGAATAACATGGTTAACCTGCTACCGGCTTCAACTCCCCTCCGCCCTGTGCGTTCCCACAGAGAGGGCCTCCTCAGGGTGCCTCCGGTCAGGGAATGCCGACTGGCGGCCCCCAGGGGGAGAGCCTTCTCTGTGGGTGGCCCGGCTTTGTGGAACCAACTGCCGGTGGAGCTCCGGACGGCATCGGACCTCCGAACTTTCCGTCGTGGTCTTAAGACCCATTTGTTTGAATTGGCCGGTCTGGCCTGATGGGGAGCTGGGTTTTAAATTGTCATTTTAGATTGTATTATTGTTTTTTAATTGGGCACTGATTTAATCTTTGTTTTAACTTTTGTATAGTATTGTATTTTTATTTATATGCCCTGTGAACCGCCCTGAGTCCCCAGGGAGAAGGGCGGTATATAAATTAAATAAAACATAAACATAAACATAAACCCGGGACGCCGATACGCACAGCCACTCGGTCTTGGCGGGATTGAGACGAAGCCTGTTTCTCCCCATCCAGACCTGAACCGCCTCCAGGCACCGGGACATCACGGAGAGGGCATCACTGGGTTGGTTCGGGGTGGAAAGAAAAAGTTGGGTATCATCAGCATACTGGTGATACCCCACCCCAAAACCACGAATGATCTCGCCCAGCGGCTTCATGTAGATGTTGAACAGGAGAGGTGAGAGAACCGACCCCTGAGGAACTCCACAAATGAGAGACCTCGGGGCAGATCTCTGCCCTCCTGTCAACACCGACTGCGAGCGGCCCCGGAGGTAGGAGGAGAACCACCGTAAAACGGTGCCTCCCACTCCCAACCCCCTGAGACGCCGCAGCAGGATACCATGGTCGATGGTATCAAAAGCCGCTGAGAGATCTAATAGGACCAGGACAGAGGAGCAACCCCTGTCCCTAGCCCTCCAGAGATCATTCACCAGCGCGACCAATGCCGTCTCCGTGCTGTATCCGGGCCTGAAGCCCGATTGGTACGGGTCCAGATAATCAGTCTCCTCCAGGAACAGAGGGAGCTGATGCGCCACCACACTCTCAACAACCTTCGCCAGAAAGCGAAGGTTGGAGACTGGACGATAGTTGTTTAAAACAGCCGGGTCCAAAGCAGGCTTCTTGAGAAGGGGCCTCACCACCGCCTCCTTCAAGGCGGCAGGGAAGACACCCTCCTTCAAAGAAGCAGTTATTACTGCATGGAACCAGCCTCGTGTTCCCTCCCGAGCCGCATAAGCTAGCCAGGAGGGGCACGGATCCAACAAACAGGTGGTGGTGCTCAGTCTCCCCATGATCCTGTCCACATCATCAGGGGAAACAGGATCGAACTCAGTCCAGATAACATGCTCAAGACCGCCTGATTCCTCCACGTCGGACTCTGCCCAGTCAGAGTCCAAGCCGGTCCGGATCAGAGCGATTTTGTCCGCCAGATGGTGACTAAACTCCTCGGCTCGTCCCTGCAAGGGATCCTCTCTCACCTCCTGGTTAAGGAGGGAGCGAGTCACCCTAAACAGGGCGGCCGGGCGATTATCTGCGGACGCGACAAGGGCGGCAAAGTAGTTAGACTTCGCCGTCCTTATCGCCGCAAGATAAGACCTTATAAAGGTTCTTAACTGCAATCGGTCGGATTCGGACCGGCTGGATCTCCAACCGCTCTCTAGACCTCGTCTCCGACGCTTCATCTCCCGGAGCTCCACAGAGAACCATGGGGCCCAACGGGATCTGCGCCGAGTCAGAGGTCGCATGGGTACAACGCAGTCGAGTGCCCTGGTGGCAGCCGTTTCCCAGGCCTCCACCAGAGCATCGACTGGGCTGTGGGTAAGGGTGATAGGTATCGGCCCAAGCGCCCTCTGGAACCGGTCCGGGTCCATTAGGCGCCTGGGGCGGAACCACCTGGTCGGTTCCGCCGCCCAGCGGCGGGGGATGGCATGACGGAAAACCAGCCTCAGGAGGTGATGATCTGACCATGACAGAGGGGTGATGGACGGAGAACCCCCTCCCAGATCATCCAACCACTGTCCAGACAGGAACACCAGGTCGAGAGTATGATCCCCCTCGTGAGTAGGGCCCTCAATAACCTGGGTCAGGCCCATGGCTGTCATGGAAGCCATGAACTCCCGAGCTGACTCCGACGACCCCCCCAGTGATGGCAGGTTGAAGTCACCCAGGACTATAAGCCTGGGGAACTCCACCGCCAACCCTGAGAGGGTGTCGAGCAGCTCAGGCAGGGCTGTTGCCACACAGCTGGGCGCCAGGTATGTGAGCAACAAGCCCAACTGAACCCGAGGACCACATCTCAAGAGAAGGGATTCACTCCCGGCCATCTGGACAATGGTGGCCTCCCGGGGGCACAAAGTCTCCCGAATAACCACTGCCACCCCACCACCCCTGCCCTGAGCCCGTGGCTGGTGCAGCACCCGGAAACCCGGCGGGCATAACTCGGTGAGAGGCACCCCTCCCTCCGAGCCCAGCCAAGTTTCCGTGATGCACGCTAGATCCGCACGTTCCTCCTCGATCAGATCACGGATGAGGGGAGCTTTGTTAACTACGGATCTAGCGTTAAAGTAGACCAACCTGAGCTCAGGGGCCTGATCACCCTCATCCCCGGGTAAGAGGGTGCTAACCGGAGGGTCGGAGCGCGCCACCGCTCGGAGATAGCGGGGGCGCGATCCCAGATGTTGATATGGCCCTCCGCACAAACACCTGCTGCCATACCCTATCGCCGTGGGAATTCGATGCCCCACCCCCACACTCCCAGCGCCAGCCGCCACCTCTCCCGACCCCGTCCCGTCGGGACCTCTAACAGGTCCAGACTGAGTGCCGGTTACAAATTTCCTCCCTACCCCCCCATCCCTCCCCCTCCCTAACCTCTTAAAATAACCTCCCTAACCTCTTAAAATAAGTTTGTTGCCTTTATTCACAAACATAATAAAGGAGTGGTGGTGGTAGAGAGAGACTGCAAAAGATCACTGGTTGCTGCTGTTTCATCTAGACCTTCGCTCCTTCCGCCGCGACCTGAAGACTTGGCTATTTGAACTTGCTGGCCTGGACTGAGGGACGGATTTTAGATCTTAAATTTTAAAAATTTTAAATTTTAGAATGTGTTTTATTGTTTAGGGCTATTGGTTTAATTTCATTTTAATTTTGTATATTATGTGTTGTTTATAGTGTTTAATTGCCCTGTACAACACCCCAAGTCCCTTGGGAGAGGGGCGGTATATAAATCCAAATAATAAATAAATAAATAAATAAAAGTTCTATTTTACAGGGTCCTTTGCCTGATCTACTCCCCCCTCCCCCAAATTTCCCTCTATACAATCTATCTCTCCAGAAGTGCTTTTCTCTGCAACTGTTAGGCCCCCAAACCAAGAAAGACACATGGTGATTGTTCCAAGCTGGGTTCTTTATTGTACTGCACCTATAAATAGAAGTCTGCCAAACCGAAGTACATCATTATCTGCATCAACCATATGCTCTGAGACCTATTAGGGAGGGGCTGGCTTCACCCTCTTTCTCTCACACAAAGTATTTCGGACTACTACATTCCAAAAACATCAACACAGCACTTCCCTCAAAAATGCTAGCCATGAGTTAAGCAGCTCAGTTTTGTGACCTTAATTCATTCATTAGACTCTAGACTAGTTCCTGTTGCTTCTTGAAAAAGACTAGACCTTAATCAGTTTCGCACTGAAGGCTTTTGTTGTTAGGCCCATGAAACTTGGTTGTAAATGCACACACTGGTTGGAAAACGATTTAAAAAAAATTCTGTCATAATAGCGAATGCCATTAACCGAGGTAGTCATAAACAAGGAGTGGCTGTAATGTACAAATATTTGAATGTACATTTCTATCTTATCTTTCCAACAAGTCATGACAAGTAGGCGTCTGACTTTTGCTGCTGATTTCCATTTTATATTTCAACTTACGGCTAGTTTTAAGACCTATTTTCTTTATTTTCAGAAAAAGGCTTTCTCTTTCTGAAAAAGATTGAGGCTGTTACCAATATGAACCCCAAACTGACCATAGTTAAACAATTTTTTGCAAGTCGCCTTCCTATTGGTCAAAGAGGTTTACTAGGCCTTCTCACTGATTATTTCTATAGCTGTACAGCAGCCTGTTTCTGGTTAATATTTATATTTTTGCTACAGGCCTGGCGAACTAGCAAGCTATTAGGCTGGATTTCCAGATAATTCATGGCCATATTATTTCAGTTTAGGATGACACACAATACAGACTCTTCTGTGGAAAAATTACCGAACTCATCCTGTGGTATGAGTTAAGAACTAATCTAAATCTAACGGAAAGGCAAGGCACAACTGCTGAAATTTGGGGGGAAAGCAGAAAATTCACGCTTTGTCCTCTGGATGGCTTTGAAATCATGTCATCTTTCAGGAAGCAATTTCCTCTTCCCTTGTTTTCTCCCGCCCATACTAAATATATTGCTGGAAGGATTAGATACTGCCTTCATTAGCATTGCCCTTCTCTGACTAGAAGAAATATTTTCATGAATCACAATGTTTTGTTATTTGTCATCTGCGATGGCTATTAAGGAGCAGCATGCACAATTCTTAAGAGGCACAGATTGTCTGGTGTCTCTAACAATGAAACCATATCTCAATAAATACATATTATTTGGTAGCCCTTTTTTATTTTTTATTCAAAATCTGCCTTCTCTTTGCTGCTGTATCAACCAATCACAAAACAGCCTTACAAATTTAAAAAAGTATTTTTAGACTGGATCAAATCAAACAAAAAACAAAATAAATAAAAATACTAAAATACATAATAAAAGCAGAATTACAGCTCCTTTCATTAAATTATGAAATAATCACTGTATTAATTAATGAAGCATCTATACAAGATAGGAAGAAATTAGCCAGGAGGAAATATTACATATTTATTAGGTCCACTTTAGTAAAAATAAGGACTGGGTGAAATCCAACATTTATACAAGCAGCAGACAAGTATGCTCCATAAATACTTTGCAACTCCTAGCAATGCCTTATATTGTATTGAATCACATTATCCTAGCATATTATTCTAACAGCTCCATTATATTCCCTTGATCCTCCTAGCTTCTTTAGGCTTACAAGGCATGGTACATTTTGCTGAGCTTCAGGGAGGCAGAAGAACTGCATAAGCTCCTGCATCCTCCAGACAATTCAGACAATTTCTCCTTCTTGCTACCATCTGGCAAGGAATACATTCCAATGCTCCATAAGTCCCCCCAATGCTTTTTGACAGAGACAGGAGGAGCTGGGATATGTTCTGGGCATTAAAGTCCAAAATTTAACTTTGGCCTTTATGCAGAACATGCCATTGTGATGTTCAACAACAATTTTTGCATTGTTTATTTTGCTTAAGCTAATATTACTAGTGATTATATCCATATACTGTATTCTGTACACTTTCATGAAAGAAATGCTCACTACAACATGGTTAAACCTTGCTAAGCAACCACAATTGGACTGACAACTCCATCACTAAGCACAGCCATTGCTAAATGGAAAATTACATGACCACGACAGGCTTACATTACTTCCCATTCGATCGTTAAGTGAGACATCACATGATTGTGACTTTTGATTTTACTTCCAGATTCTCCATTAAGTCTGTTTGCCACAAGCCAGTTATGAAGCAGGCAAATGGCAATCATATGACTGCAGGACATTGTAACAGTCGTAAATATGAGGATTGATCACAAAACTGTTTGTTTTAACTTCAAACAGTTGCTAAATGAAATAGCCGGTAAGCGAAGACTACCTGTATTTCACATACTGTTCGGAAGAATAAAATGTTTCATTGATTCTTATTTGGTGATGCAGTTCATGCTTGGCACCCAAAAAATTCCAAATTCAACTCCAGATAAAGCTAGGAGAACCCCTCTCCAAAACTGCAGAAATTGCCACCAGTTATAGTCACTCTTAAGCTAAATGCCCAAAGATTGATGCTGCAGAAAAGACACATTTTTTATATCTGCCTTGTAGCTGTTGCCTTTATACTCTCTCCTCTTTTTCCCTAAAGAACACACAAATAGGTTCACATAGTACAAGGAGTCCTTTGGTTGACATCCAATGTAAGGGCAAACCCTAGATATGAATGGGCTGCCTATTTGGCAAATAGTGTTCTTCTTCCAGCCAATGAAGTGAAGATGTGCATTAATGCAAGCTGTTTTCAGTGGTTCCTGAAAGCATTGCTCAAGCACTTTGTCAGCTTGTAGAAGAACAACATCTGCCATTTTGATAACAGGCAGTCCACTTGTAAGTATGAGTTTCAGCTTAAATACAAATTTGGATCAAAGACAATAGGGTACAGAACTCATTCTCAACCCGGGACCACACTGTATACTAAATAAGCAGTTTGGTTTCATAAAGCCAGCTCTGAAGTTTGAAAACCATGGCTTATGATTTAGCATGTCATGCCAGCCTAGCTAGTGTAGTGCAGATCAACCTGTGATCCACGGAAGCTGAGGGTGTCCACAATGTCATCACAGGGGGTCCGTGAGGGCTTGAAGAAATGGCTTAAATCTTGAGTTAAGTCTTGAGGGTCCATGGCCACAAGAGGTATTTAAAGGGAGTCCATGGTGAAGGAAAGATTGAGAATCACGGCTGAAGATTATTCAGTAAGCCATGGTTAAATCAAGCATAGATTAGCATGTAGTGGAGTGGAAATTCAACTCAAGAATGTGATACACTAAGACTGATGATACTTTCAAGATCTCTAAGGAACCAAGTGTAACATCCTGCTTCTGTCACATAGCATCTTTAAACACTGCGCCTTCAGCTGGTCAAGAGAAGTTGACCAGCTTCTTGGAGAGTAACAATCATTTTCAACTCAAGCAATTTGAGATTGCCTAGCAATACTATTTATGTAGAAACAGTAAGATTCAGCACGAATGCTAATTACATTCCAGTCTCTGCTTGAAATGTCTACCCTTAACTGATGCCCCCAAGACCTCTCATTATGATTGCCATTATGGGTTGGATCAGATGAGTGATATGATCCAGCTGGGAAACTCACTAAAAATTAAGTGCCATCTCTCTTTGAGCAGTGTTTAGGTCCTCCAAGCAAAGAGATGAAGGTCTTCCAGCTTCATGTGCTTTGACAGAATTTTCAAAACTAGGCACATAGGCTGTATCAATAATACATTCCTGTCATTGAATATTTTATTAATTTGACTTCTGCTGCTTGCTGTTCCCATTTCAAGGCTGCCGGGTTGTTTCTAATTAAAATTTTATGTCATGAGAGAAAACTGCTCACTTCAGGGGAGAGTTTGCTATTCTTCCTCTCAACAACTAAAGCAAAAGGGGGCACTTCTGGCCACTGAAAATGGCTCCTAAGGACTGGATGGAAAATGAAGAGGACAATTGGGGCAAGGCAGGTTTTTTACAAGATTCTGAACTTTCAGTTACTACCACCTACCGGTACCCAGTTTTCAGCCAACATAACATACAGACATAAAATTTGCTTTCCTTGCTGCTGATCATTGTTTTGCTTCTATAATCTCAGTTCTAGCTAGGTGTGCAAGATGGAAATCCTGATTTTGGGTGCATAGGGTGTGTTAAACAATGTCAGTACTTAAACTCTCTGGCTTTGACACCTTCCCCTTTTTGAATGTCCCCAGCCAGGAAGAAACCATCTGCCAAGCACAGCGCTGGTGTAGTTAGCAGAAGGTTTGGACAGATGGCTAGATTTAACCATCGGCCCAAACTTGTACCTGCAAGCCAACTGATTAGCAGGCTTCCCCAGGTGTGGAATTTTGAAAGAACACTAAATCTGTGAGGTTTAAGCCATGTCGATGATATCAGCAACTGGCAGGTATTCCCAAATATGGGGTTCTGAGGCAGGGGAGTATCTGGTAAAGCAGGAGAGGTCTAATCTGACTCAACCAAGAAATATTACTGACAAATACAGTGTCCTTCCTCTGGCAACAGATCCCCCTCATCCTGTTGCCTTCCATGCGTCCTCAAAACCTCTTCTGGAGAGTTTGGAAGTCCATCAAGTAATGCTAGAGGATCCAAAGGAAGGGGGAGTCTGAATCTATTGCTTTCCTTTCTCCTTGCCAAGGGGAAGCATTCTTAGCTCTTTCTGATGAGAATTAAACTAGATTCCCTAATGTGCAAGTACTCCATACTAAGAAAAATCAGTTTTTTAAACGGTTATCAAATGGCTCTTATTAAAGGCCATTCCTCCCCAGTTTGCTTTTTAGCTTCTAAAAATGCCTTTTGCAATTCAACGTTATCCCGAGGAACCCATTTATTGTGCAGCCATTTTCGAGTGTCTTTTCCAAGACCCGCATGCTTATATACTTACGTTTTAGGAAATGCCACTGGATGTGGTTCAAGAACACGAGCTCACTGCCATAGCTTTTTTTTTGCAGCAATCAAACCCTTAGTGCTACACAACACTGCTATTAGGATTTAATGAGCTCAGTATTTTTAATAGTAGCCCTTTAACTGTAATGCAAAAGAACAACGCTATTTTAGATAGTTGCTATCATAAGATGAAATTCTACATTATAGTTTAGGAAATCAGGTCCTGGGGATCAATTTTATAATTTTAATTTAAAAAGGGCAGATTATAGAAATGTCTAAAGAATCTATACTGTAAAAAAAGCAAACTAATAAAATCAGACATTTTCTCCAGACAATTAAAAATAATATGGGGAGAAGAGAGATAGGTTGTATTGCGTCTTCTCAGTGTTGGGGATTTCAATCCCATCTATCCCAATCAGCACAGATAATGACAGTGATAAGTACACTCTAAAACACATGTGGGAAACTAAGTTATCTATGCTCGAGAGCATGAATGGCTTCGATTCACTTTTATGAAATCACAAAAAGTGTCATGGAAGATATCACAAAATTTAATGAAAAAAGGAAGCTGGAATAAAAAGGAAAATGAAAGTACTTAGACAAGGGATTGTAGAAATGGAAGAAAAGGATTATTCATTCCAATAAACAGTGTAAAATCTAATCAGTAGACCAACAAATTGGATTAAGATTGAAGTGAAAAAAAGGCAGCATGAGAAATTAATATATCACTGTACGAAATAAATGAAAACTGAACGGAACAATTTGATTTATGAAGTACAAATACATAGTTTCGTGACAGAGGTCAGCAGAAATATTTTAAAAATGGGTTGTCTGAAACCCAATACAAAATTTCCAGAATTTGAAGAACTATCCGAGCTACTAAGTAATAATTTTGAACCACTTCTTACCACACCCAGCCAGGTGGCAGAATTTAGCCAACGCACTGATGATGTTACCAAATTTGGGTAATGAAACATCTGCAAGAAAACAATCAAGCTCAGGCAGGAACACCAAAGATTCCCTCATTTCAACCCTGTGCTACAAATATTGTCCTTTATTGGAATTTAGTCAATCTTGACTGGTCTCAAGAAGCCATATAGAATTGGACCTGCTTAATTAGTACACTTGGCTGGAATACGTTCAGAAATACCAGAACTATAAACTGCATTAGGAAATTCAACAAACATCTTAGAAGAAGGCAACAGCAAGTCTGCATTGATTACACCCCAAAATGTCTATTAAAACACTAAGAGGCAAGCCAGGTTTGAGAGAGTTTTTACTGTTTATCCTGTCTGCATTTGCTTATATATGCATATGCACACCCACACACAAACACATACCCACACAAAGAAGGAGTTCAGACAAGACACTATTCACCAATTAAATAAAAACTTGGCTTTAGTGAAGCCCTTACTCTAGTGTTAGAATTCCACAAGCAGTAATATTTGAGTAGGAATGGGGCTATAAAAATGAGGTGACTACTACTGGCATTGCTTCTTTACTGGTGATGTAAGTTAAACATACAAATGATGATTCATTACCAAATTCCCATCCCCCCCAGCTTAACAACACAGGATTTTAACCAACTTTGGAATCTCAGCAAATGCACAGGTGTGTAAAAAAGCCAAGTTACAAGAATTCTGCTACTCTAGGGCCAAAGGAATAGCAACAATATCCCCAGCAATTTAATTCTGTAGCTTATTCATGCACCATCAAGTTTATGTTTTAGCAGCTCACAGAACAAAATATGTTCCCCCTTAATTATGGCTTCATAGAAAACATCTGTATATGAGATATGGGAAGATCATTTGTAGTATTTAAGAAGAAAGTGATAACTTACCAAAATTGTTTATTTGTGATGAAGTAATTTCCTTATATGAAATTTCTTTTCCTTGATCTATTTTTTCTTTTCTGCACTTTATTTTTTATATTTTTCCCCTTTTATTAGGTTTTATCTTTATAATTGTAATGTTTAATAAAATGACCATAAAAATCTATGTACCTAGAGGAAAAAGTGATACTATGTTTCCCTGGAAAACAGAATCTAGGCAGTTCCTGGTAATAGAATGAAGCAATGTAAAATTGGGTTTGCTCATGCTGAGATGAAAGGCAAAATGGAAGACACCCTGGACTCAGTAGATCAGAGGTGGAAAAAACAAAGGCAATCTTCACTCAACATGATGGAGGTGGGCAAATTCTATTGTTCAAGAAATGGCCTGTTTCATTCTGAACACCAGGAATTATTGCTGGCTCAAAGATTAACTTTCCCCTTAAATAATGGAATTGGCAGAGTTTGAAGAAAGAAAGCAATATTTTAGAGCTCTCCCTAACAAAATATTTTACATAGTGCTAATGCTAAGCCACTTTTTTGTTTAACCATAGTTTACAGAATAAAACATAATTAACTGGTTTTACATAATAAAGCATCCAAGGTATTTTACAAACCATAATGTTTGCATTCATGTACCACATTAAGCAACAAGCAAATTATCATTTGGTTTACTATGATGTGTCAAACTAGTTGTTGCACAACAGATTTATTATACAGCACATTGTATAAGGAACTATGTTTCACTATTCTTTTGCTGCAGCATTTTAATGTAAATAGCGTCCTGGGAAAAGTTATTCAAATAAAGTTATGAGAGCATTCAATCACTACGACTGGCTATCTTGTTGCTCTCAGGTGTAACCTGACTTCTCCAAAAAGACAGCTAAGTTTAAATGCAGAATCACATACTGGCCAGGAATGTATTTTTCACTAAGCTGGTCCCTTGGAGAGGGGGAAGCTGGTAAATTCTAGACTGTGGATGAGAGAGGTAGAAAAGAAAAAAAACAACAACCTAGGTTTGGTTCTTGCAACAAAGGCCTCACTATGACAGGGCAGTTTACATCTACTAGGCCCCAGAATCCTTTTCAGCCAATCTGCTTGGAGGGTACTCTATATACTCATGTGGTTTTAGCAGCATTAGCCAATCTTGGTGGATCTGGATCAGAAGATTCTGGTTGTTTCTAGATGACTGAATGCTCTCTCCTGGTGGAATTTCCTGCCAACTAGTTTTAAGAAGCATTACATAAGGCTGTGCTTACATTTTTATGTAAAGAACATGTGCCCTTCTGGTGCTCTCGGCCCAAAATGCTATTTATAGACTCCTGGAATCATGCTGGTATACTTACAGACTCCAGAATACATTAGAAACCAGAATATTTCATTCATCTTTGCTTCATCCTCCAACTGCCTTCTCCAGAAAAATAAAGGGAAGGAAAACAAGAGCATCTTAGTGAAAAAGACATTTGAAATTGAACATCCTTCAATGCAGATTCTTTTCAGAGTGAAAGCATCTTCCTCTCTGCTTCTCAGATTGCATAATTTTGTTTTTCAGTTTTGCCTAAAGAGCTTACAGTTCAATCCTGAAAGCATTTGCTGTGGGCTTGACTCCTGTTACCAGAGTTTTCACATTTACAACACAAAGTTATTGATTACCTCAGTTCTTAACATGCTGATAATCACACAATAGATTAGTAAGCATTTACCACTGATATTACTATTGCCACATTGAGGTCCTGAAGGAAAAATACAACATAAATCTAACAAATAAGTATTGCTGCTCAGTACAGATATAAGCAAGAGGTTTGGAAACATCCCTCTTAAAATTATGAAATTTAAAAACTTTTATAGGAAGTCATTTAACTTTTTTGAGCATAGGTACGTGAGATTCAGGATAGGAATTAAAAGATATTTGACATTAAAGTATTGTGTCAATGTTGTCTATTATTATTATTATTATTATTATTATTATTATTATTATTATTATTATTATTATTATGTTTGTTTTAAATCAATGTTCAATATCCAGAGCTGCAATTATGGAATTTGTAGCTATATAAATCAATATAAGAAATATATCAAGGACTGACTTTGCTTAGTGTTCTAGAATCTAGATCAGTCAAAGCTGATTGGCAAATATAAAACTGGAGGCCCCACTAAATTGAGGATTATGATCCACTATAACTCACAAAAACACTATTTTCTATTAAAATGTACATAAATAGGTTGAAAAATATTTGAGTTAGTGTAAGGTACATTTTGTGCACCTGCTTTTTACAATCAGACTTTCTATAGGATAGACTTTCTATAGCCTGAAAATCATCAATTGCTTTTCGAGCTCTTCAGATACGTATCGGAATGTCCACAAACAAGCCGGCATGGCTTTTAACTAGATTCTTATTTAACCAAAGATACCAGATAAACTATTACTTGTTTAGAATAATCTGTATTTCCATCTGCACACTCCTTTCTTTTCTCAGTATTAACATTTTCAACATCACCTTCCTGAATGTCCCAGGATTGTGAATAAATAAACTGTGAGAAAATAAAATAAAAACATTTTAATAATGAATCATTACAGTCTGTTCCATTGACAACTTTGGAAGACAATTATGTTGGGAACTTAGCTAAACTGGACATTCCGGGTTAGCTGTGTCATTAATGGATGCTTAGGTGTTCTCTCCTCTCTCTCTCTCTCTCTCTGAATTTGTCTGAATATGGTCTAATTAACAAACGCCAATTGTATAATTTATGAATTATAATTTATGAATCTTCTCCCCAGTATATGTTGCCATTTTAGTAAGTTATGCTTTTTTTTTCTTCCATTCAATTGTGCCCAATTCTCAGAGACTACCCAGACAATTCCCTGAAGTTTTTCCTAGGGCTGAGAGAAATGACTGGCCAAGTTTACCCAGCTGGCTTTTTGCCCAACGGGAGAGTCGAACCCATGGCCTCCAGTTTCTAACCTGGTGCCTTAACCTCTACACCAATTAGCTTTCTAAATCATGCTGTTTCCACTTAAATTCCATTACATCTGTTGCAGTTCATGTGAGGCAAATTAGCCTATCCTCAACTGGCCTATATCAGATGTCAACCAGCCTATAGCTTTTCTGGATGTCATCCTTCAGCTACTTTTCTATTCTGATTCATTTATGTTTCCAGCAAAACTAGTTCAGAATAAAGCCCTTTTCCCTGGGTTAAAGAGCAGCTGAAAAATGAGGTCCAGGGAAAGGAAGATTTTTCCAAGTATTGGCTGAAACCGACCACAAGCCATTCCTCTTAAAATTCTGGTATAAAATAGAAGATGTGTGAAAATAAACCATTTTCCGGTGTGTAAAATTATATGGAAAAAGGAGCAATAACTAAAAATTACATGTCTGAGCAGACACATTTTATGGCAGATGACATTGAAAGGAAGAAAAATTAAACAGCAAACGTAAAGCTACATTTCTGCATACTTTTGAAGTGTTTAATGATTTAAAACTGCATTGTTGTTTTCATCAAAATTTGAGGATGGATTCCACACTGTAGCTTCAATAGCATCAGGCAAAATAGCATTTGCCCCAAAATGAAGGAACAACATTCATTCTAGGATGAAGATAAATTTAAGAAGGAGCAGGACTCCACAAATATCTCCCATACAAAAAAGGTAATTGAGATTAATGCTCCAAAGATTACAATCTCCTTACCTGTTTGAAGAATACATTTCTCTAATATGCTCATTACGGTGTACCATGAATAAAACCTCCTTTATGGAAGTTTTCAAGAACACAATGTCTGTCTGATTGGATGAGATGCTGTTTGTACGTGCATGTTTAAGGGAGGGGATGTTCAATTCCTTAGTTGTTTTATAATCTTTCTAGGCAGATTTAGATCTCATCACATAACCATTTCACTGGAAGAACATGAGCCATTCCAAATAAATCCAGACCTTTTCTAGTCTAAAGTTCCTTGGAAAAAAACAGCCTGCTTAAAATGATAACAAATGCATTTCATTCTGAGTCTTTCCAATACACTCGGTGGGAAAAAGCATTCTGAGTGCCAAGTCTATTTTTTTGCAGTAGCCATGGCTGTACAAGCTGTTAAAAGGTGGACATTCAACTCTTTAAGAGAAACCTTTCTCTTTATTGCATTCAGGTTGGAAGGGCAGTCATCAGGCTCCAAGACGTAGCTGCTTCTAGAGGGAAGGTGAGTTACAGAAGAAGACACAGTGATGTCCGAGAAGCAGGTTAGCCGCTGTCACACGCACAGTGGGGACATAGCAGCACAATGTGCGTTAGTCAGTGGCTCACCTGCTTCTGGAGAATTAACCAAACAGGCATCAGCTTCTAGGGTACCAATGACAGGCAATCATCCCATCTCACCCCACCTCACCCTCTATTTGAGCACCTGAAATAAAAACATGTATCAGCAGGATCACACTGTCCCTATTAACTGCTTGTCTGCATTATTTCAGATATTCAGACCTGATCCTAAATGATCTCAAGGCAGTTTCCTTTTCAGTCTCCTTGTCCTTTCCAAGTCGTATAACACAATCGCAAAACAGCAGAACTTTCTGCCACAGCCTTACGTTCTCCTATGCCTTCCAGATCTGCAATTCTCCCTCCCTATTGCTCAGATAATATAGCCATTGGATTTGAGTTGGGGAGCATGGAACTGTAGACTAACATAACAGGAGAGCAGAAGAGCGCTTTATATGTATCCTCAGCTCTGTAAAATGCAAACCCACTCTTTAAATATATATTTAAGGGACCTTCCTCTCCATCACCACTCATAGCCAAGGCAAAATTGCTTGGGAAAATACTGTATCTACATTACCCCAAGTGTTTCAGAGAGGCAAGAAATGCTATTGGGGGGGGGGCAACCCGTTGCTATAAGTCCCGTCTCCCTCTGGAGAACAATTCACCCACTTGTCAGAGTAGCAACAAAATTCCCATTGATTTTAGCAGAATGAATCGGATCTTTGGTCCTGCAGAGATTTCCTTCGGGTATACAGCACCATACTCCATCCACGGGATTTGTCCTACATTATAAGCCAACTCTTGTTTATCACTTTCAAACCCGCAGTTCAACAAGTCGTTTTGCAACATCCTCCAGGAGCAAAAAAAAAAAAAAGCTTCTGTTTCCTTCTCTAAGCGATCCTTACTTCAGAGGGGTTTTCAAGGCAGACCGGATAAACTTTTCCAGCGATTAAGGCCAACTTGCTGGTTCCTGGTCAAAAAGCATCACTCACGATTTGCACTTTTCAGGACGCCGCGGGCAACGCGCTAAAAATAAAAAAAAAGCAAATCACCCAACCGAAAAGTCCAAGAGGCGGCGAGCGCTCTTTTTTTTTTTTACCTTGCCCGGGTGAAGCCAGGTCTGTCAGTGACCTCGCTCGAACCCACCGACTCCGCGTCCTCGGCGAAATGTCCGGAGATGTCACTCGAGCCAAGTTCCGACGACCACCACCACCACCACCCCCGCGCGCGCGCCTTTTGGAGGAGTTGCCCGCACGCAACTCCCTCGTCCGAGCGACCCCGCTTCAGAAAGAACGGACTTTCCTCTAATTGCGCCCATTCGCCAGTCGAGACGCGGCCGGATATCCCGACGTTCGCTCTCCACGGAGTTCTCCGAAGTACCTGAACTTTGCAAAGCGCTTGCCGGGAGCTGACCGGTCCGGCTTCGGCGCTCTCCTTCCACAGCGCCAGCTTCCGGGACTCTAGCCCGCAGGGACCATTTTCCGTTTCCAGCTGGCGAGGAAGAAGGCGGTGGCGACCTCTTCTTCTCTCTGCGCTCCCTAAGCCAGTCAGCCCAGCCCGGCGCGGCGCGGCGCGGCTCAGACCAACCCATGCCTCGACCCACTGCAGCCGTGCAACCTGCTTTCCCTTTGGCTCCTCCACCCCGCCCTAACTTCATGCAAATCGAGCCGGTGACGTGACGCTCCCATCGCCCAATGGGAGCTGCGCCCGGCTACCCGGCAGTCGCGGCCCTCCGAGGGGCTGGCCAATCTACGGGATCCTCTCCGTGCCGGGGGGCCAGGCAACTCCCTCCGTCCCTTCCCCTACGAGTTACAGCGCGGGGTGCGGCGCGTTCGTTTCTGCACGTCCTTACTTTAGGGAGGAACCAACTGTACTTGCCCGAGCTTCAGACCCGCGCTCCCGCCTCCCTTTCCCCCGTTAATGGTTGCCGCTAGCCAACCTCCTTTTTCGTTGGGGACGGGTTTTCACGCCAGGGTGAGTCTCGGGACTCTGTGCGTTGCTTTTTGAGGCGCGTGCTTCGGCTCGCCGCCGCCTCTCCCCTTTCGGGGCGGGAGGATAGTCAATGGTACAGCCCGGCTTGGGCTTTGCCATGAGGACAGTGTCAGTGTGCACGTAGCAAGCGCAGAAGCGGCAGAAGGACGGGTCCCAAGCGACGCGCGGGGCCGACGGGGCGGGCGCGGGCGCGCCCCTGGATGTTCCCCGGACGGCCGCCGAGGCAGCTGCTGTTTGCAGCTGGCGCGCGCTGTCCTCAAAAGGCTCTTTGAGCTCCGGCGCCGAACCTTCCTTGGCCCCGTTCTAAGGAGGAAAGGGGGAGAAGGAAAAGGAATCCCGCCCCGCTCTTTTTTACCTCATTTGCTTTTTTTCTTTTTTTGTTAAGGCTGCGCGCGCGCGCGCGTGTGTGCGTGCAAAAAGCTCCAGGGACCTGGTTATCTTTAGTACTGGAACAGGACATTCAGGACGCTGCAAATCTTGCATGCTGCCTGGGATGGTGCGCTTCCTGGGCACCCCACCTGAGTCTCCTACTTTACACGTTGGCGAGCCTTGTAGCTTCCAGACAAATTCTTAGCTGGCCTTTGTAAACAAATAACACTTATATCATCAGAGAAGATCCAGTTAGGACTACTGAAAAAAAAAGCCCACCGAACAAATCCTTCTGGAACTCTTTTACTTCCCTTTGTTACAAAGATTTCCAAAAGGGTGTAAAAAGATGGATATAAATATACGTCAGAGCATGACTTTGGTGAGAAATCCATTATAATGGTGGTTTAATCTACCATAAGAAAGGCCGAGCGCCAAAGAATTGAGGCCTTTGAGCTATGGTGCTGGAGAAGACTCCTGTGGAGTCCCTTGGACTGCAAGGCGATCAAACCGGTCAGTCCTAGAGGAGATCAACCCTGACTGCTCTTTAGAAGGCCAGATCCTGAAGCTAAAACTCAAAATACTTTGGCCACCTAATGAGAAGGAAGGACTCACTGGAGAAGAGCCTAATGCTGGGAAAGATTGAGGGCAAGAGAAGAAGGGGACGACAGAGAATGAGGTGGCTGGATGGAGTCACTGAAGCAGTAGGCCTAGATGGACTCCAGAAGATGGTAGAGGACAGGAAGGCCTGGAGGAACATTGTCCATAGGGTCGCGATGGGTCGGACACGACTTCGCAGCTAACAACAACAAAAATCTACGAAACCATTCTTAAGTTTATTATATTCCGGGATTTATCCTGTGGCATACTGCACAGTTGTCTATGCAAATTAACTTAAGCATACTTGTGCACATTTATATAACTTCTAGACTATGTGTCTCTTGGTTCACCACATGAAATCAACGATCCTCACATATGAACAAAAATGACAATGGACCATGTGTTCTAGTGGTCCTTCAAATTATTTGTATAATTTGTCATTTTATAATGCAGTTTTCAGAATGGGAACACTGCACTACCATTGTGCTGCTTGCTCATGCAGAAATAACACACAGTATTTAAATAAACATACAAATAAATAAATGTAAAATCTTTAGGAGGAATAATGCATCCAGCACTTCTGTTTTGGCCCTGCTCTTAAGGAAGAGCTTGCTGCATTTTTTTTACTTCAACCCACCTAGGTTGGGTCTGCCACCTTGACAACTTTAAGACTTGTGGACTTCAGCTCCCAGAATTGCTCAGCCAGCTATTCTGGGAGTTGAAGTCCACAATTCTTAAAGTTGTTAAGGTGGCAGACCCCTGACCTAGGTGCTGCCTTCCTATGGGCCTATTGCATGCAGAAACCTTTATTGACTTGTCCCTTTCCTTCATTGCTGGATGATAACAAAAGGCATGCTGGGCCTGTCTGTCCTTGCAGTTCACATTAGCATAGGAATGTTCTGGCAACACCAGTATTCCTTACTGAACACAGGACATTGGTTTATCTCATTCAACAGCCTTACACAGATTCTTAATATTCAGGAAAATAACTGGTTCTTCCTGCTTTGTTCGACATTAAACATAGGGTTTAAACTTTATAGTGCTTCTGTGCACCTTTAGAGAGGTATGATCATGTAACCAGGCCATCCTTGGTCAGACTGGTGCATTTCCTGAAAGCAGTCTAGCTTAGTTTAGCAAAATCAGGTCTGCACCTTACCAGCAAATCAATACAGGAAGGGCTGAAGTATGCTAAAATTCCTAGTGAAGAAAGGCTCCAACTCACTAATCTTGCAAAAAAGGTCACTGTAAGTACTCAAGACACTATATAGTAGATTCAACAGGAAAATAGGCAGAAAATTGTGTCTTTCATATAAATACTACAATAAACCACAAGTACATGGGGATCTCTCTCTGACATACTTCATGAGCTGGGCTAAATCGGGTAGGCAACCATAGCTTATAAGATACATGAATGTTGCCAACTCCATATTGGCAGTCCCTATAATATTTCAAATAGCCTAAATCCAGGCCAAAATATCCATGGTACACCTCTGCTGGGCTAGCATCCATTTTGTTTTATTTTTTATGTATTTTATCCCACTTATAAAAAAATCAAGATAGCAAACATATCTAATACTCCTTCCTCCTCCTACTTTTCCCCACAACAAGAAACCTGTGAGGTGTGTTGGGCTTAGAATGATTGGCCCAAAATCACACAGCCAGCTTTCATGCCTATGGTGGGATTAGAACTCATGGCCTCCTAGTTTCTAGTCTGGTGCTTTAACCATTAGACCAGTCTAGTCTGTTTTACTTAAATATTTTATATTACATATTCAATATTACTACTATTCAGTTTTCCCACCTTCCCCCAAAATGGGAGGAAAATTTAGCTTTGCTTCCTCTGGGATATCATTGTTATGACCTGCATGGCCTTTAAAGACTTTTTAAATATGTATACATGTTGATTTCTCCCTCTCCTGACAAAGCTTGCCCTTGAAGGAGCCCGCATGCATGAACAAAAATTCAACTGCTTTTCTCTTTAATATCTGTGGATAAAATCCTATGAGAACAGGATTTGTTTGCAATTTGGTATTCTCTGAATTTCAATCAGATCCAATGTTGAGATCCCTTTTAAAACTCAATAGATTAAACTTTATTTGTCTTCATGTGACTCACTAAAACTTTACAGCCAGGCAATAAAACAGAGCACTTCATGATGGTGTTTACGTGGAAAATGTGTCTGTAGTTCTAATTACCCCAGTGTTTAGCTGTGCGTGACATACAGAGAAGAGGACACTGGAGTTTGGAGTAGATTCAAATCCATTCTGTGAAGACAAAGGGAGTGATCATCCAGGTCAAAGTCAGAGATTACAGATATCACAGTCAAGAAATTATCATGATTCCCACTATAAGAAATGTGACACTTGTTCTATAGAATAGATTATTTTAGTCCATAAAAAAACTTCACATTATTAAATAAATTAAGCAAGTTATTTAGAAAGTGTTTCCATCGTTGACTTTTTAGGAAACAAATATTTTGTGACTTTGGAGGATCCCTATGGAAAAATGATCCAAAGGTATATGAGCTTTTTCTTAGACAGCTGAACTACCTCTTTCCTACCTACGTTGTAAAGTTAGAGAATACTTAACTTCCTCACTTCCCCCCCCCCAAAAAAGTGGAAAAGACATTGACATGATGAAGATACATGGAGAAGCTGAGGTAGGATTTCCCCCCCCCTCCAATTTCACTTTTTGGGGTTGATTAAAAGTTTAAAAAAACCAAGTGTAACAACTTTTTAAGAGTTGCTAATTCTTAATCCATCTAATTATTCATTATCCATTAAACATCAGCAGAAAATAATTCTACAGTTGTTTAAAGGTTTTGGGAGATTCAGTGGACCCTAAAAAAGAGAGTTGGGGACCACAAGGGGCAATTATCCTGGAGCTTGAGCAATGCTTTCTCTTTTTAATAATAATGTTTTCCTGGCAATGTAGCTCTCAGCTTTCTATATTTTGGGGGAATTAAATACTATAATCCTTTATTCTAGAGAATGCATTTGTCCAAACCAGAAATGTACGTGCTATACTGATGTGCATGTCCATTTTTAGAGATTCACCAAGGCCTATGAGTAATATTTTATATTGCTGAGAATGACATTAGCTATTAACAGTTGTTGCCTTGCCTTTCATGTACCTTACTAGTACAATTTACTATAAATTATTTAAAGCATCGGGAAAACAGTAAGCTAAAAACTATATCTGCTAACTAGTACAATATTCTATCTAAAAAAAACAAAAACAAATCCTCAATATGACACCAAAGTTGCCTATTTTTTAAGATTGTAGATATGTCTGGGATTTTGAAAAGTTTTATTCAAATGAGTTGCTAAGGGAGGTGTGTGGTCAATCCCAAAATATTGAGCACAGCCTAGTCTGGGCTATCAGTCAGTCCTCTGACTTTTAGTTCATTTTCGGGGTTCCCTTCAAAGTATTTGTATTACCTTTGCATTTCTGCTAACTGTATGGAAGTGTTTGCCATTGTCTTATTGTGAATATTTCCAATTTAGTTTCAGCCCTGGGATATCTTGGTGGTCTCCTATCAAAGATTAATCATACCCAACTTTGCATGGTTAGTGAGGTAGCTGTTGCTATTATGTCGTGGGCTCTGATGAGCAGGAACGAGAACACACAGATGAGCACAGACAAACTCATACTTTATTTAAGCAGAAACTGTACTGAGAGATTGGAGTCACCCTGCTTCAATATATAGCCAGGCCCTATGGTATTAACCAATCGGATTGAAGCTATACTTGCCGCCCAAAGTTGACCGATGGCAGGACCCGAGACATCCTGTCTTGGTTGCTGGAGTGTGGTGATATTCCAAAAGCCCAGTACATAACAGTTGCTATCTGCAGTGACTCTGCCATTTTTAAGAAAAGGTGCAACAGAGAACATTTCAGCCAAGGTGCCCCTTCTATGGAATGGTCTCCCTGGGAGGTTTGCTTAGCATTTCTGGATCAAAAACAGGGAGGGATGATAACGTAGACTTCTCAAGCTCTAGGCTGATTCTGCAAATCACAGGGCCTTCTTTTCCTGCATTTTACAATGAACTGTTGTGTTTTGCAGCAAGAAAAACAATGATCTCCTTTTTTAAAAAATCTTGGAGTGCTTACAAATGACATCTGTGTAGCCATTTTTTCCATAGTGTTTTGTTTTCTCCTGAACACCCAATATGTCTGTTTCCTCACTCTTCTTGCTTCAGCTCACTCTTGAAGATGTCAGAAAGGGATAGCTGACATGCGCAAGTACACCATGCTTAGCTGTATTTAGTATCATTGGGGAAATGCACTCTCTTTTTGTAATGATTTTGACAGGGAAGCATTCTCAGAAGCACGATTTGTGCTGTCTGTAGAAAGGAAAGGTTGCTCTATACATGTTCAAATTTTCTTGTATTCTTTTTTTTCACCCATACCGTCTTAACTAGGTTTTCTGACAAACAACTCTGTCCAATGCTATTCAGATAATCTGATTTTGTACGTAGAAGGCCCTAGGTTCAGTTCCAGGTAGTGCTGAAAATCTTGATAAGATGATGGAATTATTATATTGCAGATTTATCAGATTATTTATTTTTTATTTATCAGATTATATTGCAGATTCTACTATGAAGCTGGAACCTATGTTTGAACCAGCTGAACTAATGAATTGCTGAGAATGTTTACACCGAATTAGATTCTAATCTGGACCACAGAAGTTACAATTGCTCTGGTTCCTATAAATCCATAGGATAAAAACTTTATCAGAATATTTCTTTCAATAAAAAGGGTAATTGCTGGGGCGTGTTGGCCTCTCCTTTGAAAAACAAACGTGAGGATGGCACACCTAATTTATTCACAGTGTTGCTTTAGGTACCAAAACATAATCCTTTTCTTTCTCTTTCTCTTTCCCTCTCCCAATTACTGTTTAATCTTATAGGCTGGGCAGCTATTACAAAGGACTGGGATGAAGCATTCCAATAACAATATCAGAGAAAATGTATCATAATACATTTTAATAATAACTTTATTATGCTCCAATCCTCCATATTGAAAGAGTTGTCTTTCTTTTAATTAAGCCATTTTCTTTCCCAGTCTTTTATTAATTCTTAAAAGATTGTGTTGTAGAAGTAAAATACAAATCTAATAAAGAAAAAAAGAGAAGTAAAGAGAAAAGAAAGAAAAAAGATAGTAAAGTGCAAAGGAAAAAAACCCCAAATAAGATCTCCAGCCTTTTCAACAGATATTAACAAACCCATCATCTCCCCTTCCTCATAACTATTCCAGAAATCCAATCTTTTCCCCCAAATCTGAGGACTTCTAAATACCCTGGACTGCAATATATCCTTTTCTAGGCAAGGTTTTTTTTAGACTTTTTCACTATTGCCTCATTCCCAGTGCTGGGAGAAAGTGACTGGCCTAAGGTTATCCAGCTGGCTTTATGTCTAAGGAGGACTAGAATCTCCCAATCACTTTCCCTCAGTCCTGGGAAGGAAGCAATGGCAAACTACATTGGAAAAACCTTGCCCAGAAAAGTGCAGGGATTTGTTCTATGAAATGGACATGACTGAATAGAAGAACGAACACACACACACACCTCAAGGCAAATAGCAGCTTGGATAAATAATTAGGAAACCGTGGTGTGAAGGACAAAGTCTCTTTCATATCTAGCATTGCAATTCCTGCCTGATTTAGAGGGAACAGCTAAAGCAGCTCTTATCTTTGAGGGTGGGTGAAGGAGAGACAGTTCTGAGGAATAGTGATTGCTTTATTTATTTTTTATCTGGGAGGGCACTAATATCAACTGATACACAGCAAATGGGAAGCTTATCCTTCCCTGCTTGCAGAAGTGCTTGATTCCCACTTCAGACACATTCATCAATTGGCAATCCTACATTTAGGATATCCTCAATCTTTCAGTTAAGCATCCTTTCCCTATAAGACCCAGAATAACCCTAAATTATTTATCAATTTTTCTGGCAATGGTAGGCCACCAGCTTGATACGGAGCAGGTTATTAATGGCTTGAAGACTGCCGTTTTGTTCAGAGTCAAATGTAGCATAATCCCATTTCTTGGGGAACTATTTGATCAGCTGAACAATCATTACCACAAAAGTCACACTGTACAATAAGTGGATACTGTATACTTGGATTTCTGAGCCATTCTTTCTAAAAGCTCAGAAAGATAAACCACTACAAAACAAGTGGTGAGTTTCGCTTCTCCTTTTCTCAGGGTGCTTTAAAAAGGAGAAATCCAGAGAGAGAAATATTGTGCCTTCTCACAAAAGAGGAACCTACGATTAGAACTGCAGTATAACTTCTAGCTGAAAATAAGCCTGTCTGATTGGAAGTAAATATATGTATAACTGTGCTGTAAAATGACTGGCAGGAAAGATGAGGAAGGGTTATAAAATTATGCAGGTTAGGATGAAAGGCAGCAAGCTTTTCCTCATAATTATAAAACCCTACCTTGGCTGGAAAGAAAGCATTTCCTCTTAACACGCAAGTAAATGAATGGGTTTCACTGCCAGCATGTGCGCGGAGGGCTGCCTGGTTTTATGGTCTGAGCCATAAAACCGGATCAAGCCAAATTGATGTACTGTACTCTTGGCAGCATCCGATAGCAGCTTGATTCATCTATACTCTTCTAGAACCGTGGTTTATTCAACAAAGTGCCACTAAGCGACGTAACCTTTCCCCCTTTGGACCGCGTTCTTTCCATCTCCAAACGCGTTTCTATCTCGCTGAGCTATTTTGGAGCTTTACACCCGGGTAGGTTCCTGTTTGCGTTAGCGACGTAATCCTTATAATCCCGAACGCCCTAGCGAGAGAATAACCCTGGCGTGCAGCCCTGTCCCCCGGTTCCGCGGGGTTTAACACGCACGGCTCGCTCTTGTCAGACTGCAGCGTGTTGGGTCACGGGAGGGGTAATGCAGAGACCTCTTGTGGTGGAATGCTTGCTCGTTTCTTCTTTTGGAGGAAAACGTTCAGACGTTCGCAGGACCGGACGAGAGGGAGCCCTTAAACTAAGAGAAGATCCAGTGGCATCTTACAAGGCAACTTTATTTGACTCAGTGCTACTAATTAGCTAGTAATGTTAATTAAGACTTAACTGTTGTGTTTTAGCTTTTAGCAGAACAAATAGTCCCTCACTTAACTGCTTCAAAGAATCCCAAGAAACTCCATACTCTTGTCTTGAGCTCAGCGCGTTTGGACTGAGTTGTCTTCCCTTTTCCAGTTAACCCATCTAGATACGCGCCTGTCTAAACCATCATGCAATTTGCTTGCTTTTGACTGAGTTTGCTGTGTGAACTCGACTATTAGTTTATTAATCGTGCTTTGTAAGAACTGGGTTCATACAAGCCGATATAAGAGCGTACGGTAGTGCATTTAAACCAGCTAATTGTATTTTATTTCATAAACCATGGTTAAATCATAGGCTATGCAAGATGATATATGAATCTTAATATTCATTTGAAAATCGGGACGTTTTAACTTTCTATCCAAATCATTAACAGGATTTTATTTTCTTGTAACTTATAAGAGGGGTTTTCGACCTTTCTATCTTTGCGGGGAAAATTGTGTTGCTCAAATTAAATGATCTGTAAGCATCACACTGATTTATTTCTTGAACATGTATGCACAAGAGCGGGCTGTCCGAAGGACCAGAACCTGTGTTCGCCTTTGCAGCTGGACCAAAATAAAACGCTCCGAACAACGTGCAAAGTCCACAGAAAAGAAATCGCGCTTCCTTTTAGACTGAACACAGCTATCCCTATCAGAAGGTAAAAAAAAAGCTGGATGCCTCCAGTTAAAAAGATCGCTGAAGACCTGCTTGACAGCAGCTGCCGATTACAGTAAAAAGTTAATAAACCAGAGAAGGTCGAGAATAAAGCAACTCGGTAAACGCCACGGCAGCGATCCTATGGGTGCGTGCTCTATAGCCAACTTCACGCTGAGATCGTATCCTGAACATCTGCGGCGGGACCAGATTGGAAAGCGCAGCTTTAACGCGAATCTATCTTCCTTCGGAATTGGTGCAGCCGGAACAATGATCCACGCCAGCGAAAACCTCGGGCGAGCGCTATGCTTTAAATAACAGGGGTCTTCAAACTTGGCCCTTTTATGACTTGTGGACTTCAACTCCCAGAATTCCTCAGCCAGCCATGCTGGCTGAGGAATTCTGGGAGTTGAAGTCCACAAGTCATAAAAGGGCCAAGTTTGAAGACCCCCCTGCTTTAAAACGCTCTTCTCCACCCCCGAAAGGAATGGAAGACTCCTATGCTGTCTCTCCCTCGCCTCTGGCGGATTAAGTAATGTTATCCGGAAGAGATTCCATCCTCTTCCGGGTCGGTGCTGCATTGGAGGCGTTCTTGGCCTTCCAGGAGGCCCAGATCCCCGTCGTTTCGGTTCCTTCCGGGATCTTGGTTTACAAACGGTACCAACGGTAACGGACGCCCCTGCCCGCTCTCCGTCCGCTTGGCGACATTATTCCGCGGGCTCGCCTCCTGGCAGGTGAGTGGAAGTTAGCCGTCCGGGTAGTGTTGAATTAGTGCCCCCCATCCCACCCCCGGATGCGATCCTCCCGCTGCCCAGGATGGAAAGCGGCCAGGCAGCTCGAAATTAAAAGAGGCCGGAAGGTCCCTTATGTACAGAGGCGCTTTCGATCGAGTCCTCTCTACAACCGGCGAGGATCCTGTGGCGTTGCAGTCTGCGGCTGCTGGCACAGGAAGAAGCTGCTGATCGGGGGGTATCTGCGGGGTCCTGCGAGAACATCCCTTTCCGTGTTGTTGCATTGCATTGGCTACCCGTGTTTCTGAGCCTGGTTGTAGCCTGGAGCTCGGGCGAAAGGCCCCTTTCTCTCCGCGGTTTCCTCTTGGGCAGGGGTAGGAAACCTCGGCTCTTTTATGACTCGTGGACTTCAACTCCCAGAATTCCTGAGCCAGCTATGCTGGCTCAGGAATTCTGGGAGTTGAAGTCCACGAGTCATAAAAGAGCCGAGGTTGCCTACCCCTGCTCTTGGGCCATGTTTTCGTCTTGCACTCCGTTGACGTGGCCGCGACGCTTGGGCTCTGCGTGGTTTTCGCTCGGCTACTCAGGCGGCGGGACTCTGTTTTAAAAAAAGACCGAGCTGAAACGAGGGAGCGAATTGCTTTGCTCTTTAAGTCGAGCTTCAAGCGTGCGCGCTTAACTGTTTATCTTCGTAAATCTCCAAGGCCGCTTACAAAGATGGTAGAGAAAAGAAGTAGCAGGCGGTTAGTAAAAAACGCCTTGGAGAATGCCAGATGTCTCCGTTTGGGACAGGGAAAGTATGTTACTGGGAAGGGCGGTGTGACTGGGAAGGCCTTGAAGCTGATCTATTCTTGGAAAAGCCTTTGGCAGGGACAATTGCTTGAGGGTTTCTGAGGGTGATTGGAAAGCCTAGGCCAGGGGTAGGCAACTGTGGCTCTTTTATGACTCGTGGACTTCAACTCCCAGAATTCCTGAGCCAGCCATGCTGGCTCAGGAATTCTGGGAGCTGAAGTCCACGAGTCATAAAAGAGCCAAGGTTGCCTACCCCTGGCCTAGGCAAAGCTCCTGGGGGAAAAAGATGTCCCTTGAATGGTCTCAAGCCATCCAGGGCTTTAAATGATTAGCACCAACACAGAGAACAGAGGAAATGTTTCTGTTCTATATACCAAACTGATTTAGTATAATTACATATGCATCTGGACTGAAATTCTTTGAAGATTTAAATAGGAAGATTTCTGTTTGTGTATGTCAGGACAAAACCAGAAATGACGTTAAGGCTTCCAGTGAAGCAGGAAGCAAGTATGTCAGAGGACGATGTTAAAATTCTATTTAATCAACAAGGATGCATCAATTTTAAAATATTGCATAGTCTAAATACAAAAACACATAGTATATAGTTATCTGAAAGTATATTGTGAGTAAATTCTTGTGTGTGTGTGTGTATACACTCATATAATCCCCATTATGTTCAATAGGACTGCCAGATAAGTGAGAACACAGAGATAAGCAACAAATATCCCCTGATTAATACAGGTTTAGGTGAATTGATTGCAGGATGCTGTTTCTTAGCATACACTTTATTAATTTTTAACTGTCTTGCACATACCATATACAAAAATTTTAATCACTTGAAGTTTCAGGTGATTAAAATCTTTCCAGCATTCTAATATTGTATTTGCATGCATATCTTTTCCAACAATGTTTCATTAAACTGATTCCTGCATAATGTAAGAATCTAATCTAATATGGACAAATGAATGTATGCTTTTCAAATCAGTAGTTAGAAACTACTATGTGTGTATGTATTATATATATGTGTGCGTGTGTATTTTTTTCAACAAAGTTGGTAAAGTCATGCAAAACCTGTTGTGTATTAAAACTGAGAAGAAAGGATCAATTTTAAATTTTTGTTCAACATATTTTTTAAAATTTGGCTATTATAACTTGGAGATGTAGCTGTAGAACTGAAACAGAAAATCTTATTGTTGGATTCATACGCCTCTTCGCTATATTTTGAACTAAAATCCATAAAATTGTTAACATGACTCTGATAATTCTGTTGTTAAAGACACTTATATAATCTTAGTCTGTTATGCATATCCATAGGATACAGGTTGGACTAGAAGAACTATGCCTGATGTATATAATTGGAATGCTTGAAGTCTGTTCTTTGTTGATTTTGAACTTTTTCAATAGAATATGTGTCTGGTCCATGGACCTCAAATGTGAGAAGGGACCCAGATCCTGGCTGTATGAAATACTTTCCTCAGTAGCTATGCATTTTAATTTTAGTTTTTATAGCTATAAATGTTGTTAAATAAATTAGAAATAAAGAAAAATATTGTGTATAACATTTGCTGGATTTATATTCTGCCTTTCATTTAAGGTAACAGGCATACCAATCATTCTTCATATTTTTCTTCACAAGTGTCCAGAGGCAGCAAATGAGCTTCTGAGGATGGACTAAAGCAGACATCTCAAACTCGCGACGTCATGTGACGTCGCGCAACGTATCGAGACGGTTTTGCCATTGCCGGCAATGGGGTGGGTGCGGGTTCCGGATGATGCGTCCAGCCCGCGGGCCAGCAGTTTGACACCCCTGGACTAAAGTAATGGACCCTAACCTTTGCGAATTGGCAGCCCGGCTGTGGCGTGGGAGAGGGGAACCGGACCGTGTAAGTGGTAGGCTGGTGCGTGCGTGTCCATGCTGGTCCACTACATGCTGGTTGAATTGCATGTGCGCGCACCAGCCCACCACTCATGCAGCCTGGTTTTGAATAGGCCACCGCCTGGTAATGGGCTGTGGCCCAGAGGTTGGGAACCTCTGGACTAGCGTATGGGTCTCCCTGGCTTCAGTTCAGCACCCTAACCATTGCCCTACCGTGTCATTTGATTTAGTCAAATTTTCTTGTGTAGTTTACATTGTATAGCCTTAACTTTTTTCTCTTCATAAATATGTATGTTGGAATATAGTACATTATAGTCATCTCCAAAGAGAAGTTACTATGTCCCTTTTTAAAAAGTTAGAGCATTAGGCCGGCTCTTCATAGGTAGAAAGGAAAATACATATTTTGTATATTCAGAGACATTCTTACCATGTTTAGAAAGTATTGCAGAAATATATTCTGATCAAATGTTTGTATATATTGAAATTAAAATTCATAGGGTCAAAGAAAATGTATTTAGGGGTTTTGGTATTTTCCATTTTACAAATAATTTCTTTCTGCTTGTAGGAAGCCAGTTCCAAATGCCCCGCAATGGATGAAGACAGCCAGGATGAACTCATAAACAAGAATGCTGCAGTAGGCAAAGTTAAAAGAACAAATGCGCTGCTCTTTAGCGATGCAGGTAAATGAAATTAGTCAGTCGGCATTCCAACTTTCTGGTCTTTAATAAGCTAGTATGTATAATAACATATCTCCTAGTGGTTTTGATAATTCCTTGGCTCCATAGTTGTAAACATTCAAACATAGACGTGGTTTTAACTCCTATTCAGTTTAATGTTTGAGTGGCATTAAGAAACTAGGAATTCCTATAGGAAAAAACCCCCTGAGATTCTGAGACTGTTTTTTTGCTTTTTTTTTGTTTTTACATTAGGATGAGGCGCCTGATACTCTTGCTTTAGTTTTCAAAGCCCTTTGTTAAGTGATCAATTCAGACCTATGGCGAGAGCAAGCTTTCTCTCTTCTGGTATCCTGCTAGGTGAGAGAAAGTTGTAGTTCTGCTCATGCTTAACTGGTTCCATCCACCCATATCTTTGAACTTGCTTGTGGACATCATTTAGTTTACCCACAAAGGAATGCAGCAATCAAAGAAAAAGGGTTCTTCTCCATTTCTTTATATCAGACTGACATTTTCTGGGACCGTGGAAAGTTTTTTATATGGGGTCTTGTAAATGTTTAAGAGTACAAGGAGTAATTTACACTATGAAATTCATACTGTAGGACTCCTGCCTGTTCCTTTACTCTAGACCAGGGGTGTCAAACTCGCAACGTGGCGTGGCGGGACGTATGGTGACTTTTTTTCCATTCCCGGCAATGGGGAGAGCACGGTTTTGGCATGGTGCATCTAGCCCGCTGGCCGCCAGTTTGACACCCCTGCTCTAGACCATAGCAGTTTTATGGATTAAGTATTTAATGTTTTGGCATGAATGCATTCTTTGTCAAGCTGGAGCCAGGGGAATTTAGCGTGGCTTCTTTGCATTGGCAAAGAGATGCATTTCTGCATTAATCTAATAATACCTTGGAAATTTATCAAAAGTGGTACGCGTTACACTTAGTTCAATTGTAACTTGTTTCAGCTCAAAATCTCCGAATGAATGCATGAATTCAGTACAGACCTTAATTTTGTAGCTTATGTGACTGCTTGGATCAGAAAAATGTCTCGGTTGAAGTTTCTGAGTCATTTAGGGTCGTTTTTAACTTTTAAAGAAAGGATTAAAAAAAACACCTTGTAGTGGTACGTGATGACTGCAAAGTTTATGTGGCAAGTGTTCAGATTGCTAATGATTAACATATCAAGCATGCTGGCTCCTTTCCCTTCCCAGAAAGTGAGTTGTCCCTTTGAGTCTCCATAAGCTGAATCTTTAAAACTGAGAAATTACATTTGATGGCTAGCCACTATGGATAGTAATGATCCCACTCCGTGGGGAAAAAAATATTCCCAGAAACAGAAATATAAGGTTCTGGGTAAGTAGAAACTGGTAGGTTAATTGACAAAATGGGACAGACCAATTCACTCAATCTTAAAAATGATAACCTGTTCTGCTCCCTTGTTCTATCTCAACAAGTCCAAGATTGGAATGTATAATCTAATATCATGTGAGTGGTGGGATGCTCACGATTGTGCGCAATTCCAGACCATAGCCAGAAATTATGATATACATCCAATAATTTTTAGCGCCCTCCTAACTTGGCATCCCACCTCCAAACCAGAAGAAATGATCTTACTTGTCCATCTTAAAAGTGGTATAATTACTGGAAGGGTCTTGATTCTCCCAGAAATGCTGAAACAAAACCCTAATTGGTGGGCTACTGTTTTGACCCTCTCTGTTCACTAACATTAACATCTTTCTGCAGATCGCCAGAGAATGGACACATTCTTTTACTTTTGTCTGTTCAATCATGACCAGTTCTCAGAGACTACCTGGATAAATCCCTGTAGTACTTGGCAAGGTTTTCACAAAGGATTTGCCATTGCCTCCTTCCTAGGGCTGAAAGTGACTGGCCCAAGGTCACCCAGCTGGCTTTGTGCCAAAGGCATGTTTAGAACTCACAGTCTTTCCCTTTCTAGCCTCGTGCCTTAACCATTACACCAAACTGTCTCTTGATAGATTAATTATAATAGCATACAAAAAGGACAACAAAACCAATCTAACCACCATCCTGTCAGCTTACTATGTATGATTAGCAAATTATATCCTAAGTATCTTTTTTATAAGCTTGCTGATTTACTGGTCAAAAAAAAGAATCTTAGCAGTTGCAGCAAGTCAGTTCTGGATAAAGTTTTTCTATTGCAGATCAATGTGTTTCTCTGCACCACATCTCTGCAAAGTGTATTAACCTTCCTGGAGGGGCTCTCTATGTTACTTTCATTGATCTGAAAGAGGCATTTTTTCCATTCCCTTGCGAACGGTTGTGGCACAAATAGCAGCCTCCTCCATTGACCAGTGTCTCCTGCAACCAATTATGATCTTCCATGAATGGACTACAGTGCAGGTCCAGTACTCAAAAGGAGAACAGACCAACCCTATTCCAACTTCTGAGGGAGTAAACAAGGATGTATCCTGGCCCCTCTATTATTTAATTTATGCATTATTGATTTTGTTCCAGCCCTTACTTAAAATCAAACTTGACCCCTCTTCTCTGACCAGTAAACCAATCTCCATTCTGCTGTATGCCTATGCTGCTGCAACCTTGTCTGTTTCCCAAGTAAGGCTGCTGCAACATAGCCTCATAGCACCCTGCTGCAATCTGAAATGCTAGCAATCAACCGTGTGAAAACTAAGGTCCTTGTATTCACCAAGCTATCTGAAAGATCAATAATGATCAACCTGAGTAGATCAAAGCTTTCAAATGTCTTGCCATCTGTTTCCGGTCATTTTCCCAGGAAGCTTCCCTCTTCAAGCTTTTTTTCCACGATCCCAATCAGCACTAATGCAATCCTTCGATACTCGGCCCACAAGGGTAACAACTATGTGCCTGAAGCAATTACCCTTTTTGAACTCAGAGTGCTAAGTGTTTTGTTATATGGCGCACAGTGTTGCATTTACAAGGGCCTTAGAAGAGCTGTACATTCTTAATTTCTGAGACCCTTACTTCAGATTCTCCATTTGGTTGCTAACACCCTTCTCCAAGTAGAATTCAGTCAAAGCTTGATTACAACTCTGCTTGTTGAAGGATTGGCATAAAAAAAATTGAGAAGGAGAATCAACTTGTTCAGATAGGTCTGTGAGACAGATACCAGTCTTCTTGGAAAAAACACGTAATGGATACCCCTGCTAATTGTCTGCATGCATGCCAGGCTTGGATGAAATCTGGAGGAAGCTCAAATGGAGAATTTTAACTTACAAAGCTTTAGAATAAAGATTTCTAATCTTTGCTACATTGAACCCATGCACATCCCATTCCTCAATACTTGCATCTTTTATTAGTCCCATCTCATCGGAGAGCCTTCACATTGTCATGTTTTGGATATTCTCAATATTGCAGGTGCAATGATTTTTCTTACAAAGAACATTCGTGTATCTGATCAAAAATAGAGACAGTAGTACACGTCCTTCTGAAATGTCTTATTTACTACTTTACATTCTAATTGATAATATATTTCCTCAATTTTCTCTACTCTGTTTTTCAAAAGAAAGCAGTGATGGAAATAGCGGAGACTCTGATGAGACAGGAAGTGAGGAGGAAGGTGATACTGAGGAAGATGGAGATGAAGAGAATGAAGAAAGTGAAGTTGAAGATCTAGAAGGTGATTATAACAAGTCTTTCATTAATATTAACTAAAGAAGGTTTACGTTCAATAAATGAGCTATTTTTAAAGCTACTTTAGGTGAGAGGTGTTGCTAACTTGCCTAATTTGCATCAAACCACTATAATAATTGAACTAAAGAGAAGCGCATTGCTCTTATAATTGTTTTGGTTGCTTGCTAGCCATTCATAGTATTTCAGGCTGCCATCCACGCATGGAATACACATGCACGCACACGCGCGCGCACAACACACAAAAAAATAGAGAGATGTCTTTGTCACATACAATGAGAGTTTGATATCTTGGCCCTCATCTTTGTTACTGGCAGTCAGGATTTGGGGGAAGATATAAATGCTATTCCAGATTCAATTATACTTGATTTGTGCATATCTTGCTAGTAAGTCTTGGTCACCCATGACAATGGAAATAGCTAACAAATCCGTATCCAGGATTACACAGATAGTTTTCAACTATTGGATAAGCTACTCTCTCACGTTCCCAGATAAAACAATTTTCCAGCGTTCCAGAACAGGTTTGGGATACGTGTATATGAGAGTATTGTCTTTTGTTTCTTTCCTAAGATACCGAAGAGGAAGAGGCCGAAGACGACATGGAAATGACTTCAGAGCAACCAGCATATTCTATTCAAACAAAGCCTCAATTTAATGGAGGAATTAATTCTTCTTCTGATGAGGATGCCGAAAACTGCCCAATATGTCTCAATACATTCAGAGATCAGGCAGTTGGAACACCTGAGAATTGTGCCCATTATTTCTGCTTGGATTGTATAGTTGAATGGTCTAAAGTAAGAAATCATTTAATTGATAAAATTATGCTAGAGAGCTGATCCTATTTTGTGAGCATTGTGACTGTTTCATAATGTATGCTTTTACAGGTCATATTTGATTGACAGCAAATAATTATTAAAGATCTAAACTTCCCCCAGAAAGCTAATATGTATATATGTGAACCTAGTTATTTTAATTATTGTTCTTTTTCAGTTCTTACAATGAATAATTGCCGTCTGCTCTTAAAATAGTTTAGTGTAGCAGTCCCCAACCCTTGCGGCTTGGCAGCTGAGCGGGGGGGGGGGGGAAAGGGGAACCAGGCTGTGCAAGTGGCGGGCTGGCACACATGTGCTCATGCGCAGCTCAACTTGCGCAAGCAGCGGGCTGGTGTGCATGGGCATATAGCTTGACTTGTGCAAGTTGAGCTACACATGCATGTGTTTGAGCTCTGCCTGCCGCTCACACAAGTCGATCTGTGTGTGGGTGCTGCCCCACCACTTGCGCAAATTGAGCTAAGCATGCATGTGCACCGGCCCACTACTCACGTGGCCTGTTTGCAAACAGGTCACAGCCTGGTAGTGGGCCAGGGGTTGGGTACCCCTGGTTTACTACTTAGAATTGAGAAATATAAAGCCAAGGCTTGTAGCAATGAAACAAATGTTGACAATGTGTATAAAATTATTTCAGTTCAGACTTATTAAGCTATGAAAATAGAGAGTATCAGGGTTTTAAGACAGGTCCTCAGCTACAATCAGTAAGAACTTAACCTGTTGAACAACTATGAATGTTTAATTTCTTTAAAAATGGAGATGCTTTTGAAACTAGTAAACTCTCTTTTCCTCCCTCCCCCCCCCCTTTTTTTTTTTGCAGAATGCCAACTCTTGTCCAGTGGATCGGATCATTTTTAAATCTATTTGTGTTCGTGTGCGTTTTGATGGAGAAATTTTGAAGAAAGTAGGTATTTCGTTTTCTTAAAAATAGCAAAAATCAGAGTATGTATGTATTGCAAAACATAATCAGTGCTTTTCATATCTGCTTTATGTGTAATCAACTCATAGTTCACTGTGCTTTTTCTGGATTTAATCTTTCTGAAAATAATACAGTTTTTGAATGCATGATTTTCTAGTTTTATGAACTATTTTTCCCCATTTGCATGTGCTATTCACATGAACATCTGCAAGGGTTTTTGTGAATAGAGGGTATTATGCATGCACATTTTGCACATGCTTTCTCATGCTTTCATTGCTCTTGCTTTCTCATGGGAGAAAATTGTTCTAGTGAAGAACATTGTGGCTTGTACTGCAGCAGAAATATCAATAAAGCATTATTAATCAGATGGGAAAGGAGATAATGCTAAATCACGCTGCATAAAAGGTAATAGTGAAAGAGATTTGCACTTAACTATGAATTTAACAGATGAATTGGTATGTACTGCTATATTATTGTAGTGATAGCAGTTTAGTGTTGTTTGCAACTAGCCACGAACCTATGCATTCTTGAGCATAGTTCCTGTTAAATAAAATGGCTTTGCCTCAGAGTAAAGTTTAATGGGGTTTTTTTTCTGAGGTGAAAATGTTCTTTTGAAATATACATGAAGTTCTTACAGTATTGATTTTGAAATTCTTTTGAAATATATATACAATAAATATCTTACTGCTCCTTGTTTAATTTACTTCCATTTACCCATTCATGAAATAGAAAACAAACAAGTAAGATTATGTAGGAAGAACACAGAAGTAAAATTTGGAAACTCTGACATTTAAACTGAAAATGTTTTAGGTTGAATTTTTTTAATGTTTCCCTTTGGGAACTCTTGAAGAAAAAATCCATATAAAATGGAATGAGAGTAACTTTATAATGTGGTGATACCACTCCTTAAATCTGACATCATGATGAAAGAACACAGAAAAAAGCTCATGCTTGGACAGAATTAAGCATAGATGAGTTGTGGCTACAGGAGGTGTACTTGGTTTGCTACAAACAATGCAAAATTTCTTTAAATGTTTTCTTTAGATTCCTGTTGAGAATACAAAATCTCAGGAAGATGGTCTGGAGGAAGATCCCACCTTTTGTGAAGTATGTGGTCGAAGTGACAGAGAAGATCGCTTGCTTCTTTGTGATGGATGTGATGCAGGGTAAAGAGTCCTTGCCTTTAAAAATCATTCTTGATTGTTACATTTGTCAAATGCTTCTTGAGATAGGATACCATTGAAGGGTGTTAGTTTGTTTTTAATATAGACAATATCGCATTTTTGCTGACATACCTGACCATAGGTCTCCTTTAGATTTTTCCAATCAATCCTAATTTGTATGTTTGAAGAGTGACAAGGATACTTTGCTATATCACAAAGTAACTGGAAACCTTGCAGCAGAAATGTAATTGCTTTCAGGTGAATCTGGTTATAAGCTTCACACTTGAATTGTGACTTCTGATCACCCAGCACTTTTGTGCTTAACTTGCATACAATTATACTTTTTCTATTAGATCTTTTGACAAAGATGGGTTGCTCATAGATGGACAGGGCGAGGCCACAGAGTAAGACAAGCTTTCTTGTCTTACTCTGCAGTTACAGGTTGTGAATATCTAAAGAGGTCCCCTTCTACAGAGAATTTCAAAATATATTTTATCTTTCTCCTTAGCACGCCCCTAGTTAACAGGCCTTATAAATGTGTTACAATTTAAATAAATGATAATTTTAATTGGAAGATACACTTTTACCGGTTTCTAGATTTTTTTTTTGGTATTTTGTTAGCTCTTGAATATTTTGTTAATTCCATATCAATGAATGTCTCGATGTGGTTAGAATAGGAAATTGTGCGTGCACATCACTCTCTGTGTGAAGGATTAGTCTGCATAATAGGCAAAAGGGCAGGGTGTTCTCTTCTACTTTTACAATCTTGTAAGAATCCCTTTTGTAATGTATGGCAGTGAAAGTTGGACCATAAGAAAGGCTGAGCGCCAAAGAATTGAGGCCTTTGCACTATGGTGCTGGAGAAGACTCCTGCGAGTCCCTTGACTGCAAGGTGATCAAACCGGTCAGTCCTAGAGGAGATCAACCCTGACTGCTCTTTAGAAGACCAGATCCTGAAGCTGAAACTCAAATACTTTGGCCACCTAATGAGAAGGAAGGACTCACTGGAGAAGAGCCTAATGCTGGGAAAGATTGAGGGCAATAGAAGAAGGGGACGACAGAGAATGAGGTGGCTGATGGAGTCACTGACGCAGTAGGCGTGAGCTTAAATGGACTCCAGCAGATGGTAGAGGACAGGAAGGCCTGGAGGAACGTTGTCCATAGGGTCGCGATGGGTCGGATATGACTTCGCAGCTAACAACAACAACAAAGAATCCCTTGTGTTACTCTTTCTTTAGTTACCACATGGAATGCCTTAATCCGCCTTTAAGCGAGGTACCTGTAGATGAATGGTTCTGTCCACCATGTGCACCTGCAAATGCTACACCTGCTGAGGCTGGCAAGTATTTCCTTTATAACATATTTTTAGTGTGAATGACAGAAAATAGGACTTTTTTTACCATTACAAAACACTGTAATTTAATTTAAACATTACTGTAATTTTACAGAGGCATAGTTGCATGAAGAATCACGTGAAAAGATTTATCCTATCTAGTACCATTACTGTGGCAGCAAAATTCAGTAATCTTATGTTGTTGCTTGGACAAGCACGTTTTGTGAATGTTTGACTGTATTGCAACATAAATTGTTAATCTAAATACCTATATAGCAACTCATTTGTGAACTATGTAACTCTTGGTCTCTTGAAAGGTGCTCAAGTGATGGTTGAAATGTAGCTGAAAACTGACACAGATCTTCTTTTAAGAAACAGATCAGGTGAGCGAAGAGGAGGTTGCTTCACTCATTGCTGATGTAATCCCTACCACCAGTCGACTGCGCCCCAGTGCCCGAACACGGGCTATTGCTAGAACACGCCAAAGTGAGCGTGTGCGGGCAACGGTGAACCGAAATAGGATAACAACTGCGCAGAGAATTCAGGTATTGTTTAATCTGAGGGACTTCAGACAGCTTTCCAGTTAATGACCAAGTGTACACAGCGTAGCACTCTGTCCATATTAAAGGAATGGGATGCATACTCGCAGTCATTTATGGTATGTAAATCAAAAGTGTGAAGATTTCTGGTAACTGTTCTTTGGTCTTAATGAATTAAGTACAAGTTTAATAAAAAAATAATACAGTGTTGGTGTTCAGTACTCATCTGGTTCTGTAGATTTATATAGCAAATCATTCCACTGATTTTTTCCACCTTTCTGTCCTTATATTCTAAAGTACTTTCAGAATGGGATAGATTTCATAAGAATCTTCAAGCTCCTAGGCCTGCTATAAATTTGCAGGACTAAGGTCACTTTACTTTGTGTCACAGCAGACATTCAATATATAAATATATTTCTAAATATATAATTTCATTTAAATGTGTGTAGGCAGATACAGATCCTCAACAAGAAGTTGTAATTGAGCTTGTTGTGCTGATCATTCTGCAGGTCACCACATAATTATGCCTGATTTTACGACCTTTTTTATGTTAAATGAATCTGTTGTCTGCAGCATTTTTTTTCTGTAAGCCAGGAGTGAACACCAGTTACCAGCAAAAAACACCATAAATTGTGGTCTCACGACTGCAGAATAATACAAACAGCTGTAAATGTGAATAGTTGTAAATTGAGAAGTATATCTCTCCCCTCCCCCCCCTCTCTAAATGCATGCAGTACTACATAAGTGCAGAGCTGCTTTACTTCTAAAATTAATGATGCAGTCAAACCCACAATATTTTAAAATGACCTATTGACAAAAATACATCAAAGGTAACTTTGGTTAAATTGTAGAAAGAGATTGTTTGTCTTGGGCTTATATCTTGTTCCTGCAGATAAATGCAGAAGGTCAAGATAGATAGTCTTCACACAAGCATAATCACTGTGTGGACATTACGTTCACTTGTGTTTCCTCATGGAATGATGGGATACATTGATTTATTTGCTTTACCAAGAATTTATGGTAGAGACAAATTTATGGCTTCCTGGACTGAAGGACTGAGTAATTGAGAGGGAAACAGCTGCTGGTACGAAAGAGATGACATAATTTGGGAGAAAAGTTAGAGGGGAAAGGCTTTCTCTCACATCTTTTCAAGTAAGATTTATGAGTTTAGCATTAGTTAGCTTCAACCAGTAATCATAAACATTTATCTTGATTTTAGCATGTACCAAGCTACCTTATGTCTTCCTTTCTTGATGAAACAATTGAGGCAGTTGCAGCGGGTCTGAGTACAGCTGTCTATCAGAGACCATTAACTCCTCGGACCACAACCAGAAAAAAACGAAAAGGAGGTAATTCAATCACAACGATGGACTTTAGTCACATTTTCTAGGGAAGCTTGTCATGGAGGAACGTGCCTGACTTGTCCATCCATCATGCCAGTACAGTTCTGATTGAACTCAGATCTCTTTGCCCTTAAACTCAAATGCCCTCCCGGTAGACTTCATTATTTATGTAATGTTTTCATTCTACAATGTGTTTCCCCGGTGTAAGTTCAAAAACTTCCATTTAATAATGCAGATGTGAACAAACAGGAGACAAAAAGGAACATTCTCATAAAACGTTCTTTTTTGGGGGGAAATAGCAAATGGCTTAAGGCTGGCAGAATAGGTAGAAAAATGTTCTTCCAAAATTTTACAGCTGAAAAATGCATGTGAGCAACAGACTTTCCGTTAAATTGATGACTGTAGCTCTCAGAAAAGAATAAAGCAGTTCCTGTATACAGAAGCTTTTGATAAGCATACATATATGGCCGTAGACCTCATGAAATCTGTGCATCCCTATATTAATGCATAGGATTGCCTTTGATGAGAAAAATCATTCAATTAGAGATTAATGTAGGTCGCAGATGTATAAGGAGCGTGGAACTTGCGCTGCTTGGCAGATATGTGAAATGTGGCATGAGCTAATATTTTGCATTATGCAGTCAGTAAAATTGGTCAATTCACTCAGATGATCAATATCTCAAACCCCCTAATAGTTTTGGGCAAATAGTTTTGGGAATGTTAAGAACAGGTCCTGGGTCAGCAGGGATGCTATAGAGATGTGGCTGTTTACAAAGCACGTGTCTTATTAGAACACTGTGTAACTGATGAGGGTAATAGTCCCTACCATTCCCTCTAGCTCCAACTTATATTTCTCTCCTCTCTGAGGAAATTGGCACATTTTTAAGCTAAAAAGCGCACAGCAGTCACCTCCCATTTTTCTTTTCTAAAAGAGACTGTGAAGCATTCCTGAAAATAAAACCAAATGCTGGAGTTGAGTTCTTTGTTTTGCATCATAATTTAACTGGTGGATAAAGAAGAGAGCCATGGGAGGCGGGGTGAGGTGGGGCTGGGGACCTTGACGTTTTCTCGTTCATGCAAATATCGCAGAAAATCTATCTTAAAATTGCCGACTAGGATGGTGCAAAGTAATAAGAGCGCCAACAAAGCACAATCTCTTTACTGTAATTTCCGTTTATCCTACATTAAAGCGTAAGGCTATTTAAATTTAAGTTGGCATCTAGTTGTTGTGTATTATTTTAAGCATGGAGGTACACCAGGCATCTCCTATTTGTGGTTACTTAATTCTAAAATCTTTGTATTTTGCTTAATGCAGGCAGGAGAAGAAAAGCCGCCAGTAAAAAATATCGAACAAAATCATCTGCTGGGAAAAAAGGCACTGGAACGTGGATTAAAAGACGCAAGCATCGGACAAAGAGGAGAAAGGGGAAAAAAACCCAGGTATTTTCCCATGCTCTTTTCAGGAGTGCAGAAATATAATCGGCTAATCAAGTGGCATGTTTTATTGGATTTTTTTTTCAATTCCATGATAATTTTTAGAGGATGTTGGTGGCTTCTATTGTGTATTTTCTGTTTTGCCTCTTAAAGTCAACTGGACATTTTTAGCTTAGTTCACTTGCTATCCTATCCAGATGAAGGCCGAGGTGACAGCTCGTTCTCGTATAGCAAAAACTCTTCATCTTGGCAAGCCTATCCACGGTACTTCATTCCCTTCCATTTGCAAGCCGATAGAACCATCGCTTGGGCTTATGAGAGCTGATATTGGAGCTGCCTCCCTCTCTGTCTTTGGGGATCCCTTTGAACTAGATCCGTACAACAGGTAAGCATAAGATAACCGGGAAGAAGAGAATGTTTAAAGAAACCAGAAACCATCTCTCTTTAAAGAACAATCAAGGTTGCCCAAATTCTAGCATGACATCTGAGTGTAGCAGTAGCAATAGCACTTAGACTTATATACCACTTCACAGTGCTTTACAGCCTTCCCTAAGCAGTTTACGGAGTCGGCATATTGCCCCCAACAATCTGGGTCCTCATTTTACCGACCTCGGGAGGGTAGAAGGCTGAGTCAACCTTGAGCCATTCAGAATCAAACTGCTGGAGTGAGCAGCGAGTTTCCCTGAAGTACAGGTAATCCCCCGGGTACAAATGTTCATTTAGCGAGTTTTCATAAAAATGCATTTATTCAGAAAGGGTACTTAAATTAGAAATTCAAAACTGTGACCAAAAAAGAGGCCTCTGTAACCATGTGACTTGGATTCAGTCACTGCTGCAGTGGCGGCCATTTTTAACTTTGTGACTTGTATGGGCCGTTACGAGCCGGCAGGGGTTTTTTTGTTTTTGATCCCTGGTCACATGGCCAAATAAGAACCGGCGATTTTTGTAGCCAAGGCCAGTTTTTTGTTTTGTTTTTCGGTGCTGGTGGAGGATCTGCTGCTGCCTGGACTGGAGTGATTGAATTGCTTCTGTAGTTTTTGTTGTTGTTGTTGTTACTCTCTAGTGCTTGCAAACTGTTTGTTCGAACTGCTCTGCTTTTTAAATACTGTACTTTGCAAACTATTGTGTTTGTAGCTACAGTACTTTGCAAAAATAAAGTTTGTTTGCATTTGCCTTGAAACTGCTTGTAGAAATGCTAGCCAGGATCTACACAAAGCATTCTATAACTTTGTGTTTTCTTGCTTTTATTTTGGAGATTAGTGTATATTACTGTAGTTTGTAGGTTTTACATTTAAATTGCTTCCAAAAGTTGTGGGTGCCTTATTACTGAAAGTTTTTAAGAAGAGACTGGATAGGCATTTATCAGAAATACTCTGTTGTGAGAGAGCAGTAGGTTAGATGACCTCAAGGTCCCTTCCATCTTTGTTACTGTTGCAAGCCGAGAGCTCTGCAAATCCCTCCCCCATCTCCCTCTGAGTTCCTGGCTGGAGACTCTTAAGCTAATTAGTGGCAAGTGGTTTTTTTAAAAAAAGCAACTGCACCCCTCCCCCCCTGGGCAGCTGAAGACGCTTGAGCTGACTTGCAGCAGGTTTTTTTTAAAAAAAAAATTGTGACTGCAATGACAGCAAGCCCTGCTTGGAGGCAATTTAGTTCCTGAGCTGGCTGCACCGGAAACAGCTGATGGGTGGCCGGTGGGAAAGCCTCTCAGTTCAGTTAACATGGTAATGATCAATTAACAAATTGGAGGAAATAGTAAGTCAGTTCTTTGTTCATTTAACAACCCATTTGATTCAATTAATGAATTTGATTTTAAAAAATTGTAAAATTGGGTCTGACTGTGGAACCAATAATAATAATAATAATAATAATAATAATAATAATAATAATAATAATAATAATAATAATAATAATAATAGGCACAGCTGAACTGTGATTGGACATTTTTCAGTGATTGTTTGAGTTTTTCTCTCTTTTAGCAATGAAGAGCTTCCTGTCGCTAATTCAGCCTCACCGGTGAGCACCAAAAGAAGAGTTCTTTCCCAGTCGGCACTTAGATCGCATCGCCCTGTTGCTAGGCCAGTGGCTGTTGGGCTCCCAGGGTAAGACTAGTCAGAGAAGATGCTTTCTTGTATAAAGTACTCGCTTGAGCTTTCTGACAAAGTTTTCTTCTGCCTGGGGATCTCTTACGGTTTCTCTGCATGCCATGTCGAAAAGCTGCCCTTCCCTCCAGTGTTAGTAATATAAACAGAACATGTACCTTGACAGTCTTGATGGTTAATGGTCTTTGGATAAGATATGGATGATTTCTTTCCATTTTTCTTCTGCTGAAAAAAACACACAGTATAAAGAAAGAATTGACACACCTAGCTAATATTACAAAAGGAACATTTACACTGAATTCTGCATCAAGGAGAAAGTAATGAAGAAGTAGTGCAATACTAATATCTCTCACAGTTGCATACATTGTGCTTCTTGATAGCAGCTTGTGTTCCAGGATAAAAGCCTGTTTGACATAAAGACTTTAGGATCCCGTTGTAAACTTTTCTCTTCATAAGATCTTCAGTTAAAAAACACATACTTCAAAGAATATTGGGAAAAGCCAGTGTGATGTAATGATTGAAGTGTTGAGTAAGAGAAAGGAAACCCAGGATCTAGTCCACCCTCAGTTACAGAAGCTCATTGGGTAACTTTGGGCCAGTCATTCTCCTTCAGTCTTAACTGATCACACAAATCGTGTTGTGTTGGGGGGAAAAATAGGAGAAAGCACTATACATGCCTGAATGAAAGATGGGACACAATGTGAATGAAAAATACGTGTAGTAAACTCAGAATATTTAATTAAAAGTATTTTTTAAAATACTGAAAATAAAAAATATTTAATTAAAAAGTGAATTTCCTGACAGAGTAGCCAAAGTTGATCTTTTTGACTTTATTTTGTACATGCATGCATGGCTTTAGAATTAGTTGAGAAATGCTGTTTCACAATTCTGTCTTTTTTAAAAAAAAAGCTTAACATGTCTGCACTAAAATTGAATTTAACAAAATGAAAATATTCAGTGTGTGCCTTGGTGATCATTGTCAATGTTAATGTATGGTTAATGTTTAGATACATATATACATATATACTAACTTCATACTAGTTGATTCTGTTTTTGTGGGAATATGAAAACATTTAATAGTTTTTTCAATATATGGAAGGTATGGTAGTTGAAATAAATGTAGTTTAAGAAATGGTATTCTTCTATAGAAAATCTTATACGTACACAAAACAATACAAAACAATTGATGGCCAGAGGGAGACAATTCTGTTTGCAGCTTGGGGAATGTGTCCTAAAAATGCAGGAGATATTTTTCTGTTGTACATAAAAAAGTACAGTGTGTACTTCTGGAGGACATTGTCATCACTTTGATGGAGAAAGCTGAGGAAGGCAAAGGCAAAGTCCTATTCCTTTTTTTGATACACAGTTCTGACTTTTTTTTGATGTGTGGGAGTGGGAAGGAGGTATGGGGATGGAAGAAATGTTACAAACCAGATTTATAGACCACAGAAAGTAGATTTCTGTTTTAGAGGAATCAACTCAGCCAGAAGGTAGCTTTGTGTGATGCGTGAATCTTGTTTATAAGCCATTGTTTTTGACTCCGTATACTGGGGAAACAAAGCATGGGTTGTTTAACAAACCATCTTCAAGCAACCCATTGCTAGTATATATGTCTCTTTCTCTCAGTTCTACTTTAAATTGAATTTAAACTGCATTCCACTATAAGTATTTTTGGTTCTTAATTTATAATAGAAAATGTAAAAGAAATGTTTTTGTTCTTGTGTAAGCATACTTCTCCTGCATGCAGGTAGTCCTCAACCTACAACCATAATTGACCCCAAAATTTCCATTGTGAAGCAAGGCACTTGTTAAGTGAGTTTTGCCCCACTCTGTGATCTTTCTTGCCACTGTTGTTAAATGAATCACTGCAGTTATTAGTTAGTGACATGGTTGTTAAGTCAGAAAGTCGCAAAAGCTGATCACATGACTGCAGAAACTGCAACTGTCATAAATACATGCCAGTTGCCAAGGGTCTGAATTTTGATCACATGACCCTGGGGATGCTTCAAAGGTTGTGTTAAAAACAGCCATAAGTCACTTTTTCCAGTGCTGTTGTAACTTTGTATGCTCACTAAATGAACGGTTGTACGTCTATGGCTACCTATATTTATTAACATTTCCCTTTTTTTTAATGTTTGCTTATTTAGGCCAGGGTTAGATACCAGCATGGTATAAGAAATGCAAAAGTTAAGCAATCTGTAATATAAAACAGTAGCACTGCCAGTCACGAGCTCCTGAGTTATCTAATAGATCTTTAGAGTAACTGCTTCTAAGTGATGAGTTTGTAGGATGCAACTTATTTGTTGTTGTTAGCTGCGAAGTCGTGTCCGACCCATCGCGACCCTATGGACAACGTTCCTCCAGGCCTTCCTGTCCTCTGCCATCTTCTGGAGTCCATTTAAGCTCACGCCTACTGCTTCAGTGACTCCATCCAGCCACTTCATTCTCTGTCGTCCCCTTCTTCTATTGCCCTCAATCTTTCCCAGCATTAGGCTCTTCTCCAGAGAGTCCTTCCTTCTCATTTGGTGGCCAAAGTATTTGAGTTTTAGCTTCAGGATCTGGCCTTCTAAAGAGCAGTCAGGGTTGATCTCCTCTAGGACTGACTGGTTTGATCGCCTTGCAGTCCAAGGAACTCGCAGGAGTCTTCTCCAGCACCATAGTGCAAAGGCTTCAATTCTTTGGCGCTCAGCCTTTCTTATGGTCCAACTTTCACTGCCATACATTGCAACTGGGAAGACCATAGCCTTGACTATACGCACTTTTGTTGACAGGGTGATGTCTCTGCTTTTTAGTGTGCTGTCTAGATTTGCCATGACTTTCCTCCCAAGGAGCAAGCGTCTTTTAATTTCTTGAACTTATTTATTTACTTATTTACTTCATTTTAAATAGTGACCATGTTCCTTTAACAGGCATATGAGAAGGAATGTTGGCTCTGGGGTGTTCTTTTGCAGTTGGAGACTAAGTCAGGGATTGGGGATTTGGCCAAACAGGACGATTACTTAGGGGTATGAAGGGAAAGGGCAAAAGGGGGGCTACTTTAAGTTTTGGAGGAATGAGTGAGACAGTTTTATATCACCGGCCAAAAAATGTTATTTATTTATTAGATCTGGTACCAACTATGTCTTTGGTTCTTCTTAGAAAAAGAGAAAACAGGTCCCTGCTTTAAAAGAGCTTACAACTGACTTACAGGGAGATAAAAGTCACGGGCTAATCAGAGGAAGTACCTGATCATTTTTTAAATGTGAAATGTATCAATATCGTCTTAAAGTTAATTTATGAATTGCTTAAACGTAGCTACAGTGGAGATTGATTGTGTCAAATCAATTGTAGAAAACTGGATTTTAAGGAAGAATGTGAGAATATAGCAGTAAGAGAAGTGGCATCGTAGATCTTGAAGGCTCAAAGCGAAGAATTCAGACTCTGGATCTTTTCTACCCTACATGAAATCTTTCACTTTTGGTTAGGAAGATAAAAGTGGGAGTTGTAAGTCATCCAGCAATGCCAGAATTTGTGGTTCCAAGCCATTCTTGGAAGTTTTTTTCAATGTAATTACGTTTGTGTCCAAAATCCAAGCCAGCATGGTTGCAGTTGAAGACGCCACATTGGCAAGGGCTGCTCTCTGCCAACCAGCTTTGAAGAGAGAGTTTGGATATTACGATGATATTTATGGGAACTCCGATAGAAGCAAACTAGATCTAATGAGAAGCAATCATGCTTACTATTCTTTCCTGTCCACAGTCAATATGGGAGTCAGTGAAGTCAGTTTTCCATATCAGGAATATTTAGAAGACATATTTGAGGAAGAGCTTTGTGATACGTGATATGTGGCTCTTTTTTCCTTCAACACTTCAGGAAAAGTAGTTAATTTACAGTTCTTCAGTGATGCTGAATATGCCATTTTTTCTTTTTAAAAAAATTACTTGGTATTATTTATTGTACCTGGTCTTCTTTTCAGTCTCCTCTTCCCCCCCACCCCATATTACTATCCTAAGAAACAAGTAGTAGAAGGTGAGAAAGAGAAAGAATCCTAAAGTTTTGACTAGTAAATTAGTCAAGAAATAGAAATAGTTCCCATGTTTAGGATTTGAAGAGGGTCATTTGGCTGGATTCCTGCTCCTCTCCCCAAGAATTATAAAATAAAAAGAAGTTTATGTCCTGTGGATCCATGCCTGTAAAATACTATTACTATTAATAAATGTGCTTTAAAGTTTAGGGAGCTTTCTGCTTCCTTTTTATTAGGAGCCATCCTGTAAGCCGAGTACACTGAGATGTCTCCTCTAGAGCCAGAGGGCCAAAGCTCACTGAGATTTAGAGGAGAATCTACTAAAGAGCAGGAATGCAGCCAAATGTTAACCTCCAAGGAAGGCAAGTTGAAGGTGAGTTTCTGCAGGTAAGGTGAAACCAAAATGGCACCAGTAGGAATGCCATAATGACATTCCAACATGGGAGCAATTCATTGGCTTTTGTTTTGTTTTTCAAAATATGTGTTGAACTTTAGCAGAACATATGTTTTTTTCCGGTTTACATATAAATTTGTAAGCTGTCCTTCAGAATTAAGTTCTTGGATGCAGGGTATTTTTTTTTTTAAAAAAATAGAAATACAGGTAGTGACCTCAGTTAGCGACCACAGTTGAAACTAGTAGCCCTTGCTAAGCACCATGGTGGCTAAGCAAAACATCACGTGACCATGATGGACTCATGAACTCACTTCCATTGGGGTTGTTAAGCAAATCGCATGCGGTTGTTAAGCAAGACAACACACAACAATGACTTGCAATCTTGCTTTCTCCATTCACTTTGCTTGTTGCCACCCCAGTTGCTAAGCACACACATGGTGATCACATGACTGCGGACACTACAGTGGTCATAAATGCGTACCTACAAAGCACTCAAATGCCAACCATGTGACCTCTGGAATGCTGTGATGGCCATAAATGCAAAGATTGGTCATAAAATTACATTTTCAGTGCTGTTGATAGCTTTGAGTGGTTGCTAAACGTGGTCAGTAAGCAAGACCTACCTGGATAGTTTTAGATGTCACTTGTTCAAAGTGATTGCCTATCTAGCATCAACTCGTGATGTATTTACACAGTTGTCTTTCATTATTCCTGCATTTTCAAGAAATAGTCATGGTGACAAAATGGCAAGATAATTTAAAGCAATGGATTGCATGTAGCAAAAGCCTCCCTTGGCTGGGAAAGATGCCTTCAATTACAAGGAAGCTTTCGATCTGGTGCAGTTTTGCTGTTTGCCGAATAGGAGTCAAGCTCTCAGGTTTCTCCATTCATCTTACTGAGATGATCCCACCAGGTTAACACAAATTTCCTATATTTTCCTAAAACTGCTCAGTCAAAATAGTACTCAAATAACCCTATCAAATAGCAGCTTTTAATTATATACTAAAAAAGACAAGCTACCATAGGCAGGGCAAATTAATTGGGCAGGGCTTACCATAATGTAGGTGGTACCGCAAAAAAAAAATCTTGTATGCTCTGAGTTCATTTTATTTCTAGCAAAGAATACAAAGCTGGGCCTCTGTGTATGATCTTAAGGCTCAGAAACATTTGTATAGGTAGAGGAGGATTTAATGTGCTCCATTGTAGATTTTTAGGATCACTTGTTAATCAAAATGGGGGGGGGTTATAAAATGGAAGATATATACCATATTTCATTTGCCAATTCCAAGCAAATACTCATTTTGAAAGAAAGAAAAAGCTTCAGCCATTCTAAGATTTGTTTCTCCTTTGTTTTTTCTTCCTTTCCACATATTGCTATTTAGCAATTTCTTTTCCACTTCTTTCTCTTCATGCGGAATTGTCTTAGATTGTATTATGCTACGTTATAATTTAAAAGCCCATTTTGCAATTTTTTTTTTTTTAAAAACCGAATTGTTATATCTGACACTTATACTAAATTCTTAAATTTGCAGCACAACTCATTTAATTCAATGAGATTAAAGAATTGTGGCTTTTCCTTTTTACGTTTGGTTGTTTCTAACCATTGTACTTATTTGGACATATAATTCACTAGCTAAAGCCCAAATGCATGGACCAAATGCATGCACCTCTCACTGAAAAAAAACCCCATTATAAGTGATAGTTTAGCTTCAGGAGGAAAGATAATACAGGTGGTCCTTGACCACAATTGAGCCAACATTTCTGTTGCTAAGCAAGACATTTGTTAAGTGAGTTTTGCCCATTTGACAACCTTTCTTGCCACAGTTGTTAAATGAATTGCTGCAGTTGTTAAGTTAGCCATACAGTTGTCAACTGAATCTGGCTTCCTCCATTGACTTTGCTTGTCGGAAGGTCACAAAAGGTGATCACACGACCCCAGGACACTGCAACCATCATAAATATGAGTCGATTGTCAAACATCTGAATTTTAATCTTGTGACCATGGGAATGCTACAACGGTCGTAAGTGTGGGGGGAAAAAACCAATCATAACTCACTTTTTTCAGTACAGTTGTAACTTCGAACAGTCACTAAACGAACTGTCGTAAGTTGACTACCTGTTCAAAATCTGGAGCAAGGAAGGCCCACTTTTGCATCTTCATATAACATGCTAATCTCAGACTCTTAATTAAAATGATGATGATGATGATGATGATGCCTTACTAGGAACTGCTTCCATCCTGCGACGATATCTGTAATACCATCAAACATCCACATCTGCCTATCCCAGGTCCTTGGTAAGGACTCGATAGGTAGACAAAAATGCCAAATCCAGTCTGAACACCTGGCTGACTGTGCGATGATCAATAATAATAATAATAAAAACAAAAGTTGGAAGCGACCTTGGAGGTCATCTAGTCCAACCCCCTGCACAGGCAGGAAACCCAGTAGCAATTTGAAGGTGGGTTGTTACAGAGCCTTTTCTGCATTTTCCACCAGCTGCACTGTCAGTTTGTCTTCAAGGTCAGCCCTACGTAACATTATTATTATTATTATTATTATTAATTTTATTTGTATACCGCCCTTCTCCCGAAGGACTCAGGGCGGTGAACAGGGCAATACATATTAAAAAAACAAGATACAAAAATTAAAAATGATTAGACAAAATGCCCACGAATAAGTTAAAACACATTAAAAAGTAGGTTAAAACAGATTAGTAAAACCCAACCCCATCCCATCAGGCCAGGCCAGCTTGTTCGAAAAGGTAGGTTTTGAGATCGCGCCGGAAGGAGCGGAGGTCAGGCGCCATCCGGAGCTCGACCGGAAGATGGTTCCATAAATCCGGCGCGCCCACAGAGAACGCCCTCCCCCTGGGGGCCACCAGTCGACATGCATTGCAGCAGGCTTAACAGTGAACCTAGTAGAAGATAAGAGTACTTTAACTAGGCCGTTATTGCCTAGAAAAGATTGCACTTCATGGGCCAATTGCGGAAATGCGTTCCAGAGAGCTGAGGCCAGTTGGGTTCTGATCAAAAGGGAAGAGAACTCCGGCCTGCTCTGGGCTTCCCTCTTCCGAATCAGGGCTACCCTGTTCAGAGTCTGAGGTCTCCCCCAGTCCCCAGAAACACGTGTTGCTCATCTTCAGCCCTTGCAGGGTTTTCGTTTTCTTGGCCTTCTGCCAGTCCGTAGCTAAACTTGCATGGAATTATGTGTTACAATATTGCATTTTTCCCAACTCTTTCCTTTCTGCGGTCTCTAGGAAGAAAAAACCCTGTACCTGACCTTTTATTTCCTTATCTTAATTGTTTTATTTCATTTTTTTGCGCTGCCTTTTTTTTTGAAAGAACGGGCAGCAGTAATTTAAAATAAGTGTTGCCTGTGTAAAACCATGTCATTGTGCTGAGTTCGTGGACTAAACTTCTGAACTTCTAAGAAAAGCTAATGTCCTAAGCTGATGCATTTGGCGTACTTCTGTGCAACGCAAAACTCTCTGATTTATAGGAGGGGTGTTCCTGCCTTGATACCTGAGGCAGAAGCTGAGCCAGCCCCCGTGCCCGACTTGTTGGGGAGCATCCTGACTGGACAGAGCCTCCTTATGATGAGTGGTTCTGATGTGGTTATTAACAGAGATGGATCCTTAACAGCAAAGAAAACAGGTCAGTCTAAAGATTTGAACAGCAATTGTTTTCATTTCAGTTTTATCTTACTTATTTTGATTCATACAGCCAGGCATTTCAAAAATGTGGTTCTAGGTGGGGTTAACAAAATGTACATAGCAGCCAAGGGCAAAACAAAACCATGCAATCAAAACAAGTAGAAAACTGACACTCTCTCTCTCTCACACACACACACACACATGCACACACACACACACACACACACACACAGAGAGAGAGAGAGAGAGAGAGAGAGAGAGTGCCCCCAGGCTTGAGCAGAGAACCAAACCTTCAAGGCTTTGTGGAACGCCAAAAACAGTCAGGGCCATTCTGCTCTCCAGAGGGATGATATTCCAGAGGGCATAGGCCATGAAAAGGCTTTTCTTCCTGGGTGCTGGAACTGATGGGACCTGAAGCATGTGCCCCTCCTGCTGGACCTGATATGGATGGGTGGAAATATCCAAGGGAGAGATGGTTCTGCAGATAGCCTTCCCTCAAGCCATGAAGGGTTTCAAAGATGACACCAACATCTTGAATTGCACCTGGAAGCATATTAGTAGCCAATGCAGCTCTTCGAGCAGAGGTGTCACCTGTCCCATTCTGTACCATGAGTGATTGAACAGAGTCTCCTGGTCCAGGAAAGGGTACAAGAGACATACGACCAAGAGCTCTTGAAGCAAGAGCTTTGAGTCTAGAAAGATCCCCAGATTGCACAGTGAGTTTTTTCTGAAGCAGCACAATCCTATTCAACTGAAATGTGCCCAGAACTGGGGCGAGGGGGGGGGGTTCAAATACCCTGAGCCATTTGGTCTCACTTGGACTGAGTATTGCCAATAGAAGGCATAGGTGGACTGAATCTAAATCTGTATGGGTGTTTGGGGTTTTTTTTGCTTAGAATCGGGGTTTTTTTTGCTTAGAATCTAAGTATTCTAATTTTAGTAAAATTTGGTCAAAAACTAAGATAATTGCTACCTTTACATCCTGCTAACATTAAAATCTTGGGTTGGAAGCACCTAGAGAATAGTGTTTATGCTTATTTGCTTCAAAAGTGGAACTCAATATTTATTTATTTATTTATTATTGGGACTTATATGCCGCCCTATCTCCCGAAGGACTCAGGGCGGCTAACAACAATAACATACAACAATACAGAAGTTAAAATAAAAATTAAATTAATGGCCCTTGTAGAATAAATTAAAATTAAAATAAATTAAAATTAGAGTTAAAAAATTAAAAACATAATTAAAATGCCTGTCAGTCCAGGTCAGCCAGGTGGAAAAGGAGTGTTTTGAGGCCGTGGCGAAAGGACCGGAGATCTGGGGCCATCCGAAGCTCAGGGGGGAGCTGGTTCCACAGGGCTGGCGCTCCCACAGAGAAGGCCCTCCCCCTGGGGGTCGCCAGCCGACATTGTCTAGCCGACGGTACCCCGAGGAGGCCTTCTCTGTGTGAGCGCACTGGGCAATGGGAAGTCGTTCCCGGCAGCAGATGGTCCTGCAAGTATCCCGGGCCTAAGCCATGTAGGGCTTTAAAGGTAAGTACCAGCACCTTAATACAGTATATCTAGATTTTGCAAAAGGAGACAACTTTTAAATCTGGAAGCAATACAAATAGATGTTTTGAATTACAGTGAAATTGTTTTGAAATAGCTTATATAATAAGACTACTTTTAGAAAAAGAGTATTGATTGGAGCATGAGCAGATAACGTATTGCTGTGTTAAAAGCCACTAAGGTTGAATGTAGCATTTCAATATGTGGTTATTAAGTTTGATTATATTATGTGGAATTGGTTAAAAAAAGCATTTGAGAAAACATTTTCCCATTAATCAAAAATAATGCAACATGTTCCTCTTTGTCATAGATCTCAAATTTTACAAGAAGAGAGATTATTTTTAATTTGAAATGGTCATATATTGTTTAATACTTAATGTACTGGTGACTTCTTTAAATAGTCCATAGTTTTTTTCCCCTTTTTTATTCTGTTTTTTTTAATTTTTGTTTGTAGTTCTTGGGCATTCTGTAGTTGGTCAGAGTTTTTATATTTTCATCTAACATAAAAATACTTGCAATAAAATAATTTTGTAAAAACATTTCAGTGGTAGTTTGTTTCATAAGCATAATAGCTGCTCAAAATGATTTTATTTCATTTTAACATTGTATAATGTTTTTTGTATTAGTATCAGCACATGACTGAAAATTCATTTTTCTCTAATTGTTTTCAGTCCCATTACTGCGTGGCAGTTCAAAAGCAGAGGAAGTTTTGGAGGACAATTCCCAATCAAGGACGCCAATTTTGGAGACCTTAATTACAAACTCTGGCCCTGATCCTTCCAACTCTAAAACTCCCATCTCAAAGTCTGGCTCGTCATCTCCATTGCCACCAAGCGTGACAAACAGAACAGCGACTCCTCTACATGGTACAATTGGAAGGGTGCCAATTCGATTTGATTACTCCATGACTCCAAGATCCGTTCAGACTCATAATTTAGCCAGTCTGAATAGAATTGGGAGCAAACCAGGTGACTCATCCAGATTTAACGGAGGCTCTAAACTAACGATGGCCCCTCTTTCTGCACCTCCTAAATTTAACAACAACTCCAGCTCCACTTCAAAAGCAATTTATGGAAAAGAGCCTTTGAAAACTTCTCCTAAAAGACCTGATATCTCTGAACTTCCAAGGATACCAAAGATTAAGAGGGAAACAAACAGTGGACATCTGGGACTACAATCTGCCAGTGACCAAAATAATAACATTCCCAGCTCTTGTATAACACAGTTGACTGGCAAAGGAAACCCAAGCCAGCCAATCAAAAGCAACAGAATGGAAACCAGCAAGTCGCAAGCTACTCGGCAACAAACACGTGGAACAGGAGTCTCTTCTGCAAATGCTGTGGCTCATGGCAGTTCCTCGCTTTCTTCAGCAAGAGGGAAAGTTGGAAGCTCCTCCTTTGAGAGCTTTAAAATCAACATCCCTGGAAATGTGGGTCATTCAAACAGACTGTCTAATCCCGGATTTTGCAATACCTTTCGACCAGTGGACAACAAAGTGCAACAGAAAGAGAATCCTTCACCCCTTTTTTCCCTGAAAAAAGCGAAACCCGTCAAAAGTGAAATATACGATCCTTTTGATCCCACGGGCTCTGATTCAAGTTCAACACACAGTAGCCCTGAAAGGTTACCCCTCACTAATATTACCAGAACAATATCCATAGCAAGTTCAAAAGTTCAGACCTTCCAAACCGTGCGCCGCATTACTCCCTACCCGCTGGAAAATATCTTTGAATCTGAGGTTGACTCCTTGGAGGCACCATCAGGTAACGCAGAGTCTCATGATGATATGGTCATAAAAGAGAGATTTGTGGAACAGGTTTCTGATGGAGAACAAGATAAAGTTGATGATAAGGAAGACTCAAGTACACCCTGTACCTCAGCTGTTAAGCAAGTTACTGATGCAGAGCAGATAAGTGACAATGATGAAGATAGCCCTGGGGTAGTTTTTGAACATGATCGGGATACAGTTAGGGTAAAACAGGAATTAGCTAGCCCCTCAGTAGGAAAACAGCAACAAAACATTAAAAGTGAACAATCAAGAAAGCGATCTTTTTCAAGATCCCCATCGAATTCCAGTTCTCAGAGTCAGAGAGAAGTTAAAATTAAAAAGATAGATATGACAGAAGGCAAACACACTAAATCAAGATCTAGATCAAGGACACATTCAAGGGACAGAAGTTCCAGATCAACTTCCCACTCAGTTGAAAAGAAATATAGCAAAAGCCTTGGAATTAAAGCAAAAACCCGTCGGTCATCTAGTGATGGTTCCAGTAGCCATGAGCGATCAAAAAAAAAGAAAGCAAAAAGTAAAACTAAAGACAAAAAACCACGTTTCTGGCCCAAAGAGCATAAGAGATCTCGGTCACAATCTGGTAGTCCTGGCAATTCTTCTTTTGAATTATATGGAACCAAGAAAAAGAAAAAGCACTCTAGGGCAAGAGATCAAGAATGTTCCCGTTCAAATAGTGCTGAGAGAGCTAAAAAAAAGAAACACAAAAGAGAGAGGAGTTATGATAGGTATGAGAAGGAGAGGACCTCAAGCTCAAGAGATACAAAAAGATCTAGATCTCGGGAGAAACATAAAAGGCGTTCAAGATCACCTCCTGAATTAAAGCTCCATGAATCAAAGGGATCTAAATCTAAGGAAAAGCCACTACAATCTCCATCATGCTCCAAAGAAAAGAAACACAAGCCAAAAAAGAAGTCTCTACAGCCGCTTCAAAAAAAAGAGCTCAGCTCTTTGAACGACCAGATTGGAAATTCTGAGCATTCTCTTTCTTGGGGGCAGGTGTTGGACAACACAGGGCAAGAAGTGACAGATATTCATTGTGATCTAATGCCTGAACAAGAGATTCCTTCAAAAGATAAAACCATTGCATTTGACAACTCTACTAGAGTGGATGATGACAAGTTAGGTAATGAAGTACTTCTTCCTCAACTGGATTGCACAGATTCTGAAGCGTTAGCTGATAATATAGATTCCTCCACTGAGAATGAATTGACCATAGACTATGACTTATCGCTATTTGATAACCAAAGCAGTGAGAGACAGGAGGAAATTGAAATTAAACAAGAAGACGATGATGTATGTCCTTTCTTAATAGATTCTCTTCCAGAAAAGGAGGCATGTACACCAAGCTGTGATGAGGCAAGTCTATCTCAAACTTTGCCTGAAAGCAAAATGCCAGTACTGTCAAAAGATGTAGAGCCTGTATTAGTTGAAAGTACAGTTGATATAAATAAGGCTGAACTGGAAGCAGTGGCTCAGAGTCCTGTGTTGAAATCTAAAGCATTGGTGAAGAGAGTTACGTGGAATCTTCAGGAAGAAGAAAGTGATATGGTGACCATAGATAAAACAGCAAGTAAGTAAGATCGATTTTTATACACACCCACACACATGTTAAATGTTTGTTAAGCATTCAGAATACACTTGCTTAGTCCCAGACACGGGACAAATCTTATTTCCTGTTTCAGCCTAGCCCAAGGCCATCTACAGGCAGTAGCCACAGTAGTGGCAGCTCATATTTGTGTAAATTTTTTGGCTTGCTAACCCTTTATTCTTTGTTAGCAAGCCCAAAAAATTTACATATGTCAATCAGAAGGTCGGCAGTTTGGCAGGTCGAATCCCGAGTGCCGCGTAGCAGAGTGAGCGCCTGTTACTCGTCCCAGCTTCTGCCAACCTAGCAGTTTGAAAGCACGTAAAAATGCAAGTAGAAAAATAGGGACCACTACGGTGGGAAGGTAACAGCGTTCCGTGCGCCTTTGGCGTCTAGTCATGCCGGCCACATGACCACGGAGACGTCCTCAGACAAGCGCTGGCTCTTCGGCTTTGAAATGGAGATGAGCACCGGCCCCTAGAGTTGGAAACGACTAGCACACATGTGCGGGGGAACCTTTACCTTACTATGTATGCATGTTCGTCTTTATTCAAACGTCACACCGCTGATGTGATTTCTGATATACATTTACAGTGTGTAAATGGGAACTGTGCAGATACAGATTGGGCGATTGGGGGAGTCACATGTGCCCCAGTTCCATGGATGCAGTGTTGTTGATTCCTGTCTCATATGATTCTCCTGAAAATGTTTTAGATATGTAGTCTTTATAAAGGAGAAGGTTGAGGATTATTGTGATAGACAGGTACAGATCAGGTATGTGCTAAGTTTAGGATATCTCTTTCCTGAGTAGTAATCTCTGTTGGTTCTACTTATCATATTTTTTGGGTATTGTACTATGATGATGGATTCATAATTTTTACTCAGTGTTTTTTCTCCCACCTTTGGCATCCTTCATTCTTTTGGTTTTATGAACTGGCAATTAAGCTCCTAGCCAGTATTGTAAACTAAAGCTTGACTGTAATTTGGAGGGCAATTGCGTATCATAACTTTCTAGTTCAGATGTAAGTGCCAAAGGAAATGTGAGGCATAGTGTTAACTGACTCATGTTCCCTACACATAATGAATATGCAGTATATGTTTTTAATCAGTAAGAATATTTGCCTCTGCCCTTATTCTGGAATCGCCCCAGGTGTGCTAAAATAAGATTTGCTTCAAATATATTCTTTAAACAGTTCTAATGTTGGTTAGATGAAAATGTGTTATCTGGCTGTGATAATTAGATATATATAGCTATGCTGAAATTATTTTCTTCTTTTGGGGGATTTTTAGGGACACCATTCTGTAAACAGCAGAAACCGAAAGAAGGGGTCTGGAAAGCAGAGGATTTGACCCAATCGTTAAATCAGGTGCAGTTAACTGAGCCTCCTCCAACCAATTATATGATTCCTGAGCCTATGTTTCCCGATCTAGATTCCTCTCAGGTTGGTTCCCACTCCAGAGGTTGAGCATGATGGAAGGCCATCCCACTCCCATCTGTGAACTTGTGTCCCGCTCGATTTCATTGCAGAGTGCTCTTCCTCCCCTACATGCAGTACTTTTCGTATTGCCCAGACTACTCACTAACCATTGTATTACAATGTGTTCTGTTTATGATCTCTTCCTTCCCCTAATTCAGAGGTCACCAACCTTTGTCGGTTGGAGGACTGGAGGAAAAGGGAGGGGAAAACATTTTACACATGTGCGTGCGAGCGCACAGGGCCACGAGCACACGTGCGCTGAAAACGGGGTGGGGCTAGCGCCCGCGTGATACTAGCCCTGCTCCATTTTTGCGCAGCGCCTTGTTTCTATGCCCCGCAACGCGGCGGTGGCCATTTTTGCACCTTGCAGCGTGGTGGCGGCCTGTTTTTGCGCCCCGTGGTGTAGCATTCTGCTCTTGCTCTCCACAGCCGTGGGGCTAACGCAAGTGAGGGGGTGTGCACGCACACGCGTGCACACTGGCCAGCCTGGCCTGCGGCCTGGTGGCCAGGAGGCCACGGCCCACTAATGGGCAGCAGCCCACAAGTTGGGGACCCCTGCTCTAATTCATTTGATGGTACTTCAGAACGTTTTAAGTTCTGTAAAAGCATTTTTTTTTGAACTTAAGGACCATTCATTGTTCATTAGTAACCAGGAGTGAGACTCTTTTGAATTGGCAGTAGGTCATGCAAATTTCTGGTGAAGACAGCCCTTCTTGAAGTGTTGGGAGGGGTTCTGCAGACCCAGTGTTTAAGCATAAATGGTGACTAACTACTGTTTCTCTTCTTCAGGTTTACAATCAGAACCTGGCGTTGACGGTACCACTCCCCTCAGCGCTCCCCCCTTATGCACCTGTCAGTCAGCCTACTGTTCAGTTCATCCTACAAGGGAATCTTCCTCTGCTCACCTGCATGGCAGAGCAGGGGTTAATTCCAGAACCAGAGGGCAATTTGACCACAGCTTCAGAACCAAGTATTCAGGCAGCTTCCATAGGAGATACAGAAGAAAAAGTCAAAGCATCTAAGTCTCCAGTGGATAAAACAAAAAATGAAGAGGTGGGTGGTTAGCTAGATGATGTCTTTAAGGTCAGTCGGTCCATTTTTAAGGATATAAAAACCTGAAAATTGAACTGCTGGTCTTGAATTTCTTTGTTGATGGTTTTACCTGTTACTTGGTTCCAGATGTGCATCGCTGACACGTGACTGTTGGGGAAATAATTGCTGATGGCATCCTCTATGAAAGTGCCACCTTCTTTAAGGCATCTAAGTTAGGTGTTATAACCCATTGGTTGTGGCCAGGAGCTGCATACATTAATGTTGCAGTTCATATTTTTTGTAAAATATTGCTGATCAGTTTCATTGGATGATCTCATGTTCTAGCTTCTGTCCATTCAGTATTTCATCTGCATCGTGTTCTTCCTCTTCCTAAGGAAAAAAAAATCCTGTATCTCATAGGCCTTTTTCAAAGTATACGATACAGAACCTATTCCCTCTTTTGTTATTAAAATGGAAGAATGATATTTGATATCTCAAAAGCATGTTTAGTTACATTTACATTTATCTCCACTTTAAACCGATGGGATGGCCAGAGCTGTAAGAGGGCATGTAATAATTATAAGATCTTTGCAGTCAAAGCATAAGAGTGTATGGCATGAGTAAGGTTTATTTTCTCTATCTGTCATCTAGCTGCCGTCCACCTATTATTTTATTTTTTACTGAATACTTTTCTTCCATTTATATCCCACCATTCCTCTAAAGCAGATATGCAGGGTCGTCCTTTTGATTTGATCCTCAGACCAAAATTGTGTAAAGTAGTTTTTCCTCACTGAGAGTCACCCCAGTGATTCTCAAACTCAGCTGGAGACTCGGGTCTTCCCAATCTAATGTTCTAAGTTCTTACCTTTCAAGGATGTTTTGTTTAGGTGGGGATGTGTGCAGTGTTCACCCTAGAGCCCTCGTTGGAACAGGAAATCGTGCCAGTGTGTTAGCTTTTATGTTTATGATTCTTCCTTTTTTTCTTTTAAATTTTTATGCCACCCATCTCCTCTACAGGGTGGTTCTGGAAGGCTTCTTACTGTTTAAATGTACTTTATCTGTCAAATGTTTCTGCAAACTTCACCACTGCAGCTGAGTCTTATGGGGCTGATTTTGGTGAACAGCCAAATATGTTAAAAAATATGTCATTTGCTATTGCAAAATTTTGAGATGGCTCTCGAGCTCTATATTTTAAGACGAATGCATGTAGTGCATCAATGGCTACTGGTATGATGGCAGTATGCAACTTAATACTAACTGTAGGAAAAGCTAGAGAAGACAGTCTTGTTGTGCTTGTATATCCAGGGCCATCTGGGGAAAACATTCCCAGACTACACAGGTTTGGGTTCTAATCCAACATGACTCTTTTTTAGTATAGATATTCCTCACTTATTGACTGCAATTAGGACTGGCAACTCAATAGCTAAGTGGTGCAGTTGTTGAATGAAACATCACTTGATTGCACTGACTTACAGTGTCACCTCTGGTCGGCATATCCCCATGGGTCATTAAGCGTGACATCACATGACCCTGACTTGCGACTTCTTGCAGTGGCTTCCCCATTGACTTAGCTTGTCGGAATCCGGCAGAGAAGATCACAGACGGTGATCACAGGATTGCGGTATGCTGCGGTCATTGTAAATCCATGCTGGTTGCCGCTGCCCAAATCACGATCACAGGATTGTGGCGACAGTGTAGCAACTGCAACTTCAAGGTCCTGTCATAAGTTTCCTTTTTCAGTGCTATCATAACTTTGAATGGTCACCAAATGAGTGGTCAGTAAGAGAGGACTACTTGTGCAACAAATCTAAATTAATGTTAAAGAAATTGGCTCTGAGCTTCTTCTATTCAGGCCACGTTTGGAATGCTTTCTCTCTTATGAAATCCAATCACTCATCTTTTCCAAAGAACTTAAAAGTCACAACAGTTAGTGCTATTAATCCTGAGGAAAACTATACATAATGCATAGTATCTTGTTGGTAGGTATAGGTATAGTAAAATGCAACCTCTGCTCCTCTCAACAAATGGGCAAGAGCTGGAATGATCTCAAATTTCCGACATCTGTTGCGTTGCATATTGATGATCAGTGAGTAAAATAAAACATTTTTTTTAAAAAAACAAATATATGTATGTGCCAAAAACTATGTAACAGAAGATGTTTTTGACTGGATGTTGTGAGATGCTCGTTGCACAGAGATCACTGAATTAGTCTTCTGCCTGTTCTTGCAGTACATGAAGAAGCTTCACATGCAAGAGAGGGCGGTGGAAGAAGTGAAGCTCGCAATTAAGCCCTTTTACCAGAAGAGGGAGATCACAAAGGAGGAATACAAGGATATTCTTCGGAAAGCTGTGCAAAAGGTTGGAATTGTGGAATTGTTAGGTTTTCTTCTTAGGAGGGTGGGCTGTGATAGTGTGTGTGAAAGAGAGAGAAGAAAGGTGAGTGAACAAGTATAAGTGTGGGTTGTCTGGGTGGCTGGTTTTAAGCTGCTGACACAGCAGTATCCCGCTAGTTACTCTTAAGTCAAGAAATACAGAAGGTGTTGTGCTTGCATGAACTCCTGGGATTGACCTACCCTTTTGATCTCTCTACAGATCTGCCATAGTAAAAGCGGTGAAATCAATCCCATGAAGGTGGCTAATCTTGTGAAGGCATATGTGGAGAAATACAAACATATCAGGAAACACAAAAAAGACCAGTGCTGAAGAAGAGCCTCGTGACTCAACCAAGAAACGAGAAGCAACCGTGGGAGAAGCAGAAAGCTTCTCTAGATGACAATGTTTCCCTTCCTTTTGAGGGAGGCAGAAATACACCATTGCATGTTGCAATCCCTTCTCACCCCCACCGTGGATGCAGAAGACCTTCCTGCAGCTGGACACATTTTCACATAGGAACCTGTCTTCTTGGAGTTGATTGCTGATGAGGAACCCCTGGCCCCTTAACCTCTGAGGAAACTGGGGAAAGAGAGAGAGAGAGAGAGAGAGAGAGAGTGTGTGTGTGTGTGTGTGTGTGTGTTGGGGATGGCTAGTTATTTCTCATGGTTTTACTTCAGCCTCCTTTTTATTTTTGATTTCTGTACCACTCACCAGAGTTTAAAACAGACACTTTTATATCCGGCATACAGCAGTGTGTGCTCCTCCCATTGTGTTCTTATTTATGAAAAATACAGATTCTTTGGTGATTCTCAAAAATTGGCTTCATACTTGAACCCGTGGTGTGTTTTGCCCGTCCTGTGAAAGAACTATTGGACTTGTTCGGTTAAATGGGACATGCAGATGTATGTTAACCTTTATAAATTGTTTTCTGAAAATCCTGCTATGGAGACGGTAATTATTTACATTCTGTTACAATGTCTCAAGGAGGAACCTCATTTGGGATCTCTGGGACAGCGTGGCAGTGAACTGAGTTGTGTGATGCATCCTGTGAATAATGTACTGAAGGCTGGTTCCGAGTCCATCTTGCATTCAAGCTGCCTTTGAGCAAGAGAGACAGAGAGGACCAGAGTTTGGAAAACAAACACAAGGAATGCAACCAGACCATGTATACAGTGGAAATCTTAACAATTTATAAAATTATTTTGAATTATTTCTTATTCATACTTGTTTATTTGTTGATTCTGGTCTTATTCCTGATTTCTAGTGTTAATCAAAGTCAAATGGGCAGAGTTTTCAAGAATTTCACTTTCTTTAAAATATTTAAGTAAGTATAGACAAGGAAAGGCAGAACACATATAAAAAGAAAAATTACAGTAGTAAAGTACAAATTAGTAAAATAGAATCTAAAATGTCACAGAGGTTACATTTTTGTATCATATCCTTAGTTACTTTTTATAAATTAGGAAATGCATGACCTTTTAAAGAAGTAAAAAAAATCACCATTAAGCTTTAAACTGGAAATTCCTGGTTAATACAGTACAAATAATCAACTAAAATGGTAAACTATAATAAATTAGATAAATATTAAAAATCTACTTGCCCGTGAAAATTGAAATATAAATTACATATGTAGAAAAAAAACTAAACGTTGGGGTATGGTGCAAATCCATATATCAAATTGCAAGACAGGAATGGTTTCTAGTTAGAATTGAATTCTGCATCAGATTTTGTTTTTAGACAGGAAGTTATTTTGGAGACTGAGGCATACTGCCACAAGTTGGTTAACGATTCTTCCAAGGAAGGAACCAAGCAACCTTAGGTGTAAGAAATATATCCCTGTGGCAGCTAACGTATTCAAAGCTAGTTTATTTATTTATTTATTTATTAGTTTTTATAAACCGCCCTTCTCCCGAGGGACTCGGGGCGGTGTACAGAGGAAGGAATGTATACAGATTGAACAATAAAATAATAAGAAACACTAATGAAAACCAACTGGGACCCCAATTAACGCTATCATGCCAGGCCGGACTGCTGGAACAGGAAAGTTTTTAAGTCGCGACGGAAGGTACGGAGGTCAGGGGCCATCCGGATTTCGGTTGGTAAGCCGTTCCAGAGGGCTGGCGCACCTACTGAGAATGCCCTCCCCCTGGGGGCCACCAGCCGACATTCCTTGAGCGGTGGCACCCTGAGGAGGCCCTCTCTGTGGGAGCGCACAGGACGGTGGGGTGCTGACATTGGCAGAAGGTGCTCCCGTAGGTAGTCCGGACCCATGCCATGTAGGGCTTTGTATGTCATTGTTAGCACCTTGAACTTCACACGGAAGGCAACCGGAAGCCAGTGCAGCGCACGGAGGAGAGGTGTGATATGGGAGTATCGGGAGGCTCCCAAGAGTGTCCGTGCCGCCGCACTTTGCACCAGTTGAAGCTTCCGAGTGGATCTCAAGGGCAGCCCCATGTAGAGAGCGTTACAATAGTCTAGGCGAGAGGTCACAAGGGCATGGGTGACTGTACGTAAGGAATCCAGGTCCAGATAAGGCCGTAGTTGGCGAACTAGTCGAACCCGGGAGAACGCCCCCTTGGTCACAGCTCCTATGTGGTCTTCCAGGGAGAGCTGCGAGTCTAGGAGGACACCCAGGTTGCGGGCCCTATCAACAGGTGGAAGTAACTTGTCCCCAATGTTAAGCAGTGGGACGTTCTGAATATCCTGGCTTGCCGGTACGTACAGCCATTCAGTCTTGTCCGGGTTCAGTTGAAGCCTGTTTCTCCCCATCCATTCCCGGACCGCTTTCAGGCAGCGGGACATCACGTCTAGGGCATCACTGATATTGTTTGGAGTTGAGATAAAAAGCTGGGTGTCATCAGCATACTGATGGTACCCTACTCCAAAACTGCGAATGATCTCACCCAGCGGTTTCATGTAGATGTTGAACAGGAGAGGCGAGAGGACCGACCCCTGAGGGACTCCGCAAGCGAGAGGCCTCGGGGTCGACCTCTGTCCCCCTGTCAGCACCGACTGCGAGCGACCCTGGAGAAAGGAGGAGAACCAACGCAGAACCGTGCCTCCCACTCCCAGTCCCCTGAGGCGTCGCAGCAAGATACCATGGTCGATGGTATCGAAAGCCGCCGAGAGGTCTAATAAGACTAGGACAGAGGAATGGCCCCTGTCCCGGGCTCTCCAGAGATCATTCATCAGAGCGACCAATGCCGTCTCCGTGCTGTAGCCCGGCCTGAAACCCGATTGGTACGGGTCTAGATAAACCGCTTCATCCAGGATCTGAGGAAGTTGGTGCGCCACCACGCTCTCAACAACCTTCGCAAGGAAGCGAAGATTGGAGACTGGACGAAAGTTATTCAAAGAGGATGGGTCCAAGGTGGGCTTCTTGAGGAGAGGTCTCACCACCGCCTCCTTCAAGGCGGTGGGGAAGTGACCCTCACTCAGAGAAGCAGAGATGACCGCTAGGAACCAGCCTCGTGTCCCCTCTCGAGCTGCATAGGCCAGCCAGGAAGGGCACGGGTCCAGTAAGCATGTGGAGGAGCTCAACCTTCTCATAATCCTGTCCACTTCCTTAGGAGTTACAGGATCAAATTCTTCCCAGATGACGTCGACAAGACTGACCATGTCTTGTTCTTCCATCTCAGCCCAGTTGGAGTCCAGGCCAGTTCGAATCCGAGCAATTTTATCCAGCAGATATTGACCAAATTCCTCGGCTCGACCCTGCAAGGGTTCCTCCCTCACCTCTTGATTTAGTAGGGAGCGAGTCACCCTGAACAAGGCAGCCGGGCGATTATCTGCGGACGCGATGAGGGTGGAAAAGTAGCTGGATTTTGCCACCCTTATCGCAGCGAGATAAGACCTGGTGAGGATTCTTAGTCGCAATCGGTCGGATTCGGATCGACTGGATCTCCAACGGCTCTCTAGGCCCCGTCTCCGACGCTTCATCTCCCGGAGCTCCTCGGTGAACCATGGGGCTCGCTGGGATCTGCGCCGGGTCAGAGGCCGCAAGGGTACAACTCGGTCCAGAGCCTCCGTGGCTGCCTTTTCCCAGGCTTCCACTAAGGCATCCGCCGAGCTGTGGGCAGGGGGTGCATGCGTGTCCCTAAGCGCTGCCTGGAACTTATCAGGGTCCATTAGGCGCCTAGGGCGGTACCATCTGACTGGCACCGTGCACCCACGTTGGGGGGTGGCAAGGGGGAAGTCTAGCCGCAGGAGGTGGTGATCGGTCCATGACAGGGGCGTAACAGTTGTGGCACCCCCACCGATATCATCACGCCACCGTCCAGACAAGAACACCAAGTCTGGGTTGTGGACTCTCTCATGAGTCGGCCCAGAAATTATTTGCAACAGGTCCATGGCCGCCATGGAAGCCATGAACTCCCGAGCCAGTTCGGACGATCCTCCCAGGGACGGTAGATTAAAGTCGCCCAAGACCATGAGTCTTGGGAATTCAACCACCAACCCTGAGAGGACATCGAGTAGCTCGGGTAGGGCCGCCGCTGCACGATTAGGTGGTAGGTACGCCAGCAGCAGGCCCAACTGCGCCCCTGGGCCGTATCTCAGTAGGAGAGACTCACACCCGACCATCTGAGGGACGGTGGTCTCTCGCGGGCTAAGGGATTCCCTGATGATAACTGCCACTCCCCCGCCCCTCCCATGAGCCCGAGGCTGGTGCAGTACCTGGAAACCTGGCGGGCAGAGGTCAACCAGAGGAACACCCCCCTCTGGGCCCAGCCAGGTTTCCGTGATGCAGGCCAGGTCCGCATGCTCACTCTCCACTAGGTCACGAATGAGGTGAGCTTTGTTAGCTACGGACCTTGCATTCAGGTAGACCAGCCTTAGCATGGGAGGGTGCGCACCTTTGCTCCCGGGTCCTCCGGGGGAGAACAGAGGGTCGGAGCGTCTCACCGCTTGTACAGAGCGGAGATGACACTCCCGGTAACGATACGGCCCTCTGTCTGTGCACCTTCTGCCATTCCCCACCATCCTAGGGATGGGACGTTTGTCAGTACGCCACTGGGTGTTATCGGCGACTGGTCCTCGTTGTACGCCGTCGCGAACGGCCGTGGGCCTGGCATGCGTTATGGTGGCTGGAAGGCGTGCCTTTCCCGCGCAACCATAGTCTTCTCCCTCCCCCCTCCCTAACCCCACAAAAAACTTAACTAAGAACTTAATCAGGGGCCTCTTGTTGGGCTTATGCTGGAGGCCCCTGACCCTGCCCGGCCATCTCTCAGAGGCCCAGTGGTTTGGCCCGTCATCAAGATTGGATGTGATGCAGGCGGGTCGCACCCAGGAGAGTGGGGAACCCCTGAGGGCGTGCAGTACTATGCTAGAGTATTGAACGAGCATAGTCACAGGTGGTTCCGGGAAGGCTGTCCCCTGGAAGGTGAATTTGCAGGAGGGTCGAGTCGGGTAGGTGCGTTTCTGGATCGTCGCCCTGCCACTGCCACTTGGCCGGGCGAACCCCCAGAAGCAGGCCACTCCTCATCCTCTCACGATGGGTTGTGTCTCTGCTTCCGGAGGTGGTCCAGAACGTACTCTGGGTGAAGCATACCCCATAGAGCTCTCACCTCTATGGGGTTGCAGGTGTAAGGCCCAGCCACTCTGCCACCGTGGCTAGCACCCAGCCCCGTTATGTCCTGTGGGGAGAGAATGAGCAAAGATGGTTGAGAGTGGGCAGAAGGCAGGATTGAGGGATCCATTAATTGGCATCAGCTCTGGTGGTTCAGCCGCCCAAACAGTTCCCTCCCTGATCCTCTGGGCGTTGTTCCCGGCCGCAGCTCCATGGCCCCTATTGGTTGGGGATCGACCGGAGCGTGGCCTCCCAGAGGTATGGGAGTCCCTGGTGTCATGCCCCTGCTGTTGCCGTCTCCGATCAAGGTGTCTCGAGGAGGTGGCTCGGGGTGTAGGCCGCAGATGCCTCGCCTCGTTGTAAAGCTGGTCTGCGGCGTCTCCTTGATCACTCGGAGACGCCGCCGCTATCCGGGAGCAGATTAGGCAGCCGAGGCAAAAACAGCAGCTCCGGCCCCGCTCAGGATTGTTGCAACGGCCGTAGCGGTACAGGGGGCGGGCTGGAGATGCCACGCCGTCAGTGCTACCGCCACTGTCAAGGCCCCTGGGTGGCGAACGACTAGGCCTGGAGAAGCAGTCCCGTCTTCGCTGCCGCCACTTCCACCACCCAGCTGATCCACGGCGCCTCCTCTGATCCTCGGAGACGACGCCGCTGCCCGCTGCTGCTGCTGTTGGTTTCGTTGCCGGCGCCTCCGCCGCACAGCTGATCTGCGGAGATGCCGCCCTAGCCCGGTGATCGGCATCAGAGGAGACTGCAGACCAGGGCTCGCTGGGCTCTCACCGCCGAAGATGCCACCGCCACCCGGGAGCCGGTCAGGGGCAGAGCAGAGCCTCCGGCCCCTCCTGGATGGCTGCGACGGCTGTCGTGGTCCAGGGCTGTCGTGGTCCAGGGGCGGGCCTCTCGCCGCCGACGCCGCCGAAGATGACGCCGCCTCCGCCACCCAGCTGGTCCAGCTGGTCCGCGGCGTCTCTGTCGATAGCCCGGAGACGCCGCCGTCCCCGGGAGCCGGTCAGGGGGCCGGGGCAGAGCAGAGCCTCCGGCCCCTCCTGGATGGCTGCGATGGCTGTCGTGGTCCAGGGGCGGGTCTCTCACCTCCGGCGCCGCCGAAGATGCCTCCGCCTCCGCCACCCAGCTGGTCCAGCTGGTCCGCGGCGTCTCCGCTGATAGCCCGGAGACGCCGCCGTCACCCGGGAGCCGGTCAGGGGGCCGGGGCAGAGCAGAGCCTCCGGCCCCTCCTGGATGGCCAGGGGCGGGCCTGGAGACGCCCCGCCGCCGCCGCCACCGCCGTTGCCAGGCTCCCTGGATCAACGACCAGCCTGGGGGCTTGAAAGTCGTCGCCGCAGCCGCTGCCATCCTTGCCGCCGGGGCCTCCGCCGCACAGCTGATCCGCGGAGGCGCCGCCCTTGCCCGGCAGTTTGACAAGCGGTAGAGGCAGGGCGGAGGTGCTGGCCCCGTTTATAACGGTTGCCAACGGCCCAGGCGGCGGGGCGGGGATGTCCCGGCACCTCTGCAGCTGTTTCGGGAGGCAGCGGGCGGCATAATTGCCCAGCTCATTTGCCCGAAATTCTCGCCCCACCCCAGGGGTCCATTGACATCCCTGGGGGGCTCCTGGGGGGACGCCTTACTGTTGGGGGCTACGGAGCTCTCCCCAGCGCGTCCGCCATCTTTGGAACCGGCCAACATAGTTAAGTTTATTTATTAGAAAGCAAAATGGAGAGATTGTTTACCACTCTTCCCTCTAGTCTTCCATTATGTTCCGTCTGCCTCAGCCGAACATCATGGGATTTATTTTTTTAAACAGCTAAGCACATTTTGAAAACGTATCATGGGCTGTCACAATTGACCATTTTATTATCTAGGGATGTTAGTCCTAGAATAATTCTTTGAATAATATGCTAGAGGCTGATTTTTGCATTTCCTTTAAAAAGATTAAAAATCCATAAGGCTGAAAATTAAGTGGATACCAAAAAAAAGAGGATTTGGCAGACATCACGTTACTGCCTGTAATATAGTTTTTTGTTTGTTTATTTAAATGATGACTTAAGCCACTTTTAGTCATTCTGGATGTTTATTTTCCCCTAGAATTTATTATTTGCCATCCCAAATTAACCACCCCTAAGTGACATCCTCTTGAGTAAAATGCTATGATGACATTTAGCATTCCCAAGGGTTAGTAATACATTCCAACTATTGACTTAGCTTTCAGGCCATTGCCACAGTCTTAAGAACTCTGCTGAAGTGGCAAAGAAATTGGACAAGAAGCTTTGCTGAGATTGCTGCTGTCAGATTCCCAGTTCTGGTGACATCTTAGTGTAACTTCTTTTTCTTTTTATAAGTTTATTGTTTTATCATAGAGAATAAAATACAGAAGAGAAAAACAAATAAGCAGAATATAACAAAACAAAAACATACAATCAACCCTAACCACAACAAAAAGGAAAAAAAAGCTACATAAAAGGAGGAAAAAATGGTAAATTAAATTTAACATTTAATATGTAGGATCCACCCGGGTTGAGTGCTGAAAGACAAGTAAAAAGCAATAAATTTTCCTCCCCTTTTACAAGTGTGTGTGTAAAAGACAAAAGAAAAAGCAGTCAACAGGTTGAGCTAAATGTTACATGAATCTTCAAATCCCTCTATTAACCATCTTTTATAATACTTAGCGTGAAGAAAGTCCACAAATGGTTTCCAGTCTTATTATAGCTGACTAGCCCATTATCACTAATCAAAGTGGTTAGTTTCGCCATCTCTGCTAATTCAGTCTACTTCAAAATCCATTCTTCAATCATCGACATCTTTTCTTTCCAGTGTTTGGTAAGTATAATCCACCCAGTGGTCACTATTTGAAGGAACAACACCCCCAAATTGTTTTTCAATTGATTTGTCCATCATACCTAAAAGAAAAGCTTCAGATTTCATTAATATTTGTATCTTAAATATTTTTGCATTGTCATTATCCAGCATGTTTTCACATATTTGCAAGACCATCACATATGATACGGTGAACCTGAATTTTGACTACATTTCCAGCACTTACTAGAAATCCCTTTATATATTTTATCTGGGGTCAAGTATCAATGATACATTTTATTAAAAAAATCAGACTATAATGTAAATTTTAGTCCCTTCGGCCATACATTCTCCCATTTATTTAGTGTTATATCCAAAAAGTTTTTCCTATTTTACCATACACTTTTAAACATATTCATCTTCTAGATCAGGGGTTCCTAACTGGGGCTGGAAGATGATATTGCAGGGGGTGCAAAAATTTGGGTTTTCAAAATTATAGTTTATATGCATAATTCATTGTCATTATTTCAAACTTTTGTAAGGAGTGCGAGAATATATCAGGAGCGTTCTAGGGGTGCAGGGTATAGAAAAAGTTGGGACCCACTGTTCTAGATCCATCTTAAGTAGCATTTTATATACTTTAGAAATCAGGTGGTCATCTCCGGAACATAAATTAACATCCAATTCAGATTTGGTTCCTGTGAAAACAAAACTTTTTTAAAATCAAGTTTAAATCTTTCAAAAATTCTACAGTAATTAAGCCAATCAAGCAAATCCTTCACTTACTAGTTTTTTTTGTCTTTATCTTAAATCTGTCTTTTTTCATATATCAATAAGTCTCAATGTGTCATCCATTTATATTCCGAAATCATCTCTGTTCTACATTGTGCTTCATGAGGTGATGGCCAAAGTGCCACTTCATCAGCTAATCTTTTATACTTCCACCATAGACATGTAATCGATTGCCTAATAACATGAATCTTAAAGCCAGGGTTAACTTTTACTTTGTCATACCACAGATGCCACCCAAGTATCAAATCCAAACCTTTGAGGTCTAACAGCCTTGAATTTTTTTAAAGTTATCCAATCTTTTAACCATACCAGACAACAAGCATCATAATATCTAAGATCCAGCTCACCCAGACCTCCTCTGTCTTTAGAATCTTGTAGCAACTTATATATAATTCTTCATTTTTTATTTTATCAAATAAATTTAGATATATCTTTCTTCCACTGTTTGAAGGTGGAATCTCTAATCAATATCATTGTAGTCCGAAACAAATAACATTCCAGGTAGTACATTCACTTCAATTACTGAGATTCTTCCCTTTAATGACAAACTTTTGCCATCTATTTAAATCAAATTTTATCTCCTTCCATATTTTACCGTAGTTATTTTTGTAAAGCTTAGAATTTTCCTCAGTAAGAGTCACCCCAAGTAATGTAAATTTTCTCAATATAATGTTTAATCAACATGTATTGTTTTTTTCCATCTTTTGGTTTTAAGTCACAGGGATATGCAATAAATACATCATTAAAACCAGCAAAATGATTTCTAAAATATTCAGAATAAAATGAGTGAAAAGATTCTAAAAACTAAGAGTAAGAAATGCTTAATGTTGCCCCTTCCACAATTTGGGAACAACATACAGATTACATTGGTTTCATGTGTGCCCTTCAACGGAACTTATAGAAGGGACAGCATCCTCACAAGCATTCTGCTGCCTTTAAGAGGTGAGTAAGTCATAGGGAAATAAATTAATGTTCAATGGAGGAATTACTTACAGTGTTAATAGTTAAATTATCTCATCTGGAGGACATTTCATTCCCTGAACAGTTTCCAATACTTTTAAGAATGCTTAAATTCATTTTTTTCTCCTGTGAAACTAAACAGCATTTATGTTTGGTCCATTTGGATTATCTAATGAGAAATTGGTCTAATTAATTTATAATCCACCCCAATGCAAAAGGACTTTGGGCAACCAACAGCAAGGCACAAAATTAAAAATGTACAATAAAGAGAATAGAAATCAAAAATCATTAATATAATTAACAATACCTGTGATAGTCATCCATAATCAGACAAGGGTTTAGGCATGTTGGAATAGTGTTTAGTTTTCAAAATGTAAGCAGCTTAGCAGCTGCCTGAAATACTACATGGGGGATGTTTAAAAAATTGGAATTACCACAGGAAGCAGTGGCATAGCATGGGTTGTCAGCACCCGGGGCAAGGCAAGTAATTTGCGCCCCCTAACTGCACCGCACGCCTGGCACCCCCCCTCCACAGTGGGCGGCGACCCGGCGGCTTGGATCGGATTCGCACAGCCAGCACTGCAGTGAGAGAGAGTGAGTGAGCCAGGCAGGGGCAGAGAGCTGCGAGTGCGAGCGCGCCCCCCCAGATGTTGCACCCGGTGCGGCCGGGCCCCCCTGCACCCCCCACACTATGCCACTGACAGGAAGCATCTTATGTACCTTTCCAAAAGGGGAGTCTCTTGGCAAACCATTTCTAGATGTTCTGAACAATCCAGATTAAACTCTGGGAAGGTATTGCTTGATATATTTCAAAGCTGATAATCAGCATTTTCAATTGTGCCTGAAGTCTATTAGTTTATAATCTAGAAATATATTTCCAGACTGATTGATGAAGTGCTTTCACATCATTTTTGACTTCTAGGAACCACACACTTTCTCCACGATCTGTTTCTAACCTGTCCTTTCATGTCTCCCAAGTCATCGCTGTTGTAACTGAATCCATCCACTTCACTACTGGTTGTCCTCTTTCCTTCCATTTTTTTCCAGCATTAGAGCCTTTTCCAGAGAGTTTGGTCCTCACATAATTTGACCAAAGTAGGATAATTTGGGTCTGGTCATTTGTGTGAGAATATTGGCTTGATTTGTTTAATGATCCATTGGTTTATCTTCTTTGGCTGCCCATGGTATTCACAGGAGTCTTCTCCAACACCCAAATTCAAAAATAACAATAGTCTATCCTGTTTCTTTAAAGTCCAACTTTCACCTCCATAAGGTGTCACAGAATTCCATGGCTTGTACAGTTCTGATCTTTGTAGAATTAGATACATCATGACATTTGAATATCTTTTTCTAAGGCCTTCAGGTTTGCTCTACCAAGTGCTAGTTTGCAGGGTGTTTCATAATTATTTGTCCTTTATTGTTGACCGGGTGAAGCTACTTGCCATTTTGATAGCTTCATTGTCAATTCTAAGGCTGATTGTTCTACCTGTTGTCATGAGTTTGGTCTCCCTTATATTGTAGTCCCATTTTTTCACTGTGCCCTTTGAAATTTAGTACTAGGACTTTCAGATCCTTTGCAGAGTAGTATTATCGGCATAGTGGAGATTATTAATGTTTCTTCTTTAAATTTTAAAACCATTCTAATCTTCTAAGCTAGCTTTCCTTAACATATATTCAGCATATAGGTTGAATAAATAGGCACACTGGGCATGTTGAAAGGAAGATAAGATATAAGATAAGATAAGATAAGATAAGATAAGATAAGATAAGATAAGATAAGATAAGATAAGATAAGATGATAAGATAAGATGATAAGATAAGATAAGATAACCTTTATTGTCATTTTTTACTGTGGGCACAATGGCACACATCAGAAATGAAATTCAGTTGCCCGCTCTCAAAGTGAAACACATACATGACACAATTAGCTGGTCTGGCCTGATGGGGGATTTGGGTTTTAAATTGTTGTTTTAGAATAGTATTATTGTTTTTAACTGGGCACTGATTTAATCTTTTTTTTAACTTTTGTATTGTATTGTATTGTTATTTATATATGCCCTGTGAACCGCCCTGAGTCCCTAGGGAGAAGGGCGGTATACAAATTAAATAAAACGTAAACGTAAACACCTAACCATGCTATGGGATGGGATTTGGTGGCAGGTCATCAGAATTTCTATAGTCATGTTGGAGGCTGGAGAATGCCGAAGGAAAAGAGCTGAATGTTACGAAGAATAGAAGAAGATGAAAGACAAGGTGGCAGAGGCCACTGGTGACAACAGATGGATCAGAAACAGTTCAATGATTCAGAATAAGTGTTTTGTATTAAATGTAAACATGAACGTTGCTTGGGTGGCAGGAAGAACTAGTCATTTAATTCTAGTGAATATATCGTTTGAGTCAGTGATGATTATCTAGAAACTCACATTCCAGGAACAGACATTTTGGTGCCCTAGGCAAAGACATATTCTGGCATGCCTGGCTGAGGAATTCTGGGAGTTGAAGTCCACAAGTCATAAAAGGGCCAAGTTTGAAGACCCCTGGTTTAGTTCATCTTCTGATTTTATTAAAAATTTGAAAAAGGCATCCTCTTCCCCCCCCAAAAAAAAGCTTTAAGAAACAACAGCATTACAACTGAGCATATGAAATGATGCCTTTTTTAAACCTTGTATGCACATCATTTTTCTGGAAGTGGTGGGAGCACTTTATCAGTCTGCTCTCAATGGGGAATCCAATTCTTCCTCTTTCATTTCCCTTGGGTTGCACAAAGAGAAAGGAGGGGCTACACAGTATTTAGAAATATGTGGTGGTGGTGGGGGGAAGGTGGAGCTCAAGCCTTTTCAAAATGAAAAGATTTCAGGAAATGAAAATAGTCAGCAGGATACAGCTGCTGCTTGCCATTAGAGAGCAAAGCCCAAAATATGTCTGAGCACAGACCTAGTAAGTATGAGTCTTTAATTCCTATTAGTTGCTATCTATAGTTGAGAAGATTAGTTTAGAGGTGGTCTAGTTGTCTGCAGCCTTATACTACCTGGATTCTCGCACTAGGGCAAACATGTGGGGCCAGGGTTACCCATTCCTTCTTTTACAACTGGGGTGTAGCAACATTTATGTAACTTATGTAATTTTTTTAAAAAAAAAATTGGATTCATGTAAGATGCTAAGCCCCAAGTCATGGTTTACATCACATGCTAAGGAGTAACTTTAATCAACTGTCCAACAATGGGACCCACTCATAATCATAACTTACTTCTCATCGACCTGCATTCTTAAAATCAGCATGCTAAATTTTGGTACAAGATTGTATGAATCACAGCAAAGCTGATCCTTTGACTCGCATTTTATGTGATTATGAGATGCCCGACTATCCATATACAAGTTATTCCATAATATACCATTTTGGATTGCACTCAAAACTGGGACATTACTTCCATGTCTGCAGTACAGAATAAATTATTTTTTGTATTGTTATACAGAAATAATCTGTTATTTCTGATTTTTTAAAAAAAATTAAGAAGGAATGTTTGTGTTTTGTTGAGAAAACGGCTTGAGATGAAGTTAGATGCTCTATTTTAAAAATGGGTAGTATCAGCCATTTTTAATTATTGTTATTACCCTTCCAATTTTGGGGACAGTCCTGAGTAATCTGAAATTATCTCTATTTGCAGCTTCCCCCCTCCCCATTCTGTTTGAAGCTATATATAATACATTTTTCCCAATATTGCATTGTCCCCTTTCTCTCATTCCTGCTCTTTCTCTTTTCCCCATCCCTTTCTCTGCCTGCTCCAATGTATGTAAAATTTGGCTTAAACAAGTATTTTAGAAATTTGAAAGTTTAACCACTTTTCCCCTCCTCCACTGCCACTAAATGGGCTTCCCTAATACAGACCTTTTCTAATAATAAGCATGTTTCAGTCTTTTTGCTAGCACTGGCACTGATGATGTTACCTAGTTTGGGTAATGAAACATCTGCAGGAAAACAACCAAGTTCAGAGAGCGCCAAGGACCTCTCTAGAAAGGGTACAGAGAAGAGCAAGAAAGATGATTGGGGACTGGAGGCTAAAACATATAGGGAACGGTTGCTGGAATTGGGTATGTGTAGTTTAACGAAGAGAAGGGTGAGGGGTGACATGATAGCAGTGTTCCAATATCTCAGGGGCTGCCACAAAGAAGAGGGAGTCAAGCTATTCTCCAAAGCACCTGAAAGCAGGACAAGAAGCAATGGATGGAAACTAGTCAAGGAGAGAAGCAACCTAGAACTAAGGAGAAACTTCCTGACAGTTAGAACAATTAACCAGTGGAACAACCTGCCTCCAGAAGTTATGAATGCTCCAACACTGGAGGTTTTTAAGAAGAGACTGGACAGCCATTTGCCTGAAACGGTATAAGGTTTCCTGCCTGAGCAGGGGGTTGGACTAGATGACCTCCAAGGTCCCTTCCATTATTATTATTATTATTATTATTATTATTATTATTATTATTATTATTATTATTATTATTATTATTATTATTATTATCTTTTTTCTCCCTTAATCACACCATCTTATATTCTTTATTCCCCAGGGCACGAAGTCGATAAAGTGACCCTTTCCAGATTAAGACTCCGAATTCTTCCACTTGAAGTGCTACAAAATAGTAGTATAGAGAGCCTGAATTTGGACCGGAACAAGCTGAAACATGTCAATGGGATTTCGAGTCTTTACAACCTGAAAAAATTGATTTTGTCTAAAAATGCTATAACAGATTTCCCAGTGGAAATCCGGAACTTGATCCACCTGGAGAAGCTTGAGCTCAATCAAAACCAAATCCGAACTATCCCAGAGGGGATCTTCTCTTCTCTCCCTAAATTAAAACATCTCCGACTTAACAACAACTCTTTAGGCAGTCTTCCGAAGGATCTAAGTTGCTGTCGGGACTTTCTCCAGTATCTGAACTTGTCCACAAACGTATTCCAAGCCATCCCTCAGGTAGTCTTGGAGTTGAAAAACTTGCAAGAATTCTATGTGCAAAATAACTTGTTGCACCACCTTCCCAAAGAAATGTTCACAGAACTGCCCCTGAAGATGTTCAAAGTAAATGGGAACTCACTGAGGGAACCCCCAGATGAAGTATGTGCAGGGGGTATCAAACAGATCATCACTTACTTCAATCAGCTACAGAACTGCCAAGCTGAGGAGGACAAGCGTGTCAAGACAATGTTTTTGGGGACATCCTTAGCTGGAAAGTCTACAATGTGCAAAAGCTTAAAGCAGGGACACGTTATTCAACTATCAGAGGAAGAGCGGACAGTTGGGATTGAGATAAGTGAGTTCCATCTCCAAGGCTTCACCTTTCTCTTTTGGGATTTTGCTGGCCAGCTGGAATACTATGTGACCCACCATATGTTCATTACTTCACAGGCCCTTGTCATCTTGGCCATTAACCTTCACCAGTAAGTGTTCTCTGGCTTCCATTGTGCACATGTATTTACTTATTTATGAATGAGATTTATATGTCACCCAATTATAAACTGTAATTCTGAACAGCTGGTGTAGGTTTTAGGGCACACAACAAAAAATAAACACTACATTTGAAAAACACAAAGATAGGATGCAATATAATCAAGGCTGAACTGCAATCATATTTATATTCCTGATCCCATCAAGCAGGCTCATCCAACATCCTGGCCCTAATGCCAAGAAGCGTGACAGTTCCCTTTAATTTAAGTGGAATAGATACTGTATATACAAACAAACAATCTAATTCGAAAGAGTCAGATTTAAAAGCTTAAACTTTGATGGTGGTATTATAGAGGCAACAATCACCCTTTTCCTCCTACTTCAGTGCTAGTTGATAAGTGTGGCATCTAAGGCTAAATATCATGCCAGCCCATCTGAACTCACTTCCATTAAACCATCACAGGATTGCACTACACAGTTTCTGAAGAAAATACACATTTTTCTACTAAAATTAATTATTGTAAGAGTTTCTGACCCAGAAGGAACTTTATCACAAAATTGCAGGAAGTATCCTTTTAATCAGTCCTGCCCAGAGTTTTGGATTTTCAACAATGGATATCTGAGTTGAATTCTAGGCAAGCCAAATGTAACAATCAAAAGACCGGATTCCCTGTTCTTTCCTTCTAAAGTTGAAATACAACTGAGCACACCAGTGGCGTAGCGTGGGTTGTCAGCACCCAGGGCAAGGCAAGTAATTTGCGCCCCCTAACCCGTGGATTTTAGCACTCGAGTCTCTTCCACTAGATTAGTTAAAGAAACCCTTACCCCCTAAGCACATGTATTGCCGCTGCACTGTCCCTTCCCCAGATAGTCCCTCGCTCTCTCTCCGCACCGCACCGCACCGCACACCTGACACACACACCCTCCACAGTGGGCGGCGACCCGGCGGCTCGGATAGGATTCGCACAGCCAGCACTGCAGTGAGAGAGAGTGAGTGAGCCAGGCAGGGGCAGAGAGCTGCGAGTGTGAGCGCCCCCCCAGATGTTGCACCCGGTGCGGCCGGCCCCCCCTGCACCCCCCACGCTACGCCATTGGAGCACACACAGAATGTATTCCTCATATGGAGTGACAAGAGACTTTATACGTTTCTGCACATCTTTTCTTAAATGCTTCATTTTTGTTGGCTTGTCTTTTGCCTCCAACGATGGATATATTGAATAATGTTACAATTCAGTTCATGTTACAGTATGCTGAGATCATATGTTTGATACATCAGCCCACCCTTTTTGATTTCAGAAGAAATGAACTGCTTGTAGTGTCACTGGTGGGCAGTGGTTTGGTTTGTATTTTTACTAAAGGAGCTCTGTATTATTTTGCAAGTGTTAGTATATAACTTTAATGAGGAAGTGGAGGAAGAAAAAGAAACTCCATTTGCCAATATGATAATTGGGACTATTGAAAATTTATTTATTTATTTTTGGGACTTATATGCCGCCCTATCTCCCGAAGGACTCAGGGCGGCTAACAACAATAAAAACAACAATACAAAAGTTAAAAGAAATTAAACAAACAGCCCCAAAATAAATTAACTAAACAATTAAAAATTAAAACATTTTAAAAACCCGTCGTCAATCCAGGTCAGCCTTATGAAAAAGGAAAGTTTTGAGGTCGCGGCGAAAGGACCGGAGATCCAGGGCCATCCGGAGCTCAAGGGGGAGTTGGTTCCACAGGGCTGGCACTCCCACAGAGAAGGCCCTCCCCCTGGAGGTCGCCAGCCGACACTGTCTAGCCGACAGCACCCTGAGGAGGCCCTCTCTGTGTGAGCGCACTGGGCAATGGGAAGTCGTCCCCGGCAGCAGACGGTCCTGCAAATATTCCGGGCCTAGGCCATGTAGGGATATTTGTATACTTGCAGTAATAATAATAATAATAATAATAATAATAATAATAATAATAATAATAATAATAATAATAATAATAACAATAAGTTGGAAGGGACCTTGGAGGTCATCTAGTCCAACCCCCTGCTCAGGCAGGATGCCCTATACCATTTTGGACAAATGGCTGTCCAGTCTCTTCTTAAAAACTTCCAGTGTTGGAGCATTCACAGCTTCTGGAGGCAGGTTGTTCCACTGGTTAATTGTTCTAACTGTCAGGAAGTTTCTCCTTAGTTCTAGGTTGCTTCTCTCCTTGATTAGTTTCTATCTGTTGCTTCTTGTTCTGCCTTTGGGCGCTTTGGAGAATAACTTGAGTCCCTCCTCTTTGTGGCAGCCCCTGAGATATTGGAACACTGCTATCATGTCCTCCCTTGTCCTTCTCTTCATTAAACTAGACATACCCAATTCCAGCAGCCGTTCCTTATATGTTTTAGTCTCCAGTCCCCTAATCATCTTTGTTGCTCTTCTCTGTACTCTTTCTAGAGTCTCAACATCTTTTTTACATAGTGGTGACCAAAAGTGGATGCAATATTCCAGGTGTGGCTTTACCAAAGCATTGTAAAGTGGTATTAATACTTCAATTGATCTTGATTCTATCCCTCTGTTAATGCAGCCTAGCACTGTGTTGGCTTTTTTGGCAGCTGCAGCACACTGCTGGCTCATATTTAAGTGATTGTCCACTAGGACTCTGAGATCCCTCTCACAGTTACTACTATTGAGCAAGGTACCCCCTATACTATACCTGTACATTTGGTTTTTCTTGCCTAAATGTAGAACCTTACTTTTTTCACCATTGAATTTCATTTTATTAGATAGCGCCCAGTGCTCAAGTCTGTCCAGATCCTCCTGTATCTTAAGCCTGTCTTCTGGAGTGTTGGCTATTCGTGCCAGCTTGGTGTCGTCTGCAAATTTGATGAGTTCCCCATTTATCCCTTCGTCCAAATTGTTGATGAAGATGTTGAAGAGCACTGGGCCCGGAACAGAGCCCTGGGGCACCCCACTACATACTTCTCTCCATGTAGATGTGGTTCCATTGAGGATCACACGCTGAGTACGGCCGGTCAGCCAGCTATGAATCCATCTGGTGGTGATTCTGTCTAACCCACATTTTTTTATCTTATGAAGTAGAAGGTTGTGATCTACTTTATCAAATGCCTTACTGAAGTCCAAGTAAATTATATCCACAGCATTCCTCTGATCCACTAATTTTGTCACTTGGTCAAAGAATGCAATAAGATTTGTCTGGCATGATTTGTTTTTGACAAACCCATGTTGGCTTTTAGTAATTTGTTTGCCTCTAGGTCAGGGGTGTCAAACTCAATTTCATTGAGGGCCGCATCAGCATTGCGGTTGCCCTCAGGGGGCCGGGTGGGTATGGCCAGGGTGGGCGAGGCCTACTGCGTGGGCTTGGCTAGAGTGCGTATGGCCTACTGGGTGGGCGTGGCCAGCTCTACATCATTCACATCAAGGGTGCCTATGGGGGCCTGGGCAGGAGTGGGGCAGATCTGGGGGTCTCTGGCAGAAGGAGGGTCTCTGGGCCAGGGCCAAGGCAGTGGGGGCCGTTCCCTCACTGTTTCCAGGATGGCTTCGCGGGCCACATGAAACCACTTCGCGGGCCGGATCTGGCCCCCGGGCCTTGTGTTTGACATGTCTGCTCTAGGTGCTCGCTGATTCATTGTTTGATTATCTTTTCCAGAATCTTCCCAGGTATTGAGGTCAGGCTGATAGGTCTGTAATTTCCTGGATCCATTTTTTTTCCTTTTTTGAAGATGGGAACTACATCAGCTCTTTTCCAATCTTCTGGTAGTTCCCTACTGCTCCAGGATCTCGTCTAGACTGGACAGGTGCTCACTTACCATTTTCTTGTCTATCTTAACTTGCGTTTCTATTCTGTTTTTTATGGCACTATTTTTGATAGGTTGGTCTGTTTTTTCCCTTTGTGTAAAGACAGATGCAAACAACGAGTTAAATAGTTCTGCTTTCTCCCTGTTGCTTGTCACCTTCTTGCCACTTTCACCCACTAATGGACCAATCATTTCCTTCACTTGTTTTTTACATGTTGAAAGAAGCTTTTTTTGTTATTGTTGACTTTGGTCTCAAGCCTTAGTTCATTTTGTGCCTTAGCTTTCCTCACTTCATCATTGCAGGCTTGGGCTATTTGTTGATATTCTGACTTAGTTATGTGCCCCTCTTTCCACTTTCTATACTTGTCCTTTTTATCTTTCAAATGGAATTAAATACAAATTTGTCAGAGAGTTCTTTGTGCAGCCACGCTGGTTTCTTTTGAGAGCTGTTATTTTTCCTCTTCGTTGGTATTGTGCTAGACTGGGCTTTTATTATCTCACTTTTCAAAATTTCCCAAGCTTCTTGAGTTGTTTTCCCCTTGAGGATTCTCACCCATGGAATCCTTCCCAAGCCCTCTCTAAGTTTATTGAAATTAGCTGTCTTAAAGTCCAAGACTCTAGTTTGACTGTGTTCTATTGCTTGTGCTTCCATAATGTTGAATTCCAATATTGCATGATCACTTCCTCCCAAGATTCCTGTGGCTGTTGGTGAGAATTAGATCCAAAATGGCTAATCCCCTCATTCCCTTCTCTACTTTTTGGGTGACAAAGTTGTCTGCTAGGTTTGTCAGGAATCTGTTTGATCTTCCACTTGGTGCAGAGTTTGTCTCCCAGTTGATGTCAGGGTAGTTAAAGTCCCCCATTACTATTGTGATGTGCTTCCTACATACCTTAGCTGACTAGCAAAAAGTTCATCTATTTCCTCTGTTTGGTTGGGTGGCCTATAGTATATACCTAAGGCAATGTCATTTCCCCTTTTATATTGACCCAAATGCATTCAAGTTTACAGTTGTCATTATTGTTGTGCTCTATTTCTGTAGAGATGTAGTTATTTCTTATATAGAGGTCAACTCCACCTCTTCTTTTATTTGGTCTGTTTCTTTTAAATAATTTAAATCCCTCTAGCTGTGTGTTCCATTTGTGGGTTTCATCCCACCATGTTTCCATAATGGCAACAATATCATATCTGCCCCCATTAACCTGAATTTCTAGTTCATCCTGTTTGCTGTTCATACTCTGTGCATTGGTGTATAGACATTTGAGTCCATTATGTCTGACCCTGTGTTTACTTTCTACATAACCTGTGTGGTGCCTGAGTTCCCCAATTGTCTTACCACCTATTTGGTTAGTGCATTTTGTGTGGCACTCGCTAATAGAAGCTTGATTTTGCTTGAAAGCAAGGTTGATATTCTTGTCCACACACACATCTATGTTACATGCATTGATAGCTCTATAATTTTTAGATTGGCGGGGACAGGGATGTTCTATATCAATTAACTCACTGTCCCCGCTGTTTAGTTTAAATATTCGTCCAGAAAATCTGTGAATTTATAGCCGAGTAACTCAGTCCCTTTCTTTGAAGGATGCAAAGCATCTCTTTTGGACATTTTTTCATTGGACCAGCTACAGACATCATGACTAATATATCCAAAGCCTTCCCCTTTACACCACTCCTTTAGCCACATATTGAATTGTGCTATACGCTGGCCTTTTCCATTTTGCTCCTTATACACTGGTAAAACCTCTGAAAAAGTAAGCTTACAGCCTATTCTGCTAAGTTCCTGCCCCAAGCTCTGGAAATCATTCTGCACAGAGAATACATCTTTTTGGGACAGACAGTTAGTGCCAAGATGTACAATAGCCTCCACATCACAGTCCTTGCTGGCATTCTTGATTATTTTAGCAATACGCTTCTTGTCCCTACTGGCAGTAGCACCTGGAAGACACCTGACCTCTTTCGAAACCTCTGTGTCCTTTCCTAAATTTACATACCTTATAATTGAATCACCAACCAGAAAGTGGCTTCTCTTTTTGGATGCCTTTCTGTTCTTGCATGACTGGTGTGTAATACCAGATTGGCACTTCCCCCTGTCAAAAACAAGTTTTTCATCTTGGACCACGATCCCCTGCTTATTTGAGTTATTATCACAGATACCTTTACCTGTCTCCTTAATGTCCCTGTTAAGGTCAGAAAGGGCACTGTATCTGTTGTGCAGGGACACAGCGAAAGCTTTGTGTTTATGGTTCACAGATCTTGTCGCGGAACAATTAACAGTCCGACCAGAGGTGGATGGACCGTGGTTCATTTGCATGGTCAATATCAAAGAAAAGAAATCCAAGGCATATTCTATAGTAAAACTTTTAATGAGAAAAACAAAAGACCTAGACTGACCACATTCTTTCATCAGGCAGAAGGAGAAAGTAAAACTGAAACTGTAAGAACCTTTTTTTAGGCGCACAAAACAGTTTAAAACCAAAACATTGGCTGGACATAGCTGGGGTCACTATGGTTACAAGATAAGGTGCAGAGCAGAAAGAGATGTACAATTAGGAATGAGCGAAGCTGGCAAAACTAAAAAAACACGCAGTGACATCCCCTTCTTTTGTCAGCGAAGCAGAAAATCAGATAAGGCACATCTTCTTGCGCAGATACTCGTGTTGGGCTGTAGGAAGTGGTTTGTTCAGCATATCAGTAATTTGGTCATGTGTAGGCACATACTGCAATTTGACAAAACCTTGTTTAACTGCTTGTCTTATATTTTGGTAACGGATGTCAATGTGGAACCTGGAACCTGTAAAGCGATTCTCAGATACATAGACCACAGATTCGTTGTCCTCCATCACAGTGATCGGTCGAATCGGAGGTGTCCAGATATCTGTGACTAAAGCATCAAACCACGTTAGAGAATTACATGCATCTGAAACACAAGCGTACTCAGCTTCTGTAGAAGAACAAGAAACAAAATTCTGTTTACGCACATGCCAGTAAACAGGACATCCATTCAAAAACATCATATAACCTGAAGTGCTTTTACGTGATTTCTTATCACTTGCCCAATCTGAATCTGCATAACAACATAACTCTGCATAGTCAGTATGTGTGGGTTCTAACAATAACTTCATGTCTTTGGTGTGTTTTAGATATCTCAATAATTTCTTAACACATGTCCAATGAAACTGTTTTGCCTTGCCTACGTGTCGTGATAGGAGATTAACACTAAGTGCAATGTCAGGTCTAGTCCAACTACTAATATATAGCAGCGACCCAATGACTGAGCGATAAAGTGTTTGATCCTCGAACTCAGGACTCGGTTCATGTGTCAAGTTGTGAAAATCAGTTTGCATGGGTATACTCACAGGTTTAGCATCCTTCATGTTGCAGTGATGCAATAGTTGTTCAATCTTATCTTCCTGTGTAAGACTGAACCCCTTCTGTGTTTTGGTAACTTGAACACCTAAATAAGTGTTAATATGTCCTAAAGACCTCAATGTGAAAAACTGTTGTAAAGCGTTAGCAAAACATTCACTCATCTGCTTATTTGGACCAATATAAACATTATAATCAACATAAACAAGAATTATCTCATACCTATTATCAGATCTTTTTGTAAACACGCATTCATCTGTTTCGGACTTAATAAAGCCCATTGAATTTAGTTTGTCAGAAAGACATAAATACCACATTAAACCAGACTGTTTCAGACCATAAAGACTTTTGTGTAGAAACCAAGTATCCCCTTCTTGCTGTCGGAAATCTGGAGGACCTTTGACATAAATTTCTTCATCAAGATCAGCGTGTAGATAAGCTGTTTCAACATCAAACTGGAAAACTTCTAGGCCAAGGATAGTTGCAGTGGCTAAGGCGATTTTCACACTCTCCGTCCGCACTGTGGGTGAATAAGTATTTGTATAGTCCTCAGGATAACGTTGAGTGAAACCCTGGGCTACAAGTCTGGCCTTGTACAACGACTCACCATTCGGCTTCTTTTTAATTCTGTAGACCCACCGAGTGCCAATAACTTTCTTGTTTGCTGGAGGGCTTGCAGGTGTAAACACCTGAAGTTTCTTTAGACTGTCCATTTCAGCCTGCATTGCCTCAAACCATTTATCTTGCTCTGATTCAGGAAGATGTTTGATTTGTGTGAACGTCTCAGGAGGAAGTGTAACATTACAAATCAAAGGTAAAGGTGCTTTCGTTACTTGCCACGAATACCGTTTTGGTGGAATTCCCTTTGTGGTCCTCTTGGAACGTCTCGGACCAACCGTCCATTCTTCTTTCATTTCGTCCTCGTCTTCATCATCGTCGCCAGCGGCAGCATCGGTAGCTTGCGGAACAGTGGGTTGAGAAAAACTCGTGGAAGGAACATTCACCTGTGCATCTTGACCATCAGGCTGAGTGGCATCAGCAGCATCATCTCTAGGAAAATAAACTCCAGGATCGTTAGAATGAATCCTGGACCAGTCAGCATCTTCCTCAAAAACAGCAGATTGTGAAATCACTACGACGTGATGAGAGTCAATGTATTTGCTCCATTTTGAATTATCATCAATGCCCATAAATCTCATCCTTTTTGCTGCAGGACCCCCTTTCTTTCTTTGGGCTAAAGGAATATTGACCATAGCATAGGAACCAAAAATATGGAGACGTGAGAGGTCAGGCTTGTGTCCATATAACATAAAATAAGGGGTCTGATTTATCACACTACTCCAAGTGCGGTTGATGATATGGTTAGCATATTTGATAGCTTCACCCCAGTATGGAAGACTGAGGTTAGCATCTTCAAGAAGGCAACGCATCATGGTTTGCAGAACTCCATTTCTGCGTTCTGCCACTCCATTCTGAGCCGGAGTGTAAGGAGCTGAGGTCTGGTGTAGTATCCCACTCTTACGCATCCAGTCCTGGAAATGCTGAGACATGAATTCAGCACCACGATCACTCTGAATTCTGGCAATGCTGACTTCGAATTGGGTATAGACAAGATTGGCAAAGTCTTTAAAGATCTGAAAGGTCTCAGATTTTTCTCTCATAGGAAATACATAACCATATCAAGAGTAATTATCAACAATTGTCAAGAAATATCTTTTACCACCAATTGTTGGTGCAAAAGGACGCACTATGTCGGTGTGTACCAAATCAAAAATGCGTGTTGACAGGCGTTTAGCGCGTTTTGGAATTGCTGCTGCTTTAGATTTGGCTTTCTTGCAGACAGCACAGTCCAAGAACACCTTACACCCCTTAAGATCCAAACCTCTTGCGAACTCTGGCATCTTCTTCAGAACACGGAAACTGACATGACCCAATCTTCTATGCCACTTATGGATACACCTGGAATGCAAAGGTTTACCTGTTAGTGAATTCTCAACATTAGCATTTTTATTAGGAACCTCAGGCTTGCTGTGAGCAACCTGTGTCTTATTTGTCCTTTTATTGGCTTTAGGAGCCTTTGGAGTAGCAACAGGATCTCTCTCTGGGACATCTCTCACTGGGCCTGTGCTCTCCCTTTTTGGAGCTTGTATACTTGCCTGCTCTTGCGGTTTAGACTTTGGTTTTAAGTAATAAACACCACCAATCAACATGGTTTCAGCAACAATATCTCCATCTTTAACTACATAACTTGCTTTTTCGAGATGGTGTACCTGGAATTGTGACACCCTAGACAAGTGACTTTGACTAAGCAAACTATTATTAGCTGATGGTACGTAGTAAACATTGGGAATGAATGCACTGAGCTCTTCAATGTAGACAGTTCCTTTTCCCATGACCTGAACAGGATGATTTGAAAAAGAGTACAGTTCACAAAGTTCAGGTTCAGGCTCGTGCATCTCTGTGTAAAGCTCTTTTCTGTAGGTAACATGTAACGCTGCTCCGCTGTCCAAAGTCCAAAGTAGGCGTCTGTCATACTCTGGTAGAGGCTGTGGATCGTTGGTTACAACCAATGTGGCAAGTGGAGCTTGAGGATCACGCCTGGGACCATGACCATGACCTTGTCATCCGCCTCTACCTCTGTCTCCTCTGGAATCTGTTCCTCTGGGCTGGTACATGGCGGGTGCTGGAAACCGTTGGGGACAATCCCGGGTGGCATGTACCACACGATTGCAGATGTAGCATCTTGGCATCCTTGGAACGTAGGCTCTTCCATGGAAAGAACGCCTCGCTAAAGCTTTTGATGCAGGTGGTTCCCTTAAATATGATGCGGCTTGCATAAGTGCCTCTTCTTTGGTTAAAAGTCTGCATACATGATCCACTGTGCGTTGAGCAATAGGCACTTGATTAATCTTAGAAATAGCATCTTTCCAGTCATAATTCAAAGAGTTAATGATAATGCTGATCATTTGAAAGTCATCAATAGGATAGCCTTTTTCACCCAGTTCTTTTCTTATTCCTTTCATTTTAGTTAAGTGTTCTCCAATATGTTCACCAGGTTTTAATCTAGAACCATGGAACTCAGACAAAAGCAAACATGTAGACTCAATGGACGTAGGCCGGTAACATGCCTCTAATTGAGCCCAAATTTGTTGGGCAGTTGCATCTTGTGAAAATGTGAGCTGCAATTCAGTGTCCATAGACATCAATAACATTGTGCATGCTCTATTATTCAAGTCCCATATGTCAGGAGGCCATGGCTGGGCAGGAGGATTAAACATCATCACATGGGTACCTTCTCTATGAAGCAAAAGTCCAACTTCACTGACCTGTAATTCTGTAATTCTGTCCTGACCGCTTCAGTTTTGAATCACCAGCCAGTGGCACAATAGAGGGTGCCTGTTGAGGAACATGCAATTGGGGTACTGGCTGTGCAGGTTGTTCAATTGGGACTTGGCCTGCAGGAGGCGCTGGTTGTGCAGGCTGTGCCATCCAGACATAACCAGCAGGGGGCACCAGTGGCACCTGTGCCAAGGCCTGTGGCAGTTGCATTGAAGCTGCTACAGGTACTGGTGCTGGGGGTGGCTGTACTTGAGGTGCAATGCCACCCTGGCCAGCAGAAGATGCTGGTGCATGAGATGCTACATTAAGTTGGCCTGCAGTTAGCACTGGCCTTTGTATTTGAGGAACCAGTGGAGGCTGCAGTTGGGATAAAGGCTGCTGTGCTCCATCTGAGACAGGAACTTTAATAGTAGCAGTATTAATAGGCATTCTAACTGAAGCTCCCAATGAATGAGGAGGTGTGGCAGCTTGGAGCGATGCCTGCTGAAGGGATATCTGTGAAACTGCATTCTGCATTCTTTGAAACAGAAAACAGTTAGGCTCCCATTCGTCTGACACAAGATTCCACTGTGGGCGTGCCTCTGTCTTTGAGGGAGAAGGCAAAATGGCGATCCCTTGTGGGTGTGGCTTTGCTTGTGAAGAGGGAGGCAAAATGGCCGATTCTGAAAACTGAATGCCAGCAGAGGCTCTCCCATGCTTTTCATACCATGCTGCACACAACCTTGCGTTTAGCAGATCCTTCTCTAAAATTTCAATTTGTTCATAATAACTTTGCAAAGTCTTCTCCTGAACAGTTTGCTCAGGGCTTGGAGAATAATGGCTCACCTCCTTCCCCAATGAAGCCTTAGGTCTAGCACCAAACCTCTCATAATCAGCCTGATCCCCATGAGCAGAGGTTACAACTGGGGCATCAGCTTGAGAGTCTGTAAAAACAGAAAACGGTGAAACTGACCTTGGCTCAGAGGCTGCTTCTCCAAGACGTGTAGCCAATGCCAACGGAGTCTGTAAACTTGAAGGAAGATCTCTCTGTGGAATGGCTGCCTCCTCCTTAGCAGAGAGATAACCGGTCTTCTTCTTTCTGCTTTTCCTGGGCATATTGTCAGCAATGAATCACAGCCTCCTCAGTGCTGGACTAACTGCCTAGCTAATTGCCTATCAATAAATCTTGAAAATAAAAATAAACCATCCTCGGGGACCAAATGTCGTGGAACAATTAACAGTCCGACCAGAGGTGGATGGACCGTGGTTCATTTGCATGGTCAATATCAAAGAAAAGAAATCCAAGGCATATTCTATAGTAAAACTTTTAATGAGAAAAACAAAAGACCTAGACTGACCACATTCTTTCATCAGGCAGAAGGAGAAAGTAAAACTGAAACTGTAAGAACCTTTTTTTAGGCGCACAAAACAGTTTAAAACCAAAACATTGGCTGGACATAGCTGGGGTCACTATGGTTACAAGATAAGGTGCAGAGCAGAAAGAGATGTACAATTAGGAATGAGCGAAGCTGGCAAAACTAAAAAAACACGCAGTGACAGATCTTACCCTGCCAGATCCCATGGTTGTCCACACTGCCCTTCTCCTGCAGGATCTTTGTGGTAAAGGGGGCTGATAGCATGGAGGCTCAATAGAGTAGAAGGGCTGAACTGGACACCTAATTTCTGCCTGAAGAGCACAGATTACAGACCCTAGATAAATAATCTGCCCTTGTAGACTAGTGATTTGTTTACAGATAGGACAGTTTCCAAATTTGAAAAGGGTACTCCGAAAGACAGCTGCAAAACAAGTGTTGCATTGAACTAAGCCAGACATTCTTAGATACAAGGAATCTCAGACGCACTTGCCCTGAATGTACCGCTGCTGTTTTTGATTTTTAGTTATATAATTCACATGCCGTTAGGCATGCAGGCCGCTACTTTTCTGGTGCAGCCTCCCCAAAACTTACAGAATGTAGTACTTTCCAGCAGCTCTGAGCAGTTGAAATACTGCTCAAAAACGATGCAGATCCAATCAGGGCCCCAAATGCAGTTCAAATACAGTGCAATCCAATCAGGGCCCTAGCTACTTTTCTGGTGCAGCCTCCCCAAAACCTACAGAATGTAGCATTTCCCAGCAGCTCTGAGCAGTTGAAATACTGCTCAAAAATGTTGCAGATCCAATCAGGGCCCCAAATGCAGTTCAAATACAATGCAATCCAATCAGGGCCCTAGCTAGTTTATCAACACGTTGGCGAGCAGCTGGCCGAGTGATTCATCACTTTTCTTTTTGTAGGTATCAGCTTACTAATGACTCCTTCAAGGATCTTGTTGGATTTTGGATAAGCAACCTCTTTATGCGAGTGCCAAATTCTGTAGTCCTTCCTGTGGGAACTCATGTGGATGCTTGTTCCAAGGAGGAGGTTGAAGAAAAGAAAAAGGATATCATGTGCAAGATACAGGCCATGCTGGAGGAGAGACAGGTCAACCTAGCTCACCTTATTACTAATCTGGAAGACAATGAAGAATCTGAGTTCTATGAGGACCAGTGCACTAGACTGAAAGAAATGGAAAATTGCACCCTTACAGTAAGGAATATTGTTATATATATTTCATATACAATGATCTTGACCCAGAAACTGCTGGCATGCAACTGTCCAAACAACTTGGAAAGCAATCTAAGTAGCGATGACATGCTTCCTTTTTTTCTGTCATGAATCTCTAGCCCAGGGGTGTCAAACTGCCGGCCTGCAGGCTGGATGCGTCATGCCGAAACCGCACCGAACCCAGCTCCGGCAATGGGGAAAAAGTCGCAATATGTCGCGACACGTCACGTGATGTTGCGAGTTTGACACCCCTGCTCCAGCCAATCAGATGATTCCTAGTTTTAGGACAGAAGGGATTGCAATTTTGTCATGCTATGCATAAACGTGTGTGGCCTCCCCTATTCCATTCTGTTTCCCACTGAACTTCCACAAAAGCAGAACACCAAGCAGGACATCGGCAGTTCCCCACTTTCCCACTTTGCTTGTTTGGCGTTCTCTTTATCTCTATGCATTTTCTGTTCTAGATTCTAGATCTTGTTCCTGTCAACTGCATGGATTACCAAGACATTAAAAAACTTGAAGAAGCCATCTTGGAGCATGTCAAGAATGAAGAACTCTTCCCCAATGTCATCCAAGTGCTCCCCCCTATCTATAAACGAGTTGAAGCAGCAATTGTGGACATGATGCAAAATAATGAAGAGATGACCGAACATGGCAAGTAAATGTTATTAGTGGCATTTTATAGATGTCCTCTTCCTTTTCTTTACTGTGTTGTTGTTAAGTGAGAGCAATGCCTTTTGGAACGTGTGCAAAGTGTATTTCACCACAGCCGTATGGCCGCAACTAGCTCAGAAGAATTATTTGGGGCATAGTTCCTAAACTGTTTGTGTGGGCCTAAATTAAAACTCTGAATTCAATTGGGTACCTAGAGCCATTGTGGCAACAGGTGGAAGCTGGCCTTCAGATGGATGCCTCCTCTTTGTGCAAGCTAAGTTTATTTGGGTGCTAGGCTTCCTGATTATTTAGGGCAAACATTTATTTAAAAACATAAAAATCCATAATAAATCAATGTTTTAACTGATTTATTAAATTAATTATAAGTCTGTTGGATAAAAAGTTAATTGACTGGGCTCAAAGATTTGGAAGATTAGAAAGAGAAAGATTGCTTTGAATGAAGTTCTCATGGGAAGATTCTTGTGTGTATGTGTGTGTGTGTATGTGTGTCACACTTACAACTATTGTAGCCCTGTTGTCACATGATCAAAATTCAGATGCTTGGCAACTGGCTGATATTTATGATGGTTGCAGTGTCCCAAGGTCATGTGATCCCCTTTGGTCACCTTCTGACAACCGATGTCAATGGGGAAGCCAGATTCACTTAACAAATGTTAAGTAACTTAATAACTGCAGTGATTTACTTAATAACTGTGGCAAAAAACCCTCATAAAATGGGACATAATTCACTTAAATGTCTCAGCAACAGAAACTTTGGGCTAAATTGTCATAAGTTGAGGACTGCCTGTAGTCTGGACTATAGAACACACTGTTGGTTGCCTGAGACTGTCTCTCTTGAATCAGCCCTCAACAAGTCCTCTTCTGATACTTTAGGGATGGTGAGTTTCAATCTTTTACACAGCAAGCTCTCCTGCCAGTATCATTTGGATAGAGAACTTCTGCAGGATATTTTGAGATACCTTCATCGCATTGGATTAATTGTGTGGTATGAAAAGATCGAGCAGCTGAAGGACACGGTGTTCTTACATCCAACTATTCTGATCACTCTCTTCAAAGTGAGTACCACCTTTATTCCACCCTAGAAGCCTCCTCCAGCACCATGGGGCCATTGTGTCAAAGCTGCTAACATCAGATGTTCTTGCTTTGACAACATGTGGAGAGGCAGCTTTGCTTCTTTAAAACTTGTGTGTTACTTTTAGAGCTAGAATTAGTTGATGCTGGGGGGAGTAGGAAGAATGTCTCTCAAGGCTGTTTTGAAATAAGAGAAGATAGGAATTTGGCAGGTTGTTTAACAGGAAGGAAAGCTTACAATTCAAACTAATTGGAAATTGTGATTTATGATGGTTAATTAGAGGGAGGAACTGTGCTTTCATACTGTGTGCTTAGGGGAGGGGAATCCAGATTTCGGCTTGACCATGTAAGTGCCAAAGCTATGCTTTTTTGATTAAAGACTCCTTAAGGTAAACAATGCCTCGACGTTCTTTGAAGAATTGCATCTCTTTTCGAACCATGACACATTGCTTCTCTGAAGTTAGCTAGAAGCCAAATTTCCACAGACCATAGTTTTTTTAAACAATTGTTCTATCATATGTATAACCTCCTCCCAATCATAACAGACACTTTGCGGGGTACTGCAAAGTCAAAACAAAACCAAACAACAAATTTAAGCCATCAAAATAATAGCATAAATAATCTTCCATAGACTCAACAGTAGCTGCCAAAACGTCCCCTTGTGTTTTCTCCCAAGTCCCATTTTAGCAAAGATTATTAATATGAATGAAAAGTGCTGGATTTGGGGAAAGGGGTGGGGTCATTCATGAACAGACTCTCAATTTTCTTCTGTATTGTCTCTGAATTAACCCAATAGTATATTGGTAAATGCTTCTATTCTATTTTCCTTTAATTTTTTAAAGGCAAAATAGAGCGAGAACTGCAGTGAAAAACCAAACTGCCCATAAGGTGACTTTCACATAGAAAAATGCTTCCATTTGGGTGGGGGGAGGGGGGCATCCTATTTGTTTCTGCTCTCTACTCTCCTCCCTTGGCCTTTCTGACAAGCTATCCAAAGGTTGAGAGACCCCCGTTAAAACAGAAGAAAATATAATGTGAAGCAGGAGAGGCAGACGGTAGTCAAGTTATATAAGTGCAATGTATTAAATCACATTACAGTCCTATCCAGTATCTTTATCTACACAAGATCAGTGCTTGGGGGGTTCATAATTTTGAAGTATGGATGGTCACTTGGCATTCTGATTGTATTCTTACCGATGGCTTGTAGTAATCAGCTAGTCAGAATAGAAGTGGGTATTCTGTCCAGAAGCACCAGTTAAATGGTGCAGCCATCCAGTTCAATGCAGGAATTCAAAATATGATTCCAGATTATGTTGCAAGATGAAATAGCTGGACATATGTATTAATTTAGCTACATACTACATACCACTTATCAAGAAGAACTTTTAAAAGATTCTTCATATGTTTCAGCTTAAATTGGTTGGATGCCACATTTCCTTTATTTTCCACTTCCAACAAGTAATAAAAGGCAGTGGACTATTTTAGGGCATGCTTCAGACTTGTGGGATAGGTTCATGTCCTGTTCAAATCCCAAGGGTCAGATACAAAAGTGTGGTCTGATCTCAGTTCATAAACTTGTTAAAGAAGAAGATAGGACAGAAGTAGAATGGTTTTATTGTTGGTACGATTAAACACTGAGGAATCAAAAAACAATCTACTGCAAGACACCAAGAGGTTTACTTGTATTGTTTGATTTATCATCGGTCAACTCCGCTAGCAAAATTGTGAGCCTATTTGGGCAAATATGCTTCTGTTTTTCTAGACTCTTGTGAGGTATGGCCTAAGGCAACAGCTGGAGAGCATTTCTGTGGACATCTTGATAGGAGAACATGCCACCATCCGAGACCGGGCCAACTGGGCATTGACATTTAAATCCAAAGCCATCTTATGCCAGAAAGCCATGAGAGCTTTGCTTAAGCAGCAGCTTTCTTTAGACAATATGGTGGACATCTTTGAGGAAATGGTGGGAAGCAGATTCCAGAAGGGGAAGCTCTTCAGCCTGCTAGAGCACTTTGAGATCTGCCTGGAGATCAAAAATGTAGAAGGACTTAATCCTAGAGCCAGAGCATTTGTACCTGGGCAGCCGTGGGAAACTCTGCAAAGCCTGGAGAAGGACACACACTACTTATTTCCTAACTATCTCAATCAAAGCCAGGAGGTTTCAGCAATGTGGGGAGAAGATCACAAGGAGGACTTGCATATTCGCTTGTACTTTTCTCCTGAGATCCCGGAGGGCTTCTTCCAAAGGTATTGAATAGTATTTGCTAAGTGTCATAGATAATGACAACCATCCTGTGGCCAATATCTACAACTGAGGGCCCCTTTGAACTGGGGCCAGTTGATTTGTACGAGCAGGGGTCAAATATAAGGATGAGGCCACCACTATTTACTGGACAATTTCTGACAATATGCCACCTGTGCCTTACAAAACTGTGAGGGTTTTGCTGGGTGCTGGTAGTTTGACTTATACTCTGTGGTCTTTAATTTGTCCTAATTCTCTGTTGGAGTCTTTTCCTGGAGACTGTCAAATAGAGAGCCACTCTAATCTGCAGGAAAGTAAATTTGTGATGATTTTGCAAATACAACAGCGGAACATGCAATTGCAACCAGGCTACTAAATTCTGCGTCCCAATTGCAGGCAAAAGAGTCTAAGAGCTGATTGCAACCTGTTTCTGAAAGATACAATAGCCTTCATCAACCAGTAAGCATCCTTCCTTCCCAGAACTTAAAGCTATCTAGAAAGCATTCCTACCTCTGGTTTTCTTCTCAACACTAAGGGTTAATGACTGGACCAGAATTCTTCAAGGAGCTTCCATGCTGAGTGTGACCTTGAATCTGATCTCTCAAACCCTGTGCCACCATTAATAACTGCATCCCACTGATTTTAAGCATTAGGGACTCTCTAGAATATGGGCAGTTTAGTCCCTTCTTGAACTGATTATTGTTGTAACTGCCTGGGCCCAACTTAGCAGTTCCAGTAATGTTGGGGAAAGAGAGAACATCTTAAAATAGGATCTGAAAGCACTGACTGTTTTTCCCCCCTCTTTCTTCCCAGACTCATGGTGAAAGCTTGTTCCTTCTTTTCAACTCACTGGGTTGCTAAAGCCATCTGCCTGCTCATATGTAGTGGCACACCTTTACTGATCAAAGCAAATAACCAAAAAGGTTACAGCTACATTGAATTCAGGTGTAGAAAGCCCGGGGAGAGGGCCAGTAAGTACATAGGCGTTTACTGCTTTTTGGTGTTATACCTTCAAATGTGATACAAATGATATAGAACAAAACACTATATCTAAGCCAGAATCTGTGTAATTAACGGAAAGAGCTCCTTTGGGTGTCAGTTGAAGAAAGTTGACAGGTTTGACTCTTGGAATGGCCTGGCATACGACCACGGTCAGCCCGATCTCTGGATGCCAGCTGGAAAAAAATCTGTATTTCATACAGGCAACTCCCACTGGTGCTGAGTATGGGAGAAGGACCCACTGGTAGTGGTAGATTAGAAACAGGCTTCAACTCTGTCCTAAATCAAACGGTGGAACTGAAGAACCAACTTTAGAGAACGGATTTATTGTTTTCTTTTAGTCATTCTTCTTAACAAGGACCAAGAAAAACGTGTGCACAGTGTCTATGGATATTCTCAATCATCCGGGTCATCGTTATCCCAAAAGTTTTAAAGGGCAACTGGACTTACTTGGTTTTTTCCCCCTTGAAAGCATTTCACTTCTCATTCAAGAAGCTTCTACAGTTCTTCAGAAACGTTTTCAAGAAAAAAAGCAAGAAAGCCCAGTGGCCTTTTGAAAAGCATTTTTGTGCACAAGTTGTTTTAATCAGCAAAATTGCATCTCCTTTAATGTATCCTTTAAAGTCCAGGACAGCTTTTTGCAGCTTGGGGCTCTAGAACAGCATCAAATTTCAGCTCCTGTCAAACTCACAGCCTTTGGCTGGACTAGATAGTGATTAGTTTGGAGTTGAAATGACTCATCTGGGATTCACCAGGTTGGAGAAGGCTGACTGCTCTGGATGTTTCTTAAGACCCCTCTCGCTGCTGCCTTTTACAGGATTCCAATTAGCCTGGGACTTTATTATAACAATCATCTCCATCAACCAAAAACTCCTGGAGGAATGGCCTGGGCTCCATCTTTGCATAAAGTCTCCTTGCCGGACGGTTGGATGTCCTGCTGAATTTGTCTGGCCAGATCTGGAGGACACGATGACTGTGTGCGTATTCATGCTGTGCACCAGCAAAACCAAGACTGTAAAATGTTTTTTTCACGGTTTGCGGTTTAAATTACTTCTTTCCCTCTATCCAGAAAATGGCCTTTATCCAGAAAATATACACGATAACATTTCTCTTCCCAAAGCAGATCCTCAGCTAAGATACTTTGCTGTGAATCTGCGTTTCCTAAGTTTAACTGAGGGATGGCTCTGTATCCTCTAAATTGACTTGAAAAAGAAAACAAAACCTCCAAAATATTTCAAATAAAGCGCTTATTTTCATTTAAGCCTTCCTTCTGATAGGGCAGGGGTAGGCAACCTCGGCTCTTTTATGACTTATGGACTTCAACTCCCAGAATTCCTGACTCAGGAATTCTGGGAGTTGAAGTCCATGAGTCATAAAAGAGCCGAGGTTGCCTACCCCTGTGATAGGGTTACTGAGGGTTTGACTTTTGCCACTTTTATAGTCCTCCCTCATCTGGTTCATCAGCCTCCCTGAATCTTCTGCCTTCTCAATGTTTTAGGTCTCCTCTCCCATGGTCCCAAGCCAGCACAGCCCAAACTAGATGGGAGATTAAGGAAATGCGGATGGTGCTAGATCAGAACAGGCTGTGCTGCAAGATGGCTGTCAGTTCTTTTCTTTAGCTCATAAATACCATAGGGCTTCATCTTTCTTTTCTTTGACCTTGTTAAACCTAAGCTAGAGGACATGATTTATAGTCAAGTTAATGGATTATTATTATTATTATTAATAATAATAATAATAATAATAATAATAATAATAATAATAATAATAATAATAATTTGGAAGGGACCTTGGAGGTCATCTAGTCCAACCCCCTGCTCAGGCAGGAAACCCTATACCATTTCAGACAAGTGGCTGGCCAGTCTCCTCTTAAAAACTTCCAGTGTTGGAGCATTCACCACTTCTGGAGGCAGTGATGAATGTTTTTATATTCTTCAAATTACTTATTTGGAGATGTTGTTATATTACTAATTTAAGGTCTCTAAAGCGACCTTCTTGAGAAGTCAGCCTGAAATCTGTGCCTATCCCATAGGAGCCTCAGGCTGCACTGGGGATTCAGACTTACCGTAAATCTTGCCTGTTCTGTCCATCACCATATCACAAACCTGGTGTGTACAATTAAGACTAACCCGCCGCTATTTCTGCGCAATTTCTACTTACCTAGGAGTAGCAGCTGTAGGGGGAGAATAGCGGACCATTAGTCAAAAGGGCAGTTTCTTTCCATTTTCATCTGCATCTTTTTTCCAAATCACAGCAGTAGAATTTTAAATATGCCTTTGTACTTTTAGAGCTTTTCAAACTTTGCTGTTGACTGCATTAGCAAAAATCATTTTTGGTAACCAAACCAAACCAAACCCCAAACAAACCCACCCACATTTTAAGAATTATTTATGCTTTTTTCTTTGAAAGTTCAAAATGAGGTATATCAAGGTCTCTCCCCATTAGTGGTCAATCAACCACTAAGTCATCTCTATATCAGATGAGAGAGGTTCCCTTCTGTTTTCCCAGAGAAAAATATGTAGTGGTAAATTGGTGTGAAATAGGTGTAACTGGTCTAAGTCAATCAGTAAATTCCATGCTTGTATAGCAATTTGAGCCTCTGATTTTGTCCTTAGTCTGACACCTTAGTAACAACCTATCACACTAGGGGCCAATCTGTTTAATGATGCTTCATTCAACTTCATTCCAGGTTCAAAGAAGACATTAAAACTTGTGGAATTTGTGCCCATCGATTTGAAACAGAGCTCCTGTTACCCAAAGGTGAGGTTGGAATATTTGCCATTAATGTCAATGTCTCTGTCTTAATTATTTAAATACTAATGTCAATGTTATTTCAATAAGGTAGAATGCTGCATGATGAAATTGTGAGTTCGCCTTAGGGTAAATGTCCAGAAAAATATAGGCTTAGTACATTATTGTCAAAAGGCTTTTAGATACAAAATTCCATGGTGCTGGCTTTGTTTAGATTATTTGTAGTATTTTATTGCAATTCAGTTATAATGACCATAGCCCTTCAGTTTTGGAGGGTTAAAGCAGAATAACCTTGAATTATTCCAATAGGGACGCAGTGTGGCTCAATGGGTTAAGATGCTGAGCTTGTCGATCAGGTCGGCAGTTTGGCGGATCGAATCCCGAGCGCTGCATAACAGTGAGCGCCTGTTACTCGTCCCAGCTTCTGCCAACCTAGCAGTTCGAAAGCACGTAAAAATGCAAGTAGAAAAATAGGGACCACTACGGTGGTTAGGTAACAGTGTTCTGTGCGCCTTTGGTGTCTAGTTATGCCGGCCACATGACCACAGAGACGTCCTCGGACAAGCGCTGGCTCTTCGGCTTTGAAACGGAGATGAGCACCGACCCCTAGAATTGGAAACGACTAGCACGCATGTGCGGGGGAACCTTTACCTTTACCTTTATTCCAATACTGGGAATTGCACTTCACACTAAAGCAACACTCTTGAGAGACTGAGCTAGTGATCTTGCCAAGGTGGGATTGTCTGAACTGGATAATGGAAGGGGAGTTTCTGCCTCTTAACCCTTGTGCATAGCCCATTGACTTGATACTTCTATTGAGATAACCATACACTTGGATGATAGGCAGGCAGCCTAGCACATGCGCCCGCCATAGCATGGCATAACATTACTGCAAAAGGGTAATATTACTAAGCATTTTACTTTTTTCACAGTTCCAAACGAACCAGGCAGAACTGTGGTTCCTGCACAGTATTATATCACCAGCTATGGGAATGCTACCTTTGGAACTAGCACGGTCCATGTGGAAAGACAGGTTTGTTAACGTGGCAGTCTAAAGCAGCCTTCTCTAAACTAGCTAGGAATTATGAATTATAGCCCAGCATTACTTGGAGGACATCAAGTAAGGGGAAACTGCTCAGACAAACAGAATCTTAGTTTGACTATGATGTCAAAAGCAGGTCACAACTGTAATGTACAGCACTTCTGGTATGAATTGGACCCTTTCATTCACTTATCTCATTTCTAGCATCTATACTGCTATGAAACAGACAGTAAGATTTCATTCACTTGTTTTATATGATGCAAAGAAATCTCACATACTCTTTGGCTGGGACATGTCTTCAAAACAGAACCTCTGTATTGTTGGCAGCCCATTGCTGAGGCAGGCTGAAGTTGGTTCAAGGAATTACAGCCTGGAAGTACATAGTTTTCTCTGGGAAAACAGAAGAGAACCTCTCATCTGATATGGAGGTGACTTAGTGGTTGATTGACCAGTCCATAAGGGTTTGGGAGAAATGATGTGTATGTACTAGAGGACATAGTAGCTGAACACTACTGAATCCTGTTCCTTGAACTCTGGCTCCAAGATCATGTATGCAAAATACCGGGATCTTAAATCACCATCCTGGTACAGATTCCACATGGCAATTGGTGGTGGCTTTACCCTGGTTGATGACATTCAGCCAGGGAAAGCTGCCAATTACTGTTCTTACAGCATAGTCCCCAACCCCCGGTCCATGGACCCGTACTTGGCCATGGCATTCCAGCAACCAGTCCATACAAACAAGCAAAGCCCCATCTGCAGGATGCAGGCAGTACATGAAATGACACCCCCTCTGGTTTGTGCAAAAACCTTTCTCCACAGAACCAGTCCTTGGTATCCAAAAGGTTGGGCACCTTTGTCTTACAGGGTCATGTGAAGTTGTTGTATAGGTCGCAGCAGGGCATGACCCCATTCCAGAGACACATTAAGAGCAAGGTGTGGGTACAATATGATTTTTGCCAACATGATTTTCTCCCATTACCTTGGATGGAAGGAATGTATGGTAAAATGGATGTATGGATGAGCTGTAAAAACTAAAATTCTGCAGGATTTGAGACTGGATCTCCAAAAGCTGCTTTAGAAGATGCAAGAGCGCAAACACAAATACCTCTTTGCCATACTTTAAAAAGTTGCAAAAGCTTTGTAAACAGTTCTTGTTAAGAAGTTCCACATTGGGGCTCCTATATCCTGGAAAGCAAGAGAGAACTTTATTCTGTAATTGTAACACTTGGGTTTGGATCTGTTTAATCCGTTAAACAAAATCTGTAATACATTTCCTGGTATGTTTTGTTTTGTTGTAGAGCATCTTGGATAAATGAAAACTGCCACATAGGATATATCACTGGCCAACAACATTTCTGTCAATGTTATTTAATGATCAGTTCAAATAAAAAAATGTACTTCTTAAATTTACATGGAATGTCAATTTATTTCCATAAAATATTATTGACTGAAGTTGTAGCTTAATGAGCTTACACAAGTTACATAAAGACTTGATTTCTCATTACAAGTTCTCATTAGACTTTTCACATTTTGTGAAATATTTCCATGAGAAACCAAAACAAAAATATTAAGACTTAATATTAAATTCTAGCATTACAATGTGCAGATAGTCCTAGACTTACAACCACAACTAAGCCCAAAATTTATGTTGTTAAGTGAGACATTTGTTAAGTGAGTTTTGCCCCATTTTACGACTTTTCTAGCTACAGTTGTTAAGTGAATCATTGCAGTTAAGTTTGTAACACGATTGTTAAATGAATCTGGCTTCCCTACTGATTTTGCTTGTCAAAAAGTTGCAAAAGGTTAGGGTGACCCCAGGACACTGCAACGACATAAACATGAACCAGTTCCCAAGCATCCAAATTCTGATCACATGACTGCAACAATCATGTGAAAAATCCCCTTTTTTCAGTTCGGTTGTAACTTTGAACAGTCACTAAACGAACTGTTGTAAGTTGAGGACTACCTGTGATTCAGTTCAGTACAAATAAGGTTTTCAGGCATTCATAGTCTAAAAAGATTCTTGAGATCCAAAAGCACAGTAAGTGGCTTCAATGTTTAGAAACTAACAGCAACATTTGAAAAAATGTATTATAAAACTCGCAGCCATTACAATATAACTGTCAAACCAATGAAGGATTCTGAGCGGCTTCAATAAAAGCCTGATCAATGTATCACAATGTAAGTATCTGTCTGAGTAAGTCAATGATCTTCTACAGATAATCAGTCAGAGTTAATGGAGCAAAGCTAGTTCAGGATTGCTGAAGATTAGCCCTTTGGGAGCCCTCCAACTATTGCAGATGTCCTCCCAGAAGCCTTAGACAATCAATTTTTATTATGGTCACACACTAGCAATACACATAAAAGTATTAAAAACAACCACCACAGTAATAAATAAAAATAAATGGCAGACAAAATAATACATTACCATTGGGCAAGTTAAGAGTCTGCCTAATTTTGCATTCAGCATAACAAAATTTGGCCACATTCCGAGAAACTACTTCATATACGGATCTGATAACTGTAGTTGTACATAGAAAAGATCCGTATTTCCTGTATATTTTATTAGGTGAGGTGTTATAAACCCAGCCCTAGACACCTTAGCCCAGGGGTCGGCAACCCGAAAAAGGAAAAGAGCCACTGGGAACCGGTTCCATCACACATAAAAAAAAGTGGGAGCCGCGTGCGTGCGTCCATGCACGCGCAAAAAACATTTTGCGCATGCGCGGACGCGCGAGGTTGCCTTTTTTTTATGTGTGATGGAACCGGTTCCTGGTTGCGCGACGGCAATGGCCCGTCTGCAAAGCTGCCGCTTTCGGCAGCCTGCAAACGTGCCGCGGCAGCTTTCACAAGAAGCGGGGCCGCTACCCATTCCGAGACGTGCGCACGCACCTCTCCGAACGACCGTAGGTGCGCGCGCACCTCCCCAAACCTCGGCAGGTCTCCGGACGGCGGCGGCTTGGGAGAGGTGTGCGCGCACTCTCCAAACCGCCGCCATCCCGTTTGCACAGCTGCCGTGTTCGTCAATGTTTGACGAACGCGGCAGGTCTCCGGACGGGACGGCGGCAGCTTGGAGAGGTGCGCGCGCACCTCCGCTCTTCGGAAAGGTGCACGCGCACCTCTCGGAACGGATGGTGCCACTCTCCATTTGGAGAGGTGCGCGCGCACCACTGCCCGTTCGAAGAGGTGCACGCGCACCGGGCGGCTGGGAGCCACATGCAGCTCCGGAGCCGCGGGTTGCTGACCCGTGCCTTAGCCAAATAAGGGATACTGGGAGCTAAATTTCAGCAACACCCAGGCCAAGGTTTCCTTACCCTGCTTTAAAATATCATCTAGCAAACATTAGAAAATGAATTTTCAATCTCTTACACCAGAGTTCCCCAACCTTTCTGGCTTTGTGGACTGGGGGGGGAGGGGGGAAGGAATGGCTCCACATGAGAGACCAGGAAGAGTGCATGCGCAGCTCCATTTGTGCAAGCGGCCTGCACACAGGCCTGCCACTTACACAAATGGAACGTGTGTGCATGCGCTCACCCGCTGCCTGCACCGCTTCCACAGCCTGGTTCTAAATGCTCACGGCCCAGTACTGGGCCACAGCCTGGGGGTTGCAAAAATATCACTTTAACAGGCCTCCATTTAAAATGGACTTCAGGTGCAACAGACAAAATTGGGGACTAGATTTCATCTTCCTGTAATGCAGAGGTAGGCAATTAATTATCCCAAGGGGGCCACATGAGAACCTGGGACTGTTGCGGAGGGCTGCTCCTGCCACTGCGGCCCCTGCCCTTTGCCCCCTCCCCCCAATCATTCAGCAACCAGAAAATGTACTCTATGCCCAGGGGTCAGCAACCTGAAACAGTGAAAGAGCCACTCGGAACCGGTTCCTTCACAAAAGGAAAAACTGGGAGCCACAAAAAATATGTGCGCATATGCGTACATGCGCAGAACAGGGTTTGACTGAAGAGTGGAGCCAAGGCGAGATATGCACCTGCCCTGCATATTTGAATTGATTGGTTGAACTTTTTTAGTCCCACTTTTTTTTTTTTTTGGACTGCACATGGCAGAGGACCGGGAGCCGCAGGAGACGGCTGAAAGAGCCGCATGTGGCTCCAGAGCCGCGGGTTGCAGACCTGTGTTATAGCCCTTCCTGGCCTGAAAGCACTGCTTAAGAAAACCCCAAACATTTAAGCTTCTCTTCCCTTAAACAAGGCAAGCTGTATCAAAGATGAATGCAATCTGATCTGCAGGTCTCCTACTTTAGTTAATAAAAAGCACAAGTCTTGCCTTTGAGACAGGCTACCCTAACTTAACTCTGAGCATACACCATCATCAGCTCTGTCCTGGTGCTCCAGCCTTGGATCTTGGGAAGAAGAGGAGGTAGAGTATTTACCGGTTTCTCCATATCCTACGACCTGCTTACACATGGACATGCTGCTGCTTCTGACGGATAGTTTAAATCCAGATAGTCCTTGACTTACCACCACAAATGAGCCCAGCATTTCTGTTGCTAAGCAAGGCAGTTCTTAAGTGAACTGCACCCCATTTTATGATCTTTTTTGCCACGCTTATTAAGCGAATCATGTGGTCCTCAAGAGAATCCAGCCTCCCCCATTGACTTTGCTTGTCAGAAGCTGTCTAGGATGATGATCACATGACTTTGGGACAGTGAAACTGTCATAAATATATATGCCAGATGCCAAGCATTTTAAGTGTGAAAACCGTTCATATGTCACTTTTTTTCAGTGCCATGGTAACTTCAAACGGTCACTATACAAATGGTTGTAAGTCGAGGACTACCCGTATTAGATTCCTACCTCCTCAATTATCCCATTTGTAGCCTGTCATGCTAGGCACAGAAAGGCAGGCATTGGGTTACCACCTGAGTAATGTAATCAGGTGGATTTGGCCCAGGGATGTCCAACCATCCATCTGACTGAGGAGCAGAGACTGTTTGCAAATGATTTTAATTCTCCTCTGCAGCCCTCCTACGTTCCTCTCCACCTGCCTGAGCAGATTTGGGTGAGCTGTTGAAGGAGAAGAGGAAAGAGATGGGTGCCGTACAACCAAAGGTGCAGCTCGGTATTCATTCACCTTCGCACCACTATAAAACAAAAAACTCCTCCTACTTTTTATGCACTGGAAATTCTTCCAGAACTGCATCTTATATATAAATACTACAAAAAAACCAATGCATTGTGGTTTCAGTTCTACGCACACTAAATAATACATAATATCTATTAAGTGCCACAGAATTCAATTCTAATACGTGTAAAGTAATTCAGAATGGCGCATTTAATTGTCCCACAGAGCGAATCACCTGGGGACAAGTGTCCCTCAGTGAAGCGCTTGGGAAAAGGGCAAGGAGAGGAGCCCTGGCAGACCATTGCCGGGGAGGAGCGCTGACAGAGGGCTAGTCAAAGATGTGGGGGGCGGGGCACCATGGAGAATTGGGCACAGCAATGTGGCTGCTGCCGATTGTCCTAGATCTCTATAAGAAGACAAAAACTATACTTGAGAGGTTTTTGATTCAGCAGAGATCTGCTAACATTCTTCAGTGATATATGCTCTTTCATAGACGACATATTATGAGGCTACATTACCTGAAACTTGTCTTACAGCTGGGCATAGGCAGCTTACTGGCTAGATATGGTCCACTAGTCCTATTGTCGTTCCTCCCCCTGCCCAAACTGCAACCAAAATTGGTCAGCATAATGCCCTTTCCTCCCCTCTTCTACGCTTTCTTCTTCTTTTGTTTAATATGAATTAGGCTAGAAAACAGGCTCCTGTAAGGGTATGTGGGAATGATTTTGAGGGACGAGGCAAAGAGATACAACCAAGGGAATGGTCAGAGTCCACTCAGGAATATTGCAGGGCAGGAAGCTCGGAAGAGAGCCCGTTTCTTGGGCTGTAAAGAAGATAGGGGAGAAATGTAATTTCAGAGTTGCAAAATTCTGTTAACGCAGCTTTGCAATAAATAAGCTCATTGCGTCATCTTTCCTATCTTGAAAGGCTGACACCAATCTTGCAAGTCCGAAATTAAATCTCTCGCCCATCTCCTTTACAGCTGAAGAAACTAGGGGAGGTTTCTTCTCAGCTCTCTTGCCCAGCCCACATCTGAATATTCCCTTTGTTATGTCTCTTTGCCCTGTCTCCCAAGGTCATTCCCACGTGCTATTACAGCGCCCAATATACCTGTATCTCTATTACTCCCTAAAATAAAGGAGCCGATATTGCTGCATGATCACAGCGTCTCTCACCCCCTACTGCTCTTCGGGGTCAAAGAGTGAGGACACAGTTAAATAACTGCCCCTATCATGCAGTAATGTGAAAAACAACTATTACATAATCTTGCACTTGTAGGACTAGTGCATTAACATAGAACTGTGAGACATAAAAAAGCAAAGACACAAAACGGTCACATGCTCTTTTTTAGATGGCTTTCTAATACTTCCTTCTCTGCCTCAGATGCCATAGTATTTGTGTTGGAACAGCCCCCACTCACCCTTTGGAGTTTATGCCTGATGACTAGAAGTGTGCAAGAACTTTCCAAATGCTTGGGAGGACAAGCATCATAACTTTTTAACATAAGTCATATCACTTTCTTTCAGGTTTCCAAACCAGACATCGCTATTTTAATGAGTCAGCTCCTTAAAGCAGCCAGCTCTTCTGAATCTCTTTAAAGCATGTATAGATCTCTTCAATGCTGGATTTCCAATGGCTAATGGAAATTACAGGTAATCTTCGAGGTATGACACATCATTTAGTGACCATTCGAAGTTACAACAGACCTCCTAAAAGCCACGTACGACAAGAATTTTAGAAAAGTTATCCAATCATTTGCACATACAGGGAGTGCAGAATTATTAGGCAAATGAGTATTTTGACCACATCATCCTCTTTATGCATGTTGTCTTACTCCAAGCTGTATAGGCTCGAAAGCCTACTACCAATTAAGCATATTAGGTGATGTGCATCTCTGTAATGAGAAGGGGTGTGGTCTAATGACATCAACACCCTGTATCAGGTGTGCATAATTATTAGGCAACTTCCTTTCCTTTGGCAAAATGGGTCAAAAGAAGGACTTGACAGGCTCAGAAAAGTCAAAAATAGTGAGATATCTTGCAGAGGGATGCAGCACTCTTAAAATTGCAAAGCTTCTGAAGCGTGATCATCGAACAATCAAGCGTTTCATTCAAAATAGTCAACAGGGTCGCAAGAAGCGTGTGGAGAAACCAAGGCGCAAAATAACTGCCCATGAACTGAGAAAAGTCAAGCGTGCAGCTGCCAAGATGCCACTTGCCACCAGTTTGGCCATATTTCAGAGCTGCAACATCACTGGAGTGCCCAAAAGCACAAGGTGTGCAATACTCAGAGACATGGCCAAGGTAAGAAAGGCTGAAAGACGACCACCACTGAACAAGACACACAAGCTGAAACGTCAAGACTGGGCCAAGAAATATCTCAAGACTGATTTTTCTAAGGTTTTATGGACTGATGAAATGAGAGTGAGTCTTGATGGGCCAGATGGATGGGCCCGTGGCTGGATTGGTAAAGGGCAGAGAGCTCCAGTCCGACTCAGACGCCAGCAAGGTGGAGGTGGAGTACTGGTTTGGGCTGGTATCATCAAAGATGAGCTTGTGGGGCCTTTTTGGGTTGAGGATGGAGTCAAGCTCAACTCCCAGTCCTACTGCCAGTTTCTGGAAGACACCTTCTTCAAGCAGTGGTACAGGAAGAAGTCTGCATCCTTCAAGAAAAACATGATTTTCATGCAGGACAATGCTCCATCACACGCGTCCAAGTACTCCACAGCGTGGCTGGCAAGAAAGGGTATAAAAGAAGGAAATCTAATGACATGGCCTCCTTGTTCACCTGATCTGAACCCCATTGAGAACCTGTGGTCCATCATCAAATGTGAGATTTACAAGGAGGGAAAACAGTACACCTCTCTGAACAGTGTCTGGGAGGCTGTGGTTGCTGCTGCACGCAATGTTGATGGTGAACAGATCAAAACACTGACAGAATCCATGGATGGCAGGCTTTTGAGTGTCCTTGCAAAGAAAGGTGGCTATATTGGTCACTGATTTGTTTTTGTTATGTTTTTGAATGTCAGAAATGTATATTTGTGAATGTTGAGATGTTATATTGGTTTCACTGGTAAAAATAAATAATTGAAATGGGTATATATTTGTTTTTTGTTAAGTTGCCTAATAATTATGCACAGTAATAGTCACCTGCACACACAGATATCCCCCTAAAATAGCTATAACTAAAAACAAACTAAAAACTACTTCCAAAAATATTCAGCTTTGATATTAATGAGTTTTTTGGGTTCATTGAGAACATGGTTGTTGTTCAATAATAAAATTAATCCTCAAAAATACAACTTGCCTAATAATTCTGCACTCCCTGTACGAATGACCGGATGGCTTCATAACTTTGCAGAGACGCTGCAGCACGCCCACCTATCTCTTCCTTCCCCCCATCTTTGCTCTGCCTGGTCCCCAAAGGCATGGGCCTGCTTTGCCCCCCTGTTCCACCCCTCACAATGCCTTACTTACTCTCCGGAGATCTGCAGAATTCAGTATTGTGGGCCGTTCTTACCGGGCCACCCTCCCTCTGCATTGCCCCTTTAACACTTAACCCTTCGTTGTCTGTTCTCCCTATTGCTGCAACAGGTTTTTGTTTTTTTCCCCTTGTAAACTTTTTCTTGAGGAAATGTGGAAACTGCAAAGCACAAACTGTGGCTCATTATCCTGTTTTGAGTTAAAGAGGCCATGCAGAAAGGCAGAAGGAGCGGGAAATGCTGCTTTGCCGAGGTCAGTTTGCAAATGGCTGCTCCATGTGGCCCAGTAAGAATGGCCCACAAGACTGAGTTCTGCAGATCTCTGGAAGGTAAGCAAGACATTGTGAGGGGTGGAGATGGCTGTGGGGACTCCAAGGAAAGGAAGCTACGGGGATATATCAGGGGGCAGGAGAGGCCCAAGGCAAACATTCCTGAGGCACCCCATGCATATTTAACGACCCCTGCATTCACCCCTACATTTGTTTAATGTCTTCATTGGGGTGATCCAGGATGAGGGCTCTTTCACTTAACGAGTTTCAATTAATGTCCTCCCACCTTACGACCGAAATGAGCAGGCTCCATTACTGTCATAAGTCAAGGATTACCTATATTGTAGCTTTGGAAGAAAGATAAATGGTCACTTGTCCTTGGGCCGCGTAAGCTCCTTCTTCTATGAAAGTGTTTATTTATTTACTTATATGCTGCTCCAATCAATACTGATTCTGAACAGCTTTTTTATTTTGTAAACAGGTTAAAATATAGAAAAAATATAATTATAATTAAATATAATACAAAGTTTAGTGCCAGAGATAAATAACTATTTCAATTAGCTCCCTTGGAATTACAAGAGAGAACAGCTTCTAATGTTCCTACTTCTAAGGAACATGATACACCTAAAACAATTTATTAATCAAGATGTTTGCCTTGAATGAAGTTTTTAAATATTTTTTTCAAATATTTAAAAACTGCAGCATCTGGGTCAGGGGTAGGCATCCTCGGCTCTTTTATGACTCATGGACTTCAACTCCCAGAATTCCTGAGCCAGCAGGAGTTGAAGTCCCTGAGTCATAAAAGAGCCGAGGTTGCCTACCCCTGGTCTGGGTGGACAATAAACTCAATTCCTACATAGGAACAGAAGTCCTCTGTAAGGACTGAAAATACAAAACCCTGCTTTTAAGCCCCTCCTACAGCATTTGGGAATAGTCTTGTTTGGAGAAACATGGAGAAAGGAAGCATCAGTTGAGTTTCAGGTTAGTATGTACATTTGATGTTTTTTCCTACAAAAAAGTAGGAGATAAAAGTGCATTCCAGAATCTAAATTCACCCCTGCAGTACCTGGAAATTCTTATCACATTAAAAATATGTTTTGCAAGAATTTCGTAACTTTGTGCCACATCCAATTATTACTGGCAGAGAAGAATCCTTCTTATAAAGCTGCATAGCAAGATGTACATTCCAATAAGTTCTTGGGAAGAATTCATCTCAGATGGCAGAGTATCTGTATCCCCAGGGTGTGATTATCTCAATAAATAATACTCTAATTAGGAGATTATCTACCCTTAATACCAGGCTGGGATGCAATCCAGAGATTATAGTACTTCTGTCTATGAAGCAAATGGGAGGGAACCAGCCTCATCCTTTGCAAAACCTACTAACTGGCATATAAAACAAAACACTCAATACGTCGTGTCAGTTTGCATGAATATAGTAGAAAACTGTTCTAGCATATCAAAGAGGCTGTTGGAGATTTGGAGGCTCACACTTTCGCTGTTCAGGGATGAGAAGCCTTCCCTCTGCAGGAATTCGTGCCATTGTTTACAAAAATTTGGAACCAGCTGTAAGATACACAGAAGACAATAAATATTGTTAGTGTATGCAAAGATACATTTCATTAAAAAAGATGTTTAGGGATGAGACTGACTCTCTAGTCTAGGAGAATTGCAAAAAGAAAATTGAAATGGTTTCACTGACAATGGTGCCCGGAGGCTTCAACTGGTGCAAAATGCGGCTGCACGGGTGCTTATGGGAGTATCTCGATACTCCCATGTTACACCACTCCTGCGCAAGCTGAATTGGCTTCTGGTTGCCCTCCGGGTGTGATTCAAAGTGCTGATAATCACCTTTAAAGCCCTACATGGCTTAGGCCCGGGGTACTTGCGAGACCACCTGCTGCCAATGTCAACCTCCCATCGTCCAGTCCGCTCCCACAGAGTCGGCCTCAGGGTGCCGTCGGCCAGGCAATGCCGGCTGGCGACCCCCAGGGGGAGAGCCTTCTCTGTGGGTGCACCGACTCTCTGGAACAAACTGCCCCCGGAGCTGCAGATGGCCCCTGACCTTCGGTCCTTCCGCCATGACCTAAAGACCTGGTTATTCCAACAAGCGGGCCTGGACTGATCATAGTTTTTAAATTTGGTTTTTTATTGGTTTAAATTGTTCTTATTTCTTATATTATTTAATCCTCTTTTAATTTTTGTATTTATATCTTTTAACTTTTTATTGTTGTGAGCCGCCCTGAGTCCTCAGGGAGAAGGGCGGCATATAAATTTAATAAACCTTAACCTTAACCTTGCTTAGAAAAGGAGAGTTCAGAAAAACAAAAACAAAAGAGAGGTCAGTTTTCCCAACTAGCTTCAGATTAACTTTAGATATTCTGGGACTAAGGAGAAAGCGTAGTGAGTCAAAGAATGCAAGAAAACAGCTTAGATGCTCAAGAATGAATGAACACATAAATACAGTTGAATAATCTCTCCTTCCACGACGGACAAATACAGAAATGAGCGATGCACAACTGAACAAAAAACGTTCATCAGCAAGAACAGGGAAGGTATCCTTACGTGGACTGTATCTCCCACTCACTCCAGCAGCAAAATCTAAATGTTCTTATCTAGTCCTATAAGGCAGCAGGAAATAAGAAAGAGACTGAGGACCACAGACATGCTCTGCACATGCCAATCTATTGATGAAGTTGCTCGAGGTGGCTTATTGCTATGAAGGGACAGCAATATCCACACAGTAGCAACGCCTTCCAGCAATGGGCTAAACAAGTTTGCATCCAACTAGTGATTGAGATCTTGCAGAGGGTGGAAACTTGTGAAAAGGGAATAAAGAGATTAAGAGACTAGCCTTATTTTCCTAAGCAGAATCAGGTGGCTTTTGGGACACCCAGGTTGTCATTGGTACTGCTGTACCAACAAAGAATACAATGGAGGGAAGATTTCAAGGGGCTATCTATTCACAAAGACTTTGCCCCTGTGGATCCAAGGAGGAATTTTTTTTTACCCATGTCCTCATAGGGTACCCTTTCTGTGATGCCCCAAGAGACACTCTAATTACCCTAACCATTTCCAAATACAAGGACCACACAAATCAATTTTATGTTTATTATCGTTTAAAGGATGCTAACCCTACACTCACCGATAGGGTGGTAAAATATTTTCACCATGTTCTACAACTGTGCAAAAATTCTAATTAGATATGCTATTTATTGCCCTATTATTATTTTTTCTCTTCCCCAATAACTAATTGCTGCATTAAACTATTTCTATTTTTATTGTACTCTTTTATTGTAAAGGCTAGTCAAAGACTGTAATAAAGATAAACCTGTGTGAAATATTTAGAGAGATATGAAACATTTAGAGAGAGCTTAATGAATATTTCCTTGTTAAATAAAGCTGCCTCTGATCATTATAAGCCCTTTTTTTTTCAAGAGAAGAATCTGGTGTGTACTGAATGGAAGGTTCAAAAGGATGGCACACCCGGATTTTTAGGGGGAAAAAAACAGGAATAGGAAGGAGACAGTGAGATTGGATGTATAAACCTGAAAATACAGACGACCTGATATTTTAATATGTTAGGTTATGGATTTATTTCTATTTGACATCTGAGGAACTGAAATCATAGGGCAAGATTCCCCTTCTTTACCTGGTATACCTTCTGCCCCTGGAGCAATCTTGCAAATCCAACTGGAAGGTAATTGTGCCATAATCTATAGTCTGTAAGGCTTGATGTTCAAATCCAGACATGCAGCTGTAGCAAGCTCAATCTGAATGAAGCTGGACTTTCTGGCTGAAGAAATCTGGGAGGGGATTGCATTTGAAATCTTGCACCCTCCATAGCAGCTTTTGGAGACACAGTCTCAAATGCTGCACAGTTTTAGTTCTTAGGGCTCATCCACAAAACCACTTGGCTACGCTTTCCTTCCATCCAGGAATCAGGAGGAAATCATGCTGAGGTGGCAACAGACTGAAGTCCATTACTGTGATCCCTTTGAAGACAGAAATCACCTTGGACAATCTTCAGTAAATTTCCTGACACCGATATCCTTACCTTCACCAAGATCAGTCTGGACTCCTTGGGTTTGGCAGCGGTAAACCGCTGTCCAAAGCACAGATAAATGGTATAATCAGGGGACGAGCGTCTCTGACCATCACGGAACTCGGTCAGTTCTATTAGAGAGAAAAGTCCAGGATTCATAGCTATTTAAGCCAACATATGAATTCATAAATAGAAGAACAGAGTAAATAAATACAATAAAATCTAAGCTTATTTTGTGCCAGTAAGAAGAAACATTATGGGGAATCTTCTGACCTCTCTCTCAAAATGCCACCATAAAATCTCTTGGTCCAATCGCCAGCATCACAGGTGCTCTTAGCCTCACTCCTCGAGCAATGGGTGCTCGTGCACACAGGAGTCTGTTCTTCCCACAAAACCATTCCCTTTCCCCCCCTCCCAGCTGCCAAGCCGGAAAGGTTGGGGAACTCTGCCTTAGAGGAATAATAATAATAATAATAATAATAATAATAATAATAATAATAATAATAATAATAATAATAATAATAATAATAATAGGAAGGGACCTTGGAGGTCATCTAGTCCAACCCCCTGCTCAGGCAGGAAACCCTATACCATTTCAGACAAATGGCTGTTAAAAACGTCCAGTGTTGGAGCATTCACCACTTATGGAGGCAGGTTGTTCTACTGGTTAATTGTTCTGTCAGGAAGTTTCTCCTTAGTTCTAGGTTGCTTCTGTCCTTGATTAGTTTCCATCCACTGCTTCTTGTCCTGCCTTTAGGTGCTTTGGAGAATAGCTTGATTCCCTCTTCATTGTGGCAACCTCCTGAGATATTGGAACACTGCTACCATGTCACCCCTCTTCAATAAATTAGACATACCCAATTCCAGAAACCATTCCTTATATATTTTAGCCTCCAGTCCCCTAATCATCTTTGTTGCTCTTCTTTGTACTCTTTCTAGAGTCTCAACATCTTTTTTACATCGTGGTGATCAAAACTAGATGCAGTATTCCAAGTGTGGCCTTATCAAGGCATTGTAAAGTGGTATTAACACTTCATGTGATCTTGATTTTATCCCTCTGTTAATGCAGCCTAGCAATGTATTGGCTGTTTTGGCAGCTGCAGCACACTGCTGGCTCATAGTTAAGTGATTGTCCACCAGGACTCCAAGATCCCTCTCACAGTTACTACTATTGAGCAAGGTACCACCTATCGTATACCTGTGCATTTGGTTTTTCTTGCCTAAATGTAGAACCTTACTTTTTTCACCATTGACTTTCATTTTTTAGATAGCACCCAGTGTTCAGGTCTGTCCAGATCCTCCTCTATCTTAAGCCTACCTTCTGGAGTGTTGGCTATTCCTGCCAGCTTGGTGTCTGCAAATTTGATGAGTTCCCCATGTATCCCCTCGTCCAAATCATTGATGAAGATGTTGAAAAGCACTGGGCCTAGAAAAGAGCCCAGGGGCCCCCACTACACACTTCCCTCCATGTAGATGCAGTTCCATTGAGGATCACACACTGGGTACGGCCGGTCAGCCAGCTACGAATCCATCTGGTGGTGATTCTGTCTTACCCACATTTTTCTATCTTATCAAGTAATAGATTGTGATCTACTTTATCAAATGCCTTACTGAAGTCCAAGTAAATTTATATCCACAGGATTCGTCAGGTCCATTAATTTTGTCACTTGGTCAAAGAATCCAATATGGCTAATCCCCTAGTTCCCTTCTCTACTTTTTGGGTGACAAAGTTGTCTGCTAGGTTTGTCAGGAATCTGTATGGTCTTCCACTTGGTGCAGAGTTTGTCTCCCAGTTGATGTCAGGGTAATTAAAAGTCCCCCATTACTATTGTGATGTGCTTCCTACATACCTTAGTTAGCTGTCTAGCAAAAAGTTCATTTACTTCCTCTATTTGGTTGCGTGGCCTATAGTATACACCTATGGCAATGTCATTTTCCCCCACTTTTATATTGACCCAAAGGCATTCAAGACAGTTTTCATCATTGTTGTGCTCGTAGAGATGTAGTTATTTCTTATAGAGAGAGAGCAACTCCACCTCCTCTTTTATTTGATCTCTTTCTTTTGAATAATTTAAATCTCTCTAGCTGTGTGTACCATTTGTGGGTTTCATCCCACCAAGTTTCCATATCATATCTGCCCTCATTTACCTGAATTTCTAATTTACCGTTTATTGTTCATACTCTGTGCATTGGTGTATAGACATTTGAATCCTTTATGACTGGCCCTGTGTTTACTTTCTACATAACCTGTGTGGTGCTTGAGTTCCCATACTTTCTTACCACCTGTTTGATTAGTGCACATTGTGTGGCACTCACTATTAAAAGCTTAATTTTGCTTGACAGCAAGATTGATATTCTTGTCCACACACACATCTGTGTTACATGCACTGATAAACCTATAATTTTTAGATTGCTGGGGACAGGGATGTTCTGTATCAATTAACTCAGAATTAAGTCTTATAAGACAACTGTTTTTAAGGACATAAAACAGTGATAGCAAAGCTGTAACAATATTAAACAGAAGATGGCTGGGAAAGATTTTACAATTAGTCCTCAATTTACTGATAGTGACTTATATTTCTGTCACTAAGCAATGCATTTATTGAGTCGCACCTGATTTTGCATTCTGTTTTGTTGCAATCACTAGGCAAATCTAGCTTCCCCCTTTGACTTGGAAGCCCCCAGGGAAGGTCACCAATAGCCAATCATGTGGCCCCAGGATGCTGCAATAGTTGTAAATATAGATCAGTTGCCAAGCGCTCAAATTTTGATCATGTGATTGTGGGGAGGCCGCAACAGCCATAAATCCAAGGACCAGTTAAAAGATCATTTTTTCAGTGTCACTGAAACTTCAAACAGTCATTAAACAAATGGTTGTAAGATGAGGACTGCCTGTAATTACTTCAATACAGATGTCACACAGCCCCTGATCTGAACACTCAAGACTGCACACAGCTCTTTGCCTCATTTCTAGATCCTCACCTTGAATGAACTGTTCGTAGTTGAAGATTTCAGTTTCAACATTCCTTGGCAGTAAGTTACGAGGAGGGTCCTGAGACGGATTGTCCAGCTCCTTGGAGAATGCATGGAAGACCTGACAGGTGCCAAGTCGTTTGGCCCAGATCCTCCAGTTTTTCTGATATAATAATAAATTTGCAGTGTTTAATGCCATCAAGATATGTTGAACTCGCTTCTGATCCGTCAGCACTTCTGGATTTGGAAACTTTATGACTTGTGCATTGTGTGGTAGGTGGAAGTTCTTCTGGTTGTAGGTGAAGACGCAGCTGTTTACGTCTGCTTTGCACTGCAGCTTGTTATGGTAGTAGATAGAGACTTCTATGGTAAATGGAGCAGTTTCTGCAAGAGACGAGAATACGCAGTGTGGTGAAAGCAGACTCAGTATCTTTTTGCCTGCCAAGTCTTGCATTTTAAACAAGCATTAGCAGAAAACAAAGAAGACAGTAAAAGGAGTTTACTGTCTGGGAAGTAACTGGGAAGGAACCTACTTCCTACTTTCTGATTAAAAGGTATAATTTTTTTGGCTAGCTGTTACTGCTCAGGTATTTTTATTAGTTGCCTTCATGAGCTCACAGAAAATTATTTCACTGACCTAGAGGGTCCTGAGAAGGTACATTATTGACGGCTGGCTCATCTGTCGGGAAGGCAGCTGAAGATACAAATACACTCTCTTCCATTGGAGCTTCCTGGTTTGCTATAAGTGGACAGCTATTCCTCATTTCATTATTCCTCATTCCATTATCCTGAGGCTCCTCATTCAGATAAATGTTAGCGACAAAACAGCTAGTATTGCAGACAGATTCTTCTAAGATGGAAGGGAAAGAACAATTAGTCTCAAATCAAAAGTCACGAGTATTATATTTTACCCACTGAGCCACCTTTACGTGGGTCTACTTCTTGTTCCATGAACACAAAACCTTTATTTTACTGGGGGAATGCCAAAGGGAGGCATGTCAAGATCAGAGAGAGTTTGGGGGAAAGGAAGGTAAGCAATGGAGGCACTGGGTGGAAGTTAAAAGTCCTCAATGGCAACATGGGTTAGATACCTCTAGCAGCTGATGCAAGGACTGTGTATTGTTCATTTTTATCCAGAACAATGTTGGCTGATAAACCTAAGATGGACTGTGCAAGTGACTCTAATTAGAATTTGGGCGAGACTAGAAGACTGTTTGAAGTACACTGGTACAATAAAGAGATCCACAGTGGTCAATAGGTAATAGGATCCAGTGGCTAGGGTAGAGGAAATACACAAGTTAGAAACACATATATGTTAGGAATATAGGATATTGTATTTGCTTACTTAGAATGGTTTTGGAAACAAATGCAGATATAGAGGGAAAAGTATTGTTTGGTAATTTTATATCTGACTGTATTAAGCTATCAAGTCAAAAGGTGGGGAAAATGCCTGCTAAGAATAGAAAGAAGTTGTGAAGCTGGTGAAAAGTGAGACTTGTAAATCCTTATAAGGCTTGGTTTAGCCCAGGGGTAGACAACGTTGGCTCTTCTATGACTCATGGACTTCAATTCCCAGAATTCCTGAGCATAGCTGGCTCAGGAATTCTGGGAGTTGACGTCCATGAGTCATAAAAGAGCCAAGATTGCCTACCCCTGGTTTAGCCAAACCACTTATTTCTGTCTTAATGAACAAAATAAGAGAAAAATCAGGAAAATTGTATGATTTTGCTCTAGTTTAGCCCTATCACTTCTTGAACTTATTTCTTATGTGCCTCTGCCCTTTGTTTGTTTGTATTTGTCCTAGAAGGATAAGTTTCCTCTCCAAGTATGAAGTGTTTAATTGGGAGTCAGGAGACAACGAAGTAAGCTCTCACTGTCTGCTGGACAAGCAATTAGCCTAGATTTTTTTTTATTCCTCTCCTACCTTTCATAAGCTTGCAAAGTCTGGGCAAATGGAATTAGAAAGAGGGAAGTATCTTTTGATAGTGTCAATAGGAACCTAAGCCACTACAGTGATTCAATTTAAGGAAAGTTTTGGCCTCCATTTGGGCTGAATTCATCTAGGTATGCTGCAGAATACTTTACTCACCCAATTGATTAAATTGATGAGTACCAGGAAAGTTTTGTTGAGCATGTGACGCTGGAAAAGCAACGGTTGACTGGGAAATCTCATTTGTTGGGTTTGCAGGTAGCCACTGGGGTCCTTCCTGGTAATAGTTAATTGCCACAGGTTCAACCACTACTCCATTCCCTGTAGGTAAGCAGTCATTTTGGGTGACCTGAGAGGCTTCAGAGGAACTTCTTTGCTCATATAAAACAGCATTCCCTGGTGTATTTAGAAAAAAACAAAACAAGGTAACCAGCAGAAAGAATCTACAGCCTTTATTACAGATAGGAAAAACAGACAATAAAAAGAGCTTTGTAGATAGCCCATCTTAATATATGTTCTCCAGCCACTGGTCTTCTCCACAAGACTCTGTTTCTTTTGGATAAAACCTAGCATAAAGGCTACTGCTAAGTTTGTAAAGCCGCCCTGAGTCTTCGGAGAAGGGCGGGATATAAATGGAATTAAAATAAATAAAAAAATAAAATAAAATAAATTACATGCTTAATTTAATGGAGCCAAAGAGACAGCCCAAAACTCAAAGAGTTTAAGCGATTGGCCCAAGAAACATTTCAGTGAGTGATCAAACAGGAATTATTAAAGAACATGGGAGTGTTTACTGCACAGGAAAAATAGTGCTCGATATGATACAAGTCTTCAATATCTGAAGATTAATATCTGGAAGAGGCAGGACTTATTTTCTGTTGCTCCAGAACTAACGTTAGAAGAAACATGGTTCAAGCTAGACATCAGGAGGAATTTCCTAACTGAACTGTCAGCCATTAGAATATGTTGCTACACGACTGGATGAATTCTCCTGCATTACAGGTCTTCATCCAGAGGTTGGATGAAGGCTGGACTTCCGGGAAGATGGCCAACTGGATGACATGCCCAGGGAGAGATCTCTGAAGGATTTCTCCCAGGGGAGTAGCTCTTCAACCTTTTAACTGAAGGGACTTGGCACTCCTTCAGTTTCTAAGACCCACCCAGTCAGGGGGGGTCGAAGAATCTTCCCTCGGAACCCTCCAAAACAGCTGTAAGCTGGCAGATGGCTTCTGGAGTTCATCCAAAGCAATCTGCATGTCAAAAGCTGGGGGGGGGGCTGCAATCTGTTTGGGGTTGAAGAAGCCCATGCTTGAAATCCACATTTCAAATGGTCAGCAAGTTGTGCCTTTCCCTTCTTAATCACCTTCAAAGACTATTATTCTTTTCAAGCCAAGTTAAAAAGAAGCTCTTTTTAGTTACAGCCTTGTGCCTTTTTGAAGACTCATGCATTGTTTGCAGCTTAGTCGGCTGTTTTGTAACTTCCTGTGTGGCCGAGAGATGTTGGCTGTGTGCCCATTAATAATAATTATTATTATTAGTCTTTTGTGTTGTAACGACTTGGGTGATGGGCTGTGTGATGACATCCTGAGCTCTAGTGTAGTGATATCCTGAGTTCTGGGCTGCAACATCCTGGGTGGTTGGCTGTGTTGTGACATCCCGAGCTTTAGCATTGTAACCTCCTGAGTTCTGTGATGTAATGTCCTGAGCAGAAGGCTGTGGTGTAACATTCTGGGCTCTGGTTTGGCTCTGAGTTTGCGGTATGGCTTTGTGTTCATGGCGTGTGTCAGTTTGCTTTGTGTGGGGGTCGGGAGGGGGTGCAGCAGCTGGAGATGCCGCCGTGGTTTGGCTTCTGGATGGTGGTTGCATTTCGTCTATGGGATGGGTTTGGGTTTGAGTCTGGTGAGGATGATTGGTGGTGGCGTCCTGTGTTGTTGTGGGTCCGGTGTTGGTTTTTGTGGTTGGGACTCGTTTGTTGACTAGGGCTAGTTTGCAGACGTCTGGTAGGTGGGACGTATCATCACGTTTATTCATGTTGTGGGGGTGTTTCTCTATTTCGATGGCTTCCATAATTATTCTCTTATTGTAGTGTTCAGTTTTGGAGATTAATTTCGTTCCTTCAAAGTCAATTTCATGTCCTGTTGCTTTAAGGTGCTGCCCAGAACTCAGGATATCACTACACTAGAGCTCAGGATGTCATTACACAGCCCATCACCCAAGTTGTTACAACACAAAAGACTAATGGGCACACAGCCAACACCTCAGCCACACAGGATGTTACCAAACAGCTGACTAAGCTGCAAACAATAACTCCATCATCCTGTTGTGATTCAGGGTCAGCCTGTGGGTTTGGCAGTTGGGTCGGACGATTCAGAGGAGGAGGAGGAGGGGTTTGGAGAGCCTGAAGAGGATAGTTCTGAGGCTTCGCAGAGCTCTCAGCCAGGCCCTTCCCATCTGGTTACTACGCAGACCCAGCTGTGTGAGCCTGACAGCATGGATGAAGATGACCCACAGCTGGCCCTGTTCAAGGACGCCCGACGCAGGAGGCAGTCAATCAGGAGTAAACAGAGGAAGGCAATGGGGCACCTCGGAAGGAGGCAGAGAGAAGCCACGCCTTGAACTGTTTAAAAGGGGAATATGTGGGAGGGCTGGTTTGCTGAAGGCAACCGTTTGAATAGCTTCTGTTTTAGTGGTTCGTGTTTTGTTTTGCTCAGTTTGCTCTGTTTTGGATCTGTTTTGTGTAAATAAATTTGGCAGGCTTACTTCCAGCCTTTTGCCTTTTGTAAAGGGGTTGTCCCTGCCTTTTCTGCAGGGCCGGTAGTAGGCTGGAACAGAACACATCCAATCAGGATGTAACAACACAGCCAACCAACCCGCTTACAACAACAAAGCCAGCACTACACACAAACCCACCAATATTTATAGAGAGATGGCAGCTCCGATCACACTTTGTTCGCACAAACACGAAGCCGTAGACACCAGCCTGAAGATGACAAGTGAGACCTCATCGAAACGTCGCCAAGACACTCTCAATCTTACACGGGAAAAGACCCAAATAAGCCAAGACCTACATATATATACATCTACACATATATACATCTCTACACACACACACACATGACCTACATATATGTGTGTGTGTGTGTGTGTGTAGATGTGTAAAGGTAAAGGTTCCCCCGCACATGCGTGCTACTTGTTTCCAACTCTAGGGGCCGGTGCTCATCTCCATTTCAAAGCTGAAGAGCCAGCGCTTGTCCAAGGATGTCTCCGTGGTCATGTGGCTGGCATGACTAGATCCCAAAGGTGCATGGAACGCTGTTACCTTCCCACTGTAGTGGTCCCTATTTTTCTACTTGCATTTTTACGTGCTTTCGAACTGCTAGGTTGGCAGAAGCTGGGACGAGTAACAGGTGCTCACTCTGTTACGCAGCACTCGGGATTTGACCCGCCAAACTGCCGACCTTCTGATCGACAACCTCAGCATCCTAACCCACTGAGCCACCACGTCCATATATATATATATATATATATATATATATATATATATATATATATATATATATATGTATATGTATATGTATATGTATATGTATATGTATATGTATATGTATATGTATATATATATATATATGTGTGTGTGTGTGTGTGTGTGTGTGTGTATGTGTACACACACACACACACACACACACAATCTTCCTTACTGTTTAAGGCAAAGAAAAATATCTAAAATGGCATATGTATATGTTTGTGTGTGTGATTTTTAAAGTATGAAAAATGTTTTTGAAAATGTATTTGAGAGTACTAGTGCTAAGAGAAACTTAAAGAAAATGATGTACTAGTTTAAAGAAAACTTTTATATGTTTATAAAAGGATGAAAAAAAAAGATATTATTCTATAAGGGTAGTTTGGAAGATGGGAGCTAAATTCAATATTGAAGTTCAAAGCCTGTATGTTAAGAAGTTAAAGAAGAAGGAAAAAAGTATTAGAAAGTTTTGATTTTAGAAAAGTATTTAATGAAAGTTTAGCACTTTTCTTTTTTTTAAAAAAAGGGAGGGGAAGTACTTTTCCCAGTAAGGTCAAAGAATTTGAAAGTATATAGTTAACTTTGTTAATAAAAATGGTGATAGTTTATAAAGATTGTTAGGTGCATATAGAAATACATACTACTTCCACAGCAAGGGAGGTAAAGCAGGAATGGCTAAATTGATCATTCTATTTAAAGAGGAGAATATACTTGAGTATGATTTTCATTTGGATACCACTTCTGGATTTTGTGCTTGTGACAAAAAAATAGTAATTTTGACTTTGGTTTTGTCGATTAGATAGAGCTGGTGTTATAGAAATGGCTAGTTATATAATAATGTGTAAAAACAAAAAGTTGAGGCTAGAGTGCTTTTATTTTGTACTGTGCTAAAGAGTTGGAAGTCAACACCTTTTTTTTTCTTTCCCCTTGTACTTCACACCTTCTCTCCCCCTTTCCTTTTCCCTCACTTAATCCCTTATTTCTATTTTTCTTTGTATTTTATATATTATATAAACTTATTTTTTTTTAAAAAGGTCTTCATCCAGAGGCTGGACAAGACCCCTGTCAGAGATACTCTACTGCATCCTGTACTAAGTAGGAAGATGGACTAGATAATTTTGTGATTCATTGTTTAAAGTCTATGTTCAGACTTACCTATAGGATTACTGGAATCTGTAGTTACTGTTGGGACCTGTGAGACCTGCTGCATTTCAGTCAGATTCAGTTGAGACTCCTGAATAATCCACTGGAGCACATCATCATTGGTCTGGCAAAAACTGCCTGCTGCATTCTCATTTGGCACTGCAGAACCTACATATACATTAATATCCACCGTTAACAACTTTTTTCCAATGGCACGTATGCAATAAAACTTACTTAGCCTACTGACTTTATCAACATTAAATGTAATGCAGTGTAAGTTCTTGGGGAATCTCTGCAAGCTACACCATTGGATTGTAATGGTTGTTAACTGTCTGCACATGTGCGTTAACAAAGGAAAAGCCAATGGCAACTATCATGACCAATCATGCATTTGGGTAGAGGAAGCCCAGTGTCAGATCACATCATCCCATTCTGTCCTTGATTAGCTCTAGACCAGGGGTGTCAAACTCAATTTCATTGAGGGCCGCATCAGCATTGCGGTTGCCCTCAAGGGGCTGGGTGGGTATGGCCAAGGTGGGTGTGGCCTACTGGGTGGGTGTGGCTAGAGTGCGTATGGCCTACTGGGTGGGCATGGCCAGCTCTACATTGTTTGCATCAAGGGTGCCTATGGGGGCCTGGGCAGGAATTGGACAGATCTGAGGGTCTCTGGCAGAAGGAGGGTCTCTGGGCCAGGGCCAAGGCAGTGGGGGCCGTTCCCTCACTGTTTCCAGGATGGCTTCGCGGGCCACATGAAACCACTTCGCAGGCCGCATCCGGCCCCCAGGCCTTGTGTTTGACATGTCTGCTCTAGACACTGGGTAGGAGACCCACTGGGGAGATATGTAACTGGATATCATCAGCATAATATTTGCTTGTGTTTCAGGTAGATATTTTGAAAAATGTAAGGGAGATACATGAACCCTGTGGAACCCCATGGACAAACATCCAGGAACTCAACTGCTCATCCCCATCACAGCTGACTAAACCTGAAAATAGGTAGGAAGTAACACTGGTGCAGAATGCTCTCAATTCCCACACATTGCAGGGGGTCCAAAATAATACCATAATTCATGGTAATGAACACTTCTAAGAAATTAAATAGGACTAGGAGGGATGCACTCGGGCATCCAGGTCCAAATAAAAATAATCTACCAAAGTGATCAGAGCAGCTTCAGCCCTACAACCCCAGGTCTGAAATTTGACCCAAAAGGGATTTTATCTAAATTTGCTCTGTCCAAGATTACTCTGCAGCTGCATTTATTCTCTTTCTCAAAAACGTTTGCTAACAAATGATCCAATGGAGCTGGACCAATATAGTCTCTTCAGGAGTTATCAATAAACTACATTGATCAGCTCTTATTGTGGCCAAACACTGCTCAGTATAACAATAGATTAAGCCTAAGACGTATACTACAAATTAAAAGGTTTCCCTGCTTTCCTTTACATATCAATAATTCAATTATGCAGCAATAGGCATTATTAGATATAATTGGCAGCCCAAATTCCTAATTTAGAAAACCAGGTATAAATTTTAATAATTAAAAAACAGGATGTTTCACCATTTAAAAGGCATAAGGTTGCCTGCAACTGTGGTTCCAGTTGAACTGTGGCAGTGAAAATGGGCACATTTATACTTGTTATTATTAAACATGTTTCATCGCAGTTTAGTCAAGATGATCAAAGCCTCTATCCCAGCCAACTCTTGTAGAAATAAATGAGCACCCACAACTTTACCTGGCATTCCACTTCCCAGTGTCAAAGTTTGAAAAGCAGCATCAATTTCCAGCTGTGAACCAGACGAAAGGTTTTGCTGCACATACTGAGAAATACCATGTGAAAATGTTCATTATATGCCGATCAACCTGTCTTGACAGTACACTTAAAGCTTATCCCATGACACTGCCACATTTTTCAGTAATCAATTCACTCTCCACTTAAAGTGCCACAAAAGCTACCTCAGGTCTTCCAAAGTTACCTCCATATCATGCAGGAGGGGTCCAAGAATTATTGCTATCAAAACCACAGACCTAAATGTGTGTAATTCATATCTCCCATTTCAAATCTATATGAATCAGATTGTTCACTTCTACTAGGCAGGAAACTGCTGTGTATTTTTTTCATGTAGACGGCCTCAAATTTCACCCTTATCATGTCCAGTAAGGGTGAGCAAAGATTCCAGTCTTTGGTGCCAATCCATGTCAATAATACTTGATCCAAAGGATTACTGGGTTAGCATAAGGCAATTTCTAGATTACCGGGGGTTTCTAAACATTCTTTCTACCTAGGCTCTGAACATCTCCAGATTAATTATTTAATTAAAATGGATTGCCAGCCATTCTAGCAGACTCTTAGCACATTAAAACCGCTAAAAACATTAATATCAGCCCGACAGCCCAGATTAAAATAATCTAATAAACACCCAAATCAACAAAATGATTATATTATGTGTCTTTAATAGCACATTCTAATACCAAAATATAATATATGCTCCACAGAAAAGAATTCAGTGGACAAACATTTAAACCAAGCTTCTGGGCAACATAGGTTTTATATTCTTAGTACAATCTTGATTAAAACAAGAATAACTTTTGGTTTCACATCTAAAAATTATCAGAGTTTAAGCACCAGTAGATGGAAGTTAACTGGAAAATTCTTGGATGTAAAGTTTCTTAAAAACCATAGAATCAAGGGTGCTTCCAACCCACATGCCTAAAAAGGTACCTGGGTGTTCACAGTCAGGTAAGGTCTTCTAATAACAAGACACTAATATAATTTGCTAGTGTTTTACAATGAAGATAAAATTCTTCAGACACTTAAAACCACTTTTTAAGCTATAAAAGAATGGCAGCAAGAGAAGGCAAAGGAACAGCATTTCACAAGGCCTTGGATGGTTCTGGGAGAAGAAGTTGCACGTGCTTTATTTCCCTTGAAATATACCTCACGCATATGATAAAACAGACAAACATCTCTCTGACTTTGAACGATCTTAAAAAGTTAGGCAAGATTGAGCTTGGTGTTGATAAATACTAGCTCTAGGTTAAACAGAAAGATAGATCAGGAAATGGTTTGACTTCAAGCCTTCACCTGTATCCTGTATTTTTTTTGTTGCTTTCCATTTTAAATAAGTTTCACAAATTGTCTAAGATGCTGTTTCTCTAGAGATGGGTTTCTCTGGTCCTGTAAATATCCCCATAATCTCTGTATCTGTATGCTTTTCAGTTTTGTCAGCACAGATTATTTGTTATGAATTCATGAGATTCAAGGTACTAGTAATGGTGTTCAAAGCCCTACATGGCAGGGGTCCGGAGTACCTTAGGGAACACCTGCTGCCGGCATCAACTTCCCTCCGCCCTGTGCGTTCCCACAGAGAGGGCCTCCTCAGGGTGCCACCGGTCAGAGAATGTTGACTGGTGGCCCCCAGGGGGAGGTCCTTCTCTGTGGGCTCCCCGGAGCTATGGAATCAGCTACCGGTTGAGCTCCGGACGGCGCCCGATCTTCGCTCCTTTCGCCGCGAGCTAAAAACATACTTCTTTGAACAAGCTGGCCTGGCCTGATGAGGGGACTGGGGGGGGGTTGTTATTGTCATTTTACTGGGTTTTTTTTATGATGTATTTTTAATATATGGGCATGTATTTAATCATTTTTTTTAACTTTTGTAATCCTGTACTTTTATTCTTGCCCTGTTCACCGCCCTGAGTCCTTCGGGAGAAGGGCGGTATAGAAATATTATTAAATTAAATTAAATTAAATTCAGTGATTTTTCCACACAATTTACTATCAATGTTGACTAATCCCAAAACTTCACGTTTTCAGTGGCTTGACTGCCTTCTCAAATCCAGTCATCACAACGAGGGCTACAGATCTGTACCTGGCATAGCTGTGCAGATTGGTGCAGAGGTGGACATTCTTCACTATATGGAGTGAAATGCAATGCTTGAGCTTCACGGTCACTCCCATTATCTTAAACAGAGGATAACAGCAAAAAATATTGTTATTGAGATATTGTGAATTTTCTGTTTCACTTATTAAGAATTAAATTCAAATATTTGCTCGTTAAGCATAAGCTATACTGAGTCACGAGTAATGCCACCTGGCATTCCATGTACTAGGAATATAGTGGGCTTCTATCGCCAACTGTTATTCAGTTAGGGTGATTAGTTAATGTTTTTTGAGTCAAGAAAACATCTTGTATAATTCTAATTTCTCTCCGGCAGCTGGATTCACATCAGCAGAAATACTTTACCAATATGCTGATTGTTAGCCCCACTCAGTAGTGCTTTAGCTTAGTTTTTAAAAGCTGATACTCAAATTGCACAATTTTGTGCGTACTTGAAAAGACCATACTCCCCCTCAGGAGGATCATCTCCAAGCTCACTTATTTCACAATCCTGTCAGGAGCTCCCATCACTGGGACAAGAGGAATATTTGTGTAATAAAGACAAGCTATGAAGTTGGTTCACTCTCTTGGTTCATTCCAATCCCAAACATACCATCTTAATTCACATTACTACTACTACTACTACTATTACTACTACTACTACTACTACAAAAGGGACGCGGTGGCTCAGTGGGTTAGGATGCTGAGCTTGTCGATCGGAAGGTCGGCAGTTTGGCGGGTCGAATCCCGAGTGCCGCGTAACAGAGTGAGCGCCTGTTACTCGTCCCAGCTTCTGCCAACCTAGCAGTTCGAAAGCATGTAAAAAATTCAAGTAGAAAAATAGGGACCACTACGGTGGGAAGGTAACAGCGTTCCGTGCGCCTTTGGCGTCTAGTCATGCCGGCCACATGACCATGGAGATGTCCTCGGACAAGCGCTGGCTCTTCGGCCTTGAAACGGAGATGAGCACCGGCCCCTAGAGTCGGAAACGACTAGCATGCATGTGCGGGGGAACCTTTACCTTACTACTACTACTACTACTACTACTACTACTACTACTACTAATAATAATGTTGGAAGGGACCTTGGAGGTCAATAAGTATACTTCTTAAACTGAAGTATACTTATTGCACATTGCCTAATAATTGGCAATCTTTTTTCAAAAATCCAGTCCTGCACCACTGCAAATTTTCATATATGAAAGGGTTCTAGAAAATCGAAGTACTTTAAGATGCAGTTGTTGGTCTATGATATATACCAGGGGTCTTCAAACTTGGTCCTTTTAGGATTTGTGGACTTCAACTCCCAGAATTCTTCAGCCAGCGTGCCTGGCTGAGGAATTCTGGGAGTTGAAGTCCACAAGTCATAAAAGGGCCAAGTTTGAAGAGCCCTGATATATACAGTCATTGTTATAGCATTCCCTAAGATAATGCTTGGCAAAGTTAGCTTGGAATAATATGAATATCCATCATTTATTTTTAAATGCTATCCTTTCAAACCTTCAGACTCGTAACTTTTCTCATTATTTCTTATACACAGGAAATTGCATCCCTCTGGGCTAATAATATAATACAAGAAGTCTTACTTGTACCAGAAGAGAGGTTAGCTCTTGATTCAGTTTTTGGTTTCAGGGGGATGATTCTGTATTTGTGAAAGTCAGGTTTATCTGACACCAGTTCTTCAAATCTCTTTGTACTGTTCATGGCACAGCGGAAGTTGATTTTCCATTTACTAGGAGCTGATTTATCTTCATTGTATTTTTTGCTATACACAGCCCATGCCTTTCCACATGAAAACAGACAAAAAATAGAGAGATGAAAACATAAACATTCAATGAAAAGTCTGGTCTCACCTTGTCCAATTCCTGATCCAGCTAATCAGGAATAGGACAATCAGAAATTAATTAAAAAGACAAATATCCCAAAACTTGATAAAAGGTAAAAGTGTCTCCAACAGGCAACTAGAGATGTTATTTCACTGTGTACTTTGCATAGCCTTCTAATGTCCCCAATTTCTGAGTTCTCAAAAATGCAAGTATCCAACATCTGGAGAATGCCAGATTGGAGAAGACTATTCTTGTGCAACTAACCTTTTAAAAGAAGTAACTGGGAGATGGTAAACCAGATGAGAAGCACACTGTGGCGAGATGTGATAAGAACTTGCATATTTTGTATTTGTTACTGTCTCAAAGGGATCATGTACACTGACTATCAATGAATATAGCCAACTGACCACTTTTAATTTACAAACAGGGAACTTGTTTCTTAAGTTTTTATGACTTTCATGCTTAGGGAGGGTCCCAGTATCATCCCACAAGATTCTCCATATAGCGATGCTCTGAAATAGACAAATAAGTCGTCCATAAACAGGGAGGCGGGGTTGCAACCATTTTGTTTCTTTTTATAATGCTTGAGTAATTCCTAAGTTTACAAAATGTATGTATGTCAAAAGTTTAAAAAATGCATTAGAATTGTTTTAGTTGTAAAGATGAACTTTCTTAAGAAACGTTTAAGATTTTAAAATGAATATAAAAGAGTTTTCCCTCTAAGCTTAAAGAATTTGAAAAGTATGGTGATTTTGTTAATACAGATGATTATAGTTTAAAAAGATTAATAAGTTAAGTAGAAATATATATCATTTCTTACAAAAGGGAAAATGGATTTGGTTAAGATGGTTAAGTCACCTGACTATTTTATTTTCTTAATTTTTATTGGGATATTGCTTCTGATTTTTATGCTTGAGATAGAAAAAAACTAAAATTTAGAATTGGGTTTGAATATTTAATAATTGTGTAGTTATAGAACTGGCTTGTAATAATTACAGGTAGTGTAAAAAGTTGGAAGTCATAAATGTATTAATATTTTACTGTGTCAAAAATAATTGGAAATCAGAATCTTCTCTCCCTTTTTACCCTGTACTTCCTCCTTCTTAATCTCTCTTTGCATTGTATTAAACTTTAATAAAACTTTCTTTAAATAAAAGTAGCCACGTACACTGAGAGAGATATCTGCTATTCAGAATGGGAGCAAGTTTCCACATGTGCCAATAAGAGCTTTGCACCCATTGTAAATAACAGGTCCTTGCTTGTGGGCAGTTTCTGAACACAACTACAGTGAGAATGAAGATTAAAATACTACTTTACTCAGAGATGCTTTTCATTGAACTATCAGACATTGCTACTCCAACCCTTTCTCCTTTATCCAGCAATGGGCTGTAGCTGCCAAAAAAGCCAACACAGTTCTAAGCTGCATTAATAGAGGGGTCAAGATGACATGAAGTGTTAATACCACTTTATAATGCCTTGGTTGAGACCACACTTGGAATATTGCATCCAATTTTGGTCACCATGATATAAAAAACATATATCAGAGTGCAGAGAAGAACAACAAAGATGTTTAAGAGACCGGAGGATAAAACATACAAAGAACAGTTGCAGGAATTAGGTATATTTAGTTTAATGAAAAGAAGGACTAGGGTGCTATGACAGCAGTGTTCCAACATCTAAGGAGCTGCCACAAAGCAGTGGGGCTCAACCTATTCTCCAAAATATCTGAAGACAGGATAAGAAGCAATGGATGGAAAGTAATCAAGCAGAGAAGCAACCTAGAACAGGGGTCCCCAACCTGTGGGCCGCAGCCCGGTAGTGGGCCATGGCCTGCTGGCCACCGGGCCGTGGGACAGGCTGGCCAGTCCATGCACGTGTGTACGTGTACCCCCTCACTTGTGCTAGCGCTGTGGCTGCGGGAAGCAAAACTAGGACGCCGCGTCATGGGGTGCAAAACTAGGCTGCTGCCGCCTACATGCATCTAGAGGTTTTTAAAGTAATCTGTCACCTAAATGGAACCACGAGTTGCTATTCATACTAGGAATATTTCAGTAAAATGGATTCTTCATTTATATAGCAAAGCTTTCAGAAAAAAATACTATGTTGGTTTCTTTCAGCATCAGTGAGTAATCCCAATCTGCAAAAGCTTACGTTATGATCTATTTAAAATATTAGAAGCTTGAAATGGTTACAAAAGAGAGTACACAGTTTGGCATGGCAAACATATACAGGTAATCATTTTGAGCAGAAGACGTTCATACCCTGAAAATCTCATAATCATCTGCCACACGACACCTCTTTGAATAATGTTTCCAAGGGATATAAAACTCTGTGTGGTTCTTGTCTGTCCACTCCAAACCCGTGTAGCTTCCACTGTTGATCTGTTCAATCAACCAGTCAAAAAACCCAACTTTTTTAGGATTCCTGAGTGAGGAAATAGAAGAACTTTACTGCTTGAAAACTATAGCCCAGAATTGCCACAAGAAAAATGACTGTAAGTCGACATGCAGAGTGGTCTCCAAAATCTCTCATTGCAGACTTCAGGCAAAACAATAAAATCTCCAATTAAGAAAAGGAAGTGTAGCTGTCATAACAGGGTTTTCAAATAAAGCCAGAATCAAATCTTTCTTCCCTGAACTTTACAAAACTGCACTTTTTTCATGGTATATAGCCTGACTGGATCATTCTGTTCATTTTAGGTGAATCTGACATTCATAATATATAGTATAGCAATCTTGTCTAACTTGATACTTTTTCTCCCTCAAACTAAGCTTAACATCTGATGATGCAACAGGCAACATTCATTCTTCTTTTGAGAACAGTACAGATATGGTTTGTCACTACTTTGGAATGTTTTTCAACTTCCTTATCTAGTCTCGAATGTCTTGGTGTTTTTTCATCCATATAGAGTACAAACAGGCCTACTTTTGTTAAACTTTTTCAGAATCAGCTAAATTCTGCTACTTTCACTTGATCCTTAATCAAAGATTGAAAAATGTCAACAGACAAACATGGCAGGCTATAGCTGTCACATGTTGTGCTTATTTTGAAGTTGTACTTGAATTTGTTTATCTTGTGGATGTTAATTTACTTATCCTGGAACATTTAACTACTGCTTGACTGCAGTAAGGGAGTGAGTTTGCAGACAAAAGAAGAACAAATACATAATTTGACATAGGAGAGTTATGCAATTCTGGGAGGGATGTTCGCTGAGCAACTGCCAGCAATTAGGAAGAAACTGTGTTCTTTCTGACCTAGTCTGGCTGGTACTCTACTATCCTAAGGAGAGATATATTTAAGGGAGTATTGACAGTATTGTATACTATTGTGTACAATCACTTTCTCCCCTTCAAAGCCAAATAGCTATAGAGCCATAGTGCCCAGCAGTGAAGTCAGATTTAGATAGGTGAAAAATAATTGTTTTCTATTATCAGTAACTCCTCCAGAAATAACATGGGCAGTAACTTAGTCTTCCTAATCATTATCCTAATCATTAATAAATAACTTATACTACACTAATTACATCAGTGCAGAATTATACCAGTTGTAAATCCCCCACGCTTTACAATGTAATGCTCATTATTTAGTCCTCTTTTTGATCTAAAACCCAACATTTTCAGCTGCTACATAGAAGCACAAGCTGCTGCATGGAGATTGTGGAGCCACAAACTGCTTGCTACTATGCAATCTTCCCCAATCTAGTGTCATTACTAGACTACAACACCCACCGACCACCTGTCAGGAAAGCAATACCATTAGCGTCAGTGAGAGCTCTAGTCCAAGAAACGTGGAAAATACTAGGTTGGCCAAGGTTGCAATAGTGTGCATATGAGGACTCTCAGATTTACCTAAAGTAGAATAGACACAATCAACTGTATCTGTAGGGGAGGGCAAAATATTAAATATGCATCCCTGCACAAATGATGTGACTTGCAACCAACTCAGTAGTGTAAATGCAAAACGTTAGGGCAGGGGTCCCCAACCCCCAGTCCGTGGACTGGCACCAAGCGACGCCATGCCAGAAACTGGTCCGTGCAAACAAGCCAAGCCCCGTCTGCGGGATGCAGGCAGCAAACAAAAACACGCACCCTCTGGTCCATGGAAAAACCTCTCTCCACGGAACCGGTCCCTGGTGCCCAAAAGGTTGGGGACCTCTGCATTAGGGTGTAGTAGATAGTATGTTGAAATATTAAGCTGGCTCACAAGTTTATGGTATATTGTGTTCACTTTCTGTCAGCATCCTAACATCAGCATGGAGTTGTAAAAACCATTATTTGTTCTTTGTTATTTATAGGCTTTGATGTGCAAAGTTGGAATTCTAAACACATTTACAGGGAAGAAAGTGCTATTGAATTTACTTCCAAAAGCTTTAATAAAGAAGTCCTCATCTTTTCTTGTTTTGCTGCTTTTTCCCCCCTTCCTCTCAATGTAATTTAGGTCAAAATCTCTTATTTACAGAAAAGAGAAGTGCTTGGCTTTGTTGACAGATTTATCATACTATTCACTAGCTGAAAAGCACTGTGTATACACAATCCCACTTTTCCTTTGCACACACATACGTTTTTATTATTGTTATTGTTTTAGAATTCTACCCCAGGAGCACTCACCCCTTATTTGCAGATGTTGCCATTGTGTAGCTGTCAGGTGAAATATGAAAGAATTCTCTCTTTTACATGGAGTAACTTAGGGATTAATGGAAGACCCTGTCCAGGGAGAACCTGTTCCAAAACAACAACCAGATGATGTAACCTTGTTAATTACTGATTTTTGAATTTTTATTACATATCTTCATAGCCAAGTAGGCTTCAGATTCATCTTCCATATCACTTTCTAAACTTTTATAATACTCTGGGCAATTTTAGAAATACATAAGTCAATCATTTCTGACCAGAATAAAAATCTTCACACCAGAGCAAAATCAATGTTTGTCACAGTATCATGGCAGCCCGTTCAAAATAAACCAACAAAAACTAACACCAACTGTTTAATTAGCAATGATTAAGTAATATGAAATACCAAGAAGAGATAGCAAACTTTAGCTCTAAAGGCAGGATGCTAAAAAACCTGGGCTTTCCCCAGAGGAAGACTGACTGTGGGTCTACATCCCACGTCTAACCTCATGCAGGGAAAGCATTTGAAGCCTTCGCTCCATTGGTGCACATGTAGGTGGAAAAAACTGTCCTGAGACAGCCCCCGATATTGCTCTATAATAATCCTCCTGCAGTGGTTTTGTGTTTTTATTGAGCCTTGATGCACCTTTAATTGGGCTTTGGCTTTTAATGAATTTCTGCTTTCATTTTGTTCATTGCCCAGAATGGAGATATAGCATCTATATACATTTGATAGCGTAAATAAAACTTGGCATACATCACATTGCAATAGTTAGCTCAGTGAACTTATCACTAAGGCAGATTGAATTCATTCAAGAATCACATTCCTTCTAGAAAGTGCTCAGTCACAATTTCAACAAGGCTGCAAGTACACCCATAGCTTGGACTATATGAAGAAAAGCCACTATGCACCTACTCTAGATGGAATAGGGCAGGGGTGTCAAACTGCCGGCCCATGGGCCAGATGGCAAAACCGTGCCCATCCCATTGCCGGCAATGGGAAAAAAAAGTCATGATACGTTGCAATACGTTGTGAGTTTGACACAACTCGCTGTCCTTGTCAGTAGTGGTGATGCTTCCTATGCCAGCCTTTTCCACCATACTGAGTCCCAATTTCCAGATCTCTGAACCAGCCTGTATCACGAAGCATAGTTTTCAAATGATAGGTACTAAGTTGAGGAGTTTCATAACAGGGACTTGTGTTTAGACTGAGAGTCAAATGAGGAAGTCTTCTACTACTACTACACTGGGGTAGATTGGGTTTTGCATCAGATCAACCCTATTGATCAGATCTACGAAGTCCTCATCTAACATACTCCATCCCTTAAACCTCAAATGATTGTCATCCCTGAACCCAAATATTCTCACCCCACACAATGTATATGAATACATGCTTCAAGTGCTTTTCAAAAGTTGAGATATCTTGCTGGACCCTAAGGGCTCAGTAGCCAAAATACCCCTTTAAAGGCATCAACCAGGCTGACCACCAAAATAATTGCTACTGCATGTTCTCTTCCAGATTTTTGAGGGGATAGCAGGTAATGAGGATTCAGACATCTGATTTTCTGTGGGACTCTTGCTTGAAATTTACTTTGATGTCACATTGCTATATCGTGAAGATGTTTTTTAAAAAAATCCTCATCTTTTACACTGTGAAATGTTAATTATAATTTCAAGCTAATTTTAGGTTTTGACTATATTGTGTGTTTATTTCCTCAAACTGAAAGTTGATCTTAAAGGAATTGCAGAAGGGAAAAAATATAAATATTTACTGAACAAAACCTGCCTCAAATAGATGAAAATTCCTGTTTGGTATGGTAGAAGCCCATAGTGACAAGATGTTTTTAGTCTCTATATAACAGACTCGTAAGAACCATTAATAAAAAGGTTTTGCAATTCTTCATCATTACCCACATCTACTATACCAGGGGTGTCAAACTGCCGGCCCACGGGCCTGATGCATCATGACGAAACTGCGCCCACCCCATTGCCGGCAATGGGAAAAAAGTCACAATACATCACATGACATTGCAAATTTGACACCCCTGTACTATTTTTTTTATTTTTTTATTTTAATTCCATTTATATCCTGCCCTTCTCTGAAGACTCAGGGTGGCTTACAAGCTTAGCAGTAGCCTTCATTCTATGTATATGCCTGCTTATTAGGGCTTTCACACACCCCCAAGCGGCATTATTACAAAGTCAGCTTAATTGCCCCCAACAATCTGGGTCCTCATTTTACCTACCTCGGAAGGATGGAAGGCTGAGTCAACCTTGAGCCTGGTGGGATGCCAACCTGCACTAATTGCAGGCAGCTGGTGTTACTTAAGGAGGCATTAGCCCACTGCTCCACCAAGGCTTCATATACCATTTACTGTATTCTACAACAAATCTTTTGCACCAAATTTCAGCTGGTTATATTGTGCACTTGAGGATAACAACAGCAGGTCTTTTGCTCTAAAACAACTGTGTAGCTTGGTGCTTGAAGTCAGGAGACTGTCTAGTCCAGTCCTGGGCATACGTAACTAGCTGGGTGACTCTGGACCAGTCACATTCTCTCTCAGCCCAACCCACCACACAATCATTGTTATAGGGAAAGTACCTATAATACATAGTTGTTGTTAGCTGCGAAGTCGTGTCCAACCCATCGCGACCCTATGGACAACGTTCCTCCAGGCCTTCCTGTCCTCTACCATCTTCTGGAGTCCATTTAAGCTCACGCCTACTGCTTCAGTGACTCCATCCAGCCACCTCATTCTCTGTCGTCCCCTTGATCTCCTCTAGGACTGACCGGTTTGATCGCCTTGCAGTCCAAGGGACTCGCAGGAGTCTTCTCCAGCACCATAGTTCAAAGGCCTCAATTCTTTGGCGCTCAGCCTTTCTTATGGTCCAACTTTCACTGCCATACATTGCAACTGGGAAGACCATAGCCTTGACTATACGCACTTTTGTTGGCAGGGTGATGTCTCTGCTTTTTAGTGTGTTGTCTAGATTTGCCATGGCTTTCCTCCCCAGGAGCAAGCGTCTTTTAATTTCTTGGCTACAGTCTCCATCTGCAGTGATCTTGGAGCCCAGGAAAAAAAAATCTGTCACTACCTCCATTTCTTCCCCTACATCATTTGCATGATGTCATATTTCATCATCCCCCTCCTTCAACATCTGGAACTATATGTGATTCAAAGATTGATAATGAAAGCAGAAAATTTTACCTTGTACTACTAAATAACCTGTGCCCTGCTGGGTTAGTGTTTCAAAAGTATTTCCTTACCTAAATAGAGAAACAGAATGATTACTGGCAGGCAAAAGAGCAGGAATAACTTTCTCATTGATTTTCCTTGTAAGAAGCTGGCAGGGAGCACTGAAAATGATGATCACAATGAAGTGGCCACAATTATCCAATTTCAATCCCACAGTAGTCATAGGTTCTGGATTTTTGATGCATTCTGTAAATTAACCCATCTGAAGTATGTTGATTCAAAAACTTGCCATATGATGGACATTTCAGTGGATCATAAAGCAACAATTGAAACAACCAATTGAAGGTTACAATCAGACACAACTGTTTTAGTAGCATAGAGATAGCTTTCCATCACCACAAATGCTGGTGAAAATAATCTTTAACTTAGCAGCAAATAAGACTCCAAAAAGTATTTTGATTGCAAACTCACTTAATGCCACATTCATATGCACATTACTTACAGAATATTATGCAGGTCTCCTACCAGCAAGAACTTTTATTGCATACAATCTGCAGAACTATATAAAGCAATACACTGTAGCATTCTCCCCCAACTCACGGTTACTTTTTATCACCACTTGCATCTAAATTCTTCCCAGGTACTGATGCAACTGCAACAGGGGAAATCCTGCGCGAATCTACCTAGTTGCCTTTGCTTCCTGGAGCAACCGACAAGCAGATCACACCTAGTTCTTCCTGGCTGCAGATAAACCAAATCTCTACACCTCTTACCTGGGGTGGGGGCGTTGTGAGTCAGGTATACAAAGATGTTGCTCCTATGATGCACTGTTTTCGGCTGTTTGCAAATGCATTTTCAGGGAGCTTTTTTTCTTTTTAATAATTTAATCCGATAGTTTAAATGTAGTTTCATTTATTAAAAAATGTAATAATTGGACGCCGTACCGGAAAAGCAGCTCGTAGCCGCAAAACCTCTTGCTCCAGCTAGACACCGAAAAAGTGAAAATACCCACCTAGAATAAGAAAGTGGCTTCCCCCCCCTCCCCTTCATCTGGGTGGAAGCAACTTCGGCTCAGCTAACTCAATCTCTTCTACGAGGTAAAAGCAGTCCAGAAAAAGAACAAATCGTTACCTTTTTTTTCCCTTCCAACCAGCGGAGAGCTCCTACGGCGCGACAGAGAAGAACGCGCAAACCACAACAAACCCTGGCCCTCGGCGTGCTGTTTATATTACAAATCGGAAGGAAATTTCATTGGCCAATGAAAGCCAATCAGAGAGAACCACCTTTCGAATTGGCACCCTCCTGGCGGGGAAGGGGGCGGGGCATGTGCCTTTCGCTCTTGTCAATCGCTGCCAAGAGGCCTAGCGCGATCACGAGGAGGTGGTCCGGCTGCGTTCGGCCCTGTTCTGTTCCTGTAAACCACGTGATCTCCATGAAAGTTTAAGTTTCATTTCTATCGGCGCGGTCTCGCCCAATCGAGGGCAATCCTGCTAAATGGCCCCGGCTTTCCAAGAAGCTAAGCTTTCATTCGGCAGCTGGCAAAGGAGTACATTTTTTTCCAGGAAGCGAAACTTCAATTAGAATTGTTTGTTTTTTTTAAACGAAGAGTGAACCGCGCATAAGAAGAGAAAGTTTGAGGCTTTCCAGGTGCTTGGCCTTCCCCAAACGAGTGTCCTGCAACTGTATTAGAAATACAGGTAGTCCTCGACTTAACAGCAGTTCGTTTAATGACAGTTCAAAGTTATAACGGCACTGGAAAAAGTGACATCGCCATTTTTCACACAATCATGGTCACATAATCAAAATTCAGATGCTTGACAACTGGTTCATCCTTATGATGCTTGCAGTGTCCTGGGATCACATGATCACCTTTTGAGACCTTCTGACAATCAAAGTCAGTGGGGAAGCTAGATTCACTTAACAACCTTGTTCCTAACTTAACAACCGCAGTGATTCACTTAACAGCCCATGGTAAGAAAGGTCACTAAATGGGGCAAAACTCACTTTAACAAATGTCTCACTTAACAGCAGACATTTTGGGCTCAATTGTCGTAGGTCGAGGACTACCTGTACAACTTCTATTGTATTGAGCTAGGATGTCTAGGAGAGTGATAGAAACCATGGGACAATCGAGATCTTAATAGAACTGGAATGCATGTGGATTTAAAACTGAAAGGATTTCAAATTTAGTCGAGTTCATTACTGAATAGGGCAAGCTCTGACGAGTGAGAGAGATTTGTTAATTTGAAAAATGTATAGACTGTAAATAAAATAATAATAAAAATGAATCAAATCCATTTCAGCACAGAATTCTTCTTTAGAATAATTTACTCCATAATGCTAACTTTCTGTAATCAGATGAAGGCATCTCTGCAGAACAATATCTTGGAGGGAGGGGTCACCAAAAAAGTTTAACATGGCAATTGATTCCATGCAATCAAAACCCCATCCCACTCGTGTTAATATCACACAGGTTGCATGGTTGCAACCTCCATCTTGCATTTTTTTAAATATCCTGACCCACAGATGCTAATTTCTCAGCACTTCCTGTTTTAAATGCTCCTGTTCTGTGCTGGTGCTGATGTAACTCTAAACTGGGTTAAGGAAATTCTGTCAAGACTGAGACACTTTATCAACAGCTTGCAAGGATTCGGTATATGTAGATGTCAATAGAATAAAATACAGCTGGAAGGGACCGTGGAGATCTTCTAATCCAGACCCCTGTTCAAGCAGGAGAACCTATACCATTTCAGATAAGTCACTGTCTAGCCCTGGGGTAAGCAACCTTGGCTCTTTTATGACTCGTGAACTTCAACTCCCAGAATTCCTCAGCCAGCTGGCTCAGGAATTCTGGGAGTTGAAGTCTACGAGTCATAAAAGAGACAAGGTTGCCTACCCCTGGTCTAGCCTCTTAAATACCTCCAGTGATGTAGTGGCCATAATTAAGGAGAAACTTCCTAACAGTGAGGACAATTAACCAGTGGAATAGATTGCCTTCAGAAATCATGGGCGCTCCATCACTGGAGCTTTTGATGTTAGACTGATTGATCTGTAGTTTCCTGGGTCTGGTTTTTCCCCCCTTTCTTTTAGATGGAAACCACATCAGCCCTTTTCCAATCCTCAGGTACTTCCCTGGTGCTCCAGGATTTTTGAAAGATATGGTACAATGGTTCTGATATAACATCTGTGTGAGTTCAAGTGTGTATTGCACACATACTTGTAAAACATATACAAATAAAAAGTTATGTTGAATTAATATCAAGATGCACATACTGTACATGGTAGCAAAATAACCAGCTTAAAAGTATTTCTCAATGATTGTTGTGCGTCTTTCTAATACCTTTTGAGCCTGTGTTTTGTTATAGTTCTCTTAACAGCGCAGTTGTTGCAACTCTTGCCAAGTAAATAAAAGCTTGCTACTTTGAAAGCCAAAAGGACTTTTTTAACTGCTACTTTTTTTTCTTTCCATAGGTGCCTTCTTTTTCTTGTGCTTTTATATACAGGGAGTGCAGAATTATTAGGCAAGTTGTATTTTTGAGGATTAATTTTATTATTGAACAACAACCATGTTCTCAATGAACCCAAAAAACTCATTAATATCAAAGCTGAATATTTTTGGAAGTAGTTTTTAGTTTGTTTGTAGTTATAGCTATTTTAGGGGGATATCTGTGTGTGCAGGTGACTATTACTGTGCATAATTATTAGGCAACTTAACAAAAAACAAATATATACCCATTTCAATTATTTATTTTTACCAGTGAAACCAATATAACATCTCAACATTCACAAATATACATTTCTGACATTCAAAAACATAACAAAAACAAATCAGTGACCAATATAGCCACCTTTCTTTGCAAGGACACTCAAAAGCCTGCCATCCATGGATTCTGTCAGTGTTTTGATCTGTTCACCATCAACATTGCGTGCAGCAGCAACCACAGCCTCCCAGACACTGTTCAGAGAGGTGTACTGTTTTCGCTCCTTGTAAATCTCACATTTGATGATGGACCACAGGTTCTCAATGGGGTTCAGATCAGGTGAACAAGGAGGCCATGTCATTAGATTTCCTTCTTTTATACCCTTTCTTGCCAGCCACGCTGTGGAGTACTTGGACACGTGTGATGGAGCATTGTCCTGCATGAAAATCATGTTTTTCTTGAAGGATGCAGACTTCTTCCTGTACCACTGCTTGAAGAAGGTGTCTTCCAGAAACTGGCAGTAGGACTGGGAGTTGAGCTTGACTCCATCCTCAACCCGAAAAGGCCCTACAAGCTCATCTTTGATGATTCCAGCCCAAACCAGTACTCCACCTCCACCTTGCTGGCGTCTGAGTCGGACTGGAGCTCTCTGCCCTTTACCAATCCAGCCACGGGCCCATCCATCTGGCCCATCAAGACTCACTCTCATTTCATCAGTCCATAAAACCTTAGAAAAATCAGTCTTGAGATATTTCTTGGCCCAGTCTTGACGTTTCAGCTTGTGTGTCTTGTTCAGTGGTGGTCGTCTTTCAGCCTTTCTTACCTTGGCCATGTCTCTGAGTATTGCACACCTTGTGCTTTTGGGCACTCCAGTGATGTTGCAGCTCTGAAATATGGCCAAACTGGTGGCAAGTGGCATCTTGGCAGCTGCACGCTTGACTTTTCTCAGTTCATGGGCAGTTATTTTGCGCCTTGGTTTCTCCACACGCTTCTTGCGACCCTGTTGACTATTTTGAATGAAACGCTTGATTGTTCGATGATCACGCTTCAGAAGCTTTGCAATTTTAAGAGTGCTGCATCCCTCTGCAAGATATCTCACTATTTTTGACTTTTCTGAGCCTGTCAAGTCCTTCTTTTGACCCATTTTGCCAAAGGAAAGGAAGTTGCCTAATAATTATGCACACCTGATACAGGGTGTTGATGTCATTAGACCACACCCCTTCTCATTACAGAGATGCACATCACCTAATATGCTTAATTGGTAGTAGGCTTTCGAGCCTATACAGCTTGGAGTAAGACAACATGCATAAAGAGGATGATGTGGTCAAAATACTCATTTGCCGAATAATTCTGCACTCCCTGTATATATATGTGGCAGTATTTGTGCAGTACACCGTTTTACAGTAAAATCAGGTGACTGGAAAAACTACACAGAGAGAAAGAACATTTTTGCCACATTCTGAATTGGCAACCTTCTATTTGCAAGACAAGAATTACACTAATTGTGCTATTACAACACGCATAGTTTTTAAAAAGGGTATTTGAGGGTATGGATACAGTTGAAGGGCTATTAAGGAGAACAGAGGCATTCTTGAAAATGAAGACACCTCTGTTCTGTCCCTGCATGTCTGTAGTGATACCATAATTCTCACTGAAGCCAGAATTAAAGCATGCAATTTGCTAACAGCAGATGCAGTGATTGCTGTTAATTTGGATACTTTTAAACCAAAAATTAGACAAAATAATCGAGGATCTTGCTATAGCAACCACTAGATTTAAGAGCTAGATGGTTTTTGAAAAGGCACCGCTAGCAATTGTTGTTCTCAAATTCAGCTGGTCAGCCATTATGGGCTCTTCCACACTTGCCCCTAACTACGGCACAGAGATATCCACCAGAACTGTGTGTCAAAATCAGCAAGATGGACCTTTTTCACACTGTGCACTCAACCCCTTTTATACATGTGCATACACATACAAAGGCACATTGTTTAAACTATGATACTGCTCTGCCACTTTGCCAGTTTTGATCCTCTTGTAGATGCCTTTGTTGTGGCATGAAGTTTCTCTGGGAACCAAATCTTGGTTTGTCCTCATGGCACTGTCTCCATCAGTTGATGTATATAAAGAAGTGATCCTTAGCTGGGATGAGTAATGATTTCTGAAAGGTTTTGTTATGTATAACCTCTGTGAAGTGAAGTGAGGTAGGCTAGAGACACACAGCAACATCTGGACAAGGTTGCCCCTTTGCCACAGAGTTTGTGTGACTTCAGTGGAGCCAGAGCAAATGACATTTTAAAACCACACTGGGAGAAGCCAAGCCAGCACAAATTTTGCACAGAGAAAATGGACAGCAGGCCTGTTATGTATGCAGGAACCTGCATAGCAACAGCCACCAGGGGGCGTTGGCCTGGACGGTTTCGGTGGGAAACCCAGTTTCGGCGGGCAACCTAGGGCCAACCCCATTGGCTGTCCGCTTACCTGGCCAGGTATTTAAGGAGGCCAGGTAGCCCTCATTCCCCCAGTTCACTACCCCCTTCAATAAAGAGCCGAACTCACACACCGGCTGGCATCTCTTCCTTGCATCGGACCCACTACACAATAGTGGCGACGAGGGTGGGATGCTGCTGACCAAGAGCTGAAGTCACTGGGGAAATGTTCCGCGAGCTGAAGGAAAAGGCATTTTCCTTCCTTCTCCCCCAGGACTGCCAGCCGACCGGGTCAGCCGACCGGACCACACCGGTCACCGCATCCACAACCAAGACACACACCGCACCAAGACCGCAATCCGCACCGTCCAAGCCTGCCAGGAAACCTGGTCTGGCAACCAGGTGACCAGCGTCTACCGGCAGGGTGCCACAGAGGAGGACGACCAGAGCATCGACCTCCTCCAGCGGAGGTTGACCCCTGACCAGCGAGCCAGACGCCCAGACAAGCCCATGTCTCCCAGCAATGCCGCCAACCCTCAGAGGTGTGCAGGGTGTGGTGGGAACCACGTGCGAAGCCTCTGTAAGTTCCGGTCCGCGACGTGTCGGGCCTGCAAGAAAACAGGCCACATAGCCGCGGTCTGCCGTAGTCGCCGCCCCCGAGAGGAGATCCACGAGCTGCAGCTGGAGGAACCGCCATACGAAGGTATTGGGGCCCCGACCAAAACGCGAATTGGCTATGTTGAGAGCCAGCTGGCCATTAACCACACGGGTAGCCGCCGGCTGCTCAAACCCAAAATTAGATTAACAATCCGCTTGCAAGGCGTCCCTTGCAGCATGAAGCTTGACTCCGGATCAGTGGTCTCAATCATTTCAGACGAGACCCTTAACTTCATAACCAGCCGGAGCAAGCAGCGGATTAAATTATGGCCTACAAAATTAACGCTGACCGATTTTCAGAATTCGCCGGTCAAGGTAAAGGGGGAGGCCACCGTTTCGGTGGGGTTTAAGGGTCGTGCAGGGCACCTGGACATTGTAGTGGTAGAGGGCCGCAGAGCCAGTCTGGTCAGGCTAGACTGGTTTGAGGCCCTGGGAATCACAGTCTCTGGGATCCATCGGATCCAGGGGGACTCCGTCGAGGCCATCTGCCGGGAGTTCGCAGACGTTTTTGACGGGTCATTGGGCAAGTACACAGGGCCCCCCATAGAGTTCAAGCTGAACTCGAACATTTCCCCCATTAGGGTCCGGCCGCGGCGAGTCCCCTTTGCGCTCAAACATAAAATCAAGCGTGAATTAGATAAGCTGGTGGCACAGGGAATCTTAGAGCCCGTCGATGGGGGGGAGTGGGAAACCCCTATCGTAACCCCCCTTAAATCCAACTGGGAAATAAGGATCTGCGCCGACTATAAGTGTTCGGTGAACCGCGCCCTGAACCCGCACGCTTACCCGGTCCTCATGGTCAGCCACATTCTCGCTTCCCTCCAAGGCGGCGCCATCTTTGCAAGGCTCGATCTTGCGCAGGCGTACTACCAACTCACGGTTACTAGGGCAACAGCAGACATTCAAACCATAGTAACACACAGGGGGGCGTTCCGGGTGAACAGGCTGCAGTTTGGAGTCAGTATTGCTCCTGGCATCTTCCAAGAAGTCATGAAGAGGGCATCCCAGGAGTCTGCCCTTACTTTGATGACATCCTGATTGCAGGAGCATCAGCTGAGGAACTTGCAGGTAGGCTCAGGGAGGTGCTGTCCAGACTGCGCACAGCTGGTCTCAAACTCAAAAGGGAGAAATGCAGCATAGGTGTTCCTTTCACAGAATTCTTGGGGTTTAGAATAGATGCCAGGGGAATCCACCCCACAGAATCCAAGGTGAGGGCCATCAAACTAGCACCCACACCCAAGAACAAGGCAGAGCTTCAGGCATTCCTGGGTCTGTTGAATTTCTATCATACATTCCTCCCACACAAGGCAGCCATCGCAGAACCATTCCACAGGCTACTAGACAAGCAGGCAACATGGCCATGGACTGCCACCCACGACTGGAGTTTCAGGGCCTTGAAAGCATTGCTGTCAGATAAATCCACAGTAACCCATTTCATCGAGTCCAAGCCCATTTGCATCGCATGCGATGCATCCCCTTATGGTGCGGGCGCAGTTCTCAGTCACCTTGAGCCCAACGGGGCACAAATCCCCATAGCCTACTATTCCAGGACGCTGCCTGGAGCAGAAAGAAACTACACCCAAATTGACAAAGAAGCCCTGGCAATTGTGGCAGGAATCAAGAAGTTCCACGATTACTTATATGGCAGGGAGTTCACTGTCTACACAGACCACAAACCACTCCTGGGCCTGTTCACAACGGACAGGCAGACCCCCCAAATTCTGTCCCCCAGAATGCTCCGGTGGTCCATCTTCCTTGCAGCCTACAATTGCAAGCTGGTGCACAAGCCAGGGAAGGAGATGGGCCACGCAGACGGTCTAAGTAGGCTTCCTTAGACACCCTGGATCCAGACCCAGCCCCAGCCACACAGATCCTAGCCCTGCAGGAACTACCGGAGTGTCCCGTTCATGCCAAGGACATTGCCAGCCACACAGCCACAGACAACATCATGGGCCAGGTGCACTCATGGGTTTGCACGGGGTGGCAGGGCAAATCCCCGGGGCCGGAGTTCCAGGCCTATTTCACCAGATGCGACGAGATCTCCACACACAAGGGTTGCCTCCTCTGGGGTAGCAGGGTCATCATCCCCACCGTACTACGGGCCAGGGTATTAGACTCCTTACACGAGGGACACCCGGGGGTGGTCAGGATGAAGGCTCTGGCCAGAAGCTACCTCTGGTGGCCAGGGTTGGACAAGGACATTGAGGAGCGGGTCAAGGCCTGTTACACGTGCCAGAGATCCAGGCCAGAAATGCCACACGCACCAGTGCACCGGTGAGAGGCCACACACACACACCCTGGTCCTGCATCCACATTGACTATGCAGGGCCATTCCAGGGCCAACTGTTTTTGGTAGTGGTGGACAGTCACTCCAAATGGTTAGAGGTAGTCCCTGTTCCCAACATGACCTCAGGGAGGACAATCCAGGTGCTCAGAGCGCTCTTTGCCACACACGGCCTCCCCGACATAGTTGTGTTTGATAACGGGCCTCAGTTTACCGCTAATGATTTTCAGGCGTTCTTGAAGGCGAGCTGGATTAGGCATGCCACCTCCGCGCCCTTCCATCCATCAACCAATGGGCAAGCCGAACAGATGGTAAGGACGACCAAAGACGCACTCCGGCGCATCATCAGTGGGGACTGGCACCACAGGCTGGCGAAATTCCTGCTCGCCCAACACACTACATCATGTGTGGCTACCGGGAAGAGCCCAGCAGAACTGCGATGGGGACAGTGCCTCATCACCAAGCTGGACCGTTTACACCCAGACCAGGTAGCAGCCGAGACCGTAAGGCCACCATCACCATCATCACCATTATCACCATCGCCATCATCACCTGCACACAGGGTTCTCAACGTAGGGGACCTGGTCTGGGCAAGGAACTATGGGGCTGGACATCCATGGGTTCCGAGGACAGTGGTTGAGAAAACAGGACCCCTCTCTTACATCGTGGGGGTGGAGGGGGACAGACGCATAAGGTGACACATCGACCAGCTCAGAGGAAGGGTCCTTGAGCGCATCACACACGCCCAAAAGGAGAGCCACACTCCAAGAGAGGTTAACCCAGCCGGGAACTGCACAGAGCAGGAACCAGAGGAGGAGGGCCTCCTGATCCCAGCTCTTTGCAACCCTGCACAGAGGCCTCAAGAACCCACAGTCCAAGCCCAGGGCCAAACCACACCCAGACGGTCCACCCGGCCACACAGGACACCTGCCTACCTATCGGACTATGTGTGCAAGTGACCCACACACAGTGGCATCGTTTTGTTTTTTTTATGCTAGTGTTCAATCAGTGTACATAGTTGTAGTAGTTGCAAGTTGTTCCATTGTTATGTGGTTCTTCTCTAAGGGGGGAGGGGTGTTATGTATGCAGGCATCTGCATAGCAACAGCCACCAGGGGGCGTTGGCCTGGACGGTTTCGGCAGGAAACCCAGTTTCGGCGGGAAACCTAGGGCCAACCCCATTGGCTGTCCGCTTACCTGGCCAGGTATTTAAGGAGGCCACGTAGGCCTCATTCCCCCAGTTTACTACCCCCCTTCAATAAAGAGCTGAACTCACACACCGGCTGGCGTCTCTTCCTTGCGTCGGACCCACTACACAATAGGCCTGTGGATGGGGAAAAGAACTGTTTAAATGCAGTTCCTTTTCCCATCTGTTCTGGCTCCGTTGTAGTTGCATAAACTCTGTGGCAAGGGGGGAACCCTTCTCCAGGTGTTACTGTGTGTCTCTAGCCTGCCTCATTTCACTTCCTCCTTACCCTGAAAGGGTAATTGAGATCAAATCCCGTGTTTCAGGTGACTCTCATCTGATTCTTTATGCTGATTTTGTTTCCTTCCTTCTGACTTTCCAGATGTTAACAAGATGCAGTCCTAAAAATAAGTGGGTGTCCTTTTATTGTCTCTAGTTCCATGGGGGTGGGGAAGGGATACAGCTGAAGCATCCTGTTTTGCAGTTGCTCTTTTGTGGAAGATGGTCCATCCAGTGGTGGGATCCAGCCACTTCACACCTCTTTGGCAGAACCGGTAGCTAATTTTTTGTTGCCCAGGCCCAGAATGGACTTCTGGAAGCAGCATCCACACAGAGAACCAGTTGTTCACATATTTGAATCCCACCACTGAGTCCATCCCATCAGGTAGATAGTAGTTGGTGAACGTTTACTGTATGTAGTAACTTTGCCACAGTAGATTTGAGATGCCCTGAGGTTGTATTGAAGAAAACTAACTTGCATAGATAACATCCTAACTCTTTAAACATGGTGGTTTTGCATAAGAAACAAACACAACTTTCTTTATCTGCAAAAATGACACTGGGTATTCATTCTCTTCATTCTCAAGGTTGACTCAGCCTTCCATCCTTCCGAGGTAGGTAAAATGAGTACCCAGATTGTTGGGGGCAATTAAGCTGACTTTGTAATAATGCCGCTTGGGGTGGTGGTGTGTGAAAGCCCTAATAAGCAGGCATATACATAGAATGAAGGCTACTGCTAAGCTTGTAAGCCGCCCTGAGTCTTCGGAGAAGGGCGGGATATAAATGGAATTAAAATAAAAATAAAATAAAAAATTATTATCGAAGTACAATTTTTCCCCTCTCTTTTGCAGAAAAGTCCTTCACCATCAGAAGGAAGAACTGCTAATTATTTGTTGATTCTGTTTCTTCAATTCAGTTCACTTAGTATTGTCAGCTAGGGTTGGTGACACTAAACACTAAAACATTCATCATGGATTTCCAACAACAGTGGCTAGGTTCACACATCTTGTTAAGCTAACAGCAAAGCAACAATGGGTTTTCATCAGCAGACCAAATTATGACTTAAAACTTCCATTTATTACAGGTCAAGAAAATCTCCACCTATTTTATTTCTGCACAATAAGTAACTGCAGCAAGAGCATTTTTAAAAGGCATTCGATCATTCTCAGGTTCAAAGCAACAATTTATTCTGAAATTTGGATGAGTTCTCTTTTTACATAAATGGGACTATCCACCCCTCAGCTTTATTGGCTTCACTCTTTCCTTTCTGTGGTTAGTGGTCAGATCAGATGACAGTCTGACAATTTTGAAAAGTTCAGCAATAACCACCCACACTAAGTTTCTTGTTCATAGAAGCCGCTCAAATCTGTGCCTTGTTTGATGAAAGTAAGCGGTGCCACTGAAGAAGCAGAAATGAGATGCAATCAGCTAGATGTGGATGCCCCCAAGTAACTTGCTGAATGTACTCCCAGATCCTTTATGTGTGAAGAACTGGAGAGTTTATTTTGAAAATTATTTAATTCATTCTTATTGTTTTAGCAGACAAATGTGTCTTTCTCAAATTGGTTCCTTTGCAAAACAAGTTGACAGGACTTATGCTGCTCATTGCACTTTAATGACAGATGATATTTTAAGCTCTCAAAATGCTTCTATTTGCAATCTGGTCAAATTAAGGAAAATTCAGTACAGTTGAGGTAGTCCTCAACTTAGGACCACAATTGAGCCCAAAATTTCTGCTGCTAAGTGAAACATTTGTTAAGTGAATTTTGCCCCATTTTACAACCTTTTTTGCCACAGTTGTTAAGTGAATCACTGCAGTTGTTAAGCTAGTAATACGGATGTTAAGCGAATCACATTTCCCCATTGACTTTGCTTGTCAGAAGGTGGCTGCAACGGTCATAAGTGTGAAAAACGGTCATAAGTCACTTTTTTCAGTTCTGATCTCCCTTTGAACGGTCACTAAATGAACTGTTGTAAGTCGGGGACTCCCTGTGCAGTTCACATACTCAGTAAAATACATGTCTGTTCCCAAGCACCTGAATTTTGAACATGTGACCATGGGAGTGCGATGGTTGTAAGTGCAGGGACCAGTCATAAGTTACTGTTTTCAGTGCCATTGTAACTTTGAATGGTTGCTAAATGAATGGTTGTAAATTGAGGAGCACCTCTAGATCAGGGGTCCCCAACCTTGGCAACTTTAAGACCTGTGGACTTCAACTCCCAGAATTCCCCAGCCAGAATTCTGGGAGTTGAAGTCCAAAGGTCTTAAAGTTGCCAAGGTTGGGGACCCCTGTTCTAGATGTCTTGTCCCATGAGTCTATACTGGACTGCACAGGCTGATTTTTAGGGCAGAAAAAAAATTAGAATGGATCAGTGGCATATGATTTGGCCACAGATGCAAGACAATCTTGGTATCACAGGTGTTGCAGAAAGGAAGAAGAAGTGAACACAGTTTCCTGTTCTGCATTTAGCCTGAAAGGGGGGAAAAAAGTTATACAACGGAGGGAAATTTGTGACTATTGTAACTTAACTTTTTTCGACAGAACACGTGAGACCTCTAGATAGAGAAAAATATATTAGAAAAATCTAAAAGAGAAAATCTTGCACGATTTCTCCAATTTGCGAAATACAATGCAGGCATCCTGAAAATGACCCTAAAAGGCTCCTTTACCAATGGTGGTGCCTACGGTCTGACAATGTTGTGAATGCACACATTAAAAACCAGGATCCGATTCCCCTGCTTTTACTCTGCATTCAATCAATGTGGGGGATCCTGCTAGAGCAGGACAAAGCTTTGGAGATCATCTGCTCTGAAGAACTTAAAACAACTTTGATCAGAAAAGCCACAGTTTTAACTGAAGCTGGAAATCACAGTCAGAGGCTATGTTTGCAAAGGGGGAGGAGAGGATGATGTCATTTGTTCCTGTACTCAGAACAGAATGAGTGGCCCGTAGTCATGATAGGCCAAGCAGAAATCTATATCTACCCACCGAGTCCAAACTGAAGCTTAGTTTTAACTAGCCTTGTCCATCCTATGCTCTTGATGCATTGGGTTATATTCCCAAAGGGTTGAGGATGGTAGGATCTGAAGGGTAACACATCTAGGAGGCACCAGGTGGGAGAAGGCTGATTTAAACACCTAACAGCCAATTCCTTGTTATATTTCTGTTTTCTGTCTCTCACCTCTAATATCTATGAGTCTGGTCTGTTGAGGAAGACATTGGGAAAAAAATTAAGCCTGGGTGTAAAACTCGAAAACAAAAGTATCACAGACATCTCTGAGGAAATCCACATGTCCTTCAGATATAATACTTAGGAAGCTGAGGTTGGCTTCAGCTTTTGGGAAGTGATATTGTCCCCAATTCGGGTCTGAGCCTGGTGCTGAGGCCGATGAAGAACGCCAGACATGAGGTGCAGATTTTGTTTTCTTTTATTAAAGTTCTCCAAGAAAAGGGTTCCTGGCCAAAATGCCAAGGAACCAAGAACCACGGAATTAATAAAGCTTTATAACTTTTCTCTAAAGCAGAAGGCGGGATAAGGTGGGATAAAGAAGAAATATCTAATAAACATTTAAATAATAATCTAACAATTATTCTATTGGTCTCTAGTTGTCCCTATTCCAAAGCCTTGGCTAATGAATGCTTCAGGAGTTACCTAATCCACTTACTATTTGCTCCAGGCCATCTCTATTCTTAGCTTCTAGCTGAGCTTGCAAGATGCCTAAGTCTTTTGTTACTTTTATCAGCTTTTTGACCACACAGAATTGTTGCAAGCATTTTCCCTATGAATAAGCATCCTTTGTTTTTGCCAGACAAACTCCCCAATTACAGGCTTCCTGGTCTCCTTTCAAGTGTATGCCATAATCTTGCTTTGTTTTGACAAACAGCCCATCAATATGTGGCTGAAATTTAGGATGCCATTCAGCAAAATGAGCAGAGGACTCCCCGAATGCATCAGGCCTGGTTCATCCCATGACCATCCAAAAAAAGAAAAAAAATCTCTAAGAAAGGTTCTGTGATCAGACTCCAAGAAATACCAGGCTTTTAACATTTAATAGTGACCTAGAGAAGGAGAAGTTGTGACAGGCACAGCTCACCTTCTGGGGAAAGGAAACCAGAGTTTACAAAATTCTTCTTTCTTAAAAAGCAGTAATGATATCTACATAATCCTATCTTTCTCAACGTTTGGTAATGTTGCATAGATGCTACCTTAGATATCTATGACTAAGATCATATTAGCCCTAAACTTAAATTCTTAAATCATCAAAGCTGGATTTATGTAATGTACAAAAATCCAATCTAGTCCCATCACTGTAGGATTTAGTGAATGTGTAAACCTAGCTAGTGTATGTGAATGAAGAGAATATTTTTGAAATTAGCTGTTTTAATTGATCATATATCATTAAGTCAGTGTCAATTTTTAGTAATCACATATATAGATTTTATAGCCCCAAATCAGATGAGCCACCTGGGAAAAATAAAAAATGTAACTGTGCCCAAGGACATCTGGCATGGTACCTTTGTTTTATTGGGCACCCCATTCTTGATGTGAACCATTCTGACATGGATACATACGAATCCTAGCATCCACTCCCTTGACGAACTAGTTATTTTTTTTCTTTTGAGTTTTGTTATCAAAAGACACAGGATTACAAAAATACATGAAGTATTAACTAGTTTTCACTAGTTGTTAAGGAATACACTGAAGATATTTTAAGCTTGGATGTGGAACTGGAAAATGAAATATGTTCTAGAAGTAAAACGTACCTGGTCAGGAAGTGAAACTTACCTGAAATCTGTACCTTTGCCAAATATCTTCTAATATAGGGTGGTTACTTCCTCAACTGAATGAAAACCTGTGAATGTTTTATTTAAAAAAGTATGAGGGTGGAAAGGCATGCCTAAGATACCAATCTGTTTACACAGCGAAGTATCGGAGTTTCACCCAGGGCAGGGGTGGGGAACCTTGGCTCTTGTATGACTTCTGGATTTCAATTCCCAGAATTCCTGAGCCAGCATAGAATTCTAGGAGTTGAAGTCCACAAGTCATAAAAGAGCCAAGGTTCCCCAGCCCCTGACCCAGGACATGGCCTGAATTTTCCTCTAGAAGCTTAAACCTACATATGCAGGACCTTGCAATTGAAGACTCACAGACAGAGTCTGGATGTATAAGTTATTAGCTCAGAAACTCTAATAATTAAGGACATAAACTACGTAGGATCTTCCAAGCCATAGTTATAGGAGACCCAGAACTCATATCTTCTACCTCTTTTTCTGCTCTTATGTGGCAACATATTTCTTGATCTGGGTTGTGGAAGGCACCTTCACAGGGCATTGATAATGTCCAGGTCTGAGGTGAAAGTTTTTTTTTCTTTTCCCTTTTTTTTTTTTGAAATTAATATGAATAAGGACTGGGATTAAGAAAATCTATTTTGAGTAAAGATCTTTTTTTGTTTTCCTCTTTTTCTTCTCTACTTTATTTGTAATATTAATATTGTTTGTATTCATTTTATATGAGCTAGAGAGAGATAGAATTTATACTTTATTGTTGATAATATAGGGGTGTTTATGTTTGTTTTTTGATTTTATGCCCTGTATTTAGCTCTGGGAAGTCGGGGGGGGGAGGAGGGAGTGGGGGAGAGGGATAGGGGTGGGGGAGGGGGGGATTAAAGTCAAAATGTATTGTAAAACTTTTTAAATAAAAAAAAAAAGATAATGTCCAGGTCTGGTCTCTATCTCCTTCTTTCCAGCCTTGCTAGCTTCAGCCCTGAAAGACAGCCTCATGGGATACTTGTTAGCCAAATATGGGGAGTGATAATAGAAACACAATCCTTTATATCTTTGCTTAGAATCTTGGCCCCCTGTTTTCTATAGATTTAAGGTAAAAGTAGACGATATGTTAAAGACAGAATCATACTTACATATCTTTTTAAAGCCGTTTCAGTGGCCTTAACCTTGAGAGAAAGAGCAATATGAGTTTGACTCTTCCTCCCACCTGTTTTCCTAATGAAAAGTTCCACTACTTTTGCCCTGGGAGGAAATTCCTGGGGGAGGATTTCTGTTCTGTTGTGATTCCAATAATTGCATAAAAAGAAACTGAAAGTATACATATGTTGATATACATGCAAAGTAGCTTTAATTTTCCCTTATTCCATAGTAGGTGTATACAACATTCAAATTTTTGCTGCTGTTGAACAGTGGCACAGTCATTAGGCTTCTCAGCTTTTGTCCCTGTGCCTTTAATAGCAATTTAAATTAAGCAAGTTGAAGGTGCGTTGCTTGTACATAATTCAGTGATGTTTATAGTGGTGAAGTGAGAAGAGAATTGAAGCCTTGGTTTCTGAATGTATAGCTTGCATTGCATTTTAAAAAAATAATTTTACTTCACACGTTATGCGAAGAGTTAGCTGTCTCGAGACGGATCTAATGATGGAAGCAATGGAAGGAAAGAGAAAAGGGCCACCAGCAACAAGACTCGGTTACAGTGGTGATGGATGTACCTTTCAAAGACTTGAAGCAACAGGTTGGGGGCAGATCATCATGGAGAAAAACTGTATGTGATAACTAAGACTTCATAATTTTTATGTCGTGGGCTCTGGTGAGCAGGAATGATGACACAAGGCTGAGTACAGAGAAACTCATTCTTTTATTCTTGCTGGAACTGTACTTGAGCTTGGGCCATACCCAGCCACAATATATAGCCTAGCCCGAAGGTGGCAGCCAATAGGTTTGAACCCGTGCTTGCCGCCTGGGGCTGACCAATTGCAGGACCGGAGATGGCCTGTCTGGGTTGCTGGAGAGCCGTTAGCTCTCCAGCAACGCACGTGGTGTAATACCACAAGCTCAATACATAACACCCCTCCCTCCTAAGATCAGGCTATAATACCCCTTAATAAGCTTAACAGCAGACAAGACTTATGAATCACTCCCAACAACCATAATAAAATAATAACAAAAATAATAATTAATAATGCTATAAATTCAAGGTGGCTACAATGACATTAGGCGACCTTTACAGACATGCCATTGTGGTAGGGACTACAATGAGGTTAAACAACGGCTAAACGGCTTGCCAATGCAGTAAGGACTACAATGAGATTAAACAACGTCTCATGAACATGCTTACAAGCAGTACAGGCAGTTTCAAAATGCCCCAATTTCTGTAGGTAGTGGTACAATTGTCACAATACTATACATCACTTTATTATACAATGTAGTCTGAGAGATATGCCAGAGGTTTGTGTTGCCTGGAGGAATGCCTTGGAGTTCCCCTCGCTTTGTGGTCTACCAGTTTACCCAGTGGGCTGGGTAGACCCATATCCACTTGTGCTCCATTGTCCAGGGGGATTGAAATGCTCTGGCTGGCCTCACCAGGTTGGCCCACCCCACAGTCAGTCTGTTCTGCAGAGTAGGCACAGTGGTTGCTAAGATTCGGCTGGCTCGCCTGGTCAGGGGTTCCATGTTGCACTTCCGAGCTTCCTGGTTCTTCCTCAGATTCAACTTCTGCTGAGAAGGGAAAACCCTGGTGGTTCTGGTGTGGGCTGCCTTGGGTACCAGTTTGAGGACCTCAGGAGGGACTTATGCCGCAGTCCTCACTTAGTGACCATTCTGGAAAGCTTTTCCTGAGTTGGTCAATGTGTCTTCTGACCAGTTGCCCTCCCTCCAACCCCACTTCATAAGATAGGGGTCCAGATGCCTTGGATACTTGACCAGGAACCCATAAATTCCCTGGCCCAAACCCAATCGCCCATTTGCAGCCCCCTCGGGGTTTTTGGTCTAGAGGCTTCTGATGCCACTCTGTCTGGATGCAACCTGTCCAGTTTAGTAATCAAATGCCTTCCCCAACATAGCTCAGCAGGACTGTTACCTGTAGCAGTGCAGGGCGTAGAATGCAGGCAGAGCAAAAAATCTGCCAATCTGTGATGCCAGTCACCTATGATAATACGCTTGAGTGCCTCCTTTGTTGTCCTCACCATGCGTTCAGCTTGTTCATTCGAAGAAGGATGAAATGGTGCAGATGAGGTTAGCTCTAAGAAAAGCCTGAAACTCAGCAGCAGTGAATTGAGCCCCATTATTGGAAACTAAAACGTCAGGCAACCCATGTGTTGCAAAGAGTTTTCTCAGCACCTGGATGATCCTAGCAGTAGTCATATTAGGAACTGGAACTACTTCCAGCCATTTTGAGTGGCTATCTACTACTATCAGGAAAAGCTGTCCTTGAAAAGGCCCAGCGTAGTCTATGTGAACCCTAGACCAGGGCGTATGTGTTTCCTCCCACCTGTGAACTGGGGCCTGAGGCATTTCAGGCCTAGATTGCTGGCGTGTATAGCAACCATGAACTTGATTCTCTACAGCCTTATCCAGGCCAGGCGACCAAAGGTAGCTTTTTGCTAAGGCTTTCATTCTGACAATGCCTGGATGGCCTTCATGTAAAGAGTGTAAGACTCTGTCCCTCAATGAAGTGGGAATTATGACTCTGTTGCCCCATAAAATGCAGCCCTTGTGTGCAGACAACTCATGTCTCCTGACAAAATAACTTTGAAATTCAGAGCCTTGACTTTTTTCCAACCAGCCCGTGTATACCCATAAGAACACTACTCAGAATTTTATCTGTGGCAGTTTCAGCAGCAATATCCCCTGCGTGGAGGGCAAACTCAGGTAAGTCCTGAATGGACAATATTTTAGCAGCAGGAGCTGGATCAGGATCTATTAGTGGCAGTGGTAGTCTGCTGAGGCCATCCGCATGGCCCATTTCCTTCCCTGATTTATGAATTAACTTAAAATTGTATGCAGACAAAAATATAGACCATCTCAACATTCTTGGAGATAGTATGTGGGGAGTTTGTTTGTCTGTTGTGAACAATGCCAAGAGAGGTTTGTGGTCAGTGTAGACAGTGAAATCCCTGCCATATAAATAATCATGAAATTTCTTAACTCCAGCCACTATGGCCAAGGCTTCTTTATCAATCTGTGCATAATTGCGCTCAGCAGAAGATAAAGTCCTAGAGTAAAATGCTATAGGAACCTGTTTCCTATTTTTCTCTGGCTTAAGACTGCCCCCACCCCATAGGGAGATGCATCACATGCAAGACATACAGGTTTAGACTCTATATAATGAGTTACAGTGGACTTTTCTGATAGAAGGGCTTTCAGATCCTTGAAACTTTTTTGTGTAAGTTAGTCCATTTCCAAGGGGCTTTTTTTATCAAGCAGTCTGTGGAAGGGCTCTGCTATTGCAGCCTTATGAGGTAGGAATGTGTGATAAAAATTTAGGAGGCCCAAAAATGCTTGCAGCTCTTCTTTTGATTTTGGCCTTGGAGCCATTTTGATGGCCTTCACTTTTGAATCAGCAGCGTGAATTCTATTAGCATTGATATGGAACCCCAAGAATTCCGTTGATGAGACCCCAATGCTACATTTGTTTTTCTTCAATTTGAGGCCTGCATCGCAAAGCCTCTGCAAAACAGCCCTGAGCCTACTGGCCAACACTTCTGGGGATTCCCCGGCAATGAGAACATCATCAAAATAAGGGCAGACACCCTGAATACACTTAAGTGTGCGTTCCATAATCCCTTGGAAAATACCCGGTGCAACACTTACTCCAAACTGGGTTTAGCACAGTGGCTCTCAACCTTTTCTATACTCTGCATCCCTAGAACACTTCTGATCTATTCTCACAACACTTACAAAAGTTAGAAATAACAGCAACAAATTTTGCATATACACTAGAATTTTGAAAACCCAAGTTTTCGCACCTTCTAGAATATTGTCGGTTGGGAACCTCTGGTCTAGCATATTAGACATGACCGAGGGTACAATCTGTAGATAGAGGCCTCAGAGACAGTTCAGCGGTAGTGTATAAGATCCAGGCATGAATAATATGCACTGAAAAGCACAATCAAATAGCTGGCATTGTATACAGAAATATCTGCACAGTGTATGCGGTAGACTTTTCCAAGTCCAGATGGTAGATTCCACAGAAGATTGTGGAGTATAACTAAGATCCTGTGGGACTTCCAGATTGAGACTGAAAGGCAACTACTGGCCAATGAACTAGAAATCATGCTAGTAGACAAGGACCAGAAAATAGCGGTGGTGATCAAGGTAGAAGTGCTAAGTGAGAGCAAAATTATAAAGGACTATGAGAAGCTGGTGAAATACCAGGGACAGAAGGAGGAACTAGAGAGGATGTGGAAAGTAAAGGCCAAAGTAGTCCTGGTGTGGTAGGAGCACTCAGGACTGTGATACCTAAGCTGAGAGAGTGGCTCTCACAGATCCCTGGAACAAGATCAGAGCACTTTGTCTAGAAGAGTGCAATGCTAGGAACAACTAATATATTGCACAGAATCCCCAATTTCCAGGCCTCTGATAGAGGAGCCAAGGCTAGGAAGTCACATACTACCCATAGGGGTGAAAGAATTTTTTTAATAAACTCAAGAGAAATGTGCTTCCTGGAAGATCTTCAAATCATGTGCTTATTTTGATTATAGTATATTGTATACAGTATGGCATTTTGAGCCAGTGTGGCATAATATTAACAGAAAAGCCAGAAATCTAAAGGAATGTTCTGGCAACTGGGAGAGTATAGGATTACTTAACCAGAGAAGACACAACATGCCAAACTCCCACACATGGAGCTTCCTCCATTGAGTCACCATTGTCCATCAATAAATTGCAAGCTCTGTGAGATTTCTCATATGTTTCAGAAATAGAAATAACGTCCCCAGTTATAGCCACTGATGTAAGAACTGGACCTGCAGGTTTTTCCCAGGCATACAACTTGCAGTTGAAAAGCAAAGTCCGAATCCCAATTATTCTCATCCAACAAGTCTAGGCAATCATCAGAGTTATATAATAGTTCAGGGGTGTCAAGCTTGTCACGTCATGTGACGATTTGTGACATTTTGTGATTTTCCGCCCCATTGCCGGAGCTGGAGTGGGCGCGGTTTCGGCATGATGCATCCAGCCTGCAGGCCGGCAGTTTGATACCCCTGTAATAGTTGAGTCCAGAGTGCAAACATAGACCATTGTTCCTAGATTGTTCTCTAGAGCTACTTTGTGGTGAAACAGCAGCACAAACTATTATCTGCAATAATTACGTATACTTAACTGCTTTGAAGAATGTGTTGTAAACATCCAGTTGGCACCAACAGTGATTTTTTCTCAGTGCAAGAGTTTCTTCCATTAGTAAAAAACCCCAGATGAATCACTTGCCATCTTGAAAGGAGGAGGAGGGGAGAACAGATCAAACTTTTATGGATCATTTGCTCTTTCTCTCTTTTTTTTAAAAGAAAATTTTATTGATTTTCTAGTTTTACATTGAAATATTTGAAAAGCAACGTGGCGGCTGAGTTGGTCAATAATTCAATAACATACAAATATCGTTAGTACAGATCTCAAACTATTACATTAAATATTTCCTCTCTTTTCCCCTTGGTATTTACTGTCTCATATTTAAATTAATACAATTCTTATTAAATCGATTAAATAAAAAATAACTTTCTTACATTTATCAATAGTTTTAGTTTATACATAGCCTAGTTGTTTTAACATTCAGTCATTTTAGACAATCAATGTCCTGGTTAGTTTTTCCCAATTTTTAGTTTCCCATTGATATTTAAATTTAATGTTTAATATTTATAATTTCCAAGTTTTAAATAACCCCAGTTTCCTTTATCACAATTCATCACAAGATCCGATGTAAAGGATACATGTCTATCATCTTATATCAACTAATTAATAATAAAATAAAATATTCTTATTTTATGGTAATTTCCAAATATCTTAAATTTAGTAACCAAAATTTCTCTTATTTCAACATTTAATACTTCCTCTCTTTTTCTCTTAATATCTACTATCTGATATTTAAGCTAATAATTTTTATTATTACTGCTAAGTGGAAACATATTTATTACATTCATTGATACATTTTTAGTTTGTATATATCTTAATTACCTTTATGTTTGGCCTTTATGAGCATATCAATATTCAAATTTAACTGTTAATATTTATACTTCTAGGTTTTAAATGACCAAATTTTTCTTTATCTCAACTCATAACAATGTCTGATATTCAAGGTACACATCTTATCTATCAAGTATATTCTATTTTAATTCTCATGAGTAAGTGAAAACCCCAATTTTCTTCAGGCTTATTCTAGCTTGCTTTCTTTGCCAAATTGTCTTCCATGCCTGTGCTTTGAAGTCCTCAAACAAATCTCCCTGTGTTGTTATTTATATTGTTTGACATAGAAAAAACCATCCAGTCACCATTTTTTTGAGAAAACTAACAAATCGTCTCTCTATTTTTCCATCTCAACGTAGTTGTCCTGAACTGTTTATCTTTTCTTCAGTCTGTTCTTCCTCTTGATCCTCAGGTTCCTTCTGATTTATGTAGAAAGTCTTTTCCTTTTTCCTTATTGTCAGTCCCTTTTCTGGATTTTTCATTGACTGTGTTTAATTGTTCCACTTTTTCTATTATATTCCGTGTAGTTGATTTTTTAGTTATAATCAAAATTTGAATTCGTACATCTGGGCTGACTTCTTGTTCTTTTCCGTAACCTCTTATTTCATCAGTAGCTGTAAGAATAGTTTGGTGAATTGCTTTCAGCATAGAGAGAATCTGTTCCTGATCTTCATCCATATTCTCTTAGTAGTATATTAGGCTAAAAGCTTTACAATCAGAGAATGCAAAAAAAAATGTCACTAAGGAACACAGCTGGGCTTCTCACAGCTGATATCTCAAGTTTACTTAAATCTTATCTATTGTCTGAGCTACTGGTCAAGTCTCTTTTAAGCAATAACAAGTTGAAGTATCAGGTTTAGCCACAGATGTTGCCCTACCATTTAAAGTTTTTTTTAAATCCAGAGTTTTTATAATCTTTTCAGTTTTTCTTCTTTTTTATAAGTAAAAACCCAGATCTTCAGTAAAAATAGAAAATGGAAAATAGAAAATCTTTTAGTACACAAACTTTAAAAAATAAAATTTCAGTTGAGATCCAGTTATTTTTTCAATGTTTTAAACTCCCCTGGATAGTCAGTTGCCGTTATTTCTAGAGGGAGGGATAAAATCTCCCTTCCCTCTCCACAGGGGGGAAAGTACTTTAAGCAGCTTATGCAGGTAAAAAGATAATTAAGATTTAAAAGAGGTAGATCTCACCCAGTCTCATCTGCGCTGCTTTAAAATTGCCTGGTAGTAAGTGTGACTTCGGCTGTCTGCAGCCTAGTGACGAGCCATATTGCTAAGGCTGGTCTTTCATCCGCTGGTTTGGGGGGCTGCCCCAGATCAAGGAGAAGGGCTACTGCCCTCACGCAATCAAGCGGGGATCCCCTCCTTGCTTGTCACCCCTACAGGGTGACTTTTGACCCTTTCCAGGGTCCCCCAGCGAAGCGAAACTGGATGCGGAAGACGGAGCTTGCCTTCCAGACGTCCATGGCAGCTGCATCAGCAAAACAGAAGTTCTCATCATTTGCTCTTTCTCAATCCCATGATACCTCACACACTTTTCTAGATGGTCCACAGTTCTTCAGAACAGAGTTTCGGGCTCAGAACAATGATACTGTGGGAGGAGTGGAAAAATGACCTCTTTGCCTTTTACTTTCAGCCCCTTTGTGAACTCTCTCTTTGCAATTCTAAAGTTTACAAACTGGGAAGTCAGGATTTAAACCTTGTAAGAGACAGACAACTGAAGAACACCATCTACTGGCAATATCCTCAGAAAGTAACATGTCCAATATTCAAAACAATAAGGAGTGGAGTCAGTGAAGTTAAATCTTATTAATGCAAAGTAGTAAAACTAATTTCCTCAAGATTTGATGAATGTCAGATTTGTGTATGAATTGTGGCATTATTTAAAAAATCCTGTTGAACTGTTTTCCTTGGAACACAATATTTATTTCCTGAACTTCCGGTGGCGGCGTGGCGCCGGAGACAGCCCTTTCGGGCTGCCCGCGGCTCAGCTGTGTTGTTTCCACCCGAAACAGTGCCGATCAGCTGTTCGGGTGGATTTGAAGCCCCCTCCTCGGGAGAAGAGGAGGGGGTGAGGCCCCAGGTAGGGGTTGAGTTCTCCGGGGCCGCCTGAGCTTAAAGCTTGGGCGGCTGAAGGATTGAACTCCCCCGTAGCCTGGGTCGCTCCCAGCTGGTCAGCGTCTCTGCTCCGTGATTTCTGGAGCGGAGCCAGGTGTTTGCGACCACCCCTGCCAGAAGGAAAGACCATGGAATAAAAGGAGCAGGCAGAGCGGTACAGGAGGAAAAGGTGAAGAGGACTTTTATTGCTGCTTTCTAGCTTAATGGACTTTATAAATTTAAAAGTGAAAGTGCGTAGTAAGTGAAAGTAAAGATGGCGGCTAAACCTCCCCCAAAAACTCTTCGGAGTGCTGGAACTTCTCCGGTGCAACAGTCATTATTGCAAGCGTTGCTTCCTCCTGATGTATTGACACCGAAGGATTTACAAGATGCTCTTGAAAAATATGCCCAGGTAATTCTGGAAACAATGGGTGATAAATTTGCAAAGATGGAGGAGAAATTGGAGAAATTGGAGGAGAGAATAGAAGAGAGGATGGAAGAGAAGTTCAGAGTGATGAAGGTAGACATTTTGTCTTCAGTGTATAGAGTGGCTGAATGTGTGGAAGATTTGGATGAAAAAGTGGAAGATTTGACTCAAAAGAATGCCATATTAGAAGCAAAAGTACTGGAGAATGAAGATTTAAGAGACAAAATGGACAGAGAACTGAGTCTTGCTCAATATTACCAGATGCAGTATGCTGTTAGAATCAGAGGTTTAAAAGAGAATATTAAGGAAGACTTAAAGCAGCTGATTTCTGAGGCTCTGGAAGTAGTATTGAGTCAGCCAGCATCTGAAATAAAGGGAGGCATGGATAAAGTGTTTCGTGTGAATTCATGGATTGCTAGACAGAGAAAGCTACCTAGAGATGTGGTGGTTTATTTTGTAAAGAGGGAAATTAGAGATGAAGTTATTCAAGCTGCCTATGATATTAAAGTTGTGATTGCTGATCAAGAAGTTTTGGTTCTAAAAGAAATTCCTCCAAAGATTTTAAGGAGAAGGAAGGATTTTACATTTTTAGTGCAAGAGCTCAAGCAACGAGATATAAGGTTCAGATGGGAGATTCCAGTTGGGTTGATGGTGATGCATGAAGGTAAAAGGTACCGTCTGGCCACTGTGATGCAGGCGCGTGATTTTTACAATAACGTTTTAAAAGCAACCCCACTATCACTTCTGGAAGCTGTAAAGGGATCTGGAGAAGGAGAACATCAAGAGGCTGAAGATGGACAGACAGAGGAGAATGGTGCTGGAGGAGACCAAGCTACAACTTCTTTGGATGATCCTAGAGAGCAGAGGGTGACGCGTGCTGCTTTAAAACGATCAAAAAAAAAAATAAAATAAAAGAACAAGATCAGCAGAAGTCTATGGAATTTCCAAAATGTACTTACAGCCAAGCAGTGGGAGGAGCACGGCCTAAAAAAGATAGTCCTATTAAAGCAGTGCTCCAAGAGCTTTGGGATGATATGCATGGCAACTAAATTTTTAACTTGGAACGTTAATGGACTAAATTCACCACAGAAGAGGAAGAAAGTTTTTCAATATTTAAAACAATTCAAGATAGATGTTATATGTTTGCAAGAAACGCATATTAGGGTTGTGGACCAAAAGTATTTATCGAACTCAAGGTTGGGCACGCAATTTGTTGCTTCTGCAATGAATAAGAAAAATGGAGTGGTTGTTTATGTTAAAAGTGCTTTAACAGCGGACTTAATTGAAGCAGATAAGCATGGAAGATACGTTATGATAGAGTTGCTGCTAGAAGGTAAAAAGACTCTTTTAGTTGGATTATATGCTCCTAATCAACAACAAGCTGATTTTTTTAGTTTACTTCATACAAAGCTTACTCAGTTGGATTATAAATCTTTTATTTTTATGGGGGATTGGAATGGTGTTTTGGATGTACAGATGGACAAGGCTGGAGCTTTTAAGCGCGTCCCAAGTCATGCTAGACTGCCTAAATCCTTTTTTGAAATGAAGGATGACTTGGAACTGCGAGATATTTGGCGTGAAAGACATTCGCATGAAAAGGATTATACTTTTTTTTTCTGACAGACATCAATCTTTTTCCAGGATCGATTTTATTTTGTTGACTAATGACTTTTTTTCAAGGACTAAGAAGGAAGGATTTTTTTGAAATTAATATGAATAAGGGCACCTCTATGGACATGGTTTGGGATGCTAGCAAGGCCTATATGAGAGGGGTGTTGATATATATGAACAATAAACATAGATGTGCTGTGGAAGCTAGGAGGAAAGAATTGGAGAATGTAATAAAGGAAAAAGAAAAGGCTTTGATTTTGAATCCAGAGGATGTGAAGTCTAAGGAGGCTATTAAACTGTTAAGAGGAATGGATTGAGTATATCCAGAACAAATATGGGACTAAGAAGTTTCATGTAGCATTTGAATAAGTCTTCCTTTCTTTTTTTTTTCTTTTTTTAATATATTCTATATTAATAGTGTTTGTAGTTATCCTATATGAGCTAGAGAGTGATAGATCTTAGAGTTTATGGTTGTTAGCATATGGTTGTTTATGATTCTTTTTTTGTTTTTTATACCTTGTACTTAGCTCTGGGAAGTCGGGGGTGGGGGGGTGGGGAGGGGGGAGGGGTAAGGAGGGAGGGATAGGGGAGGAGTAGGGGGGACTGTCAAAGATAAAATGTATGATAAAACTTTTCAATAAAAAAAATATTTATTTCCTGTAAAATGGAAAAACAAATATTCTGAATATTGAAATTGTTCTTTGAGAATGGCTGTTTCCTGTTTTCACTTCTGTTTGACAGCAGTGCTCCAACATTTTCATCAATGATTAGGATGAGGGGATAGATGGGGAACTCATCAAATTTGCAGACGACACCAAGCTGGCAGGAATAGCCAACACTCCAGGCTTAAGATACAGAAGGATATTGACAGACTTGAACATTGGGCGCTATCTAACAAAATAAAATTCAATGGTGAAAAAAGTAAGGTTCTACATTTAGGCAAGAAAAACCAAATGCACAGGTATAGTATAGATTTACATTGCTCAATAGTAGTAACTGTGAGAGGCATCTTGGAGTTCTAGTGGACAATCACTTAAATAGTGTGCTGCAAGTGCCAAAAAAGCCATCACATTGCTAGGCTGCATTAATAGAGGGATAGAAGCAAGATCATGTGAAGTATTAATACAACTTTACAATGCCTTGGTAAGGCCACACTTGGAATACTGCATCTAGTTTTGGTCACCACGATGTAAAAAAGATGTTGAGACTCTAGAAAGAGTACACAGAAGGGCAACAGAGATGATCAGGGGGCTGGATGCTAAAACATATAAGGAACGGTTGCTGGAATTGGGTATGTGTAGTTTAATGAAGAGAAGGACAAGGGGGGACATGATAGCAGTGTTCCAATATCTCAGGGGTTGCCACAAAGAGGAGGGAGTCAAGCTATTCTCCAAAGCACCCAAAGGCAGGACAAGAAGCAACAGATGGAAACTAACTAAAGAGAGAAGCAACCTAGAACTAAGGAGAAATTTCCTGACAGAACAATTAATCAGTGGAACAACCTGCCTCCAGAAGCTGTGAATGCTCCAACACTGGAGGTTTTTAAGAAGAGACTGAACAGCCATTTGTCTGAAATGGTATAGGGTTTCCTGCCTGAGCAGGGGGTTGGACTAGGTGACCTCCAAGGTCCCTTCCAACAACAACCTCCTCCTCCTCCTCCTCCTCATTATTATTATTATTATTATTATTATTATTATTATTATTATTATTATTATTATTATTATTATCTCACAGAGATATAAAGGTAAAGGTTCCCCTGCACATGCGTGCTAGTTGTTTCCAACTCTAGGGGCCAGTGCTCATCTCTGTTTCAAAGCTGAAGAGCCAGCGCTTGTCCGAGGACATCTCCGTGGTCATGTGGCCGGCATGACTAGACGCCAAAGGCGCACAGAACGCTGTTACCTTCCCACCGTAGTGGTCCCTATTTTTCTACTTACATTTTTATGTGCTTTCAAACTGCTAGGTTGGCAGAAGCTGGGACGAGTAACAGGCGCTCAACTCTGTTACGCGGCACTCGGGATTCAACCCGCCAAACTGCCGACCTTCTGATTGACAAGCTCAGCGTCCTAACCCATTGAGCCACTGCGTCCCTTCACAGAGATATAGCTTGATACAAATAAAAATCTAGCTGATTATGGATAAATGATAGTTTGCATAACTTAACAATTTTAACATTAGACAAAAATTACTGCTGTAACTCTATATAGAGCCTGATTAGCCATCCCAGTTTCCTGATGCAATCATATACAGCAGGGGTGTCAAACTCAATTTCATTGAGGGCCGCATCAGCATTGCGGTTGCCCTCAGGGGGCCGGGTGGGTGTAGCCTGGGTGGGCGTGGCCTACTGGGTGGGTGTGGCTAGAGTGCATACGGCCTACTGGTTGGGCATGGCCAGCTCTACATCATTCGCATCAAGGGTGCCTATGGGGGCCTGGGCAGGAGTGGGACAGATCTGAGGGTCTCTGGCAGAAGGAGGGTCTCTGGGCCAGGGCCAAGGCAGTGGGGGCCGTTCCCTCACTGTTTCCAGGATGGCTTCGTGGGCCACATGAAACCACTTCATGGGCCGGATCCGGCCCCCGGGCCTTATGTTTGACATGTCTGATATACAGCATTTCATAACATACTGCAGTGTGTGTATCTATTCCTGATGTTGGTTTGGCATCTGTTTTTGATCCTTGGTACCCCAAACCAACGTGCTTATCTCCCCATATCTAACCTGTGAACGCAAATAATTATCCTGTTATTTTCAAACAGAAAATCAAGACAGAGGAACCTTTGGCTCAGGGTCTAACACAGTAAAAGATGCACTATTTTAGTGGTTCTAGGTATAAAATTAAGAATTCAGCTGTACTTCAGAAATATAATATAATTCTGAAAGCAGAATAAGCAGCCTTCCTCATATTGCTCTTTTGAGCTGTAGGAATATGACTATTGGCACTGATGGCTTGCAATTCTGGACATGTAGTTTCAATGCAGCCGGGTTTAATTGCACCGTGGTGTCTTTCAGATGTATTGGAAGGTTAGAGAAGCCTGGTTTAAGTATGTCCTACAACTATTTTAAGTATGTCTTTAAGACAACTAGTACAACAAAAGAAATCCCTCTTTCAACCAGCAGGTGCCTCTCCTCTCCTTAAGTGTCAAAATTATACAGAATAAGATTGCAATATTCTTTAGGTGAACTTTCAACTCAGCTCTTTATAAATTAGATATAAAATTACTCTGTAGTTTATCATATATACCTTGAGAGCACAATGTTTGATGTGTGTTTCATGAAAAAAAAATAAAACCCGAATACTCATACATGAACCATTAATTTGTGTTATTTTAAAAAAATAAGATATAAAATTATTTATTGTCAGAAAAAAAGAAACATTCAAACACACAAAGCAAATATTTCTGAAACTTTTTCATCCAAAAACGAAAAAGAAAAACCCACTCCAAAGTGATGGCTGAAGTGTTAAAAAGTCATCTTAATGGACCTAAGATCTGAGTGAAATAAGATTCATTTCCTATTAGAAATAAAATGAAATAAAAGGAGACTAAATATCCTCAAATCCATCTTCTCACTGTTTTGAGTTGAGTTTCTCTGACAGAACCAAATTCACATTTTTATAGCCATGCTGGATGTACAGTTAATTGTCATGGATGAATCAGGCTGCACACAACATTTTGCAAAGCCCATTTCCTTTTAGAAAGAAGATGAGTATCTTGTAAACTTTTAAAGCTAGGAGCAAGTTCCCCCCCCCCATGAATGTGTATGTGAGAGAGCAAGAGAGAGAGAGTATTATCAGCTCAAATCAATCTATGGCAGGATTAAATCATGTTTACTGAAAGTTATGGGCTATGATTGCATTCAAACAGTAATGCATTTTTCATGGTAATTTCCCCAGGATGGTAGCAGCAACACATTCATTAACCACCAACATTTCCTTAGCAAGAGATTCCAAGTGATCATCAACTTGTCAACTGTCAGGTAAACTCACTAAGAATAGTTTAGTATTATTATGTATATATTACACTTACACTGCTGACATCTAAGGTCTGTTGACAGTGTACAGTGCTAAAATGACTATTCTTGATCCAGTATGTGCATCTCTTGATGTTTTCACATAAGCAATAACATTGGAACTATTGTCATAGCTACCTGTTCTATTGTGTTCATGACCCCACTAGAAACATATATTCTCTGTTGCACTGTAGCATTTCAAACTTCATCAATTTCCTATTAGTTTGCTTTCTGTCTTTGCTTAGGAACTGGGGTATTGATTGACATTGGTTAAGGTAAATGAGAGTAAGTGTCTGTTCCTAAGAAAAGAATATCTGCAAGGAATTGCCTTCTTTTACATGACATTTAGCTGACAGTACAGCGCCCTTTGGAATGAATAAATGGAGGGTTACTAACAAGAAAGCAAATAAAGGATTCAAAATTTCAGTCTCAAACTCTTCTGCAATCACTAAATGCTCCATAAGGAACCCAACAGTTACATGGAAAAAACCCTCATGAATTACATAGCTTGAGAATTATATGGTGCACTGAAAAATTTTGTAACAATGTCACAATTAATAGCACCTCCAGAAAATCATGATTAATAGCACCTCCAGAACATGGAGATGCCAGCATGTTCACACACCTAGATGTAAAATTTGACAAGCAGCAACTTCTACAATATGCAAGCCAAAATTTCGTCAGATTGTTACAATCTCTTCAAATAATTACAGCAATTGTCTCCTCACTGCCTGTGCATCCATCAAGATCTAGTTGTTTGATTCCTACCCATATCTTAGTTGTGCCATGGAAACAAGAACAAGATAACATACGCAGATTCCAAAAAACAGTACTGTCCAGAAATATTGTTAAAGCAGATAGAAGCTAAAAATTATGACAATGTTTTGGCATGCCTTACCTATTAATTTACCTTTTCACACCATTCCATAGGACTTCCGTGAATGTAAGGATAATAACTTTCATCTGATGAGAGACATGCTGATAGGGAGTGCTGAGGCCCCTAAAATATATTGGATCAAGGCCATTTTATTTGCATGATTCCTATCCTGCTGACCCATGAAATTGTATAGCATCTGTCACAAGCAGAACATCTGATATTCCCATTTATCTCACCCATGGTTGCCAATGAAGGGTTGGGGATGAAGATTTCAAAACAATGTCAATGGATTTCTATCTCTTTTGCCATGTAATCAAAATGTGAGATGGGGGGGAGGGGAGAGAGAGAGAGAAGACTCAATTCATCCTTGCCTTCTCATTTCTTTCATTTAAACAATATATAATAATAATAATAATAATAATAATAATAATAATAATAATAATAATAATAATAAGAAGAAGAAGAAGAAGAAGAAGAAGAAGAAGAAGAAGAAGAAGAAGAAGAAGTTGGAAGGGACCTTGGAGGTCATCTAGTCCAACCCCCTGCTCAGGCAGGAAACCTTATACCATTTCAGGCAAATGGCTGTCCAGTCTCTTCTTAAAAACCTCCAGTGTTGGAGCATTCACCACCTCTGGAGGCAGGTTGTTCCACTGGTTAATTGTTCTAACTGTCAGGAAGTTTCTTCTTAGTTCTAGGTTGCTTCTCTCCTTGACTAGTTTCCATCCGTTGCTTCTTGTCCTGCTTTCAGGTGCTTTGGAGAATAGCTTGACTCCCTTTTCTTTGTGGTAGCCCCTGAGATATTGGAACACTGCTATTATGTCACCCCTCACCCTTCTCTTCCTTAGACTACACATACCCAATTCCAGCAACCGTTCCCTATATGTTTTAGCCTCCAGCCCCCTAATCATCTTTGTTGCTCTTCTCTGTACCCTTTCTAGAGTCTCGACATCTTTTTTACATCGTGGTGACCAAAACTGGATGCAGTATTCCAGGTGTGGCCTTACCAAAGCATTGTAAAGTGCTATTAGTACTTCACTTGATCTTGCTTCTATCCCTCTGTTAATGCAGCCTAGCACTGTGTTGGCTTTTTTGGCAGCTGTAGCACACTGCTGGCTCATATTGAAGTGATTGTCTACTAGGACTCCGAGATCCCTCTCACAGTTACTACTATTGAGCAAGGTACCACCTATACTATACCTGTGCATTTGATTTTTCCTGCCTAAATGTAGAACCTTACTTTATTCACCATTGAATTTCATTTTGTTAGATAGTGCCCAGTGTTCGGGTCTGTCCAGATCCTCCTGTATCTTAAGCCTATCTTCTGGAGTATTGGCTATTCCTGCCAGCTTGGTGTCATCTGCAAATTTGATGAGTTCCCCATTTATCCCCTCATCCAAATCGTTAATGGAGATATTGAAGAGCACTGGGCCCAGAACAGAGCACTGGGGCACCCCACTACACACTTCCTTCCATGTAGATGCAGTTCCATTGAGGACCACACGCTGAGTACGGCCTGTCAGCCAGCTACGAATCCATCTGGTGGTGATGCTATCTAACCCACATTTTTCTATCTTATCAAGTAGTAGGTTGTGATCTACTTTATCAAATGCCTTACTGAAGTCCAAGTAAATTATATCTACAGCATTCCTCTGGTCCACTAATTTTGTCACTTGGTCAAAGAATGTAATAAGATTTGTCTGGCATGATCTGTTTTTGACAAACCCATGTTGACTTTTAGTGATGACTTTGTTTGCATCAAGGTGTTTGCTGATTTGTTGTTTGATTATCTTTTCCAGAATCTTCCCAGGTATTGAGGTCAGGCTGATAGGCCTGTAGTTTCCTGGATCTATTTTTTTCCCTTTTTTGAAGATGGGAACTACATCAGCTCTTTTCCAGTCCTCTGGTAGTTCCCCAGTGCTCCAGGATCTATGAAAAATATAGTTCAGTGGTTCTGAGATCACGTCTGCCAGTTCCTTGAGAACTTTGGGGTGTAATCCATCTGGCCCTGGTGATTTGAACTCATCTAGGCTGGACAGGTGATCACTTACCATTTTTTTGCCTATCTTAACTTGCGTTTCTATTCTGTTTTTTATGGCACTGGTTTGGGTAGGTTGGACTGTTTTTTCCCTTTGTGTAAAGACAGATGCAAAAAACGAGTTAAATAGTTCTGCTTTCTCCCTATTGCTTGTCACCTTCTTGCCACTTTCCCCCACTAATGGACCAATCATTTCCTTAACTTTTTTCTTGTTTTTTATATGTTGAAAGAAGCATTTTTTGTTATTTTTGACTTTGGTCGCAAGCCTTAGTTCATTTTGAGCCTTAGCTTTCCTCACTTCATCTTTGCAGGCACGGGCTATTTGCTGATATTCTGACTTAGTTATGTGCCCCTTTTTCCAATTCTTATACTTGTCCTTTTTATCTTTCAATTTATCAGAGAGTTCTTTATGCAGCCATGCTGGTTTCTTTTGAGAGCTGTTATTTTTCTTCTTTGTTGGTATTGTGCTAGACTGGGCCTATATTATCTCACTTTTCAAAATTTCCCAAGCTTCTTGAGTTGTTTTCCCCTTTAGGATTCTCATCCATGGAATTCTTCCCATGGTCTCTCTAAGTTTATTGAAATTAGCTCTTTTAAAGTCCAAGACTCTAGTTTGGCTGTGTTCTATTGCTTGTGCCTCCAGAATGTTGAATTCCAATATTGCATGATCACTTCCCCCCAAGGTTCCTGTGGCTTTGACACCTTCTATCATTTCATCTCTGTTTGTGAGAATTAAATCCAATATGGGTAATCCCCTAGTTCCCTTCTCTACTTTTTGTGAGAGAAAGTTGTCTGCTAGGTTTGACAGGAATCTGTTTGAAATAGTATGAATGACAAGTATTGGTTTATCAGGTTATTAGTAGAAAATATGAAATGCCATCATCACCGTCACTACCAAGCTTTTCCCTCTTCCTATTGTCAGCTGAGAAACTATTCCACTAGCTGCATGTGCTGCAACAACATGGTTGTTTTGGAGTAATTACAATGTGGGCAGTCAGACCCTCCTACCCTATGATGTATTTCCTTTTCCCTCCCCTTTCTGGAATGGACTTCCTCCTCCTTTGTCTCTGGAGAGAATCCCATCCTCCATTATAATTTAGCTAACATGTGACAACAGCAGATGTGCAGTCGCTGGGAATATTACCATTTTCAGACCTTGGAGATACCTTGGAAATATCTTGGAAATGCTGTACAAATGTCATCTTAATCTACATGCAATAAAGGTATTTCTATATGATAAAAGGTGTTTTCCATGAGTTCAAACTATCTGAAGAGAGCTGTTAATGTTAAGGAAATCTGCTTATCTAGACCATAGAGGCCTTATCAAGAGAATAATTAATGCACAATGGCTTGGATTCAGAATACTGCAAACAAACAAACAAATAATCAGCTGGAAACCCCAGGTCCAGAGCCACACAAAAAAGGAGGGGTGTTTATTTTGCCCTTTACAACATTTAATTTTTTGAGGGATAAGAGAATCATTACCCAGTTATCAAGAAGACCTGCAGGAGTCTGGAAGCCACTGCACCGGACTCTGCAAGTGATCGAAACATTTGCCAATGTGTAGGACTTCGTAAAAGTCAAAAATGGTCATTATTGCCATTGTCTCCTCTAGACCAGAGCTCCCCAACCTTTTGGGCACCAGGGACCAGTTCCGTGGAGAGAGGTTTTTCTGTGGACTAGAGGGAGGCTGGTTTTGTGTGCTGCCTGCATCCCGCAGATGGGGCTGTTTGTTTGTTTGTGCAGCCTGGTTGCTGGCATGCCGTGGCCCGGTACTGGTCCACAGACCGGGGGTTAGGGACCCTTGCTGTAGACTACCTTGATGCTACCATGATGAAAACCAAAAGTTTTGCCAACTAACCACTGAGAAATATCCAGGATACAGTTATATTTTCATAATTAAAATCTTCCAAGAGAAGATGTCTTGTAAGGTAGGTTAAAAAATTAAACTGTGTAAATGTATACATGTATGCATGAGTGAATGAATGAATGAGACCTTAAGAATTAGACTGATATTTATACTACATTAGAAGACACCATCAAATAGAGAAACTGTATGTCATATCTGGCATCTAAAATGTTTTGGATATATTTTACATCTTGTAAAGCACTTTAATGTATTGCTGTAGATCTGAAATAGACATCATTTCTTTAAAAATGCTTTGAAGTTAATATATTCATTATGTAATTAGCATAAAAAGTCTAAATAATTGACATTTTTAAATGTTAATATATTTATCTCACTATATCTAATATCTGTGATCCATCTTACAGAAAATATATTAGTCATTTGATAAGCTTCTTTATTGAAACACATTTGTTATCATCTTTGAATTTTCGGCTGAAACATATTCCTTATTCATTTTTTTAAGGCTAGAATTTTTCTTTGTCTACTGTATTCGCATATTTTTCTTGCTGCTGCATCATACTAAGGACAGATTTCCAATTTTTCTATCTTTTTGAAATGTCTCTTAAATAAGCTGGGAAGAAAAATGGGGAAGTGATTATTTATCCACTTAAAAAAAACCCACTTCTTTTTATTAATAAAGAGCAACTCTTAGAGCTACTCTAAGGAAAATATTTTTCTTTTTGACATGCCCATAAATTTTTGTTATATTTCTTACTTACATTATTTATTGTTGGTTGCCATACGCTAAATAAATAAATAAGCATTGTTGGTTTAATACATATAGGCGTATCACAGCATATAATCATGTCACCCTTGAAAAGTTATTATCCTAAAATGTGCCTATTGAAGTGGTAACATGCTATTTTTCTCACCTTGCTTTTTTAATGCCGGAATTGAGAACAATTTAGTGTAGCTGTTGATGTTAATAGGATCTGGCTTTGGCTTTTTGTAATGTTAAGAAGGTTTTGTATAGTTTCCTTACAGGCAATTGTTCAATAACAACAAAAATCATGCATGAATTCAAAAACAAAACAGAATAGTATTAATTTAGCAATTTTGCAGCAATCCTGTTGGTTCAAAAATAAATCTCAATCCTAGATAGTGTTTGGCCCCCAGATGAACACACACAGAATCACAGCCTTACAAATCCTGTAGTTATTTTTCTGAGAGTGGATCCCATTGGCCAATGGCCATGCTCCTGGTGCTGAATGAAGATGGAATCCACCCAGTCTGGGCGATTCTACATGCCCCAGTGGCTGTTCTAATGCAAATAAACATCTGCCCCCCAAAAAAGGTACAATATCATAAGTAATACTAAGTTTCTTTCGCTTTACAATAATGCTTTGGTTGAAGGCAAACATAGGTGTCCCAGGATAATGTTGTAAGATCCAATCTGGGTCAGTCACTGGGACCAGAGGTTTAGTCTTCTGAACTTTTGGACTCATGCTGGAGCCCATCCTCAGACAGACTAAACCTCTGGTCCCAGTGACCAACCCAGATTGGATCCTACAATAATGCTTCGGTTAAACAAATGGGCATAAAACCCTACTTCCCTGGCAAATCCTCCTCCAAATCCAATCTTCTTACAAAAGCCACTTTTACAAAGGATCGTCGTGTTCTTCTGCTTCTTCAAGTGACTGGCTGGCAGAAGGATTAGTATCAAGGAACTGCACTCTTCTCGCACTGATATTTACGTCGCTGTCCCCTCTGCCACTGTCCGTATCATCATGGTAGTCATCGTCCTCGGCAGCATTGTCGCTCTCACTCCCAAACCTGTTCTGTTCTAGGTCACTGTCCTCATCAATCATCACGTCATCCTCGTTAGCTTCTGTAACGTCATCTTTAAACCAGACTGCCTTGTAGCCATCGTCTTCCATTTTCCTGTCTTTTGTGAGGATGGATTTCACTTCCTTTTCACTCTTTATTTCTTCTTCTTGCGTTGCTTCATGAGCTGACTGTGTTTCCTTGTTTTGTGGTTCCTTCTTAGACATAATGCTTGCTGGGGCTTCATCATCTTTTCCGTCTGAGTTAGATTTCTCGTCATCCTGGAAGTTGGTATTAGAAAAGCCTTCCATAAGCTGCAAAAGAGAGACAAATGTCTGTACAACACTGGAAAGGCAACGGGAAACTGAAGATCAGATAAGACAACTAATCGCCTTAGAAATTACTTTATTACATCTGCTCCCTTCATAGTTATACAGCTGGGTTATTTCTGAGCTAAGGGAATTGCCAGTATCCTTTCCTCTTTCAAGATACATTGGATTCACACCCTCTGAAATTCCCAACTATTTTTTTCATTAGCAATACATTTTTACCATAATTACAATTTTGCAACTTGAAGACAACCTAAACATTCTTATAAATTCCACAGCATAGAATGAAATAGAGGAAGAAGCCCAACTTACTTGTAGATTCTTTTTCTCAAGTTGTTTTTTTAATTTGTAATACTTGTAGGAGATCAGTGCAAGCAAGGCTAGTGCAATAGCCAATAAAGTCCCCAGTGTAGCTCCCAGAGCAACCATGTCTTCTACAGTAGGGAGACCTGTCAAGAAAACAAACAGACCTCCTTGTATCCCCAAGCATCTCACACATTATTACACAACAGCTAAAAAGGAATCCTTTGACTGTGAAGGAGCAGGGTGGGTGGAAAGAGCATTGGCACTTTTAAATGTTGGCGTAGCAGAGGCCTCCTGAGAATTATTATTATTATTATTATTATTATTATTATTATTATTATTATTATTATTATTATTATTATTATTATTATATTTGTATACCGCCCTTCTCCCGAAGGACTCAGGGCGGTGAACAGGGCACATATAAAATGCAAAATACAAAAGTTAAAAGGGAATTAAATAGGAGCCCGAGCTAAAACAATAAATAATGTTATAAAAAACCCACAATAAAAACCCCAACACATCCCCCATCAGGCCAAGCCGGCTTGTTCAAATAAATAGGTCTTCAGATCGCGTCGGAAGGAGCGAAGGTCAGGCGCCGTCCAGAGCTCAACCGGCAACTGGTTCCATAAGTCCGGGGCGCCCTCAGAGAAGGCCCTCCCCCTGGGGGCCACCAGCCGACATTCTCTGACCGGTGGCACCCTGAGGAGGCCCTCTCTGTGGGAACGCACAGGGCGGAGGGAAGTTGAATGCAATGGAGAGCCTAGAAAACAAACTAATGGGTCATCAAGCAAATCAACCCAGGACAGAGGTGACCAGCTCAAATTACCCTATTTTAGACACATTATGTGAAGGCTGAGTCCTCTGGGAAAAGTTCTAATGCCAGGAAAGATGGAAGGAAAGAGAAGAGGATGATCAACAATAAGGTGAATGGACTCCAATACAGTGGTGGTGGTTGCACCATTGGAAGATCTGAAGGACTAGATTAGGGACAGAACGTCATGGAGAAAAGCTATGTGGTCAACACCAATTTGATGGTACATACTGGGAGTCCTTGACTTACAACAGTTCATTTAGTCACCATTCAAAGTTACAACAGCACTGAAAAAGTGACTTATGACTGTTTTTCACAGTTACAACCATTGCAGTAACCCCAGAGTCAAGTGATCAAAATTGGGATCCTTGGCAACTGACTCATATTTATGACCGTTGCAGTGTCCTGGGATCACCTTTTGTGACCTTCTGACAAGCAAAGTCAATGGGGAAGCCAGATTCATTTAACAACCAGGTTACCAACTTATCAGCTGCAGTGATTCACTTAACAACAATGGCACAAAAGGTCATTAAATGAGACAAAATTCACTTAACAAATGTTTCACTTAGCAACGAAAATGTGGGGTTCAGTTGTGGTTGTAATTCAGGGATGACCTGTAATCAGTCAAAGATGAATCCCAGTGGAGCCGTTGACCCCCATTGACTTGATAGAATTTCCTGTGCCGCTTAAATTTCAGCATGACAAATTAAAAGAATAAATTGAGTGACATTTTTCCTGGCAGGGAGATAAAACAATACGGAAAAATACATATACTTAATTTCTCTGTCGGGATACTGTTGAAGACGTTATAGAAAATGGACAAATGAAGATTTATTTTTGGCTCCTATGGTCATTTTTCTCAGTATAATAAACCTAAAAGCCTTTGCTTTCCACAACCATTACAATTCCCCATTAGCCCAGCCAATAGTTATAACGTCAAGCGATTTTGAAAGCTAAAATATTAACACCCCTTAAGAGCCCTGTTTTGAGAGGCTGAATGAAGACGCTGAATGCTGAACGCGTCTGCACCAAATGGCCGTCCTCCAGGTTTTCATCTTGCTGGGAGCAAAGGTCAGAGAGATTTGTACTTTCCCATATCACAGTTCACATCTCTGCACTATAATTACAAAGCAATTTTCCTGAAAGTTTTATGGTATTAATAACAATATGACTATAATACCTTGCGAAGTGAACTCTGAAATAAGTGCGAGTTTCAATTACTCCTAAGAGTTTATCATTAACACGATGTCAGAATCCATCTATATCATATTCATAAATGGAATGTTTCAAACATTATCCCATGGATTCTGTCATCTCCCGAAGAGAAGAGGATAGATGTGTATTGAACCGGCAATAGGCATTTCAAAGGAAAGGAGAAGCCTTTTGAACTGGGGAAACAAAAGGGGGGGTTAGCATCTGGGTTTTGTCAGCAATAAACAAAAGGGTCCTAACTTCCTCTTTCCCACGAGATGGATGATACGAGAGGAAGGATGGGGGGGGACTGACCAAATGGGGATTAAGGGGGGTTAAACCGGGAACTCTTTATAAGGGTTTACATCGTGGAAATATTAAGCCCTGTCTCATTTCCTACAACCGAGCACGTCATAGTAAAGATTTCTTTTGGACTAAAATCCTGACTCCAAGAGTTTTTGTCTTCCTAAGACGTGGTTTGGGGTGGGTCCTGACATTAGACAGGGCTTGCAACGAAAGTCAACCCGGGAAGAAGAACCTTACCGGGGGACTTTGCAAATAAATATGATGTCTGACGATGAAGCAAGAAGGGAAGAAAGCCCCACGGAGAAGGAGCCTTCCCCCCAGCCGAACTCCCAGAAACATTGGGAAACTGAGGCATCATATTCCTCCTGGGAGGAAACGGCGGAGCAGCACGAACAAAAACCCCGGTGGTCGATGGGCGTTGGAAGGAAAAGTGAGTGGAAAAAGGCTTCGAGAGAAGTGACCCTGAGACGGAGCGACCACCAACCGGAATGGAAACAAGAGATGGAGAACTCCCTGCACGCCAGTGAGGAAGAGCGGATTCTGGAAAAAGCTATTGACTTGATGAAAACAACCCTGAGCTCACTAAGGGAGGAGAGAGCTGGAAACCACAACACCTGGGGTCGCAACTGGAGGGGTAACGGAAGGGACCCAACACCTGAAACCCCAGGGCTGTCCAATGGAACAGGAGCCGCTGACTCAGCGGTACCCACCCCCCCCAGACCCACAGATGGGGATCGAGATGAGGAGCGATACACTCCGCGGCGCAGACAACGATCCAGCCAAAGATTCCCACCCCTGGAAGCAAAATTCAAGGGGGAGCCATCACGACTGGGATTTTTCCTAACCCAAGTCCTCAGCTACATGGAAGAGTACGGACGGGACATCCCCAGTGACAAAACACGCATCCGAATTGTGCAATCTGCCCTGGACGGGACGGCCGCAGACTGGGTGGTGAACCTGCATGACTCCAACGCCCCAGAACTCAACGACTTCAACCTATTCATGTCATCCTTGAGGCGATGATTTGAGGACCCTTTGGCTGACCGGAAGGCCCGGGAGAGAATCAAGACGGTGAGGCAGGGCAGGAGAACAGTGGCCGAATATACCCAAGAATTCCGAGCCATCGCCAGCAAGCTGAACTTGCCAGAAGACATCCTCCTCAGCCATTTCAAAGACGGTCTAAACTACGACCTGTATGACGCTTGCCTGCCTCGGGGAGACCCCTACCATCTCGATGACTGGTATGTCCTGGCAGAGGAAGTGGAAATAGACCTATTGAAAAGACAACGCAGAGGAAAACCATGGGGCCGCCCGCCACTCGAGCAAACACGTGAGGGGGAAAACCCACCGGCCACGGCTAAAAAATCAAAGGGATGTTTCAATTGCGGGAGAGAGGGCCACCGTGCTGCAGAATGTCGTTCGAAAGCCCCTCCACGCAAAACAGAGGCACCATCTTCCAAAAAGCTGGGGAAGTCTCAAGGCAACCCAAAAGAATCTTCCATGAAGGGGACAGAGGCTGTAGAGTCCACAATTTCTGCCAAAACCTGGGATTGGACTCCGGCCTACACTGCAGGGGCGGTGGACACCTCGGAAGACAGCTCAGAGGGAGAACCTTTGGTAAGTGGACCTCTTCCACCCATACTTAAGACAGTAACTATATTAGCTTCCTCTGCACCAAAAGCCAATGAAATAAAAGCTTTGATAGACTCTGGCTGCATCCGCTGCCTCATCAGCCCAACACTGGTGGAGGAACTGAGCATCCCAGTGAGGAGGCTAAAACAACGAATCTCCTTCAGTCAATTAGACGGGTCTATAGCAGGGGGGGACCAGCTACCCTAGCCACTCTACCACTCCACATGTCCCTGGGGTCCCATGAGGAAGACATAACATTTATAGTGGCCCCAGGCATGGCATGCCCAATGATTTTAGGACTGGAATGGCTGAAGAAATGGAACCCCGGGATAAACTGGAGGACTGCAGAACTCAACTTCCCAAAAGGGGAACAGGAAAACGTAAAACCCCCAAACACCCCCCCAACCCAGAGGGAGGAAAAAGCAGCAGTGGGGGAAGAGAAGGGGCTAACAGAGATACCGGAGGAATACAGGGACCTGGCTGAGGTTTTCAGTGAGGAAAGAGCAGATGAGCTCCCCCCCCACCGCCCCACAGACTGCACCATAGAATTCAAACCTGGGGCAAAACTCCCAAAACCCAGGATGTATGCCATGAGCCCAAGGGAAATGGCAGAAATGGAAAGATTCATAAAGAAAAACTTAGAAAGAGGATTTATTGAGCCCGCCAAACCCAAAGTAGCCGCCCCGGTTCTGTTCAGGGAGAAGAAGGATGGTTCCTTTCGTTTGGTTGTGGATTACCGGAACCTAAATACAATTAGTGAATGTAATCTATACCCCCTTCCCCTAATGAAGGATATGCTATCCCACCTATCGAAAGGAAAGATTTTTACCAAACTAGACCTGAGGGAAGCATACTACCGTATTAGGATTAAGGAAGGAGACGAATGGAAAACTGCATTCAACTGCCCAATGGGGTGCTATCAATTCAAAGTATTGCCATTTGGACTGCAAGGGGCCCCCGCAGTCTTTATGCAATTAATTAATGACGTACTGAGAGAGCACCTATATAAGGGGGTCCTGGTTTACCTCGATGACATCCTTATCTTCACAGAAACCAAAGAGGAACATATCAAACTAGTCAGAGCAGTCCTGAAGAAATTGCGAGCTGCCCATTTATATGCTAAATTATCGAAGTGTGAATTTCATAAGGAAAAAATCGACTACCTGGGATATCGCATATCCCCAGAGGGCATCGAAATGGACCCAGAGAAGGTCAGGGCAGTACTAGAGTGGGCACCCCCCCGCACACGGAAGCAATTGCAAAGTTTCCTGGGGTTTGCAAATTTCTACCGCCAATTCATCCCTGCATTTGGCCAAATAGCCATGCCCCTCACAAATTTGTTGAAAACGAAGGGGGGGTCACCCGTGAAGCCCAGCCAGCCTCTGAAATGGTCAATGGAATGTCAAGCAGCATTTGAGAGGCTAAAGAGACTCTTTTCTGCGGAACCTGTACTTAAACACCCAGATCCCAACAAACCTTTTGTAATACAGGCAGATGCGAGCGACGTAGCAGTCGGAGCCGTATTACTACAAGAAAATGATGAGGGGGCGTTGCAACCTTGCGCATATACATCCAGGAAACTTACAGAAACTGAACAACGATGGCCAATATGGGAGAAGGAAGCATTCTCATTAAGGTGGTCATTATTAACTTGGCGTCAATTTTTGGAAGGAAATAAAATACCTTTCCAAGTCTGGACTGACCACAAAAATTTAGAAGCACTAAAAACGCCCAGGAAGCTCACTCCTAAGCAAGCCCGCTGGTCCCAACACTTTCACCGATTCAATTTCACTCTCAAACACTTACCGGGGGGAAAGAACTTCCTGGCAGATGCATTATCCCGCATGCCCCAATATAACAGCACAAGAGTTACTGACTTTAAACCACTTGTACCGGAACAACAACTGGCAGCACCAGTCACCACCAGGGCACAAGAAAAAATGAAACCGAAGGTAGATAGCCAAACTGGAATAGAATTCAGGAAATCTTTGGAAAGTGATGAATGGTTCCAGAAAAATAAACATGTGTGCACAATTAAAGATGGACTGCCATGGGTGGGGGAGAAGCTATATATACCTGCCACACAGAGAATCAATTTCATGCAACTGTGCCATGATACAAAATTAGCAGGACACTTTGGCTTTGTAAAAACCTTACACTTAACTAAAAGGCAATTTTGGTGGCCATCTATGAAAAAGGACATAGAAAGCTATGTGGGTAGCTGTCAAATTTGCGCAATGGCCAAGAGGTTACAAGGGAAATCGCCAGGACTGTTACAACCAGTGGCGAATCCCTCAGCCCCATGGAAAGAAATAGCCATGGATTTTATTGTGGAACTACCAGAAAGCAACGGAAACACCGTTATCTGGACTGTTACTGATCTGTTCTCTAAGCAAGTCCATTTCATACCTTGCCCAAAAATTCCTACTGCAAAAACATTAGCAAAACTTTTTGTACAACATATTTACAGATTGCATGGAGCACCACTACGCATCATATCTGACAGGGGGGTGCAATTTACCTCAGCATTCTGGAAGGAATTTTTATCTCTGTTAGGAACCACCCAAGGACTGACATCTAGTCATCACCCTCAGGGTAATGGTCAATCTGAAAGGGCTAACTCTGTACTTGAACAATATTTAAGATGTTATGTACATTTTCAGCAGAACAATTGGACAGACCTGCTGCCTTTCGCAGAAGTGGCATATAACAACGCAATTCACTCCAGCACAGGTTACACTCCTTTTCAAGTAGCCACAGGCCAGAGCTTCAACCCCATACCTGACCTAACCCCAAAAGAACCGGTAATTCCAGAACTAAAAGAATGGATTGCTCAGTTACAATACACCTGGCCTATTGTCAGAAAAGCATTAACAGAGGCTAGATTAGCACACAAGACACAGGCAGACAAGAAAAGATCTGATCCCACACCGTTCAAGGTGGGAGAGATGGTATATCTGTCTACAAAATACCTTAAGTCTCTCCAACCCTGTAAAAAACTAGGACCAAAATACATTGGACCTTTTCCAATTAAAAGAATCATAAACCCAGTAACAGTTGAATTAGAACTACCTAAAAATCTTAGACGAATACACCCAATCTTTCACTGCAGTCTAATAAAGAGAGAACAACAATCTCCCCTACGAACAAAAATTCCACCACCACCACCTCCCATCATGGTGGAAGGAGAACAACATTTCGAGGTGAAGGAAATTCTGGATTCCAGGAGACATCATGGAACAACTCAATATCTAGTGGCTTGGAAACACCTCCCCTCCTCAGAAAATGAATGGGTCAGCAAACACCACGTTAAAGCACCAAAGCTGCTTAAGAGATTTCATACAGAATATCCAAACAAACCGAGTTAACATTTACACATGTTATTTTTTCTTCTCTTTTCTTTTCTCCCCCTACAGATGGACACATCCTTCTTCTAAGGAGAGCGGACTGTCAGAATCCATCTATATCATATTCATAAATGGAATGTTTCAAACATTATCCCATGGATTCTGTCATCTCCCGAAGAGAAGAGGATAGATGTGTATTGAACCGGCAATAGGCATTTCAAAGGAAAGGAGAAGCCTTTTGAACTGGGGAAACAAAAGGGGGGGTTAGCATCTGGGTTTTGTCAGCAATAAACAAAAGGGTCCTAACTTCCTCTTTCCCACGAGATGGATGATACGAGAGGAAGGATGGGGGGGGGGACTGACCAAATGGGGATTAAGGGGGGTTAAACCGGGAACTCTTTATAAGGGTTTACATCGTGGAAATATTAAGCCCTGTCTCATTTCCTACAACCGAGCACGTCATAGTAAAGATTTCTTTTGGACTAAAATCCTGACTCCAAGAGTTTTTGTCTTCCTAAGACGTGGTTTGGGGTGGGTCCTGACACACGAGCTGAAATAATTAGTTCATAGATTCATTCCAGAAATAACATCAGTACCCTCATAGCATAAAATGATTCTCTGCCGCAGAAGTATCAGCAACGAATAGCAGCTGTGCCGTTCTCTCAGTTGGGTTAAAAATGTGATATATTGTATTAATTATTACATTGACTAGCTTTCCGAAGTACAGGTTGTCCTCGACCACAACCGAGCCCAACATTTTGTTGCTAAGCAAGACAGTTATTAAATGAGTTTTGCCCTGCCAAGGTTGTTAAGTGAATCACTGCAATTATTAAGTTAATAACATGGTGGTTAAGTGAATCTGGCTTCCCCATGAACTTTGCTTGTCAGAAGGTCACAAAAAGGGGATCGCATGACCCCCCCCACCAGGACATTGCAACTGTCACAAATACGATTCAGTTGCCAAGCATCTGAACTTTTGATCACGTGACCATGGGGATGCAATGCTTGTAAGTTTGAAAAACAGTCATAAATCATTTTTTTCAGTGTCATTCTAACTTCCAACAGTCACCAAATGAATTGTTTTAAGTTGAGGATTATCTGTATTGTACAGGAGCTGAAATTTCCTAATAAATCAGCTAAGAAACATCACCATATGAATATAGAAAGAGCTGGGTGGATTGCATTTTTTTCAGCAGACTAATATGACCCGTTTTGGCTGTCACTAATCTCCTCTCTGGCTATCTGCCTCTCTCCTCTTGGTGGTGCACCATGTGCCATTTCTTAGCCCCACCATGCCACTGGATAGGCTGACAGCCCCTCACTTCCTTTTCCCTTTGCAATCTTTGTTATCCTAAATAATGTCGCTGAAGATTATATACAATCACTATGACTCTGGTTCTGTTAGCGTGCCAATCATTAAAAATTCTGTCCACTGTACTACTTGCGTTACTAAGACAATATCCTAGTTTTTCCTATATTTTTGCCCCATACTGTATAATAGAAAAGTACCTATCTGTGCATAATTACAACATCTTAAAAGATACAAAGGTTTTACATGAATGAACCCTTTCGTTTATGTTACCCAAAAACCATTTTAATGCCTTAATGCTCATAGTGATTTTGTGCCTTTTTCACACTTAACAATTCCCTAATGCTAGCTTTCTGCAAATTTGAAAGCATGCTAACACTGCTCGCTTACAATCTCCTGTAAACTTGTACGGATGTATTCATATGTGGATGTTTATATATTAAAAGCTAGGTCTTTTAATCCATAAAAGCCCTAGCTTTTTTAGATTATCTGTAAGTCTTATGGAAAGATAGGCTGGAAGGGTATATTTATCCTTAGCCTGTTGTAATAGAAATAAACTTCATTAAAAAGAATGGCATCTCAGGAAGGAATGATTAGAACTATATAAATGGCAAAATGATTGAGAAAAAATGTTTCAGAAATTGTTAGTGTAGCTCTTCCTTAAAGCAGGGCTTTTCAACCAGCGGTACGGGTACCACCTGTGGTACATTGGCACCTGGCAGGTGGTACACAACCATCCTAAAAAAGTGGTAGCGGGGGAGGGGAATGAGCTGAACCGTTGGCAGCACCGCACAAGCCTGAGCGAGAGACGGCTGGAGGTGCAGGGCTGTCAGGGCTCAGTGGAAGCACCAGGATGAGTGCCAGGCTCCAGCTGCAGCTCAGTGCTGATTCCAGTGCTTCTGCTGAGCCCAGAGGAAGCGCCGATCAGATGGAATTTTGGAGCATCTCCAGGGTCTTGTGATTTACATTCAGATGCTTAGCAACTGATTCATATTTATGACGGTCACAGTGTCCCAGGGTCATGTGAAGTGACCAAAACCTGCTGCAACCACTCAGCAGACGGGGGGAATAAAAACCAAACACCCCCCACCCCATCCCCGCCGCCAATCCTCAACAGAAATGCTCACAACATTGAAAACCTTGGACAGGAGGAAGAGTGCCGCCGGGCGGGCAGGCAGGTGTCTTGCTCAGCTGCAGCTTGGGGGGCACTTTTTCAGTGCCATTGTAACTTCAAACAGTCACTAAGCGAACTGTTGTAAATTGAGGACTACCTGTATTTCATCACTTTTTTTCCTTTTTTTGGTCAAGTTTTTGACACCTTGCTAGGTGACTGGTGGTACTCTGATGTTGCCATATCTTAAAAGTGGTACAAGGGGTGAAAAGGTTGAAAAGCCCTGCTTTAAAGCATTTTCATTTCTTGAAAGACTTTTGTTTCTTTGATGCAGCCCACTAAAGCGGCTGCATATTTCTTCATCTGCTATTACAAATGATTCCACTGCTTGTTGGTTTATCCCTATTACAGGAGAACCAGTGGCCAGAAATAGAAGCATTACCTGTGATGATGGAAGGCTTTAGTGTTGGTTCAAAAGGTGGCATAACAGCCACTAAAACAGCTCTATTTCTTTTCAGAAAGAATTATATTAAGGAAACATTTCAGTAACATTCGTTACATTCCTACATGTTTTTAAGCACTTCTGAATAATTTTAAAAGCATTTACACCTGTAATAATGATTAGCCATAAATTCCTCTGAGCTCAATGAACTTCCTGGATTTAGAACTTCTATATGTAAAATTGCTGTACAGGATTACCAAGATCTAGTCTGTTAATTTTGGAAATCCATCAACTGGCAATGCTGGAATTACCTTGTTCTGTATGGCCAACCATCTAATCTGTTAAGCTTTGCAATTCATCAGTGATTAGGAGAGTGATCTGATCTGATAGTGAACTGTGACTCGCCAAGTCTGAAAATTTTTCAGTCTCTTATTAAGATAGGGAGCTTTTAAATCTCTACAGTCAAGCCTTTCATATAGCAATTTATATTAAACATTGATTTTATCTAAAACAAAGCATAGTCTTACAGAAGAATGTATGGCAAAAAATCATGAGCTTAAGAGTAATACCTTCTGAGCTGAAATCATATTTCCTGAGAAAGCATGAACTCTAACCAATAAAAAATCACACCTGATTTTGTGCTCTCTCTCTCTCTCTCTCCCTCCCTCCCTCCCTCCCTCCCCCCTCTCTCTCTCTCTCTCTCTCTCTCTCCACACCTTCTATCTATTGGCAACAATTATTATATATTAAGATGGGAACAAGCCTAAATCCTCTCTCCTCCTGCAGCACAGCTATAGCTTATAAAAGAGTTAGGAAAATTTTGCTTTTAACAAATGCTGCGCTTTCTTTACCAAACAACTCAAAGAAGCTAGCTTCAATCAACATTTAAAAAGGTAATGTTTTCCCCTGTCCAATTATGTCTGACTCTAGAGGGCAGTGCTCATCTCCATTTCTTAGCCGAGGGAGCCAATGTTATCTAAAGACATATTCATCATCATGTGGCCAGCATGGCTATACGCCAAAGGCGCACGGAATAGGTTACTTTCCCACCAAAGTGATACTTATTTATCTACTTGCATTTGCATGCTTTCAAACTGCTAGACTGGCATTCAACATTATATCACTGTAATCACAATTTATACAGGTATACTATATGCAGGTTGCAATGACCACAGAGAGTTTTCTACATCTCTTGGCTGCCAGCTAACGACTGTAGGGATATTTTTAGCCTAAATATAATATGTTTAGTTTAAGACATATAGTACTTCTATTTTTGTCTTATGAACTGAGGAGAAAGTGAAGAGTGTTCTTATTCCTATATGCATGATTTACCATAACCCATGAATGCAAAGGGACGCGGTGGCTCAGTGGGTTAGGATGCTGTCCTTGTCGATCAGAAGGTCAGCAGTTTGGCGGGTCAAATCCCGAGTGCCGTGTAACAGAGTGAGCACCTGTTACTCGTCCCAGCTTTTGCCAACCTAGCAGTTCGAAAGCACGTAAAAATGCAAGTAGAAAAATAGGGACCACTATGGTGGGAAGGTAACAGCGTTCCGTGTGCCTTTGGTATCTAGTCATGCCGGCTATATGACCATGGAGACGTCCTCAGACAAGCGCTGGCTCTTCGGCTTTGAAACGGAGATGAGCACCGGCCCCTAGAGTTGGAAATGACTAGCACTTATGTGCGGGGGAACCTTTACCTTTACCTTATGAATGCAAACTTAGTAACATATAGACTCTACCTTCTGAATTAGTTGTAGAAGTCACTGTAGGACTGCCAGGTTCTACTGGCTCATGAGATCCATTTACTGATGAAGTTGTTATATATTCAATAATAGGCTTTTTAGAAGACACAAAAGCTGAAGTCGAAGTACTAGCAGTTGATGTACTAAACTTAGATGCAAGGCTTGTTGTAGAGGAATTTGCTACAGAAGGTGTGCTTGTTGCAGTTGTGGAAGATAATGAAGCAAAAGAAACACTGTCACTTTTTGTCCTAAAAATACCTGTTGTGGAAGGCTTAATGGTTCCAGGGATGGATGTAGATTGTCTATCACCATCTGGTGCTGGGTTTGCACTTGTAATGGGAGTCTTGGTGGTTCCAATTTTGGAAGAAGTTGATGACTGGACAGCCCCACCACTTGTTACAAAATTACCTGGTGTGGAAGGCTTGGGGGCTCCAGACTGAGGAGGTGCTTGAGTGGTGTTGGGGCTTGAGGTCTTGATGGATTCCACTGTTCGTTGGCTTCTCTCTGTTACAGGAGAACTAGTGGTCAGAAACTGTGTAGAATTACCTGGGATGACAGGAGGTTTTAGTGTAGTTACAAAAGGTGGAATAACTGAGTCAGGTACAGAAACAGTCACAGGACTTCTTGTAATCTCTGTAAGGTTATCCTTCCCAGTTGTACTTGAAAGAGGTGACATGGACTTTGTGGATCCAGAAGGTTTAGAATTACTTATCCCAGTTGGTAAAGCTGATGGCTTTTGACTAATGTCCCCTGTCCCTGGGCTGATGGGAGAGGTTTCAGTGGAGGTTGTGGTAGTTACAGGTGGAACAGTTGAAGCTGTAAATGTAATAGGCAAAGGGACTGTTTAATGTGATGCCTCTGTATCTAAGAGTCAAACCCTTCATGCTTTCAAGGCATCAAGACTTAAGCATGGCAATCATTATGAAGAAATAATAACACTGAACGAATTTGACTACGGAAGAAGCTACACAGATCTTGCATAAACTGAACCAAGTCAGCAGAATCTTTATCCCAGGTTGTACAACAACATTGCAAGAAAAAAGAGGGAATTGGTTTAGTCCAAGGGCTGGATTGTTCTCTCACAAACCACCAATGAATTGGGTAAAATTAGAAGCCAGTCTCTCTCTAACTCCCCCACCACATTTCTATATTAGAGTATCTTTGAGAAATAATCATACCTGGTCCCTCCCTATAAAAAAAAATAATTTCTCTTAACCCTTGGGAATGTTCTGCCTCTGAGTGTAGGGGCGGGTGGGTGTTAATTCTTCAAGGCACAGAAAGGGAGCCTCTCCAAGCACTGAAATCTTTGTCAATGAAGCATGGCAGATCCATGGCAAAAATTATGGTAGGAGTAGCGGGAAAATATTGTTTTGAAATGGGAACAGCTAGATGCAACTTCCAGCTGCCTCAACTGTAGTCAGTCATAGCACATAAACCATAGAGCAAGGCTGTGCTGACGTTAGAGGGATGGACCTTTTGTTTAATGTGCTTCAGCAATATCTGTATTTCCTACATCTCTAAATGTCATCTGCATCATATAAGAAATGAAGAGAGCGTTCCCCACATACTCGCCAAAGGTGTGACATCTATTGAGATCAATGTGCTTGCTTCTTCCAGAGTACTGATGTCGGTAGCAATGGCCTGTGCAAATAGGAAAGGAGGTGTTAGCCTTTCACACATGTGCTAATTCTATCGGTCCATTAAATTCTATCAGTCCATTCTATCAGATCCAACATATTAATTTGGATCTAGTTACATCCGGCAGAGATGGTGGTACTACAGCTGCCCCCCCACCCCACTTCATGTGCAACATCTGGGCATAATAAAGGAGACTTGCTGAAAGCATGTTTATGAATATGAAGGCCAATGCTTCTCTTGTTTATCTCTGTTTTGCTCAATCTATGCAGTGATGTGATTCTACTGCATGCAGTGGGAATATAACATTCATTTCATGATTCAGTCGACTGAGAAGATAGATATTTAAAACCAAAGCTGGTTCAACAAAAGTTGAAAAAATAATATTTCTGGTGGTTTATTTTTATTTTTAAGAGCCTTGGTGGAGCAGTGGGCTAATGCCTCCTTAAGTAACACCAGCTGCCTGCAATTAGTGCAGGTTCGCATCCCACCAGGCTCAAGGTTGACTCAGCCTTCCATCCTTCCCAGGTAGGTAAAATGAGGACCCAGATTGTTGGGGGCAATTAAGCTGACTTTGTAATAATGCCGCTTGGGGAGGGGAAGCCCTAATAAGCAGGCATATACATAGAATGAAGGCTATTGCTAAGCACATTGGTTTGTGCTTAAATTGTAAGCCACCCTGAGTCTTCGGAGAAGGGCGGGATATAAATGGGATTAAAATAAATAAATAAATAAAATAAAAATGACATATTTTTTACAATAGCATATGAACTTATTAGAGCAACGCAAAGCTTTAATTTGTAGCCTCAGTCTGAACACAAACCAAGTGTTGCTCCTTTCAAATTAGTTCAGAAAACTGAACTGATATGACTGAAGTGTCAGATCAAATCAAATGGATTTCTGAATTGTCAAATTGAATTAGAGCTGATTTCCTTCTTATTTTCTATAAATCCAAAACAGCTAAAATGAAACTTGATCTTATTCTGTAGAATAAAACAAGAATCTTCACCACTGTGGTTTTTGCCAGTGGAGTTTAATTGTTCTGAGAAATATGTCCGTTAAAAGTATTTTTGTTTACTCTGTTTTGTTTTAACTGACTATCTAACAGCTTTTAAATCCTTACTGAGTTCTTTAGTGTTTTTTAAATCCATAATATAGGGATTTCAGCCTTTTAAAAAACTTTTTAACAGCAAATGATTAACCTTGGAGTAAAAAACTCAGTGATAGAAGAATGTCAGACATTAATATTTCCTGCAGAGTCCTTGTTATTTTAAACAATTGTTCATATCTGCATACAATATAATCATATTATTTACCCATAATGTGGTTTAATTTCATTCAGAAAATCTACATTAAACAATGCTAGATCATTAGATTATTGAAAAATAAATAAAACTACCTGTGTATAAATTGCGCTACACTTTAAAGTGGTTTCTTTTGTTTTGATTTAGGGCACTGTATTAACAGCTGTCAAATTATTTTCTTCTGTCAAGTTATAGTCTTAGATAAAAGACCATTTTAAATCAATTATTTTGAAGTGACAGATGATAATGAGAGAAGCAGTAAAGTCAACAGTGTCATCTGGAAGCCTCAAACTAAACAGAAATGTACAATAATTTTAGGAAAAATAACTTACCAGAAGGGTAATAAGAGATGATACGTTCAGAACCTCAGTGGTTTGGATAAATCCTTCTGTAGTAACTCTGAAATCTGAACTGTTTTGTATTCTGTATTTGATATCTGGATTGATTTTCTAAAAGCAGTGAATAAAAATCTACATCAGGCCCTCACCAAACAAATAGTTTCACTAAGTAAACTCTGTTTCTGAGAATTGATTATGTAGTGAGCATCCTAAGTAACGTCCTAGATATTATCTGGATTACTTATCTGACTATCCTGCAACCTGGTTTCCCTAGAAATACAGAAATTTTATTCTCCTAATCCCCCAAACAGCATTCCCCAGCTTGGTTTAGAGAACTGCCACCTTTTTGATCATCTGAGAGCAATTCCATCCTGTTTCACAAAAGGCTCTTCCAGTGGGACTATGATTGGGAATACTTGCCCCTGTGACCTCACCAGTGTAGTGGAATTTACTTGAGAACCTGAGCTGATTAACCATTAGCTCAGCTCCTGCTCCAGAGGATACACTGCTGAAGATTGGCATTGTAGGAATGTCTGCTTTGTCCTACCCCTTGGCTCCTGAAATTTTTCCTTCTCTCTTGAAAGGGGCCATACTGCTTTTTCACCATCTCTCTCTTCTTGAGGTACATTTGGTGGAGCAACCATATGTGTTCCCCTTGTTCGGTTACCAAGGTTAATTTTCTCTCTCATCCATCATAAAGCAAACACAGTGAAAAAATAGTGAGGCTGACCACTGCTGCCATTTTTTTCTGTGCTCACGTTTCTGACCAGGATGTCCTTCTTATCCTCCCTCTTTTTTATCTTCCTAAGTGACAAATTCAAAAGTCAGCACAAACTGCTGCAGAGATAAGATGGTCTGACAAGTACCAGAATAACAATGCATAACTGGAAGGGATCTGAAAATAGGTACAACACTCTACCCTGATATAGGTTTCTCACGTCAATCTCATACAGAATCTGATTTCATAATTGCTATCTTAGCAGCCTTTGCTCCCTGCGATGTTCAACAGATCCTGAAACAACTAACATCTGGCAAGAAGTCATCATCTGCTGCAAAGATCTGCAGGGGTTCTGACGGTGTGTTGGCTTTCATGATCAATGTCTTTGCAGGCTGGTCCACAGATGCTCTTCCCAGGTAAATGGCTTCCACAAAGTAGGGCCGATTATCATTTTTCCGTACAACATCAATTTTCACCGTGGTCTGAGAATATCTGAATGGATTGTTTTCTTGGGAAGCCTGGAGAAAGAGAAGGGGTGGGGCAGGTACAGATCTATTCTTCTTAAGGGCTAAAATGTAACATTTTAAAGGAAGGTAGACGAGGAGGTTCTCTGGAACAAGAGCGGGTGAATGTTGTATATCAAAAGGATCCTCCCAAGGATGAAGAGATAGAAAAATTAATCCTGACAGTTAGAACAATTAACCAGTGGAACAACTTGCTTCCAGAAGTTATGAATGCTCCAACATTGGAAGATTTTAAAAAGAGATTGGACAGCCATTTCTTTGAAATGGTACAGGGTTTCCTGCCTGAGCAGGGGGTTGGACTAGAAGACCTCCAAAGTCCCATTCTATTCTATTCTATTCTATTCTATTCTATTCTATTCTATTCTATTCTATTCTATTCTATTCTATTCTATTCTATTCTATTCTATTCTATTCTATTCTATTCCATTGATGTGGGAAGGTACAGCAGGAGGTATTGTGAGGAAGGACTTAGGGACCCCCACTTCAGAGAGCCAGAGAAGCCCACCCACTACATCCTGTACACTCAAAACTCTTCATTTCAATAACAATAACAATGTGGTAATTAGTCCATTATAAAAACTATCAGAGATATCAGAATAGGTTTTGGCCTTAACTAGATCATCCTTAATTTGTTTCATTGTGTGTTATAGCAGAATATAGCAAGAACTCAGAGCTGACAAGATCTTCCCAGCAGTTTCAGGAAACAGCAAAGTCTAAATTTTATTTCTCTCGGATCTAATTAATAAGCATGGCATCTATTTCTCACTGCCTAGCTTAGCCTTGCCCAATCAAGTGCCCTCTAGATGTGTAGGATTTTAACTCTGTCAGTTCCTAATCAACACAACCTCTGGCACCATATTGGGAATTCTGGCCTTCCTAACTTATGTTCTCCTGGCAAACACATATTCAAGAGTCACATTTTATTAACAACATACTAAAGTTATTAGGAGACTTACCAAAATATACAACATGAATGTCTTCAGGGAGTTTGCAGGTTGGGTCATGGTGATGTTTCCAGAATCTCTGTTTATTTCGAATGTGTTATTATCATTTCCTAAGCACAATTGGAAAAAGGAAATACTTGGCATGCATGATTACTACCAAAAGAGTAGGATGAAACTTCCTAACTATGTCATGCACAAGATTGTGAGATTGTATATTAGATACCCTCCTTGTTAGCACTAAATCCAGTGCAGTTCCAATATAGGCAAAGTGTCCTGGTTTTTCATGTTAGAGTTTTATATTTTATTTGGTAGGTATTTCAGTCTTATCTTTATTGTAAAGTACCCAAAGAATCTAATATTATAGAATGGCCAATTATTTATTCCTTCAGAGACTTTTCTGAAAGACTATCTTACTTCTACTGGATCCTGGCTTGGAGAAATATGTGACCATGTAAGGATATTTTTTTTAATAGGACCAGCAATTTTGGGGGGCAGCCTTGTTAAAAAATGAGATGATTCAGAAACTATCACTTCAATGGCTGCATTTAGGGGCAAGTAACTCTACTGTTAGAGGGACGCAGTGGCTCAGTGGGTTAGGATGCTGAGCTTGTCGATCAGAAGGTCGGCAGTTTGGCGGGTCGAATCCCAAGTGCCGCGTAGCAGAGTGAGTGCCTGTTACTCGTCCCAGCTTCTGCCAACCTAGCAGTTCGAAAGCATGTAAAAATGCAAGTAGAAAAATAGGGACCACTATGGTGGGAAGGTAACAACGTTCTGTGCGCCTTTGGCGTCTAGTCATGCCGGCCACATGACCACGGAGATGTCCTCGGACAAGCATTGGCTCTTCGGCTTTGAAACAGAGATGAGCACCGGCCCCTAGAGTCGGAAATGACTAGCACGCATGTGCAGGGGGAACCTTTACTTTTACCTTTACCTAACTCTACTGTTACTTGCCCCTAAATGCAGGCCTATGGTAATCTGTGCTTAAGGTGGAACTTGAACTCACCAGGTCCCACTTTTTAGCCTGGTGCCTTCAGTCATTTGGTTAATAAAGTTCAATAGCCTGATTTGAGGGCATTTAGAGGAGGCGATTTAAGAGTTTTTTTACAGGGATAGTCTGACTCCAAGAAGTTGGATTACAAATCTTTCCCTATTTTATACTTGAGAAACTCCATATAGCTTAGCTGTATGGGGAATAGGTGTGGAATATAGGTAGAAATGTGGCACTATTATTAAATAATTTCTTCATTGTCCCTGAATCTGGATTACACTTGAAAATATCAAGTCTAGAAAATCAGTACCTGATATAATTGCTTTAAAGGGGTTTTTAATCTACTTACCAGCAGCAATTTCATATATTATTTTCTCATTCAAACTTTTATCCCCATCAATAGCATAAAGGGGTCCTGGCTCCAAGATCAGTGGCTCACTCTGCAATGGCAATAAAGGTAAATCCTTTCCTGATGGTTCCAGTGAACCATTCATTTTCTTTATTTATTTATCAAATTTACGTAGTCCTTGCCCCTCTCCTCATAGATGGTATACATGTAAAATATTAAAACATCAAAACTGTATATAAAAGTTATAGAAGAGGGACAGATGATTAAAAGCCAATGTTAAAAATTAATTAAAAGACAGAAGGAGAGACTTTAAGGTGCTAACCAGCCCCATGGCTGTGTGCTCCTCTGTGAGCCCCAAGCAAGAGGGCAGAGCCAGGTCTCCAGAAGGCCAGGAGACCCGGGGGGGGGGAGAAAATGTCTTGACTTTGGAGGGAGGTACACTCCTTGCCTGACCAGGAGGGATGGAGATTTAATGATGCATTATAAATTTGGTCTCAAACTGAGGTCGATTGGATCCCATAGGCAAACATGTCAAACTCGCGACGTCACATGATATCGCGTGATGTATCGGAGCTTTTTCTGCATTGTTGGCAATGGGGTGGGCGCGGTTTCCTGATGACGCATCCGGCCTACGGGCCGGCAGTTTGACACCCCTGCCATAGAGTGATTCATGAAATAAGACAACCCAGTTACATAATTTCACTGTAAAAAATTTCCTGACTTTTTAGGAATGCGTAGCCTTTGACGATTCTATGTTCAGCCTCTGTTCTTTCATGTCAACTTTCTCTGCCATCTCACAGTCCATTCATCTCTGTTCTCTATTTTGTCAAAGGGGCACCATCAGATATGTGCCCTGCCCTGAACTTGCTGGTTTGAATGCTATAGCAAACCTCAGTGCAGTTATGAGCACACAAGAAAAAAAAATCATCTTGGCTTACTGGTGCACTAATCCAGAGAGGAGAACAACAACAACAAAGTTAATCAAATCTGATATGACTGAATTATAAATGTTGGAAACATTCTTGGTTCATAAAGTTTAACTACATCAAATACTTCTCTTATTAAAGGTAGTACATATCTTTCTGGTTGCTGCCTTCTTTGGACTCTGTGTTCAACCAAGCAGGCTGAGTAACTGTGCCCGAGACATGGCATTGCTATAACTTGAATCCTTGGAGGTTAAATGAAAAGCGTAACACAAGCGCAAGGAGAAACAAACAAAAATTAAACAAGATCACTTTGGGTAGGGGCCAAATCTAAGGATCTTATTAACATACCACTTGTTCTGAAAGATTGACTTTGGTGTTGTAGCCAAGACTGATACACACTTTGCGGCCTCCAATGGCAGTACATGGCTGAAACCAGGGAGGTCTGAGATCAGGCTGTACAATCCGTATGGATATTGTGGCTGTGGCAGTGTGTGTCCCTGCTGCACCAGCATTTCCATCCTATGCAACAGAAAAATAAAGGGGAACAAATTAGAGAAGATTCATCAGTTAAAAAGTATCTTGAAGTATTAGATCAATCCCTTCTATGTACTGGTAGTACATTTGCAAAAGCCAGCAGAATAGATGATGATCCAAGAAATGGGACTGTTTATACCCCCTATTCTGTAAAAGCCAACACTGAATGATGAACAGCCTCATGTGGTCCATGGTGTAGAGATTCTGCAATAATCATCTTTCATTGGGGAAATGTTTCCTGTTTCAATACAGTTAAGCTAAACTTCTCAGAACTGGAAGATGTCATGATTGGCAGTTTCAGCTTTATTTATGAAAACAGAAGGAAAATTAAGCAGATGGTAGAACATGCAAATATTTTGTTTGTAATAAAACTCACCATGGCCCTTAGAGTAAACTCCATAAAATTCAGTGCTTCATAATCCAGGACTTTACGCAAGGAAATTTGTGGGTTGTTAATTCCTTGTATATTGAAATAGTTCATTGCTTCCTATCAGTTAACAAAAAAGAGAATGCCAATTTTAATTACAGACGTAGCAAATAATACATACAATTCTGAACTAAGTATATGTTTGTCATCTTATTTCCAACCTCGTGAAAAGTGAATCATGTTTTTTTTCCCTTCCACAGAATAAATATAATTGTCCATATATTGATGGATTCTTTTAATCTTTTTTTATGACAGTTTCCATTTCTTCTGCTGAGAGATATCATTAATTATACTGATTAGCAGAACAGTACAGGGCAGCAAATACATTGGAGGGACAAACTCTGTCAATGTAAATTCATTTTACAGTTGGGCTTTTCTTAATTTATCAGGGGAAAATAACCTACTCTCTTAAAAAAAAACCTTATTTCATGGCTGAATGCTCATATCGACACATTCCATGATTTATCTAACATGACTTTTCTGTAGATTAAACCTGTTTTCCATTGAGAAATGTTTCTTTTTTGCTTCCACTTTGTGGAGAAAAGAAACACGCAAGTGAACGTGTGGTATCACTTTTAGGATATGGCAACATCCGGGTACCACCAGTCGCCTAAGCAAGGTGTCAGAAATTTGATGACCAAAAAAAAAAAAGGAAAAAAAGTGATGAACTACAGGTAGTCCTTGACTTACAACAGTTCACTTAGTGACTGTATGAAGTTACAATGGCACTGAAAAAGTGCCCCCCAAGCCACAGCCGAGCAAGACACCTGCCTGCCCGCCCGGCAGCACTCTTCCTCCTGTCTGAAGTTTTCATTGTTGTGAGCATTTCTGTTGAGGATTGGCAGCAGGGGTGGGGGGGGTGTCTGGTTTTTATTCCCCCCCCCCTCTGCTGGGTGGTTGCAACAGGTTTTGGTCACTTCACATGACCCTGGGACACTGTGACCATCATAAATATGAATCAGTTGCCAAGCATCTGAATGTAAATCACAAGACCCTGGAGATGCTGCAACATTCCAGCTGATCGGCACTTCCTCTGGGCTCAGAAGCACCAGGATCAACGCCGAGCTCCAGCTGGAGCCTGGCACTGATCCTGGCGCTTCCACTGAGCCCTAACAGCCCCGAAGAAGTGCTGATCCTGGCGCCTCCGCTGAGCCCTGACAGCCCTGCAGCTCCAGCCATCTCTCTCTCAGGCTTGTGTGGTGCTGCCACCACTTCAGCTCATTCCTCTCCCCCACTACCACTTTTCTAGGATGGTTGCATACCACCTGCCAGGTGCCAATGTATCACAGGTGGTACCCATACCACTGGTTGAAAAGCCTTGTTCTACATCTCAAGAGTTCAGTTGAACTATATACTAACTGGTGGACTTCCTTCAAGGCTGTAGAACAGTATATTAAGGTCAGCATCAGTAGCAGTTACATTTGCCAGAGGTACAACAATTGTGTTCATTTTTGTATCCTGGAAAGAGAAAATGTAAATTTAGAGGTTTATTGGATTGATCTACAGAAATACACATACATATATACAATGTTCTCTAAGCATCAAGGACTTCCAAATCCAGAAAAATGAAAAAGAGCAATGAATTCAGGATAAAATTACACCTGATCTTAATTTCATTAATACAATTCACATGAAGTAAATAATAGCCAGGAAGCGGACTGAACAAAAGATTGGGTAGTAAAAAGTTGGTCTTTTTTCTATCTCATTTTCTTACATTTTAAGAAAAGCTCTGTTAACACCATGAAACTTGCTCAAGCTTCAACTTGCTGATTGAGACAATAAAGTTATCATCAGATCCTATTTGATTCTGTAAATTCAGTCTCTTAATCAACTTAGAACCAAAAACTCAGTTTCCAAAAGAGCTAAATTCTATCTACTGTTTACTTTTTCCACAATACCCTTATTTTAACCCTAACATTATTTTACTGATCAGTCATCAGTGAATGATCGGATGGTTTTTTAAATCCAGTACTATTACAGGCCTGCTCAGAAACCAAGATAAAACATCAGCCTCTTCATATTCAGCACTTCAAATAAACAAGTATTAATTATTTATAATATAATGCTGTTATAATAGAAATGTTAGCAAAATGGAGACATTGGGAAGGGCATATGAAAATTTGTTAGATGTAGAGAGAAATCTGAGCTGTGATTTAAGATTGCAGTAAACATTCTTGGCAAAAGCATTTTAGAAGGTAAGCAGTACAAAGATCTGTTAGAAATAAATATGGAGACATTATTTAATGTGTTAAATTATTGTGGCCCCTTCAATTAACGATGGAATTGGTTTCATTTCAGTAAATTGATTTATAATAAAGGAAGGCATTAACCTTGTTCTATATTTTATTTAGTTTGGTAATTAATTCTTTTAAAGGACTTTTTAAATTGTTTCCACATATCAGTGTATTGCATACTTTGGTAGAAACATTTCTCCAGCCTGATTTTGGTCACTCAGGAGAAGAATTGGAAAACGGTCAAGGCAAACAGGCAGGCAGGCAGGCGAGAAGGAGGGAGGGAGGGAGGGAACAGCATTTATACTCACAATAATTTGGATATTACTTTCTGGAGTAGTCCTTGACTTATGGCCACAACTGGGATTGGAATTTTCATTATGGGTCGGTGCAGTCATAAGTTGAATCGCCACATAACTAGACCAGATTTTATGACCATTTTTACCATGCTGATTAAGTGAATCACGTGGTCAGTAAACAAATCCAGCTTTCCAATTGACTTTTTTGTTAGACACTGGTTGGGAAAGTCACAAACTGCAATCACGGGATCACAGAAGCTGGTTGCCAGGTGCCTGAATTGTGGTCATGTGATTGCAGGGGGTGATGCAATGGCTATAAGTGTAAGGACAACTCATAAATCACTTTTGCTGAGGCCATCATAATCTTTTGAACCACTGTTAAATGAATGATTGTAAGTCAAGGACTATTTATAACAAGGATGGAACCTGACACTTACAGAGACAAAATCTTATCAGCAAAGGATATGTATTTTACAAATAACAGCATACAAAGTTGTGATGTTATGCATTGGGAAATGCTTCTAAATAAAAGGGATTAGGCATATTAAAATAAAGAGATGCATGAAGAACCACAACTGCCTAGAAATTTGAATTGTGTTAAAACTAGTTCACTGGTGAAGACATGGGATATAAATGTATATAATATCTTGAATATTTTTCCAAATTATTGTCCTGATTTGCTGTGATGCTACAATACCTAGTAGCAAAGCAGAAAAAAAGCTTTATACATTTGGTGAGTGTAACTCAGCACTTGTAGGCTTTGTTTGGGAATTTTGTACCTTTCTTTACATTAGTTCACAGATACATGTAATTATTGCTCATACAAAATTGTTATTCTCTCAAGGTCATTGGATCATCAGAATTATAATTACCCATATATACTTGAGTATAAGCCGACTCGAGTATAAGCCGAGACCCCCAATTTTACCCCCCAAAACTGGAAAAAGTTATTGACTCGAGTATAAGCCGAGGCTGGGAAATGCAGCAGCTGGAGGCTGGATCCCCCGAAAGACGTCTCTGCTGAGATGAGAGAACGGGGTGGCAAGCCGCCGAGAGAATGGGGCGGTGGAGTGCTCCGCCGAGAGAATGGGGCGGCTTGCTGTTCTCTCGGTGCAGCACGGCAGAGGCTGGATCTCGCGAAAGAAGTCTCCGCTGAGCAAGAGAATGAGGCGTCTCAGCGCCCATTTTCTCGGCGAAGACTTCTTTCGGGGAATGCAGCTTCTGCCGCCCCTTTCTCTCAGCTGCCTAGTGGAACAGCTTGCCACCAGAAATCAAGAGTGCTCCATCACTGGAGGTTTTTAAGAAGAGACTGGACATTCACCTGTCTGAGATGGTATCGGTCAGTGGTGGCGAAACTTTTAGAGACCGAGTGCCCAAACCGCAAGCCAAAACCCACTTGTTTATCACAAAGTGCCAAGGCAGCATCGGCATTCTGGTGCCCTCGGGGGAGGGGACAGGGAGGCACCTCTGAGTGCCGCCTCTGGCACGAAAAAAAAGGGGGAGCAAAAAATGGGCCACCGTACCGCAAGGCACAAAAACGCCAACCGCAGATACAAGGCACCGCACCACGTGAGAACGGGGCTGGGCTAGTGAGTATCACGCAGGCACTAGACCCGCCCCCTTTGCAGCATGTGCCTGCTCGTGGCCCCGTGCACGCATGCACGCATGTAAAATGCTTCCCCCTCCCTTTTCTTCCAGTCCACCAACCGACAAGGACCTGCTACTGGCAGCGGTGGTGGTGCACGTGCCAACAGAGAGGGCTCTGAGTGCCACCTCTGGCAGGCGTGCCATAGGTTCACCACCACTGCTATAGGTCCTCCTGCTTGAGCAAGGGGCTGGACTAGAAGACCTCCAAGGTCCCTTCCAGCTCTATTCTATTCTATTCTATTCTATTCTATTCTATTCTATTCTATTCTATTCTATTCTATTCTATTCTATTCTATTCTATTCACTTTCTATATTTCTATTCTATTCTATTCTATTCCATTCACTTTCTATATTTCTATTCTATTCTATTCTATTCTATTCTATTCTATTCTATTCTATTCTATTCTATTCTATTCTATTCTATTCTATTCTATTCACTTTCTATATTTCTTTTCTATTCTATTCTATTCTATTCTATTCTATTCTATTCTATTCTATTCTTATTACCATTCTCTATTCTATTCTATTCTATTCTATTCTATTCTATTCTATTCTATTCTATTCTATTCTATTCCATACACTTTCTATATTTCTATTCTATTCTATTCTATTCACTTTCTATATTTCTATTCTATTCTATTCTATTCTATTCTATTCTATTCTATTCTATTCTATTCTATTCTATTCTATTCTATTCTTATTACCATTCTCTATTCTATTCTATTCTATTCTATTCTATTCTATTCTATTCTATTCTATTCTATTCTATTCACTTTCTATATTTCTATTCTATTCTATTCTATTCCATTCACTTTCTATATTTCTATTCTATTCTATTCTATTCTATTCTATTCTATTCTATTCTATTCTATTCACTTTCTATATTTCTATTCTATTCCATTCACTTTCTATATTTCTATTCTATTCTATTCTATTCTATTCTATTCTATTCTATTCTATTCTATTCTATTCTATTCTATTCACTTTCTATATTTCTATTCTATTCTATTCTATTCTATTCTATTCTATTCTATTCTATTCTATTCTATTCTATTCTATTCTATTCTATTCTATTCTTATTACCATTCTCTATTCTATTCTATTCTATTCACTTTCTATATTTCTATTCTATTCTATTCTATTCTATTCTATTCTATTCTATTCTATTCTATTCTTATTACCATTCTCTATTCTATTCTATTCTATTCACTTTCTATATTTCTATTCTATTCTATTCTATTCTATTCTATTCTATTCTATTCTATTCTATTCTATTCTATTCTATTCTATTCTATTCTATTCTATTCTATTCCATTCACTTTCTATATTTCTATTCTATTCTTCTATTCTATTCTATTCTATTCTATTCTATTCTATTCTATTCTATTCTATTCTATTCTATTCACTTTCTATATTTCTATTCTATTCTATTCTATTCCATTCACTTTCTATATTTCTATTCTATTCTATTCTATTCTATTCTATTCTATTCTATTCTATTCTATTCTATTCTATTCTATTCTATTCTATTCTATTCTGTTCTGTTCTGTTCTGTTCTACGTTCTGTTCCAATCCATTCCATATTTTCTATTCCATTCTGTTCCACTGTCAGAGCCCATCGGAGGCAACCCAGTCAGCCCAAACAGGAGTTACACTAAGGCTACGCAGCCTCTCCTCTCAACCTGAACCCCTCCTTACCTTTCCTTTTATCTGCATCCTATTTTTAACTGCCGGCTCTGCCCTGCCCTATTTTGTCCTTGAGCACTCGTGAGCTCATCAAGAACAGAAGGTAACCGTGGGGGGAAAGGCAGGGCAAGATCTGCAAGATCCCCATTTGCATTTGACTTTGCCATCCCATCTGGTTCGAGATAACACACCACAGAGAGAGAGAGAGAGAGAGAGAGAGAGAGAGAGAGAGAGAGAGAGAGAGGATGAGGATGAACGAATTTTGCAGCGCGTTTGCTTTCAGCTTTCAACGAAGAAGTGAATGTTCTCCACTTCTCGCCTCAACTTTTTCTTTCCTCAGGAACCAGAGGCAAGGGCTTTCTGTTTGTTTGTTTGTTTTACCACGAGTTGACAGTTGGGCAGAAACCAGAAGGGAAAAAAAAAGAGTTTCGGGCTTCGTGGGAACCGAGGAAGCAAAACAAGATGCAAAGTCTAAAATCTATAGGCTCATAAACCACCCCGGTTTCTTGAAACAAACTGGGATTTCTCTACCCCAACCTTGAAACCATGGATCGAGTGAATCTCTTTATCGAAGAATGTGTGTGTGTGGAGGAAGGGAGGGAGGGAGGGAGGGAGGGAGGGAGGGAGAGAGAGAGAGAGAGAGAGAGAGAGAGAGAGAGAGAGAGACGCACACCTCAGCAAAAAAGAAAGAAAAAGAAGTAGTAGAAGAGGCCGAGAGCCCCTGTGGGTAGGAGTGAGGATGGGGAGAAACAGCAAGAAGACCGGGTGGGGTGGGGTGGGTTAATCACTAAACCTTCCAGTGTTTAACCAAAGCAGCTTTTGCATTTGTCAAGCTCTGCTAGCAGGGCACTGGACGGGCCTGGCGGAGCTGCTGAAGGTGAACGGGAGAAGGTGAGTCTTCGCCGAGAAAATCTCAGCGCCCATTTTCTCGGCGAAGACTTCTTTCAGGGGATGCAGCTTCTGCCGCCCCTTTCTCTCAGCTGCCCAGCTGAGAGAAGGGGGTGACAGAGGCTGGATCCCCCGAAACAAGTCTCCGCTGAGACGAGAGAACAAGGCGTTGGAGCGCTCCGCGAATTATGGGGCGGGGAAGCTTGCCGCCCATTTTCTCGGCGAAGACTTCTTTCAGGGGATGCAGCTTCTGCCGCCCCTTTCTCTCAGCTGCCCAAAAAGTGGGCTGAAAAATTCGGCTTATACTCAAGTATATACGGTATGTCTTTATTACTACATTTTAAGGGGACATATGAATAAAATGGTTTACCTCAGGAACATCAACAGTGATGTTAGTTTGCTTGAACACCGGCTCGTTATCATTTTCATTTTGAATTGAAATTGAAACAGTCAAACTTTTTATCTAGGGGCAAATAAAGCAGAAGAAGGTTATCGGTGGATTTTCAGCTCAAAAACACTGAAAATCAAGAGCAGACTGTTTAGCTTCCCCCCTCGTACCTTTGCTTCTTCAAAGGTTTGCCTCTGCCCCTGCTTAGAATCCCTGTTATCTGTGCTCTCCTCTTTCAGAGTCAGAGCAAATTGTCTTTCGGATCTATTTTGGCCAGTTGTGTCTCTGAAAAAGGTATTCTGTGTCTCAAAAGAGGCATAGCCTTGCATTCTAATATACACTTTTCATTCAAAAGCTTGAAGATGGTGATTTAATCATCATACACATACACTCAATTTGCCCCTTTCCTTTGCTACTCTGAGTTCTGAATTCAACATCTATATTCACATTCTTTTGGCTAAGAGTCCAGCAGAGTCTTGTTCAGGAAAGGAAACTCACAAAGGCAAACACCCATTATTTCTCCAAACTATCATTTTTTTCTACACTTCTTACATATTCTGTTCACTCACCATCCAATTCCCCCTCTTTCTAAAAGAAAGGGACTAAGAAAATGAGTAATTCTATTTAAAAAGGATCATGCTTTGGTGGTAGAAGAGATGCTTTGTTTCACTGTCCATTTAGGGCTAAAAAAACCTGCTTGAACTGAGAAAACTTCTGCTACTCGATGGAGTCAGGGCTGATCCAAGTGAATCCAACTCTTAGTCCATCTAGATCAACTATGGTTTGTGAACAATTTCTAATTCTTCAGAAAACTGAAGAAGGAACTTTTCTTTGTGGGTAGCATTAATGCTGTACAAAATTCTACCCTCCCAATGCCAATAATACAAAGCATAGATGAAACTCCACAGAAGAGAAAATAAATGTATATGGCTTCTTGACACAGTAAGATATCTTTTGCTCTATATGCAATTCTTGATACAGATCCTTCTTCAGTTTGTCTTCTGTATGTGCTAGACTTCAACTCCCACAATCCTCAGCCAGTATAGCTGTTGGAAATTATGGGCCATCCTGTCCTGAGGGACTAGAGGAGCTGAAGTCCAGCCTAACTGGAGGAAAGATGAAGAAGGTTGTTCTACTACAAGATTGCTATCAACCTTGCAAAGAAGTTTCTTCCAATATATTTTACTTTGGCAGGATCAAATAATACAAAGGGAAATTGAAATATTACTCACTTGCAAACCTTCTTTCCAGCATATCAATTCCAGCTGAAGGAACGTTACATCCTGCATTAAAAATAAATATTTTAATTTAAAGCAACCCTTTGTAGCACAACTATTTTTTACACATATAATTCCAAGCAAATGCTGGCTCCCCTGGGCCTTGCGATGGGATCATTATTCTTTACAACTATACAGCCATTTCACCGGGGATCAGAATAAATAAAAACAGCATAGTCATAGTGAGAAAATGCTTGCTACTATCCAGCATCCTGGCACTCTAAAGAGCCTCACATCTGATATTCCAAAAATCTATTGACCCCTTGAAGTCAAATGGAGATCTCTGAGAGCTGGTATGCTGTGCGTTTTGTTCAGCACTGAATACCTTTCCGTCATCTGGGCCCAGGAACTTTCAATGGGAAAAAGCCAGCCTTGATCTTGGGAAAATGTCCCCCACCCTGTTTTGTAAAACATAATAAAAATCCAGCAGTTTCAGATCTCCCTCTCCCCTAGTTTTTGTGAAGATAAGTAAAACCTATCTCCTAGGAGAAAGTGGCTGTTATTAAAGTGCAACAGAAGTGGAGCTGTTGCTTAACAACTTTGCATGCATCTGCAATCCTCAATATAAGAATATGAAGATATACTTTCATAACCTTGAAGGACTTAAAACAGACAGCAAAATGTAAACAAAGTTTTGGCAACAGAATAAAGGGCTCAGAAAATGTTTGAGTTTGGGACCTTAAATATTAAGATTTTGAAACTATTTTTTTTAAAAAAATAACTATGCTTGTGGAAAAGAAAAATTATTTTTGAAACTGGAATTATAAGACAAACAATTTATAATGTTGTTTTAGAGACATCTTTGAAGAATTGCGTAGAGATTTGTGTCAAGAAATGACATTTATGTTGTGTCTGCTAGAGAACAATTTGTTCCAAAATGAAGATGATTTCAAATGAGATGTACAGCAAAATTTACTTGAGGAAGATATGAACAAGACTTTGAATAAAAAAATTTGTTACCATCTGGATATCTCAGAGAGGAGATGATTCATTCACAGGTGATCCTGAGATTAAAGTGACTAAAGGATAAGAAGCCCATTTCAACTCTTCCATTCAAACTAGCAGCTTCCAAAGTATTGTTTTTACAGGGCTTTTTGTATGCATTTGTGTCCATTATCTGTCTTACTCTTGGCACGTGTGTGATAGGCAATAAGATAGAAAAACAATAATTCTCCATTCAAAGAACTGGCCACAAGGGCAGGTGAAAAGATACGTATAAACCACAGAAGCTCTACTGTTAAATTGCTGTACCTTCAGCCATTTTTAAAGGATCAACAAAAGCAATCCTTCTATATTTAAAATTAGGCTTTTAGCTGGTTAAAATATAAACCATGTTTTCAGTTGGGGCTTTGCAAAACTGCATTTTACATCAGCTGTTTTAACTGCATTCTTACTCTAATGGAGAACAAGTGGATTTCCGATAGAGGTATGGCAACTTAAACACATCTCTGACAGAGGAAAGATGATGCCTACAGCAAAAACTGCAGCAAGTAGATTAATTTTCAGAACTTCTCTGGACAAGAAGAGGATGGGATATCACCCACATGTGCTCTGGAGTGTTGCTTCTTATGAGGATGCTGTTACCCATCGGTCTGAGAACCACGAGATAAAAGGGACCAGTTATGTTCTCAATTGCAGCAGAACCCTTCAAAGGACACTGATTTCACTAAGGTCACTTTCTAATCAATAGTTGGTTATTCAATACTCTGTCAGAGATCTTTGGAACCATGGTTTTGACAAGCTACCTGGAAACTTTACTTTCCTTAAGAAAAATTATCTATGAGTTTAAGAATTTAAAGAATTGGAAATAAATGGCAAAAAGCTAAATAGGTTTTTGATGAAAGGGTTCGTACAATTTTGGAATTTGAGACCTTTACCATGTAATTTTGGAAATAATAAAATAAAATAATCAGTGTTTCATTGGAAATCAGAATATTTTGTTTCTCTTTTAACTTTTAAGATAAAGTTTATTTATTACTTATTGAAAATTTATTATTTCAGAAATTGGACATTAGTGGGGACTAAAAAGTGCAGGCAGAAAAGGAAAAAAGAAAGGAAAACGAAAAGAAATTGTGTAAATAGCAATAGCACTTAGACTTATATACCACTCCATAGTGCTTTACAGCACTCTCTGAGTGGTTTAGAAATGTCAGCGTAATGCACCCAGCAATCTGGATCCACATTTTACTGACCTCAGAAGGATGGAAGGCTGAGTCAATCTTGAGCTGGTCAAGATCAAACTCCTGGCTGTGGGCAGAGTTAGCCTTCAATACTGCATTCTAATCACTGCACCACCATGGCTCGTGCTTATAAATGCTTTCAATTTTTTTATTAGTGTGGGGATTTACAAAATGACACAAGATTCTATAACATTAGAAATACCTGAAGAGATTTTGAAGAATGGGGCCAAACATTATTAGTTACAAAGTTAGAATTGTCAGCAGTGATGTCTGCTTTTATGGATATACTATGTCCAGAAGATATTAAATCTGATGCAGAAATACTGGAAGTAGAAATGTTGGATAATTTTAAAAAGACATGGATAGAGGATAATTTAAAAAAGACATGGGAAAGATGGCGGATTGACTACAGCATTGCCAACAAGAGCTGCAATTTGCAGCTTTTTAAAAGGAGCACTCTGTGGATCAAAGAGTGACACGAGATTGAATTAACTGTTTCTCCTGATAGTTGTTCCTTTTTCTCACAAGCGACTGCAAGACAGTGATCTCATATACGTGGGGTGGGGGCGGCTTAGAGATGGGGGAATTCGCCATTTTGCTTCACTTACAAATGGAACCTTGTAAAGGACAATCAGTTGTGCACTTCCCTTGCTAACTATTTTCCAAAATTGTCTATTAATGGATTTTTAAAAAAGTTTAACACCTTCCAAGTAACAAAGCTGGAAGCACAAGGTGAGTGAATCTTCAATCCTCAATATAAGAATATGAAGATATACTTTCATAACCTTGAAGGACTTAAAACAGACAGCAAAATGTAAACAAAGTTTTGGCAACAGATTAAAGGGCTCAGAAAATGTTTGAGTTTGGGACCTTAAATATTAAGATTTTGAAACTATTTTTTTTAAAAAAATAACTATGCTTGTGGAAAAGAAAAATTCTTTTTGAAACTGGAATTATAAGACAAACAATTTATAATGTTGTTTTAGAGACATCTTTGAAGAATTGCGTAGAGATTTGTGTCAAGAAATGACATTTATGTTGTGTCTGCTAGAGAACAATTTGTTCCAAAATGAAGATGATTTCAAATGAGATGTACAGCAAAATTTACTTGAGGAAGATATGAACAAGACTTTGAATAAAAAATTTGTTACCAGATACACTGGCTGAGGTTCTAAAAATCAAGAAGGAAAAAAAAAGAATCCTAAAGAATAATTGGAATAATTTACCTTTGGTGGATTTATAAAAAAAGAGACTATTTAAAGTGCTAAACAATTTTTTAAAAAATTATTTATAGAAGGATGTTAGCGTCATTTCATGATTTTGAAATGCGATATTGTTATAGAGGCAAGGTGTGAAATGTTGAGTTTTATACATATTAATTAATGTTAAAATCTTAGAGCTCTGTTTGGATGTTTTCCCGATTACTGGATTGAAGAAGATGTTACTTATCTGATTTGCCTATTGTTAAGAGATGGTGGGATGAAAAATTTATATCAATGAGCTAAGGGGAGGGGAAGAATTGTTTATGTAGTCTGCAATGAACAGAATAGGGAGTCTTTTTTTGTGGGAAGGAGGGTAGATATTTTCTTTATATATTTCATTTTTTAAAACACAAATACAATTTTCGTATTTGTTTTTGTTCTCTTTTTTAGTCTGTATTATCTTTTACAGCTTTATCCAAATATTTAATAAAATTATTTGGAAAGAAGATAGGGAAGGCAATTAAAAGTTAAACCTTTTACTGGATACGCAAAATAAGGTTTTGATACGCAAAATAAAGTTTTGAAAATCCAGGTGGAAATACAAACAAGTGTGAATTACAAGTTGGAGAAGAAGGCAAAGTGGAATTAGAAATGGCAAGCCAAGAGAATGAGCCTGATAAGGACTTTTTATTGGATATTCAAAAAAGGCTGGTCAAAGCTTTGAAAATCAAACAGGAAATACACACGATAAACCAAGACAATAATCTGGATATTTTTTTACAGGATTTATAAAGTAGGTTTGCTAAAACTTTGAAGAAGGCTCTGTGTTGGGAAAAAGAAAAATTGAAAAGAGGCCAAATCCTACAGCAACATCTGAATTTATTAAAAATCAAGATGAATAGAAATAAAAGAAAGGATTATAAAGTTGAATGGTAAAATAAAACATATTTTATAAATCTCTGGTAGCCCTTTATGGAGTTTTTGCTGATAGCAGGATTGAAACGTTGATGATTATGGTTTTGCATATAGACGGGATGGGTTATAGAAAGAAGAAATATTTGTTTGTAGCCTTATGGGGTGAAGGGTTATCAAATTTGTTTTTACTCATTATGAGGACGATTGGAAGTCAGTTTTTACATATTTCTTTTCATTTTCTTTACCTTTCATTCTTTTTTCTTTTTTTGTACTTTTCCCCCTTTCTCCCTATTTCTTTTTTCTGAGTTTAATTTGAATCCACTTTTACAACAGCAATGAAACAAAAATAGTGTACTGTAATAATAATAATAATAATAATAATAATAATAATAATAATAATAATAATAATAATAATAATAATAATAATAAGTTGGAAGGGACCTTGGAGGTCATCTAGTCCAACCCCCTGCTAAGGCAGGAAATGATATTGCATAGAGGAAAATATCTTCGGTTTCTCTATTACTGTTCTTTAAAGATTGTACTTTCATAGAAGAGTGCAGTCCACCTAGCAATTGCTCCAGGTTTCTGGGTTTCTGAATCTCTGTTCTTATTCTGTACCCCTATCTGAAATCTTCAAGAGTGGAAAGCAGAGCTGATCGAGGCAAGGGAAAAAGATTTCCATTTGGCCTTCCTAGCACACTGGGGGCACTGAAAACAGCTGCTCAGAGGCTGAACTCTGAGTACAGAAATAAGCAGGCTCATGACTTACAATACCAAGGGTGGATAATGTTTAACTCTGTGAGAGGATAAAGAGCTTTCATTCAGCTTAGTTTCAAATTTTCATACAGTACTTCCAGGGAAATTCCGTGGAATACACCTAACACGCACATAGGATCCTCTTGGTATGCAAAGTGGATACCAAGATGGCAAAGAGAATGAGAGGTAGTGAGCACCTTTTGAGCTCTCCCCCTTGAAGAACAGGCAGTCCTTGAGTTACGACCACAACTGAGCCCAAAATTTCTGTTACTAAGCAAGACAGTTGTTAAGTGAATTTGCCCCATTTTGCGGCCTTCCTTGCTACAGTTGTTAAGCGAATCACTGCAGTTGCTAAACTAGTAACAGTGCTGTTATGTGAATCTAGCTTCCCCATTGTCTTTGTTTGTCAGAAGGTTGCCAAAGGGGATCACATGACCCCGGGACACTGCAACCGTCATGGGGATGCTGCACCAGTCGTAAGGGTGAAAAATGTTTATGTCACTTTTTTCACTGATGTTGAAACTTCGAACTGTTGCTAAATGAACTGCTGTCAGCTGAGGACTACCCGTATTGGCTCCTTTCCACTGATTGGTTGTGTTCGTAGAGTATTCTAAAACCTATTACTGAATCTTCTGAGCCTGCAAAATTGAGTCGCAAAAGCTCATCTGGAATTAACCTTAACCAAATTTAGCATGCTGTGAAAATGGAGCCTCTAGATTTTTAATCACCCTAGCTAAATGTATTAGATTATCCCAGATTGCCCTTGCGTTACAATATTGGAATCACCTCAGTTGGGAAGGATTTCCTTGCATAGGGTCATTGTAGAAGACTTAGGAAGGCAAAGGCCTCCTCACATTTTAGGCAGGTGAGGCTTGGGATTGCTGTATGTCTTCCAGAAGAGTTTAACTCTTCCTTGGGCCTCTCCACTTGCTTTAAACCTGGTAGATTGCATACCTGTACAGCAGTGGTGGGATTCAAATATATGAACAACCGGTTCTCTGTGTGGATGCCGCTTCCGGAAGTCTATTCTGGGCCTGGGCAACAAAAAATTAGCTACAGGTTCTGCCGAAGTGCTGTGAACTGGCTGAATCCCACCATTGCTGTACAGAGAGGAGAGAACACTGGGAGTTTTCAACTAACTTTACCAAGATACTTTGACACTTATCTACAATCTTTGGGCTAGGAAATAACTTTGGGACAACCGATAAAGCACAAAGCATGTGCTGTACTGTACTTACTATTACCTATATATTAATTATGTCTTACTATTAAATAGTTTTACTGTGTGTCACTTGTGTCAATTCACATGCATTTTATACAGTCTTTACAAACATACACCCCAATCCCATTATGGGACGGGTTGACCAGCCAATCCTAGACCAGCCTTCCCTAAGCTTGGATTCCATATAGAAGTGGGATTACCATTCCCACCAGGGTATTAAAGATCGCGTGCATCTGGCAAGGGTTAGATTGGAAAGAGTTCCCTTTCACCCATTTCCTGCTGGATTTAAATCTCTCCCCCCCCCCCAGTTCTATTACCTCATAATCCACAGACTTTTTCAGGATGAGTTCTGAGTCCTTTATTTCAAACCATTCAGAGGGAGAGTTTGCATCCGTAGAAGGTTTAATTGTGACTACAACGCCAGGATCAGCACTAATGTTAGTAACCACCAACCCTGGATTGTTATTCTCATTTATTTCCACAAAATCGTTGCCTATCGAACATACTGATAAAACAGAAGAAAGTAGATTATATTGGCAGAAGCATTAATTTAATAGGCAGAGTCATAAGAATTCACACTTTGAATATAGCTACTATTTTTTTACGGCTATTAAATCCAGATGGCAGTAAAAATAATGTTATATCTGGATTTTAGAGCCTTGTTCTGGAAGCCCTAATTTTGTTCCATTCCAGTATATTACTTGTGATGAGTTTATGCCAAATCTCACTGCAATGGGAAAGTTGGTAAAATAGTTGTCTAATAATCATTTTATCCAGCATGAGATCCAAGTACATGTGTGTCAAAGCCTATGTGGTGTCAAATTAGCTTGTCAACTTCCTTCTGAAATCATCTACTTGCTTGCAACTTGGACAACCTAAATCTAAGAAGACAACCAATGTGGACATTATTTTATCTTGTTCACATAATTATTTTAAATTAATAGCTTACATAACTAGTTACGTAAACATGAAACATAGTTTCCTTTGAAACTGAGGTGTTTTTTCAAATGTTGGTCTAGAATCTTGAAAACTTTTTATTAAAGTTTAAATTATTAACCCATCCACTTAACATGTCTGATAAAATACTTACAATATAACAATATTAGAAATACTCTTGTGAACACGATCGGCCTTTTTTTAAGCAAGTCCAAATGTGTGCATGTGTGAATGTGTGTGTGCCTATCACATCCAGACGTGCACATTAAGAGTCTCAATTACTTTTTTGTGTGCTGGAATAACTTAATGTAAGCAATTCCCTATTACCATATTTAAACATTTTATCCTATAGAGAAAGCTTTGCCCATCCTTAGCAACTTACCTGCACTCTGTGTCTCAACCCGTGGTACTGATAGCAAGAGGAAGAGCACACAAGAACGAAAGGGCCTGAGGAAAGCCATCAAGCAGACAAGAGACAAATCCAAGAATTACGGGAAAACAGTCCAACCACTTTTCTTCATGTGTTGTCACAATGCATCTTCATTTCGCTGTTCAAGGAGGAAGTAATGTTGCAAATTACAGTGAACTGACACAGCAGTTTAACCTTTGCATCCTAGTTTATTGATTGACTTATTTATGACTTATTTACTGCCGTCATTTGCTGAAAGCATTTGTCAGTTTGCCCTGCCTTGCAGGATGGATTATTACTGCCATCATTGGCCATCTGCTCAGTAGGCAGTTCTTCGAAGTTCAATCATTACACAATCACAATCAGAATAGACCTGGAAGGGACCTTGGAGGTCTTCTAGCCCAACCCCCTGCTCAAGCAGGAGACCATATACCATTTCAGACAGGTGACTGCCCAATCTTTTCTTTAAAAAATCTCAGTGATGAAGCACCTACAACTTTTGAAGGCAAGCTATTCTACTAGTTAATTGTCCTCACTGTTAGGAAGTTTCTCCTTAAGTCCAGGTTGCTTCTCTCTTGGTCAGTTTCCAACCATTGTTTCTTGTCTTCTCTTCTAGTGCTTTGGAAAATAAGTTGACCCCCCCCCCCCACTTCTTTGTGGCAGCCTTTCAAATACTGGAATACTGTTATCACGTCACCCCTAGTTCTTCTTTTCTCTAGATTGACCATACCCAATTCCTGCAACTGTTCTTCATATGTTTTTGTCTCCAGGCACTTAATCATCTTTGTTGCTCATGTTTGCACTTTTTCCAAAGTCTGAACCCTAAGCTTACAAATTCAGGGTTTCTGCCCTCAGCCTCTTCTGGGTATGAACAAAACTGGGGCTAACAGATCTGGACTGCAAGCATCCTGACAACGCAAGATGGCAGCCAAAATACAGACATCTTAACTTTTTGCTGGCCTCTTGCAATTGCATGGATGATTGTATCCATAAGCAAAACAAAGGCGGGGGGTGGGGAAATGGTTATACTTAAGCTCAGTGCAGGAACCTATGAAGTAATAGCAAAGATTGAGCCTTAGCATGTGCAGAGTACTTTAGCCTAGAACTACTAGTTCTGAGCTACACAAACCTATACAACCAATAGATGGGCAGCTAAGTGATACACTCTTTGCTACCATATGATGTGGCAGTTTTGCAGCCTAGACTTAGTAGCTCAATTTAAAAATAAAAAAGTGTAACTATCTCTGGAAGATATGATATCAAAAAAGACTACTGTTTTTCAGTCTTATCTAAAATTGTTGCTATTGAATTAAAAAAAAGATGCCTTACTAAGTATCGGCTAGTTGAAGCAATGTGACCGTATCCCTTTGTGGTTTGAGATACTGCAGATAGGGAAACTGGGGCATGGTCATGCAGTGTATGCACATTTGATTTCAGGAGAGCCAATGTCAAGAAAATTTCGAGAAGTACTGTGAGACCTGGCTCAAAAACAGCAACTGTGAGAGGGACCTTGGAGTCCTAGTGGACGATCACTTGACTATGAGCCAGCAGTGTGTGGCAGCAGCCAAAGAAGCTAATACAATCCTGGGTTGTATAAACAGAGGCATAGAATCAATATCATGCAAAGTATTAGTAAGTAAAGGTAAAGGTTCCCCCACATATGCGTGCTAGTCATTTCCGACTCTAGGGGCCGGTGCTCATCTCCGTTTCAAAGCCGAAGAGCCAGCGCTTGTCCGAGGACATCTCTGTGGTCATGTGGCCGGCATGACTAGACGCGAAAGGCACACGGAACGCTTGCATTTTTACGTGCTTTCGAACTGCTAGGTTGGCAGAAGCTGGGACGAGTAACAGGTGCTCACTCTGTTACGCGGCACTCGGGATTCGACCCACCAAACTGCCGACCTTCTTATCGACAAGCTCAGCGTCCTAACCCACTGAGCCACTGCGTCCCTTCACAGAGATATTAGTACCGCTTTATAAAACCCTAGTTAGAATACTGCAACCAATTTTAGTCACCATACTACAAAAAGGATGTTGAGATCTTGGAAAAAGTTCAGAGAAGAGCAACTAAGATGATCAAAGGCCTGGAGACTAAACCAGGACTTGAGTTTGGCTGCAGGACTTGAGTTTGGCTAGTCTAAAGAAAAAAAGAAATAGGGGAAACATGATAGCAATATTCCAGTATTTGAGGGGCTGCCATAAAGAAGAGGGGGTCAAATTATTCTCCAAAGCACCAGGGGGCAGGACAAGAAACAATGATTGGAAACTGATCAAAGAGAGAAGCAACCTGGAATTATGGAGAAACTTCCTAACAGTGAGGACAATTAATCAGTGGAACAGCTTGCCTTCAGAAATCGTGGGTGCTCCATCACTGGAGGTTTTTAAGAAGAGACTAGACAGTCACATGTCTGAAATGGTATAGGTTCCCCTGTTTGAGCAGGGGGCTGGACTAGAAGATCTCCAAGGTCCCTTCCATATTCTATTCTATTCTATTCTATTCTATTCTATTCTATTCTATTCTATTCTATTCTATTCTATTCTATTCTATTCTATTCTATTCTATTCTATTCTATTCTATTCTATTCTATTCTATTCTATTCTATTCTATTCCATTCCAAAACCCTCAAGTCAAAGAAAGCCAAGAGAGTTGAAAACTTCTCAAAAATAAGATCCTGGCAATACTACATCCCCAACACTATTATGCACTGTTCCAGTAAGACAAAAAATTGGAAACTATTTTTCCAATAGGGAATACTTGACCAAACTAAGAATTAAAGGGGACATATTGTTTATAGAACATAGAAGAAATATAGAGTGTAAAAAAATCTTAAGTCTATAAGACTTTTAAGACATGGAGCTAATCATCACATCCTGCTTAGCTCTACATGATAAGGGAGATGTCTTTAGGACTTGCTTCTTACTTACTTCTCTTTTCCAGTCTGCTGCAGGAGCAGCCTGATGTCTTTGGTCCTACCACTGTTTAAACGTTTTCCTTCTTCTTCTGACAAAGATATAGAAATTTCAACTAAGAGACCAGATTTCTTGTTTATGAGCTTGTTTTTGTTTTGTTTTGTTTTCCCACGGTAATATTGATCTCCTGGAAGAGTAGAGTTTCCTGAAGGAATGCAGGTCTTCCAGGAGACCAATATACCAAAACGTCATCCACAAAATCTTCAGAATTAGAGGTCAGATAAAAAGGTTGGTACATCATGGACAACAAGCAAGTTAGCTTCCATGATAATTTCCATAAGTCCCCAAATATTTTGTTCTTTTTATAGTGTTTTTATATCTCTGCAAGCCGCCTTGAGTCTCCATGCGTGTGTAGGTGGCAATATAATTTTTCAAAAATAAAAGTAAATAAATAAATAAACATTGCCAGTCATTTGAAAAGACTTTTTTTTAAAAAAAGTTTTATTAATTTTCTAGTTTTACATCCAAATATTTATGAAGCAATGCGGTGGTTGGATAATCAAAGGTTAACAGTAACAAATAACAAAATCTTTTGTAATCAGCTCAGGTTACATCAACAAGAGTCCCTTCTCCAGTTCCCTTAATTAGGATAACATAATCAAATTAATACATTTCTAATTATGACACAATCAATTAGAACAATTTTCAATATATTTTCACTTATACATATCCATGTATAAGTGGATATTTTGAATTTTTTTTGTTGTTGTTGCTCTGACACGGGTATAGAATCCTTCTGTTTCTTCTGATACAGATTTATCAAAATCTTTTTCTTTGATAAGACTAGTCCCAAGAAAAAATAAAAGCCATCGGTGCTGCCCTATTTAGAGTCATGCAGCCCAGTTCATATGCGTGGAGGATTTACTAGGAAGTAAATACAGAACTGCAACCTAAAATGCGAGAAAGGAGGGGGATATTTAATTCCAGACCACAGAAAAGAGCTCAGTACCGCATATTCTTCTGAAGTGTTGATGCTCAGTAAATGGAGGGGGAAAGGTCCCCCGTCTTCTTAGAAGGAAGACAGGGAAGGGATTGGTGGCATTACTAGTATAAGAAGCAGGACTACAGCGGTGTCAACCAGTGTGATGCCCGTCCTTCAGGCTGGGATGAAAGAAAGAAGAATCACACAGACTTCAATAAGGAGGTTTAATGCAAGAATTAGGAGCGAGGGACAGAATCTCAGAAACACTTTTATTAGTGATTTCATTTAGGCAAACATTCTTCGAATGTTTTGAAGTTCTTCCTGAATTTTTTTGCACCCCAGCCTGAGCTGCTATTTATGAGATAAGCTACTAAAGGCCTCTTCTCCCAGCTGTTGGTTGTTGATATCCAATTTCTTTCTTAGGCTCTTCACAATCTCCTACACATACCAGGTTTCAGACAAGTTCTGCAACTCCCACTCCCCCTTTCTTCCACTTTTTTCATACTCACTAACATGTGCACCGAAGCCTATGCTTTCTTCTTCCTTCTCACCCCATTGATCTGCAACTTGGGAACTTCAAAGAAGCTGGGGGACAGAAACCTTCTTGCTCATTTTCCCAGCAAAAGGCAAACTTTCTAGACACAAGCCTTTTGAACAGTAGAGATTTCTATAAGATTGATAATCTATGGGAAACTTTTTTTCCATCTGATCTGTTAGCACAAAGGTCCCCAACCTGTGGGCTGCAGCCCAGTAATGGGCCATGACCTGCTGGCCACTGGGCCGTGGGACAGGTTGACCAGTGCATGCATGTGTGCTTGCATACACCCCCGCTTGTGCTAGCGCCATGGCTGTACCCCATGAAAAGAGGATGCCGCCGCACCGTGGGGTGTAAAAATAGGACACCACTGCACTGCGGGGCATGAGAATGGGCCGCTGCTGTGCCTTGGGGCATGAAAACGGGATGCCGCTGCACCTCGGGATGTGAAAACAGGATGCTGCTGCACTATGGGGCATGAAAGCAGGGTGCTGCACTGCACAAGAACAGGGCAGGGCTAGTGAGTATCACACTGGTGCTAGCTCCACCCCGTTTGCATCACACGTGCTCGTGGCTCTGTGCACACACATACGCACGTGTAAAATGCTTTCCCCCCCTTTTTCCCTCTGGTCCGCCAACTGAAAAAGGTTGGTGACCTCTGTGTTAGCAGGATGCTTGAGGGGAGTGGAAGTGAGTATCACAATCAACATTTCTGATTGAGAGATTAACTTTGGTGGAAGGGCACAGACATGTAGTTATATTTTCTTTGCCTATTGGAGCCTCAGTCCCCAAGGAACATATTCTCATAACAGTGACTGGCACCTAGAGATTTCCAATCTCACTCCATCACATATTCTGAATGAAATGATTCCAATCTTCTGCAAAGAGAGAGCCTTCCTCCTTTAATTAAACAAGCAAATCCCCCCCTCCTTTGCCCAGATTCCATACCAGCCTGGAAAAGTTTATATTTTATATTTATTTATTTATATTTAAATTTATATACCACCCTATTCCCGTAGGACTCAGGGCGGTTTACAGGGAAAATTAAAAGTTAAAATACATCATATACAATTAAAAATGATTAAAACTAAGATTAAATTAATCCCTGAACTTAACTAAAACCCCATTAATTAAAAATTAAAGTCAGTCTGGGCCAGACAACTCAAAAAAACAAGTTTTCAAGTCCCTACGAAATGAGCGAAGGTCGGGGGCGGTCCTAAGCTCCGTGGGAAGCTGATTCCAAAGGGCCGGTTCCAAAGGTTCCAAAGGGCCGGTGTGCCCACAGAGAATGCCCTTCCCCTGGGGATAACCCACCGGCATTCCTTAACCAGCGGTACCCTGTGGGAGCGCACTGGACGATGGGAAGTTGATGCCGGCAGCAGGTGTTCCCTTAGATAATCTGGACCCAAGCCATTTAGAGCTTTATAGGTCATTACCAGCACCTTGAATCTCACCTGGAGGGCAACCGGAAGCCAATGCAGCTCACGGAGAAGAGGTGTTACAGTGAAACTCCCATAACAACTCACGCAGCTGCATTCTGCACCAACTGAAGCCTCCGAGTGGTCCTCAAGGGAAGCCCCATGTAGAGAGCGTTGCAGTAGTCTAGCCGGGAGGTCACAAGCGCGTGGTTGACTGTGCGTAGGGCATCTTGGTCCAGATAGGGCCGCAACTGGCGCACCAGACGAAGCTGGGCAAAAGCCCCCCTGGTCACGGCTCCTATATGATTTTCAAAATTGAGCCGTGAATCCAAGAGGACGCCCAAGTTGCGAGCCCTATCGATGGGGGGTAACACCTCACCCCCCATCATTAGTGGTAGAGCAACCTGGTTTATCCGAGATGCCGATATTAATAAACCTTTATTGTCAAAGTACAACATGTGTACATTGAGATTAGCTGAGCCTCCCCCTGTGCTCTCTCCCCCCAACACACAGTGACAACAAACCCTCCATCCCACCTCACTATGTGAACCAACTACACCCCACACCGGCCTCCCAAGTCAATTGCATAAGATTATGTCCCATTCAAAAGCCTAACAGCCCACGGATAAAAGCTATTTTTCAGCCTGTTGGTACGGCTGGCTATATTCCTATATCTCCTACCGGATGGTAGGAGAGTAAAGAGATATCGTCCAGGGTGTGAGTCATCCCTGAGAATCTTCCTCACTCTTCCAAGGCAACGAGCCCTGGCGATGTCATCCAGTGGTGTCAGGGAACAGCCCACAATGTCTTGTGCCGTGCTCACTACCCTCTGTAGCCGTGCTCACTACCCTGCCGTGCTCACTACCCTCATCGCAGCGAGGTAAGACCTTGTGAAGGCTCTTAGTCGCAATCGGTCAGATTCAGACCGGGTGGACCTCCAACCGCTCTCTAGACCCCGTATCCGATGCTTCATCTCCTGGAGCTCCACAGTAAACCATGGAGCCCAATGGGATCTGTGCCGAGTCTGGGGTCACAAGGGTACAACACGGTCGAGTGCCTTGGCAGCCGCCCTTTCCCAGGCATCAACCAAGGCATCGACCGGGCTGTGAGTGAGGGAGATAGGTAAGGACCCAAGCGCCGTCTGGAACCGTTCTGGGTCCATTAGGCGCCTGGGACAGAACCATCTGGTCGGTTCCACAGCCCGGCAGTGGGGGGTGGCACAATGGAAGACTAGCCGCAGGAGATAATGATCGGACCATGACAGGGGGACAACAGATGGCAAGCCCCCTCCCAAATCATCCAACCATTGTCCAGATAGAAAAATCAGGTCTAGGGTGTGACCCGCCCCATGAGTCGGGCCCTGAATTACTTGGGTCAGGTCCATGGTCGTCATGGAAGCCATGAACTCCCGAGCTAACTCTGATGACTCTCCCAGGGAAGGCAGGTTGAAGTCACCCAGAACTATAAGTCTGGGAAACTCCACCGTCAACCCTGAGAGGGTGTCAAGCAGCTCAGGCAGGGCCGTTGCCACACAGCTGGGCGCCAGGTATGTTAGCAACAGACCCAGCTGAGCCTGAGGGCCACATCTCATGAGAAGGGACTCACTCCCGCCTATCTGGACAACAGTGGTCTCCCGCGGACATAAGGACTCCTGTATAACCACCGCCACACCACCGCCCCTGCCCCGAGCCCGAGACTGGTGTAGCACAGAGAAACCCGGAGGGCAAAGTTCAACGAGAGGGACACCACCCTCTGGGCCCAACCAGGTCTCCGTAATGCATGCCAGATCCGCGTGTTCCTCCTCGATCAATTCCCGGACGAGGGGAGCCTTGTTCACCACGGATCTGGCATTAAAATACACCAGTCTGAGCTCAGGGTCCTGATCCCCCTTGCCCCCAGATACAAGGGTACTAACCAGAGGGTCGGAACACGCCACTGCTCGAAGACAGTGGGGGCATGGTCCCGGATATTGATACAGCCCTCCGTGTAACCGCCTGCTGCCATTCCCAATCGTCGTGGGGATTTTCAACCCCACCCCCATACCAATGGAACCAAAAGCCCACATCCCCAACCCCATCTCACCGGGAACTATTAGAGGCCCAGACTGACAGCCGGTTGATAAAACCCTCCCCGATTCCCCCCCTCCCTCCCATTCCCACCCCTCCCTAACCCTTTAAAACAACCGGCTAAAAAACATACAAGGGGCCTCTTAATGCATTTCCACCAGAGGCCCCTATTTAAGCCCAGCCACCTCTCAGGGTCCCAACAATTGGGCCCGTCCTCAAGGGAAGTAAGGGGCATGGCGACTGGTCGTATCCAGGAGGGAGGAGCCCCCCTGAGAGCATACAAGTCCATGCTAGAGTATTGTACCATATCATGATAACAACTGCATAGGGCCATAAACCAATGAGCAATTAGATGACATAATGATGTGATGTTATAAGCCAGGATAAGCATCTCAATTCCCCCAAATCAGTCCAACTCGGCTCTCACCCGAGTCAACCAGGTGAATCAACCGCAGCCGCTTTCTCACCGCCACTGAGGAAAGCCCACCAGGGATGGACTGAGTCCAGGGTACCAGGGAAACCCATCCCACTGATCTCTCACATCAGTGGGTGGTTGATGGACAATCCCGCCGCCCTCTCACCACGGCGTAATCCCGGTACATATCAACTGGCAATAGGAAGTCTTAGGAGTGGGGATAATGTTCATGTTCCACCCTACTCCAACCAACCGGGCGATTAAGAAGGCAGTCCTTCGTGCCAAGTTGCTGCTCTTTAATGAATCAAACCATTAAAGCAATACATCTTTCTTGCATTTCTTAAAGCAGCTGCATTGTTTTTTCAGAGTCAGGTATAGTGCTCATGTGAGATCCAAAACAAGTAATCTGAATAATCTGAAAGGGTCACAGCTGTATAAGGGAATTTTTAATCAGTATTTGGCAGGGAAAGGATTTAATAGCTGTTGCTGGTGAACTACTGGTCCTGCAAAAATTATCTCAAAAAAGTAGCTCCCATAATTAATGGAGTGAGCTATATCCACTCTAAGGGGTTTCCCTGATTTTCCACACTTCTCACTCAATGGTAATAAGTGGCTGCAGTATTTCCAATTATCCCATGGCATTTCCATGCTAAGATCCTGCTCCACTTGAAGAAAGCTCAGAACAGCAACAGTAAAAAACAAAACAAAAACCATGATGGCAGCTGGAAGACAGTACATACAGGACATCATCCTGCAAAGAAGACAGCGTAACACTTGCCTCATATCTGGCACAAATATTTGAACTGCATTACTTGCACCAAGATGTGATGATGCATAGGTTGTCATCTACCTACTTCCTTTCCTCCCACAGACACTGTGGAGGAGAACCTCGGTGACTGAACAATGTTAGCTCTGTTCCCAATTTGCAGAAACTCTTATTTTGCCTCATTTTGCCTCCCAAGATGCAAATCTTTTGTGGGAAAAGGTATCTTGATAGCTTTGCAGTTCCAGCTCATAGGAACAACTGACTTTTTTTTTTGCACATGATAAAATGAATGTGTCCAGGCGGATATAAAGTTATTTATAGGAGAGTGCAACAACTAATTTCATTATCTTTTTTCTTGGAATTGTAACACATGACCTATGAAATGATATTAGTTACTACAAGATCTGCAAAATTCTAGTATGAGCAGCAGAGTTTTGGGACCTTGACTTTCGTATTGCAGCGTTGGGAGTTCAAGGCCATCACAGAGGAACACAGTCTTTGAGAGATGGGGAATGGAAGTGATGGCGGTGTTGAGGAAGTACCCACCAAGGCAAGTGGTTGCAGATTAGGCTGGTGGATGCAAAGTTTCTGGATTTGTGCTATGACATAAAAATAATTTAGTGGAATTGTTGCTACTTGGAGGTGAACTGAAACTCAGGCTAATATTCTTAAGCAGCATACAAATCAGCATAGTATAAAGATATTGTGATGTTTTCTCAAGATAGCTTAGAATTATTTAGATTTTTCATTTTGCCAGTTTTTTTAAAGACCAGGCTATATCTACAAGTTAAGCAAACTGGGAACCAGGGGCCACACAGGGTTGTCTGGCCCCCTTTATTATTTACTTCAAGTTATCTTTTAAATGCTTATCTTAACGAGAATGTGTCTAGTTTACAAATAAACTTTTTTGCTAGGTTTGGTAACTGAGTATCACAAACAAAATAATAATAGAGATATTTTTTTGTTTCTTGCTATCGTTATTTTATTAGAACTTGGAGAAGTTGAAAGGAGATGAAAGAATGATTGGTTTCTTTGATTTCTTCTAAAATCTGAATCTATTTCTTGCCATGTTCCATTCTCCTTGATTTATCTAAACAGTATCTAAACAGCGTTATTTAAAGCAATTTCATGAGTTTAGCCATTTGTCTCTTCTGAAACTATCTTCTTTTACACAGGACAAACAGAAGTGGCAATTTCCTTGTGTGATAATGCTCCCAGTACTGGATACTTCACTCTTGACTTTCATGAACTGCTGCTCCAGAAGCTTCTTCTTTCATTCTTGCAATCAGCTGGCAAATGGAGTGTATCAACGTCTGAACGGCATCATTGGCTGTTCTCTCTGAAAATCTGTCATCAGATAAAACAGAAGGCAATTGGGATTGGTTGACATTCCTGCAATCCTGGCCTCTGCCTTCCCATCGTTACTAAATCTAAAAGCTCCTCTACTAGACAGCCTCTCCTCCATCTGCCTGTTTGTTTACTGAGCCTTTTCTCACAGTCTTAACTTATGGAAACCCAACAGGGATAGCTATATGCCAGGCTTCCCACATTGTGGAAGGCCTTGGGAAACTGTGATTTGTTGACTCAAGTTCTGCTCCGGAAGGAATACTGCAAAGAGAGATCTGTAATGTTTTTGCCTGCCGTGGGACAGGTGTCCACGTGGTAGAAATTCCCACCCTGTCCTGCCTCTCAACTCCTGAGAGTTTCCCCCTTAGGATTCAGGAGACTCAAACATCACCCCTGTATGTTTCCTGCTTGCTACAAGAGGCAGTTTTGCCACACCCCTGTACCATGGCCTATTGAAGGTGGTTGTTTTCTCAAGGCCACAAGGAAATTCAGTGAGAGGATGGGGCAAGGTGCAATGGGGCAGGGCTTCGACTGGGGAGGAAGTGCTGATGGATTCACTGGACGATGGAACCTGACAGGGAGGACAATTGCATGTTGACATAAAACTATAAGTTAGTGGCTGAGGGGAAGAGCTATTGGTTCTTTTCCCAATATCACTCCATCTGCTGGCCTTTCTGAGCAGCAGAGCCTTGGTGGAGCAGTGGGCTAATGCCTCCTTAAGTAACACCAGCTGCCTGCAATTAGTGCAGGTTCGAGTCCCACCAGGCTCAAGGTTGACTCAGCCTTCCATCCTTCCGAGGTAGGTAAAATGAGGACCCAGATTGTTGGGGGCAATAAGCTGACTTTGTAATAATGCCACTTGGGGGGCCCCGAAAGCCCTAATAAGCAGGCATATACATAGAATGAAGGCTGCACATTTGATTTGTGCTTAGATTGTAAGCCGCCCTGAGTCTTCGGAGAAGGGCGGGATATAAATGGGATTAAAAAAAAAAATCTCTGGCTTCACATTCACATCCAGAAGCAGGAGATGAGATATTCTGCTCCTCATCCTTTTTTAAAAAATATTTTCTCCTGCTCTGAAATTTCAATCTTCCCATTCTTCCTGACTCCTAGTCCTTGACCTGAACTCCTGCAGCAGACCTACACTTCTTCATCACTGCAAAAAAATTCAGAGAAATCGCAGGATAATAGAGGTGTTTTTTTTAACTGACTAGCCAAGTAATGCCCTCAGCTGCTTAATGCACAACTAGTAGCTGAAGGTGCAAGTTATTTATGCCCTTACTTTGTCACCTTTCTTGCAATATTCACAGGAGATAGTTTTTTTCATTACACTACAATGAACTGAGGAGCTCAAGATGTCCATGTGTTGACCATTGGAGGGATAGGGAGGAGGGTTACCTGATTCATTCTATACTGGTTCCTATTCCACAGCCCAGCACCTTCCTTCTTTGGGATTCTGCATAAGACTTCGGTACAATCAGTCCTGAGACAATATAACTTGCACTGGCTTTGATGCTAATAAAGTTGGTGACTCAATAGAGTTGATTCAGCTTTTGTACTTTCCCTTTGGCAGGAAAATAAGAGGAATTTTTGTTGACAATATTCATGGTTAGAGATGTTACTAAGAAGGCCTGGGATCAGGCAGTGTAGAACAGCAAGGAGAGATGACGTGCTTGGGAGCGGGGGGGGGAGGAATAACATTAGTCTATTTGTAGGACAAAAGTAATATGTAAGTATACTGTGGCAAGTGAAAGTTCTAAGCTGGTTGCATAGAATGCAAAACATATTATGCTTTAACTAAGAAAATTCATTAGCCTAAGACAGAGATCCCCAACCTTTTGGGCACCAGGACCAGTTCCGTGGAGAGAGGTTTTTCTGTGGACCGGAAGGGGGATGGTTTTGAGTGCTGCCTGCATTCTGCAGACGGGGCTTTGTTTGTTTGTGTGGCCTGGTTGCTGGCATGCTGCGGCCTGGTACTGGTCCACGGACCAGGGTTTGTGGACCCCTGGCCTAAGAGCAAATCCTTGTTGAGTGACCACAATTGGGACCAGCCATTCAGTTGTTAAGTGAAACTCTTGCTAAGTGGAACCGCAAGTATGCTTACAATCTTCATTCTGCTGTCCTTTGCTTTACAGAGCTATGAAGGTCAAAAATGCAAGGATTGGTTGCAAAGTTATTTTTTTTCATCACCGTCATAATTGTGAATGGTTGCTTTATGAGGCCACTGCTAAATGAGAACTACCTACACCTACAGTTGCAGTTGCTTCCATGGATGTTTGATAAGAATGGGGCAATTTGATATTAGTTTAGTGGCTAGTTTCTAGATAAAAACTGTCATGTATCGTCTCCTCGGATTTGACCTTCCTAATGTTACAGAAACATTCAGTCTCATGATTCTGGTTATTTCTTTCCTAGTTCTCATCATTTTCAACTTTCAGGATCAGCAGTTGGCAAAGACCTTCAGTTTCTCTTACCTTGCATCAAGATTTTGCACATACTGCAAACAAGTCTTCAGCTTAAGAAGTTTGTCTTCTGAACTCCATGAATCTCTGGCATCTTTAACAAAGACGTCAGAGTCATCCTCTGCTCCAGATGTACTTGGGATGCTTATGTACAAGGAAAGAGCCACATGTGTTTAGTTAAAGATAAGAAAACCCACTCTGCCAATCTGTATCCATGTACAGGTAGTTCTCAACTTAGGACTACAACTGAGCCCAAAATTTTAGCTGTTAAGCAAGACAGTTGTCAAGTGAATTTTGGCCCATTTTATGACCTTTCTTGCCACAGTTGTTAAGTGAATCACCCCAGTTGATGAGTTAGTAACCTGGTTGTTAAGTGAATCTGGCTTCCCCATTGACTTTGCTTGTGAGAAGATCACAAAGGATGATTGCATGACCTTGGGGCACAGCAACGGTCATCAATATGAACCAGTTGCCAAGCATCTGAATTTTAATCACATTATCATGGGGATGCTGCACAGGTCGTACCTGTAAAAAAAAGTCATAAGCCACATTTTTCAGTGCTGTTGTAACTTTGAATGGTCACTAAACGAACTTTTGTAAGTCGAGGACTATCTACATGTTGTAATTCTTCCCTCTTCTATAGAAAACTCTCATCCCATACACCCAAAAGCAAGGTGTAAACTGTAAGATAATGCCTATGGGTACACGTCATAGAAATAATTCCTATAAAACTGTTTAATTTTTCCCACTCCTCAAAGCTAAGGATGCCCCTGACTTCCTGAAGCACGTTTTCTCCAGCTTACTGTAGTTCACATTTTAGGTCTGAAGCTCCCAGAATTTCTGGCATTCCCTATGTTAATTGATTCATCTGCTATTGTTTGCAGAGTTCTTGCTCGAGAATTAAGGGAGGGAGAGATCCATTTATCAGGTATCTTCTGCAAGAATCATAATAATGATCTAAAAATTTACATTTGAGATTATTCACACATCTGTCAAGTAAATAGATACTACGTGTCTATGATTATGAATAGTTCAGTAAGTTTTTATTTATTGTTCTATTTTCTTACCTGCGCTTGTAATTCATCAGTGTTTCAAGTAACTTGGCAGCTTTTTCATATTCTCTTCTCATTCCTGCATCGTGCATCAGTTTGAGTTCAATTTGCCGCTGGTGTCTGGGATTGGTAAAGAATAACTCTGAGTTACTGTATACTTTGTATTTGCAATTCACACTATCTCTGTGACATTGTATATCATTCCTCTGCTATATAAAACTAGTCTTAGACTTGGTTGGACTTTTGTTATACTCCCCAGATTTTTTAAAAAATGAGAAGGGAGTTTAATGTTGACTTTATGCAGCTGAAGAATTGGAGTTATAAGGCTCATATAATATATGACCTCTCCTTCAGTTTTTATTCTTGTTTCTTAAACCAAGTTCTGTAGAGTTGAGCAACTGAACATGTGCAATTGGATTTTAAGCCTGTCTGGAGAAGGAAAATATTCGTGTCTTTCTCCTTTGAACGAAGGAGAATAACCCATCAGTTTGGAAGATGGACTGTTGTTCATATGTTTATCATGACACTTTCCTTTCTGCAGGGTTTTTTTTTAACTCTGAAAAACTTCAGAACTACAAAATAAGTAATATTTCAACCCATTTTGTATTTCTCCGATAAAGTATTTCTTCAACCACCTATATTTTGAATTAATTGAACTGCAATGTGTACTATAGTGCCTCAAATACAGCAATCTTCTTCCTGGACTTCTAGCTATGCAGAAAAAAAATACCTTTTGTTAATCAGCAACTGGTTTGGATGTGAAGCACAGAAGAAAGCTAGAATTAGTGACTAACACCTCTGGCCTGATATTGAATCTGAATATTCAATTGTTTTCAAATGGTGAACAGATGCTGAGTATTCAAAATTAATCAGATTTTCAATACGTCACATATCCTGTCTTTTCTCTCCTTCTGCCCTCTTTTTGCAAATTTACAGAGATAATATGGGTGGCTAATCAAGCGTTTATCAGACTGTCCATGTGCATCACGAACAATAGAAAGTATCCCCATGACTGCCAACATTGCTTGATGCTCATTTGTGGAATTAAGGCAGCCATCCGAGTATTTCGGAACAGGTTACCTGTCACTTTTTGGCTACAATCGTATCATCTTTGAATGGTTAAGCCAGCTCTAAAATCAGAAATCTGGAGCTATAGAAGGGATTCATAGAAATGACTTTACCTTTCCAATGAAGGAAATGATGTGGAGATATGAGCCAAGATCATCACTGCCACAGCTAGCTGCCCAAGTCCCGTCACCACTGATGTCATGATGCTTCGTAAAATCCAAACCAACATTTATGAGCAATCAAAAATTATTGTCTTTTGATTTCTGGAAATTGCACGTGCCAATACAGTTCTCAATCAATCAATATCCATTAATCCATTAATATATAAGCAAAGGGCCATAGGGAGAAAATGCACCCTGCTTCCAGATGTATTAGTCTGTCTTCCCATGAATCTCAGTCAGAATTCTGGGAGTTGAAGTCTAAAATATAGGTAAGGATCCTTAGCACACTGTAAATTCATCTACTGTGTACCTGCCCAAAGTCCATAGCTCTCCCTGGATGAGATGGTCAGGGACAGCAAAGAACTGTATAATAATCAGCTCGTTTATTTTGCAAATCACCTTGAAAAATAATGATTCCTAAAGATCTCACAGGCTGTTGGTGACTCTTTCCCCATAAAGGCTTATGAGCTACCATCTGACTTTACCATTTCCCCAAGCTATAGAATTTTGATGAAACATTTTATTCTGCAACGTGTCGTTTTTAAGCAGCTTGTATATGTGTGCTGTTTTGGTAAATGTTTTGTTAAAACTTGTATTTGACATAGATTTTTTTAAGGTGCAGTGCTAATGGGACTGAAGGAGGATGAAAATCCTACTGCTAATGTGCCTATATAATTAGGGGGGGAAACCCCCCTGAAAGGACAAACTGAGCAATGCTCAAATGATCTTGGATACATCATGAATAAAACTAAGCACCAACCCTGAAACCATCAATTTTTTTTATTTAAATTGCAAGAACCTCTGGTACAGCTTCCTCCCATGGAGAAAGGAGATTACAGAACAGAAGATGATTAATAAATGAAATAAGGTATGGGGGCGGGCAGAAAAGAATGCAGAAACACAGCAGAAATAGAAATTCTATTAGACTTTTGATTACATCTCTGCATACAATGACAGTTTGTTGATGTCTTTTTCAGATGCCAACATAATTTGAATATTTGCACCATGCTAGTTTTCCCCTTAGAATACTCTAGTGCTCTTTGAGGCTTGATTTATAGTTATAGTGGAATAAGTTAGTAAACTTATTCAAACAGCACCAGTTTAGATAGCAAATGGTGCATGGCTTGAAAATAGAGAACCTTCACAGAAGGGAGAAAAATGTTTTGTTTAATATCTTCTATTTCCAGGGAGCTTTTAACACCAAACATTTAAAATAGCACTTATAGCTATAGCACTTAGACTTATATACCACTTCACAGTTCTTTACAGCCCTCTCTAAATGGTTTACAGAGTCAGCATATTGCCCCCAACAATCTGGGTTCTCATTTTACTGATCTCAGAAGGATGGAAGGCTGAGTCAACCTTGAGCTGGTGAGAATCAAACTGCTGGAAGTGGGCAGAATTAGCCTGCAATTATACTGCATTCTAACCACTGAGCCAACACAGCTCTTAAAAAAAAAGATGCCCAATCACCTATTGTCTAAGATTTCCTATGGGATTCCCATCTTTCTTATATTCTATAGCTAGGAGACATACATTATGAAATATGGGAGATGGGGCCTTTTCAGTTGTGGCCCCCTAGCTATGTTTGGAATGCTTTTTGCTGAAGGCAAAAGAAGCAAGTGATATTTTTTTTAAAAGAGTGATTTCATCTATGATTATAAATTAAATATTTTGCTCTTTTTAAAAGCTCAATTAAAGTCTGGCTACTGTCCCAAAGTTTGTAATTTTATTGATTATATATTATTGATTGCTTGACTTTATACCTTATAGTTGTTGTTTTTTCTTTTACACTGATTTGCATTATTTGATTTTTTTCCCCTCACCCTCATATTGTTGCTAGCCTAACAACATTTTAATAAGTTATAGAATTCATTGCATTGCTTCAGTAGTCCTACAGCACTGAATTCTCCAAGATCAAGAAAGGCTGAGGAAATCTGCCGTAGTCTACACCAGGTCAAATCTACGATTTCAAGCATCAAATAATGAATGTGTTTTCAGGAGATAATTGCACTGGCTTCTTCTTATCTCAGTCCTGTTAGGATATGCTATGTAGAATAAGAAAGGGCAAATATAGGATTTTAAATCAATCAAAACAACAGGAAGAAAAAGAAGCATGTGATTTCAGCCAGAAAGATAATTAAAATATTGAAACAAAAGATCTGCTGTAAAACATCCATACGCCTTCTCTATACAGTAGTTTTGGAATAGGTCTGGCACCCTCAAGTGAAGAAGAAGGAATATGACTATTTTTGCATCAGCAACTACAGGGTAAGTCCCTTTAGCTGATGGACTTTGAGTAAAATTAAATATGTAACAATTTTTTAAAATAATCACATTAACCTCAGTGGATTTAAAAAAAAATCAAAGCATCCGATGAGCTTAGAAACATCATACATAAACTTAGACTTCAGGCTATATCACAATGGCAAAATTATGACTTTCTATTGTGATAGAACAAAATGCTGCTAAAGCCATGTCCCTTAGTCAGCTTTCCGTCATTAATGCTAGAGGTACAATAGTAACAAGATGTTGAGGCTTAGCATCACCTGTCCAAGTCCCAAAACATGATGGATGCTGCTCATGTTTTTAGTGCTCTCCTTTCCCCATTGCTGGTGAAGGGGATAGGAGAGTGAGGAATGTTTTGGTCCCTGAATTAGTTGTCCAAAGGCAGCATCAAGCAGCAGGCAACTTTTAAGAAAAGATAAGATAACCTTTATTGTCATTATTTACTGTGGGCACAATGGCACACATCAAAAATGAAATTTAGTTGCTCGCTCTCGAAGTGGAACACATACATGACACACGCCTAAAACATACTATAAGCAACATATGTATAGACCCACACCCCTACCTATACATAAGAAGTAAATATTAAATACTGTCCATCTTGAATATATAATGGAAGGAGGAAGCTTGAGAGTTTACCAGGTTAATGCTGCATGGAATGAAACTATGGCTGAAGACTTAAGACTTTAAGACTTCAACTCCCAGAATTCCTCAGCCGGGATGCATCTATCCCCATGAACGTGCTATGAAGCTCTCTCAAAGCTTGCATTGCTTCCTAAGTTCCCTTCATAATACTGTAGTTGTGCTCATCTTTCCCTCCTTTTCCTTGCAAGTGTACACAGAGTTGCAGAGGTAGCTACTTCATCTCTCAGGTCCAGACTAGCATTGATGCCGATGAAGAATAGTGGAGTGCCCATATTAAGCATGTGGCTAAAAGTATCGCGAGGCATTTGGACAGGATTCAGGTCCTAGACAGAAACTCTCTTTCCCAACCAGACACTCTTCATTGAAGAGCTTATGTGGGATTATTGTATGGGGGGGGGGGAAACAAGATCTTAGAACTGTGCCCCAGAATTCCTGTAGTTTTTACATAGCATCTTTCTCCAGCTCAAACCCTACAACTGAAAGTTTGTAAGTCCTCAAATATGTGTAGCCTATGTTTAGCGAGATTCTCAGTCATCCAGGTCATGGTTATCTCAAAGGTGTTTTTGCAAAAGGCAGCTGGATTTGTTTTTATCCTTGAGGAAGAATTTCGCTTCTCATCCAAGAAGCTTCTTCACTGCTAAACAGAACTGAAGAAGCTTCTTAGATGAGAAGCAAAAATCTTCCTCAAGGGAAAAAAACAACTCCAGCTGCCTTTTGCAAAAGCAGCTTTGAAACGTGTAGCCTTTGCAGAATGCCTTCAAAGCAAATTAAGCCAAAAAAATAAATTAGTTATTTCTTCATACAATTATCTAGGATGAATTTAGTGCTGAAATCTCCAAGCATCCAGTCTGACTAATAACCTGGTAAAGTCCCCACCCCCACCCCCATACTTACACTGTTCAAAGATGCTGCTTTGGGCCAAGCAAACTTCTGCTTCTCAGTGCCCGCAATGCCACAACACAGCTTTGTTCTCCTTTAAATACTCTACTCTTATCAGCAAGCATTAATTGATCTAAGGGTAATGCTTACTGGCAAATAAGCTAGAATGAGTTTTTAATTTCCTAATTTATTGGCAAACATCCTTGGGTTGATAGCAAGCATAATGAAAGTGATTGATCTGGGGGAATCACAGTGCTATCATTCCTTTCATCTTTATATTACCCTGTTTGATAGGAACCCAATTTATGTATGTTTGCTTAGATTTTATTTACCAGGAGAAATAGTTATGTACCTGGAATGTTCATGATTCATTCTGAATGATGGGTGTATCAGAGAAGTTACGATGATCAGATTGCTCATCATTTTCTAGATTGTTCATAACAATCTGACAATCCTCGTTTGATCATAAGCATGAGCTGCTCGGATTAATTGTATGGGAAGGAAGGCTATCTCAAGATAAAGCTCTCGGCAGAGTCCAGTTGTGCACGTATTTCTAAGTTATGCTTGAATCCCAAGCAGGTGGGGTCCCCTAAAGCAAGTTGAATGTCTACATCCGGATTCAAATACCCCAAGGCATAGGTGCTAAAGGTCACTCTTTACAAGATTGTACAAGTGGGCTTTCTGGTAGATTTTTAATGAAAGAACTATGAAAGAATGGATGGGGGGGGGAAAATCTATTAATACTGATTTGACTGGAAAGACGCATTTTATTACTTATTTAAATCTTCAGATGTCACCTTTCTATCATGTATAGCAGTGATGGCGAACCTTTTAGAGACAAGAGTACCCAAACTGCAACCCAAAACCCACATGTATCATCGGGTGCCAGGTGGGCATGGCCCTTTGAGTGGGCATGGCCATTTGGGTGGGCATGGCCCTTTGGGTGAGTGTGGCCCATTGGGTGGGTGTGGCTGCAGTGGTAACGGCAGACTGGGTGGGACTAAAAAGTTCAATCAATCAATTCCAACTTTGTGAGATCTTTTTTTCCCCCGCGAGAAGTTGAAATTGATTGATTGATTGAACCTTTTTTTTCTTCCACACAGCGGCAGAGGCCTAAAGCGAAAAGGTTTTATAAAACCCAGCTGAAGGCCTAGGACTGGGGCCACGGCATGCGTGCCCACAGAGAGGGCTGTGTGTGCCACCTTTGGCACCCGTGCCATAGGTTCGCCACCATGGGTGTATAGTTTTTCCCAGTTTTCTTGGAAACCATTTGGAGACTATTTCTGTAAATAACGCTGTCTCCTTTAAGTTGAGCTTGATGGGGTAGATTGCCATGCCCCTGGTATTGCTTTGGCCACAGTGTAGATGTGATTTGTTTTGCTTTCTTCTTGCTATGGTCCATTGAGTCAATTCTGACTCCTGGAATAAAGGTATAAAGACAAGTCCCTTCAATTCTCTTGGCAACGTTTTCAGAGCTAGCTTGCCAACACCTTCTTCCTAGGGCTGACAGAGAGCAATTAGCTCAAAGACATGCAGATGGCTTCTGTGACTAAAGCAAGACTTGAACTCATGGTCTCCTGGCTTCTAATCCAGCACTTTAGCTATTAAACCATCCTGGCTTTGCTTTCCTAAAGGATTTCCCCACCACCACCTTTCTATTCTAGCGTTGGGATGTGCTGCTGATCTGTTCAAGCCCAAGTTGGCTTAGCTTCTTTTATCATCATTTCAATAAATAGAAACCTGAATAGCAAGATGCTCGGAAAATAAATTTAATAAATATTAAATATAAACCTGCTTCCTAATCTCTTTAGGCCACTGCATATTTTGCCTGTGAATAGTTGCCAAGAATCAGTGCTATGTATTAAACCTTCACCCTAATATGATATTAACGTTGCACTGTTTGCTCAATTACAACTAGCAAAGTGTATTTCCTGACAACAATCAAACAACAATGCTAATTTTTCCCATCTGTTTCCTCAGCAATTTTTCAATTAAAATCTGTTGGAAAAGTAATCTTGTGAAAAATATTTTATCTTGACACATTAAGACAGCCTGGTGCCAATGGGAAACCTTGATCAGGAAATTAAAGGGGGGGAAGGTCACGTTTGTTGCATGCTTTTGGGTAAGAAGAGATCGGAGATGATCTGATCTCTTTTTTTGGAGATTTTCATATTCATTCATGGGAAGGTTAAAATTATAAATACATGAGGGGAGGCAGAAGAGGAAGATTGGAGAGAGAAAATGTTTAAAAATACGGGGATCAAATTTGGAAATCGACAAATTATACTATTTTGGTTTTATACTTGTTTCAGTATACGCTTTCTGTAAGTCTATTTCATCTTCTTTCTGTATTGTTCTGTCATCTAAAATTTTTTTTTAAAAAATTATATTTTAATATCTAAATATCCTTTCTTTAAGTTATATATTTTCCCAAAAGAAAGTACATTTTCTGAGTTAGGAAAGTTTTAGGGCGTGCAAAATCCAGTGTATACTTTGCCAGCCTAAATGTTAACAGGACAGGTTGATTTCTGCTGATGCTGGCAGAGACGGAGTTTTGTAAGAGCTTCTGCTTGCATTCAAAATACATTTGGTCATAGATCATCTCATGCTGTAAGTGGGTCAGTCCCAGCACTGGCTCTTGTTAAGCTAAATCTATGTGAGGCAGAGGAAAATCATGCAGCGAGAGAGGGCGGTTTGCACAATTACATTTCTGTATCGTTGTTCGTATGTATTTTTTTCTTCCTAGCGTTTTCCAGCAAGTGCAGGATTTGCTTTTTTTTAGATCAACCGAGTGTTGATCCATTGGTTGCAACAGGAATTAACCAGCCTGATGTGGGCTGGGAGAGAGTGGCAGGCCCAAAGTCACCCAGCTGCCTTTCATAACTAAGGCAGAACTAGAACTCATAGTCTCATGGCTTCTAGCCTGGTACTTTCTTCACCACACCAAATCCACTCTTTTCATCATTGTTCATATAACCTGAAGCTGTAATATATTATTGTGGTGGGTTGTTTTTTTTAAGAAAAAGGTATGCAAGTAGATTAGTTTTTTTAAATTAGGTTTTTTTAAAAAAATCCCTACTACTCTGCTTTTACTACTGTTCTTGTCTTTGCCGTCTTCTGTCTGCCAAATCACAAGCAGGGAGAAGAAGAAAACAGCATTACCACCACCCCAAAACTGAACAGTTCTTTTTTATTAGTATGCTTCTAAATAAGCACAGGATTTATTTAATTCAATAGCAATACAGTATTAGATGATTTCATGATGGATAAAGCTGCCCTCTAGTGTTTCCTTGTCTGAATCAAGTCATAGTTATTAGATGTTATCTTTTTCTGCTACCTTCTGAAAAGATTATTGATACATTCAAGTTAAGCTGGAAATTGTTTGAATTTGTAGTATGATAAAATCAGCAAAAACCTCAGCTTTGTTAAAGACATGCCCATCAGGAAAGCCTTAGAAAAGCATGCACAGGCAGTCCTCATTTAACGACTGCTTCAGACAGCGACTGTTCACAGTTATGATAGTGCTGAAAAAAATAACTGTCTGACCATTTCTTGCATTTGTGACCTTTGCAGGATTGTGAAGCAAAGGAGAGCTGAAGTAGGATCATAACATACAGTAGTTGCTGTTCCACTTAACGATCACTTCACATAATGACTGGGTTGCTGGCCCCACTTGTGGCTGCTAAATGAGGACTACCTGGAATCGTTTTGCCAAAACATATGAACCGTGATAACAGTATCTAAAGCCATGGGTTTCATAGGCTTCTAAAGCAATAGCATCAGTAGGAGCAGGTTGTTAAAGAGAACATTTGTGGGCGGGGCTTGGGGGGGAGGATAGGAGAAAGGCCTTAAATGTCCACATCCCACTGCACTTTCCACATTTTTACTGCAGCAGAGCTCAGCCACACCTCCTCACAAGCACAACTGATTTGTGATCCATGGTCTGGAATTTGATTTATTATGATAACAAAGAACAAGAATGAACTATAGTTACTGACTGCAAAGCAGACCATAATATGATATAATATGACATATCATATCATGTTAATATCATATTATATTATTATAATATGATATTAACTCCAGAATAAAATATGAATTGGTAATACTATAACGAATAGCTAAAAACAGAATTTCATTGGACTGAAGATCTACTTCTCCCTTGATCCTTATAATTGAAGACTACTATATTAAAGAACATTCCTGAATTGCAAATTTCTGCTAAGATCTGTTGTCATTACAGCACAAAGTATTTTTATTTATTTATTAATTATACATACCACCCATCTCCCACAAAATACATAAAATAATTCAAATAGTACAGTAGATACTTAATTGTGAATACATTCTTTTGATTAAAAAATGCAGTTTAAGAACCTGTTTAAAATAAAAGGGATTGGAATACATACATATCTGCAATCCTAATTCTTGTTTTACACATGTGAACTCCTATGCTGCTAAAGACAAAAACATTTGGAAGGGCTGCTTGTTTAACCGGGGGACCCCCCAGCGCTTTCTGAATATTTAGTGAACCACAAAGTTATAACTTTTGAGAAACACTGCACTAAATAAATGGCATTTGCAAAGGTAGATTGCTGAACGAAAGGAATAGCCCAATATTCATAAACCAACTCTTTCCAAATCTTTAAAACACATTTCTAAATGATTTTCTTTAGCTAGATTCCATAATAAAGGCAGCCCCAATATGCCCAGGCTTTTGTAAAACCAATTTCACAAATATCATTGTTGCTTTTATTTTTGAAGGACTATCTCTGACTTCTTCAAATGTGAGGGGTTAGGCCTTTGTGGAGGTTGGATGCCTTTTCATAAATTTACAACCTATAAAATACTTTGCACAATGTTGCTGATCTTTACAGTAGCCTTTTAGCACACTCCTGCTAATGGTGCAGAGAAATGGCAGATTTCTTATTATGATGATTGATGGGCTAATGATAGCAGAGTAGAGTTTTGACTCTCATACCAGCAATTCTCCAAACATGAGGTGGGATGTCTTTTTTCCCATGGCAGATCTAATGGTGGTTTTGAGAATGTGCCTATTCCAGAAAATTAGTCCAGAGAAAATGATTTAATACCACTTATCCTTTATCTGGAAAAAGATAAACAAGTCAGGAGATCCAAAATGTTTGTTTTGGACTGTGGTTACTTTAGCATGTAGCAAACAATTTGATCTATTTCTTATTTTGCTGTGGCTAAATTAACAGACCCATTTCTACTCCTAAATACATTGGTGTGCCCTATTTCTCTTACAGATTCAACATACTAAATCAATCACTTCAGTATCTCGTTTCCCCCCCCCCTCTCTTTAAAGATACCTGCAAGTGAGGGAGAATGAAGTATATAAAAATACAAAGAAAAAAAGCACAAATAAGTTTAGTAGCTTGGTTTAATTTTTCTTGAAGAACTTTCCTCAGGATACTGATACTCCAATAAAGAATTGTGAGGGAAATGTGGGCACCCACTTTGAGCAAGCAAGACAAAGTGATAGTGATGGTGGCAATAGGGCCCTAACAGAAAGCATTCAAGGCTCCGGGATCACAAATATATGAAGGCTCTTCACAATCTTTTTGTATATCACTCACATTGTCAGGGCTCAGTGGAAGCTCCAGAATCGGCGCCAGGCTCCAGTTGGAGCTCAGTGCTAATCCTGGCGCTTCTGCTAAGCCCAGAAGAAGTGCCAATTAGCTGGAATGTTGCAGCATCTCCAGGGTCTTGTGATTTAGATTCAGATGCTTGGCAACTGATTCATATTTATGACGGTCACAGTGTCCCAGGGTCATGTGAAGTGATCAAAACCTGCTGCAACCATCCAGCAGAGGGGGAGGGAATAAAATCCAAACACCCCACCCCCACCCCACCCTTGCTGCCAATCCTCAACAGAAATGCTCACAACAATGAAAACCTTGGACAAGAGGAAGAGCGCCACTGGGCGGGCAGGCAAGTGTCTTGCTCATCTATGGCTTAGGGGGCACTTTTTTCAGTGCCATTGTAAATTTGAACAGTCACTAAGCGAACTGTTGTAAGTCGAGGACTGCCTGTACTTCATCACTTTTTTCCTTTTTTTTTTTTGGTCATCAAGTTTTTGACACCTTGCTAGGCGACTGGTGGTACTGGGATGTTGCCATGTCCTAAAAGTGGTACAATGGGTGAAAAGGTTGAAAAGCCCTGTTGTAGTCCAACCCCCTGCTCAAGCAGGACACCCTATACCAGTGATGGCAAACCTTTTAGAGACCGAGTGCCCAAATTGCAACCCAAAACCCACTTATGTATCATCGGGTGCTGGGTGGGTGTAGCCCATTGGCTGGGAGTGGCCAATCGGTTGGGCATGGCCAATTGTGTGGGCATGACCCATTGGGTGGGTGTGGCTGCGGTGGTAATGGCAGACTGGGTGGGACTAAAAAGTTCAATCAATGAATTCCAACTTTGCTAGATTTGTTTTTTCCTGCGAGAAGGTGATTCCCTCAAGAAGTTGAAACTGATTGATTGATTGAACCTTTTTTTGCAGACGGCGGCGGAGGCCTACAGTGAAAAGTTTTTATAAAACCCAGCTGAAGGCTAGGACTGGGGTAATGACACACGTGCCCACAGAGAGAGCTCTGTGTGCCACCTGTGGCACAATGTGCCATAGGTTCACCACCACAGCCCTATGCCATTTCAGATAGATGGCTTGAACAGTCTTTTCTTAAAAACCTCCAGTGATGAAGTACCTACTACTTCTGAAGGCAAGCCATTCCACTGGTTAATTGTCCTCACAATTAGGAAGTTTCTCCTTAAGTCCAGGTTGCTTCTCTCCTTGATTAGTTTCCATCCATTGTTTCTTGTCTTGCCTTCTGTTGCTTTGCAAAATATGTTGACCCCCCTCCTCCTTGTGGCAGCCCATCAAATACTGGAATACTGCTATCATGTCACCCCTAGTCCTTCTCTTCTCTAGACTGGCCATACCCAATTCCTGCAACTGTTCTTTATCTTTTTGTTCCCAGGCCTTTAATCATCTTAGTTGCTCTTTTTTGCACTTTTTACAAAATGTTAACATATTTTTTGTAAAGTGGTGATCAAAACTGGATGCAGTATCCCAGGTATGGTCTTACTAAGGCTTTATAAATCAGTACTAATACCTCATGTGATTTTGATACTATGCCTCTGTTTATATCATCAAGAATTGTATTAGCTTTTTTGGCTGCTGCCACACACTGCTGGCTTGTATTTAACTGATCGTCCACTAGTACTCCAAGGTCCCTCTCACAGTTACTATTTTTGAGCAAAGTTTCATCTCGTCTGTACTTGTAGCTTTTCTTCCTGTCTAGGTGTAATTTGTTTTTCTCCACATTAAATTTCATGTTGTTGGATAGGGCCCATTGTTCACGTCTGTTAAGATCTTTTTGGATCCTGAGCTTGTCTTCTGGGGTATTGGCCTAGTGTCATCTGCAAATCTGATGAGCTCCTTTTCTATTCCCTCATCTAAGTCATTTATAAATATATTGAACAGTACTGGGCCTAAAACGGAATCTTATGGTACCCCATGCTTCCTTCCTTCTATGTAGACATAATACCATTAAGGACTACTTGTTTAGTACGGTTTGTCCTCCAGTTACAAATCCATCACTAGATGCTGCCTATCCCTCATTTTTCTACTTTACCAAGAAGTAGGTTGTGGTCTAAATAATAATAATAATAATAATAATAATAATAATAATAATAATAATAATAATAATAGTAAGTTGGAAGGGACATTGGAGGTCATCTAGTCCAACCCCCTGCTCAGGCAGGAAACCTTATACCACTTCAGGCAAATGGCTGTCCAGTCTCTTCTTAAAAACCTCCAGTGTTGGAGCATTCACCACCTCTGGAGGCAGGTTGTTCCACTGGTTAATTGTTCTAACTGTCAGGAAGTTTCTCCTTAGTTCTAGGTTGCTTCTCTCCTTGACTAGTTTCCATCTGTTGCTTCTTGTCCTGCTTTCAGGTGCTTTGGAGAATAGCTTGACTCCCTCTTCTTTGTGGTAGCCCCTGAGATATTGGAACACTGCTATCATGTCACCCCTCACTCTTCTCTTTGTTAAACTACACATACCCAATTCCAGCAACCGTTCCCTATATGTTTTAGCCTCCAGCCCCCTAATCATCTTTGTTGCTCTTCTCTGTACCCTTTCTAGAGTCTCGACATCTTTTTTACATCGTGGTGACCAAAACTGGATGCAGTATTCCAGGTGTGGCCTTACCAAAGCATTGTAAAGTGGTATTAGTACTTCACTTGATCTTGATTCTATCCCTCTGTTAATGCAGCCTAGTACTGTGTTGGCATTTTTGGTAGCTGCAGCACACTGCTGGCTCATATTAAAGTGATTCTCTACTAGGACTCCGAGATCCCTCTCACAGTTACTACTATTGAGCAAGGTACCACCTATACTATACCTGTGCATTTGATTTTTCCTCCCTAAATGTAGAACCTTACTTTTTTCACCTTTGAATTTCATTTTGTTAGATAGTGCCCAGTGTTCGAGTCTTCCAGATCCTTCTGTATCTTAAGCCTATCTTCTGGAGTATTGGCTATTCCTGCCAGCTTGGTGTCGTCTGCAAATTTGATGAGTTCCCCATCTATCCCCTCATCCAAGTCGTTAATGAAGATATTGAAGAGCACTGGGCCCAGAACAGAGCCCTGGGTCACCCCACTACACACTTCCTTCCATGTAGATGCAGTTGCATTGAGGACCACACGCTGAGTACGGCCTGTCAGCCAGCTACGAATCCATCTGGTGGTGATGCTGTCTAACCCACATTTTTCTATCTTATCAAGTAGTAGGTTGTGATCTACTTTATCAAATGCCTTACTGAAGTCCAAGTAAATTATATCTACAGCATTCCTCTGGTCCACTAATTTTGTCACTTGGTCAAAGAATGTAATAAGATTTGTCTGGCATGATCTGTTTTTGACAAACCCATGTTGACTTTTAGTGATGACTTTGTTTGCATCAAGGTGTTTGCTGATTTGTTGTTTGATTATCTTTTCCAGAATCTTCCCAGGTATTGAGGTCAGGCTGATAGGCCTGTAGTTTCCTGGATCTATTTTTTTCCCTTTTTTGAAGATGGGAACTACATCAGCTCTTTTCCAGTCCTCTGGTAGTTCCCCAGTGCTCCAGGATCTATGAAAAATATAGTTCAGTGGTTCTGAGATCACGTCTGCCAGTTCCTTGAGAACTTTGGGGTGTAATCCATCTGGCCCTGGTGATTTGAACTCATCTAGGCTGGACAGGTGATCACTTACCATTTTTTTGCCTATCTTAACTTGCGTTTCTATTCTGTTTTTTATGGCACTGGTTTTGGTAGGTTGGACTGTTTTTTCCCTTTGTGTAAAGACAGATGCAAAAAACGAGTTAAATAGTTCTGCTTTCTCCCTATTGCTTGTCACCTTCTTGCCACTTTCCCCCACTAATGGACCAATCATTTCCTTAACTTTTTTCTTGTTTTTTATATGTTTAAAGAAGCATTTTTTTGTTATTTTTGACTTTGGTTGCAAGCCTTAGTTCATTTTGAGCCTTAGCTTTCCTCACTTCATCTTTGCAGGCACGGGCTATTTGCTGATATTCTGACTTAGTTATGTGCCCCTTTTTCCAATTCTTATACTTGTCCTTTTTATCTTTCAATTTATCAGAGAGTTCTTTATGCAGCCATGCTGGTTTCTTTTGAGAGCTGTTATTTTTCTTCTTTGTTGGTATTGTGCTAGACTGGGCCTTTATTATCTCACTTTTCAAAATTTCCCAAGCTTCTTGAGTTGTTTTCCCCTTTAGGATTCTCATCCATGGAATTCTTCCCATGGTCTCTCTAAGTTTATTGAAATTAGCTCTTTTAAAGTCCAAGACTCTAGTTTGGCTGTGTTCTATTGCTTGTGCCTCCAGAATGTTGAATTCCAATATTGCATGATCACTTCCCCCCAAGGTTCCTGTGGCTTCGACACCTTCTATCATTTCACATTTGTTTGTGAGAATTAAATCCAATATGGGTAATCCCCTAGTTCCCTTCTCTACTTTTTGGGAGAGAAAGTTGTCTGCTAGGTTTGACAGGAATCTGTTTGATCTTCCACTTGGTGCAGAGTTTGTCTCCCAGTTGATATCAGGGTAATTAAAGTCCCCCATTACTATCGTGATGTGCTTCTTACATACCTTAGTTAGCTGACTAGCAAAAAGTTCATCTATTTCCTCTGCTTGGTTGGGCGGCCTATAGTACTTTGTTGAATACCTTGCTGAAGTCTAAGTATACTATGTCCAGAGCATTTTGCTTGTCTACTAATTTTGCCACTCTGTCAAAGAATTAAATAAGATTGGTTTAGCATGATCTATTTTTAACAAAGCCATGTTGGTTACTAGTTATACCTTTATTGGTTTCTAGATGTTCACAGATCTATTTTTTTATTATTTTTCCCAGCAGTGTTCCAATATCTAAGGGGCTCTCGCAAAGAAGATGGCGTCAACCTATTTTCCAAAACACCTAAAGGCAGAAGGGTAACTAATCGGGAGAACCAACCTAGAACTAGGGAGAAATTTCCTGACAGTTTGAATAATTAGTCAGTGGAACAATTTGCCTCCAGAAGTTGTGGGAGCTCCAACACTGGAGGTTTTTAAGAAGAGATTGGACAACCATTTGTCTGAAATGGTATAGGCTTTCCTGCTTGAGCAGGGGTTGGACTAAGAAGACCTCCAAGGTCCCTTCTAACTCTGTTATTCTGCTATTAATATGTATTTGTAATTAGAGATTAATCAACCTGGCATTCATGAATAGCATTTTCAAGTTCAGAGACTCTACACCAGACATGTCAAACACAAGGCCCGGGGGCTGGATCCGGCCCGCAAAGTGGTTTCATGTGGCCCCCAAAGCCATCCTGGAAACAGTGAGGGAACGGCCCCCACTGCCTTGACCCTGGCCCAGAGACCCTCCTTCTGCCAGAGACCCTCAGATCTGTCCCACTCCTGCCCAGGCCCCCATAGGCACCCTTGATGTGAACGATGTAGAGCTGGCCATGCTCACCCAGTAGGCCATACGCACTCTAGCCACGCCCACCCAGTAGGCCACGCCCACCCAGGCCACACCCACCTGGCCCCTTGAGGGCAACCGCGATGCTGATGCGGCCCTCAATGAAATTGAGTTTGACACCCCTGCTCTACACAGTAATTACTGCTGTCATCACAGCTGAAAAGAAGGAGATTAGAAAATAAGATTAAAATTCACCCTCTAGCTAGCGGACCATGGGAATTACCTGAAGGGTACCCATTTGGGAAAGGTTGGATTAAAGAATAATTTTTCTTGGTAAAGAACAGCAGTACAAATTAATCCTTTTGTTTTAATGTAGCTTAACCGTGGAGAGGCATTTTATTGCACAACTGCTCTACTCTATAATCATATATCTGAATCATTAGAACTGGTAGAATACCATCTGGAGACAATCGTTTTAAGAGAACTGAAAAATGATATGACGGAAGACTCATTATCCTTATCCACAGAGCTTGAATTTGTCTTACTCCTCAGAGACTTTGCTTACCTTTTTAGAACTGTCACTAGGAGCCCTGGCCTGTTCTGAATGACAGCTAATGTTTTCCATCATCTTCTCCCTCTCCAAGCAAAGTGCCAATTCAGTCACTGCATAAGGAGAACACATCAAGCAGCCTTCAGCTCTTAAAGTGATTCCCGCAAACTGGGAAGCAGGTGGGATATCTAAACAGGACTCTGGAAGTATTTTAGGGTGCAAATCTCCATTAGAAAGCAAATAGGAGAGATATTAATTTAATACTGTGAATGTCTTTTACAGTGAACTCCCTAGTTATCTGCATGCAAAGATGTCTGCAAGTATCTGTGTCAAAAAGTCAAGATGGTGGCAGTGCAACAGTGCAATCAAAGTCCACAATTTTTGTACATGTCAAGCTGAAACGCCTTTGAATCCGTGATCAGAGATAGCCTCTTGACGTGTGTGACACATCCACCTACTGGATGATTTTACATGCAGAATAGGAAAGCTTCAGGTCCAAAGGGAAGGAGGCAAGGACCTTGCATGTATCCATTCTTTCTTAAATAAGGTGTGTCTGTACCTGGGCTTTTTATGGTATCCATGTTAGTCCAGGATAATATGCTTTTCAGGTAAAGAGATGCCACCTTCAGCATGTTCTTTACTGACCCCAAATGTGTATTTTCCTGGAATTGTGCAATTGTATACAAGCTCAAAGCTAGACACAACTTCTTTCAGGAAATAAGAGACAGGAATGCTTGGCATCTCCACAACCTCTCCAAAGCCCCTCTCCTGGCTCCAAAGTGAAGTAAACTATAATACCATCATAGCATTCTCTTTCCAGGCAGACACATTTTGGGCTGGATGCCACAGGTATAACTAAAGCCCAGCTTTATCCTAAGATTGCCTTTACTGCTTCATTCACACTATGATGTCTAATCTAGAGATGGCCTTGAATGTTAACACTTAATTGGTTATCCAGCCCATCAGTTTGCAGGAAGGGGCAGCATTCTGGCCTACACTGAGGATGCATATAAAATTACTTGTGTAAATAAGCCATCTACAGTCAAAAAGAAGAGTCTAATTCAAAAGAAACTAAAACCTTGGATCAATATATGTTCCCCTGACATTCTCACTAATACATCAATAGAGGTGCAAGAATAAAGCAGAAAAACTGCTGCAGTATTTCCTTGCTGGTTAGCCCTATATACAATGCCAAGCCATGAGCAAGCACATAAAACGATACATTTATTTATTTTTATTTATTTTATTACATTTATATACCGCCCTTTCCCGGAGGACTCAGGGCGGTTTACAGGGAATTAAAAACCAAAAATACAAAAGTTAAAACCAGTTTAAAAAAGATTAAATTTATCCCTGTACAAATAAAACCCCAATTAAAATAAATTAATCCTCAGCCTGGGCCAGAGAGCTCGAAGAGCCAGGTCTTCAGGCCTGGCTGATTTCTTCCTATCTCCACTGGAAGATTGTTTTAATGACGTGAAGTTAAGAATCGATTTAAATTACCTATACAAATACCCTGCTGTCCTCTGTTCTTTGAGAACATAAGTCCTTAAAAAAAAAGGCAGGGGGACAAACTAAGCCCTGGCCATTCCCTGTTAATTTCACTTGTGTGTCTCATTGAATTTAGAACTCATAAAACACTGAACAAGTTTGTGATCTGGAGGATCATCAAAGTAAATGTTGCATCCTATTTAATGAAGAAACGTTCCCTTAAGAACCCAGTTAGGGAAACTAATGATCCACACTATCCCAATACCTGCAGTGGTACACTTTCAAATGCAGTCATATATCAAATGGTTAACAAGAAGCTTCACCCAGACAGAACACCATCCTTTGGAAGATCTTTACGTCTTTACGTCTTCCAGAAACACACTAGGTGCCTTGTGGGTGTAGGCTAGAATAAACAGAGCAAATAGAAACTGCATCTTGGGGGTGGGGGGGAAAACCCACTGGACTGACTTTCAAGTTAACAACACCGCACATTTCCAGGATATCCAGATTTAAAGTTCAGATGGGACATTCATCATCCAAACCAAAAGGCAAAGTATTAATGCATCTTTCCATCCCTCAATATATTGGAAAGGTTATTAAGAGATTGCTATTATCTACCTTTCCTAGTTAAAACCTCCAAGGCAACTATTAGATGTAACATTTAAATATTTTTTAAAAATATTGAACATTGACTGTATGTCAGCACACCACGTGTACCTCCAAGCTGGTGAGTTATGAGCAGTATGTTCTTTTTCTGGATCTTTTCATCAAGGGGAAACAAGATTTTTCCTTGAAGAGTATATGAAATCATCAGCAGCTGCAGATTGACTTTATGTTCACTCTTATTTCACATCTGGCACCTTTTCAAATTAATTTCAGAGTAGCTCTGAGGCAAACTCCATGACCAATCAATGCTGCATGCTGAGATCGAGAAGGACAATTATTGAGAAAGTGCTGGTTTAAGGGTCAGGTTTGGATTTTCTAATTAGTACAATCTGATATATTTATATATGTAAAGTTTAGAACTGCATTCACAAGGTTATAACTCAATGCGTGGAATCACGCATCAGATTCAGATATACCAGTAGCTTGGTTTTGGTATAAGGGTCAACTAAATTCAGGAGTATGGATGCTGATTATTATTATTAGCATTAATTTGGAATGCTAATCAGGCTTATTAACATTAACCAGGAATCTCTAAAAATGTTTCCTACAGCAAATGGAAAACCTGTGTTGACAAGGACAAAATGGAGTCTAGAGTCTGGTCATAAAAGAGCAAAATGATATTTTGGAATGCAAAAGAAGAATCTGAGGAGTGTAGGGCCAAATAATGTACTGCTTCTAGGGTTGAGAGAAAATGATTGGCCCAAGGTCACCCAACTTAACCACTTTTATTAAATGTGCAACTGTGCAAGGAGAATACTGTCATGGTATCCCAGAACCGGTCAACTGCTAAAAGAAAAATCAGGTTCAGTTCCAGTCTGGGACACCCGACCAAATGGAGTTGAGAGTGGGTGACTCTTTATGAGGCTCTGAGACTTTGAAGTGGAAAAGTTTCCGGGTTGTGCAATGAGGTGGGTTTTTGTGTCTTTTGCTAGTTTACTGGTGGTGAGTTAATCTTATTATGTCCTAAAGGTCATGTCCTGTCTTTGGAGCTGGATGGGGGAATGTAGTTCTTAATCCCCATCAGCTGTGGGTGCTGAAGGCACTTTGCTTATGAATACTGTGCCCCAGTCTTTCTGAATGGATTACCAAATCTGCATTTCTAAAATGTGGCCTCCTCAGGTTTCTGCCTGAGGAAAGGGAGACTGGGAAGCTTTTCTACCTAAGATTTTTTTCTCCATTTCTCCTTTAGGGGAAATATTCTATCCTGCCTTTTTTAAATATTCCCCAAAATATTTCATTCTCTAGGAGGGTGGGTGGGTGCTGATTTTCTACACAATTTAAGCCACGTTTTGGCAAGATAACGGCCCTATTAATGAAGGCATCATTTATTCAGATCAGTGGCATATAGTGACACTTTTGACCAATCTTCCAAACAGGTTTGCTATTTGGCCAGCAATTAACCAGTTATTGAGCATTAAGTTGTCAGAAATAACATTGGTTTAGAAGCTAGTTCAACTGTTGCAATTAACCCTAAACAAGTTGCAAAGTTGTTAGCTGGGATAAGAGTCATTGCCCTGGTTCCCAATTCCATTCTAGCCTAAATACCATGTAAGGATTTGGAAAACCTGGTTAGTAGTGACAACATGATTATGGAATAATCTCAGTCAAGACAATTGCCACAAAAATACCACAATGTTATTATCTCTTGGGAAATACTTTCAGATTATTATGGTTGGTCACAAAGTCAACCAAATGTTTAGATTGGATTTGACATCTTTGTCCACCATTTGAATCTTTCCCAAATACCTGGGATACCAGATGTTGCTGTTTAAAGGTATACCCTTGACCGAAGATCGGTACACTCCTTCTGTCTGGGATGGTCGTCCTCTTCCGCCGAGTGCGCAGCTTCGGGAGGGATGCACATGGAGTGGTGAGGGAGGGAGGGGACACCCGCCTAGCCAGCCAGATCAGCCGAATCAACCCTGGCGATCAATGGGGTGACAGATGTCGCAGCCAGATCGCCCTCACATCCTCTGTTTAAAGGTATTATGACAGGATGTAAATTGTTCCAAGTAAAACTGTCTTTTGCAATTGACATGTGAAAATAAGATCTAATAGTTTATATTGCTACTTGGATAAGTGGCAATATGAAAGAATTACCAAGTACAAATAAAACAAATAATGAAATAAAGTTATTACTAGAACAGTCTTTGTGAAGGCCTTGGAAGCATGATTGTGTATTAGAGATATTGAATAAAAAACATGAATAAACTGAATAAAAAACATGGAATTGAAAAAAGATGTAGTGAGTACTGCATTAATAATAACACTAAACATTGTAGCATTGATTTGTTTAGTGTTTTATTTGTTTATAGAGATACTGCTTCCAAAGAGCAGGATCTGGAAGTCAATCACTGTTAAGTAAATGTAACTTGATTAATATATTGCTGGCATATTAGAAAGCCATTTAAATCTTAATTACATGCAGGTCTGCTTCCAATCCAAGTTGCAAAAACATAATTTGCATGTTTCTATGCTATATTAGGAGAATGGAATTAATGACAAGTAAGCTCCTTTTCTTTATTCTGAAAGTGTGGTTTGATCAGGAGAGTAGCAAGGAACGCTTTTCACAGCATTAAAGATAAATGCAACAATCTGTTAACTCCAGCAGACCAAATTGTTGAAGCTTTACACTCCCAGAAGTTACTTTAAAAGCTAACAAACCTAGAACATGTTATCGTTCTTAATCTTTTAATAGCTGATAAATTAAGGTGATCTTTCACTTGGCACTTCCCTCTACATTTGTTCTACAAATAAAAATAATTAAACTCTTTCATTGATTTTTGAAACAGTTCAAAACTTTATACCAAGAAGATGTGCATGGAGAGAGAGGTGTTCAACAGGCTCCTAACATGTTATATATTAGAAGGTATCTGTTGAGGGCCATTGTCATCCAGGTCTTTTCTTAGGAAAATAATAATAATGATAATGATAATGATAATGATAATGATGATGATAATAATAATAATAATAATAATAATAATAATAATAATAATATGATGATGATGATGATGATGATAATAATAATAATAATAATAATAATAATAATAATAATAATAATAATAATAATAATAATAAGTTGGAAGGGACCTTGGAGGTCATCTAGTCCAACCCCCTGCTCAGGCAGGAAACCTTATACCATTTCAGGCAAATGGCTGTCCAGTCTCTTCTTAAAAACCTCCAGTGTTGGAGCATTCACCACCTCTGGAGGCAGGTTGTTCCACTGGTTAATTGTTCTAACTGTCAGGAAGTTTCTCCTTAGTTCTAGGTTGCTTCTCTCCTTGATTAGTTTCCATCCGTTACTTCTTGTCCTGCTTTCAGGTGCTTTGGAGAATAGCTTGACTCCCTCTTCTTTGTGGTAGCCCCTGAGATATTGGAACACTGCTATCATGTCACCTCTCACCCTTCTCTTCGTTAAACTACACATACCCAATTCCAGCAACCGTTCCCTATATGTTTTAGCCTCCAGTCCCCTAATCATCTTTGTTGCTCTTCTCTGTACCCTTTCTAGAGTCTCGACATCTTTTTTACATTGTGGTGACCAAAACTGGATGCAGTATTCCAGGTGTGGCCTTACCAAAGCATTGTAAAGTGGTATTAGTACTTCACTTGATCTTGATTCTATCCCTCTGTTAATGCAGCCTAGTACTGTGTTGGCTTTTTTGGCAGCTGCAGCACACTGCTGGCTCATATTGAAGTGATTGTCTACTAGGACTCCGAGATCCCTCTCACAGTTACTACTATTGAGCAAGGTACCACCTATACTACACCTGTGCATTTGATTTTTCCTGCCTAAATGTAGAACCTTACATTTTTCACCATTGAATTTCATTTTGTTAGATAGCGCCCAGTGTTCGAGTCTGTCCAGATCCTCCTGTATTTTAAGCCTATCTTCTGGAGTATTGGCTATTCCTGCCAGCTTGGTGTCGTCTGCAAATTTGATGAGTTCCCCATCTATCCCCTCATCCAAAACGTTAATGAAGATATTGAAGAGCACTGGGCCCAGAACAGAGCCCTGGGGCACCCCACTACACACTTTCTTCCATGTAGATGCAGTTCCATTGAGGACCACACGCTGAGTACAGCCTGTCAGCCAGCTACGAATCCATCTGGTGGTGATGCTGTCTAACCCACATTTTTTAATCTTATCAAGTAGTAGGTTGTGATCTACTTTATCAAATGCCTTACTGAAGTCCAAGTAAATTATATCTACAGCATTCCTCTGGTCCACTAATTTTGTCACTTGGTCAAAGAATGTAATAAGATTTGTCTGGCATGATCTGTTTTTGACAAACCCATGTTGACTTTTAGTGATGACTTTGTTTGCATTTGTAGTAACTAGTTCTTATTTTTCCATTCTTTTTCACCTGTTTTTTACTGGATATAGTTTGAAATCATTTTTATGTAAAACCTTGTGAAGCCTTTTTAAATATAAAATAATATTAGATAGAAAATGGTATAAAATAGAGTAAATGATAATTATTGTTATTAATTACATATTTCAATAGTATTTGTTCAATAGATGCAGGGCTTTTTTCCTCATAGAACGTTCATAACGGAGTTCCGGCACCTCTTTTGGATGGAACCTTGTAGGGTAGGCAAGGCAGGTTGTATGACATGTGTGAGTTCCGGCACCTTTGTCTTTTACAAAAAAAGCACTGAATAGATGATACAATATCACTTATCATTTCAAGTATTCATGCAATGGAGTGTAATCTAAATACTGTATCATAACAACTGTGTAATATAGATTGAGAAATAACAAAGGTACAATAGCTCACATGCCGGACACAGAATATACACTGTTGTTTTAAGTAGAATCTACATTTTAGAAAGATGGCATTTGACATGTAGGCACAACTCCTGCCTCTTTTCTGGAAACAGGAACATTCAGAATGCTTTCAAAATCAGCCAAAACTTCTTAAGCTATGGACTGAGGAAGAAAAAAAGAAAGACACGTCCCAGAGTCTCTCATTTGACTTCGGTGTACCAGGATCCTTGGAGAGATACAGGGAATTGAGACAGATGGGATATCTGTTTTAAGGGAATTCAAGTTTTATTTATTTATTTATTTATTTATTTATTTATTTATTTATTTATTTATTTATTTAATTTTAATTCCATTTATATCCCGCCCTTCTCCGAAGACTCAGGGCGGCTTACAAGCTTAGCAGTAGCCTTCATTCTATGTATATGCCTGCTTATTAGGGCTTTCACACACACCCCAAGCGGCATTATTACAAAGTCAGCTTAATTGCCCCCAACAATCTGGGTCCTCATTTTACCTACCTCGGAAGGATGGAAGGCTGAGTCAACCTTGAGCCTGGTGGGATGCGAACCTGCACTAATTGCAGGCAGCTGGTGTTACTTAAGGAGGCATTAGCCCACTGCTCCACCAAGGAGCATAGTAATAGATAACAAATGTAGCCAGGAATCTCAATTAAGTTTTATTTTACTTTGTGAAGTTATCTCCTGTCTTTATTTTTCTGTATTACTGATAAAATTGGGTTTTTCAAATTCAGTTCTTATCCATTTTACAATTTGGGCATGATAACATTACCTATTTGTAATCTGTAGTATGTCTTGAATCCTTTCCAGTCTCTCTTTTTTTAATAAAGGTTCTAGCAGGAAGAACAAGACTTTGAGATCAGCACCATCTTCTGGTCAACTCAGTGAATAACATTTGTCCTTTATGCTTTTCTTTCTTTCTTTCCCAACTGATTTTTAAGTTGTATCATTGTGATTTGAACAGTATCTACTACAGTATCGTGCTCTTGTCCTACTCAGTGTTAGCCTTTTAAGATTTTAAAGTTTGTATGTATTCACATTTTAAACATATTTATATGGTTGCCCAACTCACACACAGATGACTCCGGGCTGCTTACAAGATTAAAAATCCACAACATAAGATCCACAATCCACCCAGTCATGCCTGTGGCAGCAGCAACACAATCAAATCTACCACTTGATCAGTTCCATCTCCAATAAAAGATGTTTTATATTACTTTTTCAATAAAGTTTGATTGTTCTTATACCTTATGAGATTGGTGAATTTCCCAAAGCAGAGAGAAAGTGCTGGTCTAGTCACACACCTTTAAGCTATACAGCCAAGAGTTTGCATTACAGGGATTATTTCAATTTCCCCCATCTTTATCTTTTAATATCCAGAAAGGCAGCAGAAATAGTGAGGGCCCTCTGTTTTACATACACTAAGTTTAGGGAGAGAATGCAAGGTGAGGCACCTCCTGGAAGACAGATGGCAGTAGAGGGAACTATCAATCTGCTGTTCCAAGACAGAACTAGGGAGTTTCTGGGATAGGAGGACTGAGTCTTCTAGTTTACTCCCTATCAACTCAGTCATGCAACCACCAAGGTTAATTTAGTTCTAGTTTACCTCGATATCTGACCCTAGGTATGTCTAGTTTAATGAAGAGAAGGGCGAGGAGTGACATGATAGCACTGTTCCAATATCTCAGGGCCTGCCACAAAGAAGAGGGAGTCAAGCTATTCTCCAAAGTGCCCGAAGGCAGGACAAGAAGCAATGAATGGAAACTAATCAAGGAGAGAAGCAACCTAGAACTAAGGAGAAACTTCCTGACAGTTAGAACAATTAACCAGTGGAACAACCTCCCTCCAGAAGCGGTGAATGCTCTGACACCGGAAGTTTTTAAGAAGAGACTGGACAGCCATTTGTCTGAAATGGTATAGGGTTTGCTGCCTGAGCAGGGGATTGGACTGGATGACCTCCAAAGTCCCTTCCAACTTTATTATTATTGTTGTTGTTGTTGTTGTTGTTGTTGTTGTTGTTGTTGTTGTTATTTTATAATCTGTGGTGTATGGCTCAGTGTATTGTATAAATTCAGCCACAGCAGCTAGTCAAGAAAAACAACTGAGATTCATTGGTAAATTAGTTCTCCCAGACCAGAACATCTTCCTTCCACTCTTTCCTCTACTTCCTAAGCTCCTATACTTGTTGTCCAAGACCCAATCTGTCTTTGGTTTACCTGGCACAATCAATAACGCAGGGCTGAGGAAAGTGGAAAGTTATCACTTTATTTCTGATCAGAAGCAAAGAGGCTCTCCGTTAGCCAAAAAAAAAAAAGGAGCTGGAAAGAGCAGGACTGGCATTCTATTTTTATACCTCAGGATACAGGAATTTCAGAACAGCAACGATAGGTTGCAAATTTCTTATCAACATAGCATGTGTATAAGTAATGCTGTTCAGCATGGAAAGCACATGTACATGTAGTGCTGTTCAGGTGTTCTTTGCATGACCTACACCACCTAGATCCCTGCTTGCCCCTCAACCCAAGCTGCAACAAGCTTCTACCATAGGTACTGTTCTAATCACATCCTGTGCATCTAGTTATGGTTTCTGTGTAGGGGCTGGTTACTTAATCATGCAGATCTTGTTCCACAGGAAAGGCTCTCTCCCTTGTATAGATCTACCTCACCTCCTTGGTACCAGGAAGAGAGCATGAATAGAGGATCCTAAACTTTGTATAATTCCATGCCACACTCTTTCAAGTAAACTGCCTGAAATGGTATAAGGTTTCCTGCCTGAGCAGGGGATTGGACTAGATGACCTCTAAGGTCCCTTCCAACTTTATTATTATTATTATTATTATTATTATTATTATTATTATTATTATTATTATTATTATTATTATTATCTATCAGAATGATACCTTTATCTGTTTTAAAACTTTTTTGCATGCTTTCCATAATATACAATCCTAGATGATGTCATGCAGTTAATGTTCCCAGGGGAAAGAATTTACATCAATAGCTCTAATTTATCAGCTAGATCAGACATGTCAAACACAAGACCCGGGGGCCAGATCCGGCCCGCAAAGTGGTTTCATGCGGCCCATGAAGCCATCCTGGAAACAGTGAGGGAACGGCCCCCACTGCCTTGGCCCTGCCCCAGAGACCCTCCTCCTGCCAGAGACCCTCAGATCTGTCCCATTCCTGCCCAGGCCCCCATAAGCACCCTTGATGCGAATGATGTAGAGCTGGCCACACCCACCCAGGCCATACCCACCCGGCCCCCTGAGGGCAACCACAATGCTGATGCGGCCCTCAATGAAATTGAGTTTGACACCCCTGAGCTAGATGGTCAGCCTTTTCTATCATTTGTTTTGAGAATTCCAGGACTGAATGACAGAAAAAGATTTTTTTTTCCCAACAGAGTTACTTTTGTGAAGTTTTAATGCAAGAGCTTTCCAATGTCAAAAGATATGTCTTGCATATAGTTGATATGTCGAATAATGTCATAATTATTGCTGTGTTAGTGCCCAAGAAAAACTTGAGAAAAAGGAAATTAAATATTTTGAGCATATTGAACCACAGTAAAGCTGCCGATGTTGATGTCACTAAATAACAAACCCCAAAGTTAAAACATGGAAGTGGTTTGCTTATCAGGTCACTGTGTGACTTATTTACTCTGTGTGAAACCTGCACCCACACATGATGATTGTATAAGGAACAGCAAAGACATTCTTCCAAGGGAAGGGTAGCAAGAATAAGTGCAAAACCCATAAGGGGATTAGTTTGTTAAATGTGTCTAGGAAAGCATTTTGCAGAATTGTGATTAAAAGTTAGGGGACGTAACAATAAATAAAAGTACAAAGTTGCTCTATGCTGAGCAAAGAATGTGCAAGTCAGAGTTTTGCTCTTTGACAGATGATTGAAAATTCTGTGTACTGTACTTCATTAGAACACATTCTACAGATATCTCCCCAATGCACACTTTATACTAACCAAGAAGGAAAAGAAAAAAAAGAGAAACAGGGAGGGAGGGAGGGAGGGAGGGAGGGAGGGAGGGAGGAAGGAAGGAAGGAAGGAAGGAAGGAAGGAAGGAAGGAAGGAAGGAAGGAAGGAAGGAAGGAAAGAAGGAAGGAAGGAAGTGTTGTGATTCAGGGTCAGCCTGTGGGTTCGGCATTTGGGTCGGACGATTCAGAGGAGGAGGGGGGGGTGTTGGAGAGGTTGCTGAGGGGGTTGGAGAGCTTGCTGATGAGAGCCCTCAGCCAGGCCCCTCCCACCTGGTTACGACGCAGACCCAGCTCTGTGAGCCTGACAGCGTGGATGAAGATGACCCACAACTGGCCCTGTTCAAGGACGCCCGACGCAGGAGGCAGTCATTCAGGAGTAAACAGAGGAAGGCAATGGGGCACCTCGGAAGGAAGCAGAGAGAAGCCACGCCCTGAAGTGTTTAAAAGGGGAATGCGTGGGAGGGCTGGTTTGCTGAAGGCAACCGTTTGAATAGTTCCTGTTTCATGGTTCGTGTCTTGTTTTGCTCTATTTGCTTTTGTGTTCATAAATTTGGCAGGCTTAGTTCCAGCCTCTTGCCTTCTTGTAAAAGGGGTTGTCCCTGCCTTATCTGCAGGGCCGGTAGTAGGCTGGTACAGAACAGGAAGGAAGGAAAGAAGGAAGGAAGGAAGGGTGTCCATCCATCAAAATGGAGTTGAGGGATTTCAAAGAGCTCTTCATCCTAATGAAATGAAGATGAATCTGACTTTTACAATTCCATGGGTCTATCTTTATCACAGCTTCTAGGCTGGTCCTCACAATAAGTGTTATTTCTTTGAAACTAACACTTTGAATAGGCCTCACAGATTTCTTTCCTGTTTATTTCATTCCTTTCTGAAGGAAATAAAGCTTTGTTTATTTGAGCTAGGCATGGAAGAAAGATGTTTTCTTTAGCTCGCTTTCATTTATCAGCGCTAAATGATAGTTACCGTTTGCATTCTTCACTCTTTAAGCTTCCAGAAATAGATACGTAGAAAAGAAGAAATAGAAAGGTTGTACATAATACAAAAAACATTATTTCATATCTGGAAACTAAATGCTTAGCAAGTAGTTCCTCAAGAATCAAATAAGAATGTGTGATGTGTCCTGGGTTTTTAAATTTATAGATAATTATGGGGGAAATGCTAGAAACAATAGTAAAAGTTTATTGGTCAGGGACACTGGACTTTTTTTTGCAGGCAAATACTGTGGTCAGACTCTTTGGGCGAGCACTTGACTAATTTGTATAGAATGTTAAAGAGAATATAGGATACAAGAGGTGTGAAGTTGAAAATGAATGTGTCAAAGTCCAAAGTAGATCTGTCTGATATGGAAAAGATAGACTGCAAATGGAAGTTATACATAAAATGGTAAAAAAAATAGAGCAAGTAGATGGATTTATGTATCTTTTCTGAGTGTTTAGTAAAGAAATGGACAGAAAAATTTAAAATACACTGTACAAATATTGGTAAGAAAGTGATTCATTGTGAGGAATAGACACATATCAAAAGATTGCTCTGTATATGGATCTGTATTCTTCTCATATTTTTAAATGAAAGTAAGAGATGGGTATGTCAGAACAAACTGAAACGTAAACAGAATGCAGTGGAATAGATTACATAAGAAGTATATGTGATAAAATAAAAATCGATCAAAAGTCAAAAATGATCAAGTGATTAATGAATATGGTCTAAATACAACAACAACCAGTATACTAACAAGTATGCCAAGATGGTTTGGACACACAGGGAGAATGAGGAATTAATTAAAAAACCAATATATGAAGGAAAAATGAATAAGCTGGGAGAAGGGGAAGACTGGGAAAGTCCTAACAGCATGAAATTGGTAAAATCTCAAAAGAAGAGAGGCAACCAGTTTAAAGAACAAGAAGCCACATTTGAAGTATGTCCGTGTATATGAATGTGATGGGAGCAAGGGTGATTTGCAAACTTTGAAAGGTGTAAAAAAGATTAGTGAAGGTGTAAACTAGATTTAGCTAGATTTTCAATTCTTTCATTACTGGTCTTTAATTTTTTAAATTTAGAGTTTCAGTTGCTTTTAGTCTAAGAGTAGAACAGGATAGGACATAGGGTAACATCAATAAATACAACCCAAAATCTAGAGACAGTTAAAATGATATTATAAAGCAACCCCATTACTACATTTCTAAAGATCCTGGCCCATACTGGATCTCTGAATTCCCATGAAGACAATGTAATGGGGAAAGCAATCCTTTAATATCTTATCTGAAACCATAAAAGTTGTTGACCCTAGAAATAAAACAGAAGGCTAGACCATCTATTTAATAACAAAGTCGTATACCTGTATAGAACATAGAATGATAGAGTTGGAAGGGACCTTGGAGGTCTTCTAGTCCAACCCTCTGCTCAAGCAGGAGACCCTATACCATTTCAGACAAATGGCTGCCCAGTCTCCTTTTGTAAGCTTCCAGTGATGGAGCACCCACAACTTCTGAAGCTAGTCCATTGGTTGATTGCTTTAACCGTTAGGAAATTTCTCCTTAGTGCTAGGTTATTTGCTAGGCAAATAGTTTTGGGAGGGATAGTAAGGGCTATAGGCCACATGATCAGGAAGATTTTAATGTGTTTGAGCAACATGGTGGAACTAAGGTAACATACGACATACGACCGACAATCTTTGCTGGCATGGTGAGTTTCTAGTTGTTTTGGAACTGTTGGTGAGACTGTTAAAGGTCGTTGGCACAGTTTGAATTTGTTCTACCAGCAGCAAGATCTGACTGCTGGCCCAGTGATGGATTGTATTGCAAATCAGGGCTGTTTCCAGAGGAGGCAGAGGAGGAGAGGACCTGGAACTTATGGAGTGAAGGAACTGGATGAGGCTGTCGGCAGGCCCAGAGGAAGAGAGAGAGGCTTTTGGAGGAGTTGGTGGCAGCAGCAGTGTGCTCCAGGGGGAAAAGAAGCAAGGCCTCTTTAAGGAAAAGATGGAAGAGTCAGGATCAGAAAAAGGAAAGAAGGCGAGGTTGTCAGAATACAAGCGAATTTGAGGGCTAATCCACATGGAGCCCCATTTCCATCTGTCCTGTTTGCCATCGTTCACTCCCTAGAGACTAAAATGGACAATGTGAAATTTGAGCGGGCCACGAACAAGAAGTATATATCGGAGGTGGTGACCCTTTGAGAGCTGTATGCAATGAAATTTCATTTTGATGCATGCCGATTGGTGTACATTCAAAGTGACAATAAAGTTATCATTATCATTATAACCAAGGTTCTCTCCTTGGTTAGTTTCTGGGCCTTTGTTTCTTGGAATATTCAAACATTTGTATCATGTCTCCCCTAGTTCTTCTTGTCATTAGACTAGACATACCCAATTCCTGTAACCATTCTTCATATGTTTTAGCTCCAGTCCCCTGTTCATTCTTGTTGCTCTTCTCTGCACTCTTTCCAGAGTCTCAACCTCTTTATATTGCAGTGACCAGGACTGGGTGCAGTATTCCAAGTTGGTCTTACTAAGACTTTGTAAAATGGTACTAGAACCTCATGTGATCTTAATTCTATCCCACTAGTAATACATCCTAGGACTGCATTGGCTTTTTTGGCTGCTGCTGCACACTGTTGGCTTATATTTCAGTGATTGTCCACTACGACTCCAAGATCTCTCTCACAGTTACTGGCATTAAGTCAGGTTTCAACTAGTCTGTACCTATACAGTTGGTTTTTCTTGCCTAAGTGTAAAACCTTACTTTTATCTATGCTAAATTTCATTTTGTTAGATAGGGACCAATCTTTAAGCCTGTCAAGATCTTTGGGGATCTCGAGCCTATCTTCTGGTATGTTGGCTATTCCTGCCAGCTTAGTGACATCTGCAAATTTGATGAGGGTCCCCTTCTGTTCCCTCATCTTGATCATTTATGAAAATATTGAGGAGTACTGAACCTAAAAGAGAACCCCACTACTTACTTCCCTCCATGTGAATGTAGCTCCATTGAGGACTACACATTGGGTACGATTTGTCAGCCAGTTACAAACCCATCTGGTGGTAGTGGTGGTGTCTATCCCACATTTTTCAAGCTTGCCAAGAAGTAGGTTGTGGTGTACTTTATCAAATGCTTTACTGGATATACTATACCCATAGCATTTCACTGATTTATTAATTTAGTCATTTTGTTGAAGAATGAAATAAGATTTCTTTGCCATGATCTGTTTTTGCTGAACCCATGTTGGCTTCTGGTTATAACTTTGTTGCTTCTAGGTGCTTGCAGATTTGTTGCTTGATTATCCTTTCCAAGATCTTCCCAGGTATTGATGTCAAGCTGATTAGTCTGTAATTTCCTGCATCAGGGTTTGTTTGTTTTTTGCCTTTTTTTGAAGATGGGAACCACATCAGCTCTTTTCCAGTCCTCAGGTAGTTCCCCAGTGCTCTAAGAACTTTGAAAGATACGTTTCAGTGGTTCTGAAATTATGTCTGCCAGTTTCTTCAGAACTCTGTGATGTAGCGTAGTCCATCAGGAGCAGGTGATTTGAATCCATCTAGAGCTGATGGATGTGTTCTCTTATTTTTGCATATTCTAATGTGTATGCCTAACCTGTCATTTACAGTTCTGTTTCTGATAAGTAGTGTTTTCTTTTTGCATGAAGACAAATGCAAAGTATGAATTAGTTCTGCTTTCTCTCTACTACTACTACTAATAAAGTTGGAAGGGACCTTAAAAGTCATCTAATCCAACCCCCTATTCAGGCAGGAAATCCTATACCATTTCAGACAAATGGCTGTCTAGTCTCTTCTTAAAAACTTCCAGTGTTGGAGCATTCACCACTTCTAGAGACAGGTTGTTCCACTGGTTAATTTTTCTGTCAGGAAGTTTCTTCTTAGTTCTAGGTTGCTTCTCTCCTTGACTAGTTTCCATCCATTGCTTCTTGTCCTGCCTTCAGGTGCTTTGGAGAATAGCTTGATTCCCACTTTTTTGTGGAAGCCCCTGAGATATTGGAACACAGCTATCATGTCACCCCTCGCCCTTCTCTTCATTAAACTACACATACCCAATTTCAGCAACCGTTCCTTATATGTTTTAGCCTGCAGTTCCGTGATCATCTCTGTTGCCCTTCTGTGTACTCTTTCTAGAGTCTCAACATCTTTTTAACATCCTGGTGATCAAAAACTAGATGCAGTATTCCAAGTGTGGCCTTACAAAGACATTGTAAAGTGGTATTAATACTTCACATGATTTTGATTCTATCCCTCTCTTAATGCAGCCTAGCATTAAAGTTTCTGTAATGGCAACCATATCATGTATTAGTGTACTAATATTTCAAGTTCACCCTGTTTGTTGCTTAAACTTTAAGTGTATAGGCATTTCAGTTCTTTGTGGCTGACCTTGGATATACTTCCTGTATCTCCTACTTTGCATCTGAGTTTTTATTTCTCTTTACTCCCTACCTTCTTATTTGACTGGGTATCTAGTGAGTTTAGCTTGGAATTAGGTCCTAGAAGTCATGAAGATTGGTCACCCTCCCCCCTCAATTTTATTGTACATTGTATGTGTGTTTATGATCATTGTGTTTATTGTATTATGTGTATGTTGTTACTATCTGCATGTTTATTGTTCCTGTGATTATTATCAACAAGCTTGTTGACACATCCTGGAACAATTACAGTTTCCAAGTTGTCTCCAGAGATAGTACACTATCCAAACATAATGCAACCAAGCGCATCTCGCTGCAGCCAAGTGTTATATCGATCTGCAGAGTCCAGCAGAATGGCTTTTACACATCCAATCACAGTTTTAGCAATCAGACAAGCTCTTCCACAGGATACTACATTTCACGCTTCCCATTTCCTTCCCAACAGACGCCAAATGATTATTTTAATCCTCATTTAGGTGTGGGTGGGTGTCGGGCGGGGGTGCACTGTCTATTGTATACCATTAGGTTTTTTTCTTCTGATAGTTTTTTTAAATCCATTCTCCTTACTTATTAGATATGCTTCATTCAACCTTTAGTTCAGTTCAGCAGTTGGTCACATACCCAAAATATCTATGATATCTTACAATCTTGGAAAATGTGTGCCTGTCCAGCAGAATATTCATATTGTCATTAACCAGCAAGTGAAAGAGAATGGCCAGGAGTCAAGGCTAAGCATATTCTATTTATCTCAGTGTCACAGGGTATGGGATAAAGTGATGCTGGTTGTGAGGAGGCTAAATAGTTACTGCACTGATTGAGATATTACAAGCCAGATGCTGTTACTGGCAAATTTGATTAGCCAAGGCAAATGCTTCAGCAGAAAATAATCTATCTTCCTACAAATCTTTCTCAGCGGCCAAAGATGTAGTGCTAACCAATCCGATAACCAGCCAGGGGATTATAGGGCACAATGCCATTTTCACACATTTGTAATTCATCATTGCAAATGCCTGTAACTGGGCTTTTTTTTATCTACATCCAGACCTGCTCGTATTGTTATGTTATCCAATTTCCTGTTCATTTGGTAAGCCCGAATCTTTTACAAGCAATCACTGAGTCAGTTTCCCAATCTCAAAACAATATTTCATTAAAGAACCAACTGAGTTTCTGGTCACAGAATCTAGCAGCCTGGAAACCAAAAGGTTTAATCATTTAAAAATTGCTTCCACGATTTATGGAATAGGCCATCACGATCTATAAATAACAGTAGCAGTGGATAGATGTGCACAATATGCCAAAAGCAAATAAATATGTTAGAACTTCTGATGTGGGAACCGAACAATTTTGTTTGCAAATATGAGCTTGACAAATTTGGAGACAGCTGCGTAGGATGAAAGTTACAGTTACCACTGAAACTTTCAGAAGTAAAATTATCATGATGCAAGCAGCCCCTGATTTTTCAATCCCATGAATAGTGGGAGAATAATTTATTGAAAATAATTAAATACGTCCAAACTAATTTAATTTGCAGATTGTTTACAAGTTCTTTTGGATAAATTAGTAAAATAATGTTTAATAATTATTTATAACACCACTTTTACTAATATTTGCTGATTTGGTATCTTTAAAATATCTTCCCATATTTATACACTTTTCCTAAAGTTAGTATATAGTGAAGAATTATTCAAATTCTTTTATTTTCTTGCCAAATACTTATTAAATAATATTTTGCCTCAATCTGGTAATTTCTATTCACACATCAGTTAAAAATGGGGTTTGGGATAGGCAACAATATTGATGAAAAATTATAGATGAGTAAAAATAACTGTGGTACTTGCCTGAGAAAAGGAACATCTGTACATGCTCAGAAAAGCACTCTTTATTTATAGCGCTGAAAATAAGTTTGATCTGTTTCAGGTACTCAAGGATTATTACCCACCACTTTGCAAACTTTACTGAGAAATTTTCTTTATCCTGTATATATATTTAAGTTTTAAAATACTGTCTCTTGAAATTGCTTAACTACAGCAAGGAATGTCATAAATTTTTTCTAAATGCGAGATTGAGATTGTGAATTATATGCACATGCAATACAGTAAATTCTTGTTATACTTAAAACAATTGAATTAATAACGTTAACATATAATCAATTTGGGGGAAAGATCAGTAATTCTGCAAGTTTAAAATGTTAGTAGAAAATTAATAAAAGGTGAATGAAAAGCTAAAGGAAGTGGAATAAACAATATATCGTATATCTCTCTATGCTCCAAACCTACACCTATTTGGAACGGAATAGTCTGCTTTCCAGTAACACCAAATTGATATTTTGCTAAATGTATCAACTGCAGCTTGATTCTGGGTCTGAAATCACATTTTGAAATACATGTCTGGGTTTTTAAAGATATGTCTGCAGTCTTTTGAAGGGGAGATAGAGAGAAATAGCGATTCCATACAACCCCTATCTGTGGCTGATGTGTTTGATTTCTTGCCCTTTTTCATAGGACTTCTTTTGATATACTTTGTTTTCAAGGTAGTTTGTATGAATTCTGTAATCCTTCTTATAAACTAGTTAAAGCTCTGTTGTAATACCAGTCTGCAGTTATAGGAACATTAATAGGCTTCTGAGGGAGGGAAGAAGGAAAAACACTCATTGTTTTCATTCCAAGCAGAATCAAGGCTGGGGAAAGCATGATTTGTTTCATTGAAAGCAAAGGCAGAAACAGCCCTTTGTCTTCTGGACAGGGAAAAGCTTTCTTCTTTCAAAATCAGAGCTAGAACTCCAGAGAAATTGGGAAGGAAGTTGCTGAGTCCGAGCAGGGTAAATCATCCCCCCAACAACTTTATGAATGGCTGGAATAACGCAAGAGGAGAGGTAGGAAGGAAAAAAATGGACAACTTTGTTTTGAGATTAAGGTTACCTTTAAGAAAACAGGGTAAATAAAACGTTAATGTTGTGTATTACTAATTGTTATTGTATTTGCAGATTGAGTTAAACAGAAGTTACAGGGCTGAGGTAAAACCGCGGCAGCTTTTGACTGCCGGGCGAAACCGCGCAAGCGCCAGCAATTGACAGCTCAACACGCGCTACCGATGACAGCTCCGAGCTGTCAAAACCGGACGGCCCCGATTGGCAGAGACAACGGCGCGGGAACGGACTCACCCCTGATTGGTCAATCCGCCGGCAGCTGTCAGTATAAATAGATGTCTTGTTCCCTTGTTTCTTTGCCTGGTTCTAAATAAAAAGTTGAACTGTTACTCGCTGTCTCGCCTGCTTATTAACCAAAGCACTGGCGACGAGGGTGGGATGCCTGCTTGCCTAAGCTGAAGTCACTACCTAAGGGGAGAAGAGATTTTTCCCCTTAGCAGAGCTGGTCACTTGCTGAAGTCACCGGGAAGCCGAACTTCCACTCAACGCAAGCAGCGGCACCCACAAGTACAGACAGCATGACGAACCACGGCCACATCCGAGAATTCGATACCCGCCACCCTGAGGGCTGGGAATCTCATCTGGGCCAGGTAGAAGGATACCTGGTAGTCAAGAAGATTACGGACGACCGGGCCAAGGCAGCCTCCCTCCTCTGGCTCAGCGGCCCCGCCGTTTATGATGCCGCTGTGGGGATCTTCACCCCTGAGCCGATCGCCACTATCTCCTACGCAGACCTCACTGAGGGGCTGAGCAAATACTTCATGCCCCTCAAGTCAGAACTCTACTGGAGAGTGAACTTCGCTCGGAAACTCCAGCTTCCTGACGAGCCAGCAAATGACTTTATAACCCAGGTCAGGCACGCCGCACGTCGGTGCCGGTTCCCGGACTTAGAAGACCGAATCCGGGACCAGATTGTCATAGGGCTCAAAGACGAACGGCTGAGGAAGAAGCTGATCACCAAGCCTGAAATGACGATGACCGATGTGGCAAGAGAAGTCATTGCATACGAAGACTGCCAGGGAGACAACCGACGGGCACCTGACAGCGGACCCAGGGGGTCCGTGCACCAGGAGGACGGCAGGTTCAGCGGTTCCGAAGACGACGACGGACCCACAGACATAGATGCGGTACAGCGGCGGTTCAAAAAACTTAGGCTGCAACGCAACTACAGAGGGGGGCCGGCCAACAACCAGAGGGGCCCTAACTTCCAGACAAATAGGTCTAAGTGTGCCAGCTGCGGCGGAAGCCACCCGAGAGCAACGTGCCGGTTCCGCAGTGCCAAATGCCATGGGTGCGGAAAGACGGGCCACCTCAAAGCCGTGTGCCGCAGCCGGAGCCGGGAAAACCTGCATGATCTGGAGGTGACAGCCGAAGGTATGACCACACACACACTCAGAGCCAGGAACAGTCCCAGAACCCTAGTGCTTAATGTAAGGGGGAGGGCGGAGAAACATACAGTCCACTGCACTCTTAAGCCAAAAGTCAAGGTGGACGTTCTGATTCAGGGAATTCCCTGTGAGATGGAAGTGGACTCTGGGTCCTCCGTCTCACTAATCTCATGGCAAACTTACAGGGACATTTGTAACCGAAGTAGGAAAAGGCCCGCCCTTCGACCCACCAAACTCCGCCTAGCTGACTTCCAGAAAACGGCCATTAAACTCCGGGGAAAAGCTTCCGTCCCCGTAGAGTTCAAGAAATTTAAAGGATCCCTCCCTATTCTTGTGACCCAAGAAAACAGAATCAGCCTGCTAGGATTAGACTGGTTTGAGGCACTAGGAATAGCGTTGACAGGTGTCAACGCCATTCAGCTGTCAAAACTGGAATCCGTCTGCCTTCAATTCGCGGACGTCTTTGACAGCTCACTAGGGAAATACACGGGACCGCCCGTATCACTTAAACTGAACCCAAATGTGATGCCTGTCAGAATCAAGGCAAGAAGGGTTCCCTTCGCCTTGAGGGAAAAAATAGAAGCGGAGCTTGACAGATTAACAAACTTAGGGGTCCTTGAACCGGTAGAAGGGGCCAAGTGGGAGACACCCATAGTGACCCCAGTTAAGCCAAACGGCCAAATAAGATTATGTGCCGACTATAAGGCGACCCTAAACCTCGCATTAAATGCACATGCCTAACACTTAAAGGGATTCCCGGGGTCTGCCCATATTTTGACGACGTCCTAATTGCAGGGGAATCAGAAAAAGACCTAGCTGACAAACTAACTAAGGTACTCCTAAGGTTCAGGAAGGCGGGTCTCAAATTAAAAAGAGACAAATGCTCCATCGGGGTGCCCTCAACAGAGTTCTTAGGTTTTAAAATAGACGCTAAGGGAATTCACCCCACTGACACAAAAATTAAAGCTATTAAAACAGCACCAACCCCTAAAAATAAACAAGAACTTCAGGCCTTCCTAGGTTTAGTTAACTTTTATCACACCTTCCTACCGCATAAAGCCTCCATAGCTGAACCCTTACATAGATTATTAGACAAGGGCAAAACCTGGACTTGGACCTCTGAGCATGATAAAAGTTTTAATCTACTAAAAAACTTACTCTCCAGCAGCACAACGGTAGCCCTGTTTAACGATCAGCTGCCCTTATGTCTAGCCTGCGATGCCTCCCCCTACGGCATTGGAGCGGTCCTAAGCCATTTAACTAAAGAAGGAATACAGACCCCTGTAGCGTTCTATTCCAGAACGCTGTCAAAACCGGAGCGTAATTACGCTCAAATCGATAAAGAGGCTTTAGCTATAGTAGCCAGCGTAAAAAAATTTCATGATTACCTATACGGCCGACCCTTTACCATTTTTACAGATCATAAGCCCCTATTAGGACTTTTTACAGTAAACAAACTAACCCCACAAATATTATCTCCCCGCATTCTGAGATGGTCTACCTTTCTATCAGCCTATTCATACAAATTAGAATACAGGCCAGGGAAAACCATGGGCCACGCTGATGGCCTGAGCAGACTGCCCCAACCAATAGTTGACCCAGACCCAGCACCAGCTGGAAGGATACTGGCTATCTCAGATCTGCCAGAGTGCCCATTGTCTGTTAAAGATATCTCCACAGCTACCGCTGCAGACAAAATCCTAGGTAGAGTCTTAGGCTATGTCACGACTGGTTGGCAATACTCACCCCAGGACCCAGAATTCCAACCTTATATCTTAAAACAAAAGGAATTATCTACCCATCAGGGATGTCTCTTATGGGGCAGCAGGGTAATCATACCCGACAAACACAGACTCAAAGTGTTAGAGAGCCTCAAACGAAGGGCACCCGGGTACCGTCAAAATGAAGGCTCTGGCCAGAAGCTATGTCTGGTGGCCAGGATTAGACAAACACATTGAAACACACGTAGCTGGCTGCTATTCCTGCCAACTTGTTAGAGCCGCCCAGCCACAGGCTCCCATACATAGATGGGAAACTACAAAGACACCCTGGTCTCGCATTCATATAGATTATGCAGGTCCATTCCAGGGACAATCATTCTTAATTGTCATAGACAGCTTTTCAAAATGGTTAGAGGTAGCGCCAGTAGCTAGCACAACTTCATCAGCCACAATACAAGTTTTAAGGGGATTATTCGCTACACATGGGCTTCCTGATGTTATAGTTTCCGATAACGGCCCCCAATTTACCTCCTACGAATTCCAGAGTTTCACAACGGCGAACTCTATTAGGCACACCACCACAGCTCCCTTTCACCCATCGACAAACGGCTTGGCAGAGGTGATGGTGAAATCAACCAAGGAGGCACTGCGGAAAATCATCTCCGGCAACTGGCACCAAAGACTGGCACAATTTCTTTTGTCCCAACACACCACACCTTGCACAACGACCAGGAAGTCCCCAGCAGAGCTTCGCTGGGGCAAAAGATTAACCACCAGACTGGACCGTCTACACCCAGACAGATCCCCTCCAGACCCAGAACCACCCCTCCAACATAGAACTCTCAACACAGGGCAAGCTGTCTGGGCTAGAAACTACGGGGGGGGGAACAAATGGACACAAGGGGTAGTCATCGAACAAACAGGCCCCTTGTCATACATCATAGACATTGGACAAAATATACATATCCGCAGACACATAGACCAACTCCGGCAACGCAGTCCTCAAAACATAGGGGGAAGGGGTGACGACGAAATGCTGACAGAAGCACCGCCGCAAAGCCTGGCACGACAAAGCTCCCCCGATCGGAACATACCTTTTCAACACCCCGCCCCAAGCAACGCGGAACCTGCGGAGCCAGACCCCCTGCCCCCGGAGCCAACCCAAGAAGCCCCAGGGGAAACGGAACAACCCACCGAGACAACTCCCCGGCGCTCCGAAAGACTTAAGAGACCACCCACCTACCTAAAAGACTTCGAATGGGGAAACCCGAAAAAGAAACAGTTGGGGAAAAAATCAACTCAATCAGAGGGAGGGGTAAGGGGTGTTGTGTATTACTAATTGTTATTGTATTTGCAGATTGAGTTAAACAGAAGTTACAGGGCTGAGGTAAAACCGCGGCAGCTTTTGACAGCTGTCAAAAGCTGCCGGGCGAAACCGCACAAGCGCCAGCAATTGACAGCTCAACACGCGCTACCGATGACAGCTCCGAGCTGTCAAAACCGGACGGCCCCGATTGGCGGAGACAACGGCGCGGGAATGGACTCACCCCTGATTGGTCAATCCGCCGGCAGCTGTCAGTATAAATAGATGTCTTGTTCCCTTGTTTCTTTGCCTGGTTCTAAATAAAAAGTTGAACTGTTACTCGCTGTCTCGCCTGCTTATTAACCAAAGCAGTTAATTTCTTCTATCTGTGCTTCAGACCAGACTCCTTCAGGTTGCATGCTGCAGTTTGTACAGAAGGATGCTTCCTTTCTTTCAAATCTCTCAAGCTCATCATCGTTTGTCCCTGAAAAATTCACTAAACACGGCAAAAAATTAAAAACTACGAGAATTGCAATAGATCAGTGCCAACTTGGACGATTTTTTTTGAATGTTTTTACTTAACCAATTAGCTAGCTGCTGTATACTGTAAATTTGGCAGGTCTACATCTTGCAACACCGTATAGTTATGTTTTGAACATATTACGGTTAAAATTTGATTTTTAATTTTTCTTTCTATTACTTTAAAATAAAGCTTGGCTTTTCTTTTCTCCTAGATGTCACTAGATGTATTAGCCATTATTCCTTTATTTATTGATTAATTCTATATGTTTCCCCTTCTTCCTTCTGTCCCTTAGTCTGCCTTCCAAAGGACGGAAGGAACAAGGAAAAGCATATAGAATAAATAAATAAAGGAAGGACGGCTAACACATCTAATGACGTACCTCAGTGTATATAGCCAGGGGGAAGTTCTAACCATGATTCCACTTTTATCTCTTTATTCACCCAAAATCCAACAGGATGTGGGAATTCCCCCCTCCCCACTCCATGGAGGTAAGAAAAGGATAACCAAAGGAGGCATCCCCTTGGAAGATAGGGTGACAGCAGTAGAAACTGCTATTCAGAACAGGATGCACAGCCGAAGTAGGCAGATCCAGAAGGTTTCTAGAAAAGGATGGATGAGACCTCCAGCTGCCCTATGGTTTCAGCCCTGCTCACTCCCTAAGGCAGGGGTAGGCAACCTCGGCTCTTTTATGACTCATGGACTTCAACTCCCAGAATTCCTGAGTCAGCTATGCTGACTCAGGAATTCTGGGAGTTAAAGTCCATGAGTCATAAAAGAGCCGAGGTTGCCTACCCCTGCCCTAAGGTAATGGAGGGGGAGAGCAATCCAGAGTGGGGAGAGAGAAAAATCAATGCATGGAATACATAGGCAAGTCTCCCTCCTTTTCCTTTTTTTCTTAATTTTCTCTTTAGTTTGGGGACTGAACAGTGGGGACCTCTTCTGTAACCAATCCAGTAAATGTCTATGGAGATCCCCAATCAACCAGGTCACGCTCGTCCCAAAGATGCTTTTCCAAACAGCAACTGGACTTTCTTTGTTTTGTTTTTTTCCAAAGACTTTTCGCTTTTCATCCAAGATGCTTCTTCAGTTCTGAACTGAAAAAAAAATTCTTGGAGAGGGAAAATGTTTTCAAAGAAAAAAAACAACAACAAGAAAGTTCAGTTGCCTTTTGGAAAAGCACCTTTGAGACAACCATTCCAATAGTTCCAGCAGCAGCCAAGGAAGGGCATACGTTTTTCAGATTAAGAGGAGGAGGTGAGGATCCAGAGCATTTCCTGGAGAACTGTAAAAAAAATTGACCATGGCTACTAAGTTGGGAATAAATCAGTATATGTGACAATGGAGAACTGTCCGTATGTTAAGCTATTTGGAAATGATTTAGTCGAACAGAAGTGTACAGGAGGGACAATTCCATCAGAACAGAAGGACTCAAAACCAGCCACAATGGACTCCTGACAGTGACAACAAAAGATCACCTAGAGTCTTGGAAACCCAACAATAAGAGAAACAGCTGGAGCAGAGAAGCAGGTCCGGGCTCCAAGTGAATCAGTGAGATGGAAAGGCTGGTGTATGCTTCTATTGCCATCCTCTTGCAGACAAAAGTAAGGACTAGCAAGTGGCCTTAAGCTTACTTTAGGAAACTACTTCACAAAGATGAGGTTTAAATTGAGAATTTGCCATCACGGATTGATTTTGAGAGTGCCATAAAGTTGCTTTTGACCCCTGGTGACCGCATAAATAAAGTTTTCTCTGTGGTGATCTGTCCCTAAACTAGTCTTTGAAGTCCCCCAGCGGTGCTTTCATGGCCACTGTAACTGAGTCCATCCACCTTGCTGCTGGTCATCCTCTTCTTTCCTTATAGCTTTCCCAACATTAGAGCCGTCGCTACAAATTCACAGGCACCACACTTACGTTTTCTCATGTAAAATGATGGAGGGTCACAATTTAAAGAATTCTTAGGTATAGAATATCATTGTATTTTTCAACAAACCAGATCAGTGCCACTAATAAAGGTAAAGGTAAACGTTCCCCCACACATGCGTGCTAGTTGTTTCCAACTCTAGGGGCCGGTGCTCATCTCCGTTTCAAAGCCGAAGAGCCAGCGCTTGTCCGAGGACGTCTCCGTGGTCATGTGGCCGGCATGACTAGACGCCAAAGGCACACGGAACGCTGTTACCTTCCCACCGTAGTGGTCCCTATTTTTCTACTTGCATTTTTACGTGCTTTCGAACTGCTAGGTTGGCAGAAGCTGGGACGAGTAACAGGCGCTCACTCTGCTACGCGGCATTCGGGATTCGGCCCGCCAAACTGCCGACCTTCTGATCGACAAGCTCAGCGTCCTAACCCACTGAGCACCGAGCCAAATGTGTCGGGCAGCAAATATAAGGGACTAGGCAACGGTAGGGAAAGGAAACTGATTTGTTACCTCCTTTTCTGTCTGGAATACAATGGGAATACTATTAAGCAGCAAGAAATGTACTGCCAACAAAAAGAGGTATTAATTAAACCCGCTCTTCAAAATAATAATTTGCCTATCCCCCCCCCAAAACATAAAAGATTTAAAAAGCTCATATGCATCTGAAGAAATGAATGGATAATTTATCATCCCTAATCAGAATAAGGGTGGAAATCATTATCCCTATGGTGCTACTTATAAAGAGACATATTTTCTGTTTGTTGTCAAGTGACCTATTTTTGGTTCCAATATTCCTTTGATAATCAGTTTTAAAGAGGCAGTTTATTTCTCAAATAGTGTCATTCAGGATTTCCACCAGGATTTAAATAGGGGAAAGATAGAACTTTTCAGCACTGATTAAGGACATCCATATGTGGATTCAGTGTTCCTTAAAAAAACTGCAAGCAATGATATCATTAGATGTAATTTACAACAGCAGGATACAAATTTTTGACTCAATAAAAATGTACATAAAATTAATTATATTTGCATGTAATTTTGTATAATTGAGTTAATGAACATGAGAATGGTTATTTAAAATGACTCTCTGTTCTTCTGCTACTTTTTAGGTTTCAGAACATAATATTCTATTTTGTTGTTTTTTCTTATAGAGTAATTAGTAGCGTTACTGAGTTTAGACTACTCCAAACTGGAATATCAGAAAATAAAAACTTATCTGCCTTCCATGACGATAAGACATAAGAAATCTAAAATGTTCCTATTTTAATGGAATTATTATTTGGAGAAAAACCTAATCTTCCTTTCAGGTACATACATTTAATCACAGCTTAAATAAAGCGCAACTCAGTGAATTGATAATGATATGGTAAGGGATCAGAATAAAAGATGAGTCTGATATCATATTAAGCCCAAACCAAGTAAATCATACTTTGGTTGGTGCACTGTGCAAACTGGACCAGTTCTCTGGTAACACTTGAAATCAAATTCTCTTCAGGCACTTCTGCTCTTTCCTTATGCATCAAATGTACTAGTGTCACAAAACGTTTCTGCATGACACACTGTCCTTTATTTCTTCATCTCTCTTCAAGGCCCCGTTATTCATACCTAAAAGATATTTCAGTCAAACACTGATTCTGAGATTACCTAGAAATCATTCAGTTAGTGTAAAAAAAAAAAGAGCGGAGTTTAACAGGGCCATGATGAATTAAAGTAAAAACTGTTTTAAAAAGTAAAATATGATTTAGGCCTGCCACTTGATGAATTGCTTAAAAGATAATTGTAATCATGAGTTATAATTAATTAATCTACATATGAATAAAGCAATTATTCTGGGGAAAGAGACATTTTGTCTTTGCTGATGATGTGCAGGTTTGTCTGCATAAGCACTATTCCCTCTTCTCGTTCAAGGGTGCTTTCTGAAGGAGCCACAAGATTTGGGATTATAGAACTGTAGTTGGTGGCTTAACATCTTCAGCCCTATTCTGATCTGCTTGGAAATAATCACCCTGATTATATCCAGGAAGGAAACCCACAACAAATTTCAGCTTGGACTATATTATAGGAATATTTTGTTTTTTCTATTTGGACTATTTCTCTTTTTTCCTACAGTACATCAGAATTGGGAATTGGAAAAATTGAGAAACTGACCAAGAGCCCTTTGCTCTTGAGTGTCAGTGTCCCTCGTGGAACCCACAAACTTGGGCAGCTGAGCAAATTCTGGGAGGCAGAAGAGTAGAGCAACTTTTCCTCCTGCATGAAGAGAAGTTTCTCCAGGTATCTTCTCCACCACCATGGGACAAAGCTGGAACAAATCTTCGTAGTCCCAGGCCCACCGATCAACAGAATATGCATCCTCTTCCTCCCATAATCACTACCTTGATGGGCCTCAATTGCTGCGTCCAAAGTTAATCGGCAGTAATGCCACATCGGCGCCCCACAATTGCTCCCCCGAAAGCCTCCTTTGGTGGCTCTTGTATCCGGACAAAGGAAGTTGCCTAACTCTAAAACAAGCCGCAGGTATCATCTGGCGTGGCCAGGCCAAACGCTGCACTGCTTTTAAGAATGAGCGACATCCAGATTCCTAAAGAAAAGCGATTAAGAGTGGCAACTATCATCCTGTAGTAACCGACGTGCTCCCCTCCCCCACCCCTTCTTCAGTATTTTTTGGAAGACTTAATTCCAAAGCCAGAATGCTGCCTCTCTTTGGCCCACGTGAACTTCACACTCAGAACAGGGAAGCCTATTTATTTTCGGATTTTCTCCATCTCCTTCAGTTTAGCAGCCTTTCCGCTGCCTTTCAGCTCCTTAGCGCAGCTGAGCCGAGTCACAAGCCTGGGCTCGGCGGCTACCACGTGGCGGGAGCGAGCACCCGGCTTCGCAGAACAATTGTCGCGGAGTGCCGGGTGTTGTGTTGGTTCCAGAATCAGAGGCGACACAGGTTCAGGAGCTAAGTTGTTTATTGAGGAACATGGCCGAACTGGGGAACAAAGGATTTGAGCCCTCACTTATACCTGGTCAGGTAACTGCCTGGCCAATGGGTTAAATCCAAGCGTCCTGCTGGCTGGTCAGCCAATCCCTTTAAATCCGGCTCTCCCGCTGAACGCTGTCCCCTTGTTCTGGCTTCCCGCCAAACGCTGTTCCTGCTCGGAGCTGTCCAGCTCCCCACCTCCTTAATTCACTGACCCTCACGCAAAACCTGCATACACTACACGGGGCCTGGGATGGCATCGGGCTTCCTCGCTGTTTGACGGGAGACGCGCGCGCGCCACGAGGCAGCGCGCCTCTGTCTGTCAAGAGTTAGGCTGAGGTGAGATCTCTCAGCGGCGGGAGGCGAATTTGGGCGCGAACTCGCCTCAGACGCCGGGGCGACCGGCTAAAGTCAGCCGGTCGTCCGATCTGGACCTCAGGCTCATTGGATAAGGAGGGAACCGGCCGCGCCTTCCCACTCCGCAGCAGGACTCTCTTCCCTCCCTCCGCCCCGCGCCCTAATCAGCTTACTTTCCACTTGGAGGCGGCCCACTTGTGGCGCCGGGCGAGGCCGGCCGCCTCCCTCCCTCCCTCCCTCCTTGCCCGCCTGCCTGCCAGCAGAAGCGGGGAAAGTCGGCAAGAATTCGAGAGGGCCGCGCCAAGCAATTCTCCCTCTTTCCTCCGGCACGCGGAAGGCGGCCACGGGCTGCGGTCTGCAGGGCGCCTGTGAACGCGCGGACGGAGGAGCCCCGCGGAACTCGTCGGGGGTTGAGTTTGGAGCGGACCGCGCCGGCTGAGGCTCGGCGCCTCCGTGGAATGGGCGAAGGCTGACAGTTTAACTTGAGACAAGTTCGGGAAGCAGCTTGGATTGCTAGGGCGAAGCTCTCTCTCTCTCTCTCTCCCCCCCCCACCACTCCTTTCCCCTGCCCGCCAGCGGCGGCTGGAGAAGAGCGACTTGGTTGGTCGTCGGGGCACAGCGGCTCGGTCGTTTCGGCGATGGAGTGGGGCAGCCTGGGTACTGACTCCTGCCAGTCCAACTGCCGGGAAAGGCGACTCTTTGGCCAACCAAGTTCGAGCGGACCGCTGCTCTTCCACCGGGCGAGGGGGAACATGGGGGCCAACGGCACGGAGGACTTCTCTTCCAACACCACCTGTCCTCCTCCTCCTCCTCCTGAACAAGACCCGGTCCGCAACTACGCCGCGTTGGCCTTGGGAATCTTCCTCATCCTCTTTATCATCAGCGGGAACTTGCTGGTGTGCCTCAGCGTCTGCACGGAGAAAGCGCTGAAGACCACCACCAATTACTTCATCGTCAGCCTCGCCGTGGCCGACCTCCTTTTAGCCATCTTAGTGCTGCCTCTTTATGTCTATTCCGAGGTAAAAGCCCCCAGGGCACCCTTTAACTTCTTCGAACTCTACTGATGATTATGATGCCATCGTGTTTTGTTTTTTTTCTTGAGAGGGGAAAGCTTCCTCTCCCGGTTCGAGATATATTTTTATGTCTGTTTATTTGGGGTTTTAAGGTGCCCGTTTTGGCCCCGGATGGATGCAATTGTAGGTAAGCATGGGAGGAGGGGGAAAAAAAACCCGAACTAAACCCTAAACATTCCATTGGGTAACATTGTTATAAGGTGGCAATCCCCACTTATTCACCTGGTTGTAGATTCCATTGAATTGACTGAGACTTGGGGTAGATGCATACTTAGGGTAGGAAAGCCCTGTCATTCATTGTAACCCAGAATTGGAAAAGGGCTACCTTCCTTGACGGGGGTGGGGGGGGGTGGGGGTGAGTATAATATCTACATTCACATAATGCAAATATCATTGTTTGGTTACCTTTATTGGGTGCTAGTGCTTGTTAGTTACTCTGGTTCACAGACCGAGCCACCATGAGCTATACAGTCTTTGTAATATGTAGGTTGCTGCACTCTCGGAACACCTGTAACTTTATGGGGAAATGATGGGACATCAGTACTGCAGTCAATGCAGCCTTAGTGGAAACCACAGTATATACTGTACTTGTAAGGCTGGTTAGGCAGATAGGCAGGGAACCAGCCCAGGGTGATGGTATTTCTGGATAAAGCTTTTCCCTTGCAAGTACCTTGCCTCATTCATGATATTTTACAGGGGACTTCATCACATCATAGTCCTTTTAGAACCCTTTCAGGTTTTCTCACTACTGCTCCCCTCTTTTATCTGTTCCTACTAAAACGTTGTTAAAAAGACAAGAGACGGAATAACTGAACAAATTCTTTCATTGGTATTTATTTTTATTAAATGTATAAGCCATCCAATTCATACACAAGTGAGTTGCCCATAAAATTGCCTCAAAAGACACTGAATAGCCTATATATAAGGACCTTTGTATCCTAGAAGTTGATCTGTTGTCCAAAATGTATGTCTGCTGATATGCAGTCCAAATGAAATAGCAGCTCTTCTTCTAGACTAGTCCAGTTCTGCAGAAGAAATGCTGCAGTTCTGTTGGGTCCTTAATTTGTTTTTGTTTTGTTTTTATAGTTTCTGCTTTATGACTTCTCCACTATAGAATATTTTTTTCTTAAAGATATTAAGTACATTTGCTTCCTAAACTAGAACTACAATTTGAAAGCATATGATATATTAGGACCTTTTTGTTGAAGTTAGACAGGTTTGGGTTGTGCCAGTAGCTCCTGACAATCAAGGATATGAGTTTGTTCCCCAGGAGAAGAAGGGTTGGGTACTTCTGGCGTTGTGGTCTCCCAATGGATGAGGTGATGGAAGACGAGTCAGCCAACATAATTGTACTCATTGCTTGCCTCTAGCAAAGATTATGTGAATAGAGTTACTTTCTTCTGGAGAATTAGAGTGATGGTTTGAAAAGTGTCAGTTCAAAGTTGGAGAAATCCATTTCAAAATTTCAACTTGCTAAAGAAGCTGTGGAGATAACTTTTGGTCATCTCGACTTTATCCTGTTATGTCCTGAAAATAATGTGAAGGGGTGCATGCGAAACTGCACTGCTCTGATCTCTTTCAATAAATACAATAAATAATAATTAAAATGCCTACAGAAATAGTAGTCTCCAGGATTATATGCACGGGAATTTAACCTATTTAGGAGGAGGAGTCTTTTTAGACAGATACTGTTATCTTTTTAGTTAGGAGAAATGTAGGCTTAAAGGTTTGTCTTTAGTATTTTTAAGTGACCTTTCTATTTAGATATCTTTGGGCTAGGTACAGTATTGCTTAAGTGCTAGCTAATCTTAAATAGCTAAATTGCAGTAATCTTTCCAAAGCCTGTTGCACAAGCTTCCATTAAGTAATTTGAAGAAATGGGTCACGTAATAGAAAAACTAGACTAATGGATCTCTAAACAAGATTAAAATGCTGTTTAATAGAAGCATAACTTTGTCCAAAACATGCTTACTCAAAAAGAAATCTCACTCTAGGAAAGGTATGCTAAAGGATGTGGTCTAAAACTTCCTTATGATGGAACACAGGTCTGAAATTCAGAAAAATGACAGGATTCTTAATGATAATTATCATTAAGTCAGCTGGTTGATACATGAGAGGTTTACATTAGCTGGAGACCAAATATTTTTTTAAAAAATCTGCAGTAACAGGGTACTCTATAATGTTTGGCAAACAAAACATGTCAAATATTATCTCTAGCTATAGAAGGCATCTGGTTCCAAAGCTGAGCATTTTTAGGCTATATAAGGGAGTTTCAGAGATAAAAGTTGTGGATAGCTAGAATTAGTGACTGGTGGAAATATGGGTACCTTTCCTTTTTGATGTTCATTTTTGGAGTAATGATAAATTTGTCAAACCTCAAAGTATGTGAAGATAGAAGGTCTCTGTTTTCAGCTTCACTAAAAATATTGTTCAAAATATATGTGCCAATCCTTCTTAGATCTGATTCAAAGTCAGTTGAAGTTAATGGAAATCATGTGAAGGGAGCTAAATGTGGAGTAGATTGAATGTCAAGAATATGTATTAGAATGTGAATTAGAAACAGTGATGCGACATTCACCGCACCCTATTATTATCCATTATCTCAACAGGCTGTTATTAGATGAAAAAAAGCACTCACGTTTCCAAGGGTACATCTCATTTAAAGAAGAAAAGGAACTTGATAAGCTAAAACATTATTCTGTGCATGTGTTAACAAACACGGGTATTCTATAATGATGTGGAGAGCACAATCTCAGATTCCATTTAAGTAAACCAAAAGATGCAGCGGCCTTGTACTTGTGTTTCAATGAATTTGATTCTGGAAAAAATATGGCTTTCTGCAGTTTCAAAGGCTAATGAAAAATCGATAGAAGAAACTTTGTTTACTGGGATTAGAATATACCACCTAGCTTTATTATAGCAGTGGATCTCTGAAACAATAAAGACATTGCCCTCTTTGTAAATGAAATTCGCAAGATGATGAACACTGCAACTGCTAAGATAGAATAGAACCAAATCAAATGCTGCGTTGTAATTTTTATCCAAAGCCAAATACAATATTATACATTTAGAAACCAGCATGAGGGCCAGAAAGATTTGCTAAAGGTTTAGGAGATTAGTGTGTCGTGGAAGTAAAGAGTCACCAGCAAATTGGAGTCTATAAAAGACAGAAGTGTGAACCATCTTGGTAGTTGCTAGATTATGCTGGCAAATCTACTTTAAGTCTATGCGGGGAAATCTGAACCATCTATGGATGGTTCATTCAACAGCATGCAACCCATCAACCCTTTCATATGAGTTATTTGATAGTCTTTCAGGTTTTGCAGCCTTTGAAAACAGCTTCATTGAAGTGCCTGTGCTCAGTTCAGCCAATAACATTTATATACCTCTGTTCTCAAAAATGCACCAGTTCTTAAGTGGCCAAAAGCAAGGGATGATTAAGGAAGAGAAGCATTTGTGTTTTGGTTTTTCCTCCTAACTTTTAGAAATTTTCTAGTCTGTTGGAAACCTCAGTGCTCAACTGATAGGACTTCATACCCCAATGAGAAGAGCAACATCAGGTAACATGAAGGACTGATGGCTTCATTTAAAGGGGAAGGCAGTGAATACATTTACAAGAATATCTATGAGATAATTTATATAATCCAACACTCTTAGGAAAATACTTTTAATTCTGTACCAGTGGACAAATCGAGGGGGTTGTTGTGATACGGTCTTTTCTTGATTAAGGAAAAAAAGAAATTATGTTTGCAGTGACTTCTCTAACTGATGGATGCTGGTTGTACCTCCTTTGCCATGTGGATATTTCCGGAGAGGGTGGAATACAGGATGCATCTTCTCAGTGGCTTGTGGTTTTCTGGCTGATGGCAGGTGTACTTCCCTTGTGTCTGCAATTTGACAGGGAAAGTAAAATAATTTTTAGCTATTTTTCCTGCGACTGGTGGATTTATCCAGAGTAGTTTCTTCCCTGCCCTATTTCTGGGATGCTGTTTACCTTTTTTAGAAAATTTACTTTTCTAACCTTTATGTGTGCAAATGTTCTCTTTTTCTTTAAGCATAATTATACAGTATGAGTAAGGTGCCTTTTTCCCCTGCTGCAATGTTGTATAATATCATGGATTAAAGAAGAAAATTGTTTTTTGAAACTTGTAGAGATTCTATCCACAGAGTGCACTTCTCATTTTATATGGCTTTGTTTTTAAATATAGATTTTGAATGTGGCTTTCTCATTTGCAGGGCTGGGTTATTATCTATTGTCTTTGAATAAAACATTGGGTGGTTTAAAAGAGGTTTGTTTATATTTTTATTCATGTGGAATTGTAGCTTTCACAGGCATCAGTGAATATTATAAGCAACAACCCAGCCTTATTTGGAAATAAATGGATAAGTAGACTGACCTGGAAGTAAGAGTATCCACGGAATCAGTGAGCAATATGATATATGATTGCAGGTTTGATGGTCAAAATAACATATCAACTAAAATTACACGCTTATGCTCTGTTGTGTAGCACTCATTTCAGCAAGAGCAATACTGATGTTTAATCATCTTAGATGGATTTTTCCCCCTGATCAGATTATCTGACCTAGTAGATCCAGAATGTTAGCTTTTCATCACATTGCTGCATTGGGCTCATTAAGCAGCTTCCCCACCAAATAAATCCTACTTGATACAATAATTAATTTTTATTGGCTTGCTTTGAGTTTCTAAGAGTAAACTTAGACCTAATATATGTAGATGTTCCCAGTTTGGAATAGATGGTGTTTGTGAGAAAGAGAGAATAGAATCAGAACATTTCACCAGAGATATTCATTGATTGCCCCAGTTAATGTTGGTGTATATGTGACACTGTAAGGCCCACACAGAGAAAGCATTTGTGCATTGTGCAAATCCCACTGCCTTTAATGCAGTTACCATGGTTAAGAGTGTTGATATTCAGCATATTGCAATTTCAAAATCTTTTAAAAGTATATTATTTTCCTCTCATCTGTGAGAGCTAAAATGTAGACTTTACATTGGATACCTCAGCTTGTTTTGTGTGTAGATGTGTGTACTTTTCTTAGATAACACTCTGGGCCTTTAAATACCAAATATTACTGGCATTATAGTTCAGCTAGAAGAGTTGACAGCTTTTCTGGTATCCCCAAAGTCTCATTTATTTATTCATGCCAGAGTAGACAAATTCTACTGCAAGCAATTTGGAGTAAGCAGAACAACATGGTATAAATTTCTCTATTAAGATCCTAGTAGCATTTTTATCACTGTACTGTGAATTCTATTAGTGTTGGATGAAAGGTAAAGCCAGCAGGTGGTCAATTTAATGTAGTCTTTTCCTTGCTAGCCTGCTACTGCCTATTGAGGCAAGTTTGGCTTAACTACTTAGCAAGTTATTTTTAATACAGTTCATTAGGAAAAAGAGGAGAGTGAATCATCAGTGATTGGCTAAGCAATTCCCTTCTTGAGTTTTTTAAATCTTTGCTTGCTAATGAGCAATGGACCTGATTTAATTTGACATTCAAAGGGAAAGTTTGATCTACCCAGCACACATATATATATCTATTGTACTTTATTCTTTTTTCCCTATATAGCAGGGGTGTCAAACTGCCAGCCCACGGGCCAGTTTCATCATACTGAAGCCGCACCCACCCCATTGCTGGCAATGCAAAAAGAGTCGTGTCACGTGACGTGGCGTGGCGAGTTTGACACCCGTGCTGTATAGTTTTACTTCCCTCCATTTCTGGTAAATCAGAGTTACTGAAGTCACATTACTTTCCAAATAAGATTCCTACATTAAAGAACCTTCAATCTGGATCCCCAGAGGATCCAGTCTTAGAGCTTAGTTCTAGAGAGAGCCTGACATAATTGTCTTCAAAGGTAAATACTGGTATGGAGACAGTGAAATAGAAGGTTTCAGGCAAGAGACTCCCATTTATGTTTCTGCTCATTTGAGAGGTAAAAAGGCAATATTTAAGTGGAGCTCAACTCCTAGGGATTCTACTTATGCCATTTTCTTGATGGTGATATAGATCTGTTTTACTATTGCCGCCTTCTGAAATGTGTTTTTCAACTTTCCAGTCTAGCCAACTGCTTTGAGAATTCTGGGCAGTTTTCCATCCAGCTTTAAACTAGGGATCAGGTTCTGAGATCAGCCTTTGTGTAGAAACACAATAAACTTTATGGAATATTTAAAACCAAAACCTTGGCTTTAACTGAATTCCATATTGGATTCTGGACTCTGTCCAGGGTCCTGAAATTTTTCTCTTCCTTCACCTGCCCTTTATATACACAGAGTATTCCCTTTCTCTGTTTTCAGGAATCTTTATCTTGAAGCATTAGCTATCTTTTGCCCTAGAATCTTGTCTGATTGTACCTTCCTGGCTTACATTACATTTGAACTGTCCTTTGCCAGGATGGATAAATATTTCTCTTTGTTAACCTAAGAGATAGAGATATTATGTCTCTAGCCTAAGACTGTGTTAACTGTACCAATACTCATAACACAATTTTCAAGTCTCCAAAAGGATTGAACTTCAGTTTCTTTGATTTCCCATTGCATGCAGTTGGAGTAAAACCTATAGAATACAGAGTAAATTGTAAACTAATCATGCAAGAGGGAGGAATTTGAAACAGCTTAGACAGTTGACCGTAATTTTCTGGGAATCCACCCTTTCTTTCCTGACTTATATTAAGCTTTCCCATTGAGTTCTTTCCTCACTAATTAGATACAAATAACTGTATTAAATGTTTTGCTTAACATCATAATATTTGTGCAGCAAAATGGGTAGACACTCTGATATTTAAGGGCTTATTTAGTGGGAATGTTTGGAAGTCTGACATTTCATTTTAATTCTGGAGAAATCACTGTAAATAGTCTTATCGTGTCTGACACCTTTCATCTGCAAAATATTTTTAGGAGGTTCTTCATTTTCATTTAATTTCATTTAATTTAATTTCATTTTATTATATTTGTATATCGCCCTTCTCCTGAAGGACTCAGGGCGGTGAACAGGGCATATATAAAAATACAGAATACAAAAATTAAAAAGAATTAAATAGTAGCCCAGCTAAAACAATCAATAATAATATAAAAATCCCCATTTAAACCCCAACACATCCCCCATCAGGCCAGGCTGGCTTGTTCAAATAGATTGGTCTTCAGACTGCGTCGGAAGGAGCGAAGGTCAGGTGCCATCCGGAGCTCGACCGGCAGCTGATTCCATAAAGCCAGGGTGCCCACAGAGAAGGCCCTCCCCCTGGGGGCCACCAGCCGACATTCTCTGACCGGAGGCACCCTGAGGAGGCCCTCTCTGTGGGAATGCACAGGGCGGAGGGAAGTTGACGCCGGCAGCAGGTGATCCCCGAAGTACTCTGGACCCATGCCATGTAGGGCCTTAAAGACCATTACCAGAACCTTGAATCTCACCCGGAAGACAACTGGTAACCAATGCAGTTGAGCAGTTGAGTTTAACAATAAATAAAAGTTGGGAGTAGAATAAGGGTATTGGATATTTTACACTTGTGCAATTTCAGTTGCATGAAATGGAGAATGAGGCTCTACTCATTGTGGCAATCTGCACAATCCTTGTAGTCCAATCTTTGTTATGCTCACAGTCAAATGGAAATATTATGATGAGTGCAGAAAACTTTTGTTTCTATTGTGAACTCTGTATTAGAAAAAGAAACTTCCTCCGTTCCTCAACTCCACTTTCTTTTTTCATCTGTTGTCAATCACATATGGGCAACAAAAAAGCAAGTGGCTTATCAAAATAGGTGTGTGTGTGTATATGTGTGTCATTTTTAAAGGAATAACCAGCTTTATAATTTTTTTCTTGCCATCTGACACTTTTTTTTGCAGAGAAGCAGGAAGCTATTGTATACTAATTTATTCAGTATGATATGTGTATAGGATAAAAACTGTACAAATGAAAAAGATGGAACTAGATGTGCTGCCATATCCCAATACTTCTCATCTTTTGGTGTTGAATGAAAGAGTCTGCAAAGTATTCTTACTTTCCTTTGCAAGAAAATGAGTAGAAATAGTTACATTTACATTACAGAACACACTATAGCAGAATGCAAGGTGTTTTGGAAAAGCAGGACTTTAATGGCACCATTGAGTGAGAAATTGTAGAACTCATATCAAAAGGTTTCAGGGGATAATTCCAGAAGTTCTGAACAAACAGTGGATAGTTAATCCATCAATTTATTGGTGCCATTCATTGTTTTGTTTTTTTACTCCTAGCAACTGCATAGAATGATTTTCTCCATAGTGAAATATCCCTGACCTGTCCCTTCAGATCTTCCAACAGTTGCATTCTTCAACATTGTAATTGAATCCATTCACCTTGCTGCTGGTCATCTTCTTTTTCTTTCCATCTTTCTCAGGATTAGAGCCTTTTCCATAATATATCTTCCCATAACTTGTCTGAAGTAAATTAATTTCAAGCTGGTCATGTCTGCCTTGAGTGAGAACTCTGGGTTGATTTGTTTAATGATCCATCCATTTGTTTTCTTTTTTAAAAAATCCCATTTATATCCCGCCCTTCTCCGAAGACTCAGGGCGGCTTACAATTTTAAAGCACAAATCAAATGTGCTTAGCAATAGCCTTCATTCTATGTATATGCCTGCTTATTAGGGCTTTCACACACACACCCAAGTGGCATTATTACAAAGTCAGCTTATTGCCCCCAACAATCTGGGTCCTCATTTTACCTACCTCGGAAGGATGGAAGGCTGAGTCAACCTTGAGCCTGGTGGGACTCGAACCTGCACTAATTGTAGGCAGCTGGTGTTACTTAGGGAGGCATTAGCCCACTGCTCCACCAAGGCTCTTTCTTGGCTCTTCACTGTGTTCTTATAGTTTAGTCCTCAGTTGCAAAGTTCCTATTTTCAAACAAGATAAAATAGGGGATGTAAGAAATGGTATTGACATGCACAGTCTCCTGCCTTCCTTCATCTGGATTATTTTTATTTGTTTATGTTTTTATCTAGAATGATGTGTTTTTAATTATGGTATGTTTTGAAATTTTTTATAGAGCACCACCCAAATCTGTGGTTGAGGTAGCACACTTATTTTTTTAAAAAAAAAATCACTTTCAAGAATTATACTTCTTTTTGTTACATATATTTATCTGGGTTATTTTTATTCAATGTAAGCAGTTGCCTAGATAGAACTTGATCAAGTCCTCTTTTGAACCTGCTCACAAAAAAAGGGATTGAGGAAACCAGTTTCAGCATGGTTTTCCTTGAGTACCTATACAATAAGCTACACAAGCCAATTGTCTTTTTTGTATAACTGTTAAAGTACAAGAAGTGTTGTAGACTCTTTTGAATGTGATCATCCTTTTATCACACATTTTCACACATTCAGCCAGATACCAAAATCTGGCAGTTACCAAAACAGATAACATGGTCACTGTCTATTCCATCAAAGAGAGATACATCTAATCCTTTGCTTTATATAGGTAGAAGAAAGAGCTGCAGGAATCTGGATTCTTATTTCAATGTAAATAGAACTCCCTTTTGATATACAACAGTCTCTGGAACTCTTTTGGCTTTCTACTACAAAGATACTTGTCAAAATTCTTGGATTCTTGTGCACCTGTTGAAATGTTTTCTATCCAGTCTGTCCTGAAAATGCCTGATTGTGCTAATGGAAAGAGATGAGTGACCATTGTCAAAGTATATATATATGGGTGTAGGTATATACTGTAAATATGTATGTAGCATGTTTTTATGTGTGTTATGTATGTGTACACTTTTGAGGGCAGGCAAAAATTTCATTTTTAATGTGTGCCAGTGTGCCCACAGTAAAAAAATGACAATAAAGGTTATCTTAATATAATTTAAACTGTCCAGTCAGAAGGAGCAGAGATAGTATAAAAACAGGCCCTCAAATGCTCAATAGTCACAGATGATCCCAAATTTTGTTAAGAGGTCAAGCTGGATCAGAAGGTTCACACTCCCTCTCTCCAAGTCCCATTGTAGGTTGTCGCATGTGTGATCAATGCAGTTTTCATCCAATGCCCGGGTCTAAAACATGCTAATTTGCTTCACCCAGAATCCTTGAGTCCCCACTGCCTTTTCAACAACCTTCCTAAAAACACCAAGTTGGAAAAAGGACCCAAATAACTCTGCTTGGTTGAGGGATGCCTTTTTCAGGAGAAAGTCCACAGCTACCTTTTTCAAGGAAGCATATAAAGTAAAACAGATGTGGTGATAATGTCTAATTCAGGCATGCTATTTCCTTAAAAGTGTTAAAAGGAAGAGAATGATTGGCATGTGACAATCATATTTTCAGTCTCAGTTTGTACACTTTCCTGTCCTGACATAGTCAACATTAATGGCACTTGGCCATCTGGCTTCCCTTTTATTTGATTTCAGATCCACAGCAGCATGGATTTCCAATTTCATTTTGCTTTTTCCTCTGTTACCCATTTTCTGGTCTGATTCAAGCCATTGCCATGTGCAAAGTTCCTAAACTTAAAATCAGTTAACCATTTCACCACAATGGTATATCATTTTACTGTGGGATGCAAAACTGACATAAAATGAATTTATTTTCAACGGCTGTTAAGTATTGTGGGTAGACCGGTCAGGATAGATGACAAGACGTTGAGGTTTCAACTAACGCTTTATTGTGGTTGAACTGAGGAGTCTCCACAGCTCGGCTCCTTTAAATACTGTTGCTGGCAAGCCGGTGCCCAATCCACATCCTTAAAGGGTCCCGCCAGAACGGGCTGACCAATGGGACGTCTCAATGGCAACTCTGCCCTTCCTGGAGATTGGCTATGATCTTCCCTGCTAACCTCTGGACTGGAATTGGGGTCCCCCAGCTGTTCCCCCAGGCCCTGGGATGCCTGACTAGTGTCATGACTGTCCCAGGTATGCGTGGTTGGCATATATTCAAGTGAGGGCCCTTCAGGTGTCATAGTGGTTGCCGGGTCAGATGTTGATCCTCTAATGTTGGCCTCACCCTCGGGCTGGTTTTCAGGGGCTTGCCTCCGTAACTGGTCTAAATGTCTTCTAAATTGTCGGCCCCCTTCCCCCTCAATAACATAAGACACAGGCCCAGTTTTAGCAATCACCACCCCTTGAACCCAAAAGTCCCCTGAAGTGTAATTTCTGGCCCACACAAGGTCCCCCACTGTCAATTCCTTCACGGCAGAGTGTTGTTCTGGTTCCGTCGCCACACGATCATGGTGTAGTCTGTCCAGTTTTGTTTTGAGGCGACGGCCCCAACGCAGTTCCGCTGGGCATTTGCCGGAGGTGGTGGACGGGGTGGTGTGTTGGCTCAACAGGAATTGTGCCAGTCTTTGATGCCAGTCTCCAGTGATGATCCGTTTCAGGGCGTCTTTTGTTGACCTTACCATGCGTTCTGCAAGGCCATTAGTCTCCAGGTGGAAGGGAGCAGATGTGATGTGTCTAATCAAGTTGGATCTGTTGAAGGCCTGAAAATCAGCAGACGTAAATTGTGGGCCGTTGTCTGACACAATGACATCAGGTAGGCCATGAGTGGCAAAGAGACCCTGCAGTACCTGTATGGTTTTGGACGTGGTCATGCTGGACACGGGAATTACCTCCAACCATTTTGAGTAACTGTCCACAACTATGAGGAAAAGGTGGCCTTGAAAGGGGCCTGCATAGTCAATGTGGATTCTTGACCAGGGTATAGAAGTTGGTTCCCATTTATACACTGGGTGGTGTGGTTGGTTGGGCCTGGTTTTTTGGCACTGATAGCATCCCGCAACCTGATGTTCAATTTCTTTGTCCAGACCGGGCCACCAAACATAGCTTCGGGCCAGGGCCTTCATCCTAACAATTCCAGGGTGCCCTTCATGTAATGCCTGTAATACCTTACTTCTCAGTTTGTCGGGGACTATAACCCTGCTACCCCATAGCAGGCATCCTTTATGTGACGATATTTCATTTCTACGGGTAAAGTATTGTTGGAAATCCTTGCCAGGGCTTTGCGTCTGCCAGCCAGATGCTACCCAGGCTGATACTCTGCTTAAGATTTTGTCCTTAGCTGTGCTGCTGGCTATGTCTTTGGCTTGGATGGGTGAGTCTGGGAGGTCCTGAATGGTAATGAGATTACAAGCTGGGGCTGGGTCTGGCTCAACAATAGACAGGGGAAGCCTACTTAGTGCGTCAGCATGCCCCATGTCTTTCCCTGGTTTGTATTTTAAGTGGTAAGAGTAAGCTGACAGGAAGACAGACCAACGTAAAACCCTGGGGGATAGTATTTGAGGTGTTATTTTGTTGGTTGTGAATAACCCCAACAGGGGTTTGTGATCAGTGTAGATGACAAATTTCCTGCCATACAGGTAGTCGTGGAACTTTTTAACCCCTGCCACAAGGGCTAATGCCTCCTTATCTATTTGTGCATAGTTCCTTTCTGCAGGTGTAAGTGTCCTGAAGTAAAAAGCAATTGGCTTTTGCTCCCCTGTGTCTTCTAAGTGACTGAGCACCGCGCCCACACCATATGGAGAGGCATCACATGCTAGGCAGACAGGCTTCCCTTCAATAAAGTGAGTGACAGCTGAGTTTCTTGAGAGCAAGTGTTTTAGAGTTTTGAAGCTATTGTCATGTATTGCGGACCATTTCCACGGGGCGTTTTTGTCCAGCAACCTATGCAGAGGTTCTGCGATGGTTGCTTTGTGGGGTAGGAATGAATGATAGAAATTGATTAACACCAAGAATGCCTGTAGTTCTGCCTTATTTCTGGGAGTAGGGGCCAGTTTAATAGCTTTTACTTTAGAGTCAGTGGGGTGGATGCCCTGTGCATCTATCCTAAACCCTAAAAATTTGGTTGATCTTACTCCTATGCAACATTTTTCCTTTTGTAGTTTTAGCCCGGCAGTCCTGAACCTGCCAAGTACTGCTCTAAGCCTGTCAGCTAACTGTGTCTCCGATTCCCTGGCGATCAGCACGTCGTCAAAATATGGGCACACACCAGGGATACCTTTCAGCGTTTTTTCCATGATCTCCTGGAAAATTCCAGGAGCTACGGCAATTCCGAATTGTAAACGATTTACGCGAAAGACTCCCTTGTGTGTGACAATTGTTTGAATTTCAGCTGTTTCGCAGGAAACCGGAAGTTGCTGATACGCCTGCGCCAAGTCAAGCTTGGCAAAGATGGCGCCAGGCTGTATAGCTGCGAGGACGTGTTTTACCGAGGGGACCGGGTAAGCATGCGGATTCAAGGCCCGGTTCACGGAAGCCTTATAATCCGCACAAATTCTTTTTTTACTGTTCGGTTTTAGGGGGGTGACAATAGGCGTTTCCCATTCCCCCCCTCTACGGGTTCTAGAATTCCCTGCCCCACTAATTTATCTAACTCATTTTCAACCCTCTCTTTTAACGCGATCGGGACCCGTCTCGCTTTAATTCTTACGGGCAGGACTTCTGGGTTAAGTCTTAATTTTACTGGGGGCCCGGTGTATTTTCCCAACCCCCCCCAAACACGTCTGTAAACTCGTTACAGTCGGAGTCTAGGCTATTAGATTGGACGTTATTTATTCCCCCTAGCCAGATGCCCAGGGCCTGGAACCAATCTAATTCCACTAAATTTGTCCTTTTCCCTTCGGTTATGAGAATTTCCAGCTGACCCTGGAATTCTTTAAACTTAACTTGCACAGTGGCTTGTCCCCTTAGTTTAATGGGGGAACGTTGGAAGTCTGTTAATTTAATTTTGGTGGGTGCTATGCCAATCTTCTGTCTGCTCTTAGAACAAATTAGGGAAAGGGTCTCTGATGAAATTAAAGAGACTGGTGAGCCTGAATCCACTTCCATTAAGCAAGGGATTCCTTCTATGCTAACAGTAATTTGGATTTTAGGTTTGAGTGGTGGGTGGATTGCTGACTGGCAAGCCACTTCCAAATTTTCTATAATCTGGGGTGCCCTGGTCCCTGGGGTTTTTGGGGGGGGGAACTTGTACTTGCAGACTGCTCATTGATGTCGTTTATGTTGTCGCGGTTTCGGGCTCGGCAGACGGATTGTATGTGGCCGGTTTTGCCACATGCATGGCATTTGGCCCCACGGAAGCGGCAGGACGCCCTGGGGTGGTTGCCCCCGCAGCTGGCACAATTTTGGCTGTTTCCACTGGCATTGCGGTTAGGGGTTCTAGCATTTCTATTGGCCCCAGCCGGCTTCTGTTGTGTTTGGTTGTGCTCACGGCGGTTCTTGAACTTCTCCAGCCTCTGTAGAATAGCATCGATTTCGGCTTCGTTGGCTTGTTCACCTTCTCCGCTGTCAGCAGCATTTTCTTGGTGCACGGAGCCGTTCGGGTTGTTGTTATGTCTGAGCGTATTCTTTTCGTTAATGGCCTCCTGAGCCATTATTTCGTTGACCACTTCAGACAGGCTCAGGGTTGGTTTGGCTATTATTTTTTGCTGGAGGTGATCGTCACTCAGGCCAAACACAATTTGGTCTCGAATCCGATCTTCCAGGTCCGGGAACCTGCATATTCGAGCGGCTTGTCGCACGGTGGCCACGAAGTCCATCGCCGATTCGCCTGGCAGCTGGTTCCTCTGGATGAATTGGAGTTGCCAGTAGATTTCAGACTTTGGCATGAAGTGTTGGCTCAGTTTGCTGACGAGGTCAGCGTAGGGTAGTGTCGAGACAGGATCTGGGATGCACAGCCCGACAGCTACATCGTACACAGCCGGACCGCTGATGCACAGCAATGCCACTGCCTTCTCCTTGTCTTCTGTGATTTTATTCACGAAGAGATACCCCTCGACTTGTCCCAAGTGGGACTCCCACTGTCCCGGATGGCGGACATCGAACTCACGGATGTGTCCGATTTGGGTCATTCTGTCCAGGTCTGGTTACTTCTTTCCGGGAGGGAATCGATCGGGAGAGTTTTCTCTTCCCTCCTTTCCCGCGATTGCTAGTGCTTCAGCTCTAGTGACTCAGCTGGTGCTTCACCTCAGCAGCAGTATCCCACCTTCGTCGCCACTGTTAAGTATTGTGGGTAGACCGGTCAGGACAGATGACAAGACGTCGAGGTTTCAACTAACGCTTTATTGTGGTTGAACTGAGGAGTCTCCACAGCTCGGCTCCTTTAAATACTGTTGCCGGCAAGCCGGTGCCCAATCCACATCCTTAAAGGGTCCCGCCAGAACGGGCTGACCAATGGGATGGGAGTTAGGACGCCACCTGTTGTTGCCGGGTGCAACACAGCTGATGTTCAGCTGGGCTGACAGCATAACAATGCTCTATGCTCATATTCACTATATATAACAACGGCAGATTTCCTTGGTCATTAAATCCCATCAGTATGGGTTGAATGCAGATGATGAACAGATTATGCATGATCTAATACATCCTCCTTATCCTGACTTTCTCTGAAAAAAATCTATTCTTCTCAAGTGGTTGAAAGCTGCAGTTTAGGGAAGCTGCTAAAGGAAAGTATGGTACAATTTTCTTTTAGCACTGTGACACTAAAAAATTATGAAATCCATTTCGCTGGTAAGGATAGGCTATGGTCTTCACTAGTAGAATTTGAAAAACTAACAATTTGGTAGGTAGGAAAATGTGCAAGCTTTTTTATTTTATTTATTTATTTTAATTCCATTTATATCCCACCCTTCTCCGAAGACTCAGGGCGGCTTACAAGCTTAGCAATAGCCTTCATTCTATGTATATGCCTGCTTATTAGGGCTTTCACACACACCCCAAGCGGCATTATTACAAAGTCAGCTTAATTGCCCCCAACAATCTGGGTCCTCATTTTACCTACCTCGGAAGGATGGAAGGCTGAGTCAACCTTGAGCCTGGTGGGATGCGAACCTGCACTAATTGCAGGCAGCTGGTGTTACTTAAGGAGGCATTAGCCCACTGCTCCACCAAGGCTCTAAAACATGAAGAAATGAAATGATGGTTTGAATCTGTGCATATTTGTACTCAGAATGTAAAGTTTTAAAAGGTTACCCATGGCAGCAACTGTGATTTGCAATTGCAGAGCTATTTTCAGGCTCTGAATGTGTGTTTCATGCTCACCTTCCAAAAAAAAAAGCAATTCTGTATTGTACTGGTTGACATATATACTTCCTGAAAAGCAATTGTATTTTATGGCTTCCACATGAAATATTCTCCAGTACAGAAATATTTTCTAGATAACAAGGTTGCAGGGAAGATACTTACAGGGAAACTAATAGTTGAAAATAAGGAGATATCCTGGTGGCTGAAGGCTCATTTTTCCACAGCAGTTTCTGTTCACCCTATTTTTATAATAGGAAGGGTTTTGTATTTTCTGCAGTGACAATAACTGTATTTAGTAAAACTGCAGTTTACTGAATAACCAGGCTTTGTAATAGCACACATAAAAGAAGATTTAGGCATGTGAACCACAAATGCAGTCTAAAGTAACGCAGTTTCCCTACAGGGATGGGCAACCTGTGGTTATTGTTTGTGTTTTATTTTTTTAAAAAATTAATTGGTTTTGTTTTTTTACAGCCCTCAGAATCCCATCTAACTATGATCATTAAAAGTATAGCTGTCAGTTTGGTTGAGAAATACGTGAAAATTGTCTTCTATAGTGCAAAATACGTCTGTCACACTAGAAAAACAAAGCAGATCCCCCAGAGACCTCTACAAACTGATCCTGCCTATGTGATCCCACTGACTCTGTGGCCATCCAAAGGTTGCTCAATTCTCATTTACCACATCAAAAGAAAATTGAGTTATCTGGGAGTAAGTTCTACCGAATTCCAACGCCGTCATCCACAACACTGGGACTTTGAAACTCTGTCCATGTCACCCAGGAGACTAGAAACCAGAAACTCAGCTTGACTTGGGGCAATAATTCTGAACCCAATGGCTTACTAGCATTTTAAACAAAATAATATGTAATTTAGCAAGAAAAGGAGACTGAAGGTGCCAATATAGTCAAACACTGGATTCAGTTCCTGGGAGCACACACATAAACGCACAGTAAATACACTTGCAAAAAGTTGGGGTGTGTGCTTATATATTGCCACTGTGTCCTTAGGCTCTGTTTGGGAGCAAAATGCTATTTTTGTTTGTTTGTTTATATATGTATTTTTTAAAAAAAATTCAAGAGAAGAATCCTGGGTATGCTGAACTGTGATTCTTTTTAAGTGTAGTAATCAATTAGTATATTTGATTTGAGTATAATATTTTTATTTTTTTATTTATTAAATTGTTATTCCAGTTTTTGAATATTTAACAATGAGAAGCCTTTCGTTAAACTTTCTTATCAGGAGATGTACAGGGTTAAAAACTAATTCAAAATTAGTTTGGTGGGCCATTTCCCATTAGTGACTTGTAGTATGTCATTCAAACAACATTGCCAAATAACCTGTGTAAACAAGGGCTTCTGTGTGAGAGGGATCGAACAGTTCAAGATGGTTGGCATGGGCAATGTCTTTCCCCTTTGGAAATGTGTGTCTTGTCCATGCATGTAAAAAGGGGCAGGACTTTGATTGCACTTGTTAGCTCCACTTTTCTAAACTCCCTTGCAGACACTTACTATCTGAGGATTAGATTTTTGTAACTAAACTGTGTCTGGGTGAGGCTAGTAGGGAAATGTTGTGTGTACTAAAAGCAGCAGCAAGCACATTCTCTGCCTAGGGCTGGCAATAGGTCAAGGGTGTCAAACTGCTGGCCCGCAGGCTGGTTGCATCATGCAAAGGCCACACCCACCCCAGTTCTGGCAATGTGAAAAAAGTCACGATACGTCATGTCACGTGATGCGGTGAGTTTGACACCCGTGGTCTAGGTCATGGGGAGAAACAAGCAGACTAGGACTATGCCTTTTGATACCTTAACAAATGTGAGAAATTATTCACATCATGCTAAATATGATTTCTTTAATTTTGACTTTGTGCAAACCGAACCATTTCAACTAATAAAAACTATGCATTCCAAAATGTACGATGTAGCCAATGGAGGCTTATTCAACAAATTATCCCTAAACAAAAGGAGCAGTTAACCCTTGCAGGAAGAAACTCAGCAAAAGTGTGGGGTAAAAGAGTACTATAAATATAAATTCTCGAGTTGAACTTAAACAGTTGGTTGACCTGTTCAGACACTGCTATCTCTTGCTGCATTAAAGAAGACATTGTAGGCCATGTGGAAATCGGAACAGATAATCTGTTAGTGTGTACAATTGCCCATATTAGCATAGCCAATATTTATGGCAGATATTTGCAATGTCACCTTTGCTCAATTTCCCCCTGCCCTGTTTCTAGCATCATCATAATAATATTTAACTTATTTTAATCAGAAAAGTACATTAAAAACATAATTCAAAGGAAAAACAAGGGTATTCAGTTTGCCAACCCCTGCTTCATTTTCACTGCGGTAACTCAAAAGTTTATACAGGCAATAAACAATTCCTGCTGAGTGGTGTCACAGCAGGAGTAAGCTACAACCACCTGAATGTCCCTATAAAAAATTAGATTAGCACACCACATGCTGAATTGTTTTGGAAGTCCTGTCCTGCGAATGTGCGGAGGGAATGTGCCATCACAACCATGTGGTTTTATCCTTTCACTTTGCAATGTGGTAGGAAGTTGATGCAAAACTCATTTTTTTTCCTGGCAGGACAGTTTACATGAGCCTGTGATGGGGGACTTCCATAGAGAATGAATATACAGCACTGTAGGTTTTGTTTGCACAGTACTGTATGTTTGATAGTAATTAACAGCTGTATGCATGCAACATATCAGAGGACCCTGCACCTGGGGTGGGGGAATGCCAAGAGGCCGATGATGATTTGTGCAACATATTAAGCCTAATTATTTTCAGCCTTGATTAGGCTTGGCGTACATGGTATGCTGCACAAATCCAGTCCATTTGGTTAATCTGCGATTCAGACCATCTGAACTAAAAAAAACTTCAGTCACTTGATAAATGTATGGTACAAATGATCTAATACAGCTATCTTTACGATGCTATTTTCTCTGAAAATTTTGTTCCTGTGCCTTTAAACGGGACATAAGTAGTGTGAATATTTCATTACAGCTGTTCAGCAGCAAGGAGATAGAAGGATGGAAGAAAATACATTTGTTTCTTTTCTTCAAATTAGGCAGATTGGAAGGGGGCTAAAAATTGTAGAAAAGTTATGCTATCCTGAAATGGATTAGAAAGACAGTATGCAATTTGGCTAAATTCTCAGAGGGAACATACTCTGGTATCTTTATTTATATAAAAACTGGTGTGGTTCTTTTAGCTTTTGCTCTCTGATTGTTAAGCACCTGGTGTTTTGATAAAGATTGACAATTTGGTTTTATATTCACCAAAATGGGAGAAATTAAACATTGTGTGCCATAATGGTTTCATATATCAACTGCAACCTTGTAAAGCAGCCTTTTTAAGTTGGACCTAAAATTGGAGGGGCTTGAGAAAAGCTGGTTAATTTATTTAATCCTGTGACTCTTCATCCCATTTTAAGATTCAGGTCCTGGCTTCATCCAATCAGCTTTCCTTCTCTTTCTTTTCCTGCCTTCATTATTTTTTCTGTGGGAGAGGTGGGGGCAACCCTTAACAGATGAAGAAATCTGAAGATCTTCAAAGATGGGTCCTAAAAAGATCATTATCTGACTGTGACTTCCAATTGTTTTAATAATTATTTCTGTTAGATACTGGGTTTGTTGCTTCAATGACGAGACGAGGCGAGTGAGTTCAGCAAAGATCATTGTTTATTTGGTTGCAGGAACTGAACTGAGAAACAGGGCTGCGAATGCAGCAATTTATACCCTGGCCTCTAGGTGGCAGCCAATAGGTTTAAAGCAACCTATTGCTGCCCTAGAGGCAGCCAATGGTGGCGCTGGAGACGGGCTGTCTGAGGAGCTGGGAGCCGTTAGCCAGCTTCCCTGCTTGAGCAACCTTCCAGCAATTAACCCACGTGATATTCCCTTAGCAAGACAGAGCCTAATACATTACACCCCTCCCCCTAGAATGTACATACATTATAATAACAAAAGGAAAATGATCACAGCAGTACAAATTTTACCGAGGTACAACAGTAGTATGCAATGTACACATTTTCCATACTGGCTAGTACAGAGTGTTTCCTGGCTGGCAGCATGTTAATGATACAAACAACATTATAGCTCAGTTATTTCAGAACAAAATCTTGTAGATATGCAGGAGGCTTGCGAACCCTCGTGGAATGCCTGGGAGAGCCAGGTTCTCCCTGGCCTACCAGCTTGCCCGCCGGGCTGGGTAGACCAGGGTCCATAAGTTCCTGCGAGTCTGGCTGACTCGGAACTCTCTAGCTGGCCTTTTCAGGTCGGCCCACCCCAGAGTCCAATCGCTCCACAGAGTTAGCGCAGCGGCTGTAGTGTTCTGGTTGGCTTTCTCCATCAGGGGCCCCATGTTGCACTCCTGGGCTTTGCTCCCCTATGGCCACCTCCCCATTGCTTTGACTGCTTGGGACCTCAGAGCCTATGGATTGATCGGCCTAGCTGCCGGTTTGTGGTCCGTAACTGGCACCTGGGACAAAGTCCTCGCTTTGTGACCATTCTGGAAAATGCTTCCTAAGATGATCAATATGGCGACAGATGACCTGCCCACCCTCTAGGCCCACTTCGTATGAGAGAGGGCCTGACGTTTTGGTGATTTTCCCTGGCACCCACAAGTTCCCATGCCCATAGTTCCTGGCCCACACCCCGTCACCCACTTGCAGCCCCCTCAGGGGTTTTGGGCAAGAGGCCTCAGCTGCCACCCAATCAGGGTGCAACCTGTCCAGTTTCATGATTAATCACCTCCCCCAGTGCAGCTCTGCTGGGCTTTTACCCATTGCCGTGCATGGCGTGGAATGTTGGCAGAGCAAAAAGTCAGCCAGTCTGTGGGGCCAGTCCCCAGTCACTATATGCTTTAATGATGCTTTCATGGTGTGCACCATTCGTTCAGCTAGACCATTAGTAGATGGGTGAAATGGAGCCGATGTTGCATGCCTAATGAGGTTTGCCCTCAGGAAGGACTGAAATTCTGCTGCAGTAAATTGGGCCCCGTTATCGGACACTACAACATCCGGCAGCCTGTGCATTGCAAAGAGTTTCCTAAGCACCTGGATGGTCCTAGCAGTAGTCATATTTGTGATTGGTATAACTTCTAGCCATTTAGAGTGGTTGTTGACCACTATAAGAAAGAGCTGTCCCTGAAAGGGCCCAGCGAAGTCTATATGAATTCTCGACCAGGGTGTGTGTGTCTCCTCCCACCTGTGAACAGGAGTGTGTGGCATTTTAGGCCTCGATTGCTGGCATGTATAACATCCATGCACTTGAGCCTCGATGGTTTTATCTAATCCTGTACACCATAAATAGCTTCTTGCAAAAGCTTTCATGCAAACAATACCCAGATGACCTTCATGAAGCGATTGCAATACCCTGTCCCTTAATGAGGTGGGAACAATGACCCTGTTTCCCCAAAGAATACAACCCTTATGAGCTGAGAGCTCATGTCTCCTTGTGAAATAGCTCTGAAACTCAGGACCTGGGCTTTTATCTAGCCACCCTGTGTGTACCCAAGATAGCACTCTGCTTAGAGTCTTATCTGCTGCCGCTTCTGCAGCTATGTCCCCCGCATGGAGGGGAAACTCCGGCAAGTCCTGAATGGACAAAATGTGGGCTGCCGGGGCTGGATCTGGTTCGATTTGAGGCAGTGGAAGCCTGCTCAGGCCATCTGCATGGCCCATATCCTTGCCAGGTTTGTGAATTAGCTTAAAGCTGTAAGCCGATAAAAAAATGGACCCTCTTAGCATCCTGGGGTTTAAGATGTGGGGTGTCTGTCTGTCTGTAGTGAATAATCCCAATAGCAGTTTATGGTCTGTAAAGACTGTGAAGTCCCTGCCGTATAAGTACTCGTGGAATTTTTTTACTCCAGCTACTATAGCCAGTGCCTCCTGGTCAATCTGAGCGTAATTATGCTCGGCGGAGGACAGTGTCCTCAAATAAAAAGCAATTGGAACTTGAGTTCCATCACTCTCTAAATGACTTAGGACTGCCCCCACCCCATATGCAGACGTGTCACACGCTAGGATACTGGCATTGATTCCTTGAAATGAGTGATCGTGGAACTGACCGACAGAAGAGCCTTCAATTCCTGAAAACATTTTTCGTGGACCCTAGTCCACTTCTATGCAGCATTTTTGTCCAAGGGCCAGTGTAACGGCTCTGCCACTGTGGCCTTGTTTGGAAGGAATGCATAGTAAAAATTTAGGAGGCCTAGGAATGCATGTAGCTCTCCCTTTGTTTTGGGGCTGGGTGCCATCTGAATAGCTTTTACTTTAGACTCAGCAGGGTGGATGCCATTAGCATCTATACGGAAAACCAAGAACTCAGTGGAAGGAACTCTGATATTGCACTTATTCTTTTTAAACTTGAGGCCTGCTTCGCGCAGCCTTTGAAGGACGGCTCTGAGCCTCCTTGCTAGCACCTCAGTGGACTCACCGGCAATGAGCAAGTAATCAGAATAGGGGCAAACCCCTGGAATGCCCTTGAGCATCCGTTCCATAATGCTCTGAAAAATGCCAGGGGCATTTTGCAGGCGTTTTACTTTAAACGCCCCCCTGTGGGTTACGATTGTCTGTGCCACAGCTGTAGCCTCATCAACAGGAAGCTGTTGGTAGGCCTGAGCCAAATCTAATTTTGCAAAAATTGTGCCACCTTGCAAAGATGCCAGGATGTGGCTTACTAGTGGTACCGGGTATGCATGCTGTTTGAGTGCACGGTTAATTGTGCATTTATAATCGGCACAGATTCTGACCTCCCCATTAGCTTTTAGTGGTATTACGATTGGGGTCTCCCATTCACCCCCATCTACTGGCTGAAGTACACCCTGCTCAACAAGTTTATCTAACTTGTGTTTAAGAGCACATAGCACCCTACGAGGTTTAATCCTGACTGGCACTACAGTAGGATCTAGTTTAAATGTTATTGGTGGGCCCATGTATGTCCCCAGAGCTGAATCAAACACATCTGCGAATTCCTCACATATTGTCGCTAGACTCGTGACTTGCGTCCGGTTGATTCCAGTTACTTGGATGCCTAGTGCATCAAGCCAATCGAGCCCGATCAGGCTCGTTCGCTGACCCCCCTACTACAACAACATCCAGGTGCCCAGAAAACCCCTTAAATTTAACGGCTAGTGTGGCCTCACCCTTGACTGTGACTCTGGCATTCTGGAAATCAGTTAGTATAATGTCAGATGGCCTCAGCTTGGCCCATCTCTTACTGCAATTACAGATGAAATTAAGTGTCTCAAGTGAGATAATAGCTTCTTCTTCAAGTCTGTGAACGTTACAGACTCCAATGGCATTGGCACGAATAAGTTCTCCGTGATGTCGAACGTGGCTGGGCCACACACACACACACAGGAGCGTAGAGGCCTTCAGGCCATCCTCGGCAACTTGATTTGAGCGAAGATAGTTCTCAACCCTGGATAGATACGAGGACCATCATTCTGGGTGAGCTATGTCAAATTCTTCCAGCTTTCCGACCTTGGCCATTTCTGCTGGTCTTTGCGGCTGGGGCTCGTTGTCTTTGCGTCTTGCTCCTCTGTTGCCCAGGTACTGGTCCTCTGGGCACATGGTCGCTAGCGTGGCTGTGCTAGGCCAACCGTAGGGGGGGGAATTGCTTTTCCCACCAGGCGTGTTCAGCCTCTCCCCTAGTGACTCTTCAGCTCAGTTGGAGGAGCAGGATCCCACCTTCGTCACCAGTGTTAGATACTGGGTTCGTTGCTTCAATGACGAGACGAGGCGAGTGAGTTCAGCAAAGATCATTGTTTATTTGGTTGCAGGAACTGAACTGAGAAACAGGGCTGCAAATGCAGCAATTTATATCCTGGCCTCTAGGCAGCGGCCAATAGGTTTAAAGCAACCTATTGCCATATCCTGGCCAATGGCGGCGCTGGAGACGGGTTGTCTGAGGAGCTGGGAGCCGTTAGCCAGCTTCCCTGCTTGAGCAACCTTCCAGCAATTAACCCGCGTGATATTCCATTAGCAAGACAAAGCCCAATACATTACAATTTCCATAGTGAGATAAGGAAGAATAATTAAATGCACACACACTTTAGCTTCCTCACATTTGATAGAAAAGTGATCACGTGCTTGTATATTCTTTGCTAATGCTTAAACTGGGAATTCTCAAACTTTGCAGTAATGAAATCCCCTGAAAGATGGCTCAATCTCTGATTCTTCATGAGTCAAAGTCATGGTTTCACTGGAGTTAGGCTTGGATAAGAAATGAATATTATATTTTTTTAATCATTACATTTTTACATTACGTATGCTAAAGACCATCATCCAAAAATTTCACTATGTTGGATACCTCCGGGCGAAAAGAGGAAACAAGGCCAGCTTTAGAAAACTTGGCGTCAAACACTTAAGGAAAGTCTTAAGATTATTAATATCCCTTGGGACAATGCTGAAGATGCTGTGAATGATCGAAACTGCTGGAAAATCCTTGCTGCCCGTTATGCTCTGCACAGGACCTAAGGATGATGTTAAATCATGACATTTTAACCTGTATTGCTGATATTCCACGAACTGCCCAGAGTCACTTGGGGTCAGGCGGCATTTAAATTTATTATTGTTGGTCACATAGTTACCCAGATGTTTGAGACTGGATTTGGTGTTTTTATCCACCTATCATGACATTTTAACATGTATTGCTGGTATTTCACGAACTACCCAATGACCTAGCATAGGCAGATGTTGCTTCCTAATGTTAAAGGTATTGTTGCAGGATGTAAGTTATTCCAAGTAAAGCTGCCTTTTGCAATTGATTGATGGTGATTTTGTTAATGTCAATGGTGCTCAAGTGGTGCTCCAGATATTTTGGGATTGCACCTAAGGCAACTATTACCATGGATACTATTTTTGCTTTCTTTTGCCGCAGTGGTTTTACTTCTATTAGCAGCTCTTTGTATTTGTGATTTTCTCCAGTTCATTCTCTTGTTTTCTGTCTCCAGGTATTGCAGTGTCCACTATCCAGATTTTCTTGTCTTTCTTATTGATCATTACTAAGTGTGCAGTGTGATGTTGTCTGTTTGATTTGTAAAGTCCCAGAGTACTTTAACTTCTTCATATTCTATTACTTTCTGGTCCCATCAGTTCTTGCTTGCAGACAAGTGGTATTTCTTGCAGATATTCCAATGTACCATTGATGCTACTTTATCATGCCATTGTTTGTAGTCAGTCTGTGAGTTCTTTTTGCACCAGCTAATTAGATGTCCACTGTTTATTCAGCTTCTTTGAGAGGCAGCATTTGCTTTCATTTTTTTATTGTCTCAATTCTGGCTTTGTATGCATTTGTTCTTAAGGCTTGATCTTGTGCAGCCAGAATTAGCCCCGCTATCTCTTTCTTTAACTTTCACATTCTTAGCCATCGGCAGGACTTGTTGTTATACTTTGCCTTCCCATATTTCTATACTATTCTTCATTTTGTCTTTTTTGTAGATCAAATGTTCGGTCTTTCCTCTGTTCACAAGCCTTCATGGTATACTAAGTTCATTGCATCATCTTCACTATCCTTCAGATATTCCTCCAGTGCCCTTTTTTCTTCTTAACTGTTTTGTGTATTTGCAAGATTCCATGCCCACCTATTTTCCTTGCTAAGTAGAATATGTCAACATTGCTTCATGGATGAATGATTCATTGTCATTATTTTTCTGGTTTTACTATCCACAACCTTTAGTTCTGCTTGAGTCCAGTTCATTATTCCAGCTGTATATCTAATGACTGAGATTATCCAGGGTTAATTGCCTTGATGGTATTTCTTTCACTGAGTTTGAACTTTAGGATCTTTTTTTAGTCTCATGATGTATTCACTTCTAAGCTTCTTCATAACTTCAGTCAGCTGGATGTTTTCAGTTTGAAGGATGCCCAGGTATTTGATCATCTTCATCCAAACAAACTCTTGATGTTATTTCCATATAGCATTTTGATTCCCTCAGTTTTCACTAGTTTTGGCCTATTGATAGTAAGGCAAGCACATCTGTCCAGTCCAAACTCCACTGCAATATCTAGGCTGTATATATACAGACAGGGTTGAGCAGCAGCAGTTCTATTTCAGATATTTTTCTTTAGAACATCCATGTAAAGGATGTTTGATATCCATACCTTGATGTTTTTTTCAGTATCGTTGAAAGAGGAATCAGTACAATGACAAACAATAGTGGTGATAGTAAGTTTCCTCGAAAGTTTCCTCTCTTGATATTAACTTCTCCTACCTAGTCTATCACCATTGAACAGCAAGCAATTATGTCTTCCATTGTGCCATTGATCTTTGCACAAAGCTTCTGATGTTTCTACTGACCCCTTTTATTTCTAGGCACTTAATCGTCCAATCATGAAGCAGAGAATTGAATGTCCTTTTGTAATCAACCGAAGCTACGTTTAGGTTGCTTTTCTTTCAGTTTTCCAAAATGATCTAGTCAGTTAGGAGTTGATCATTTGTTCCTCTGCTGTTTGGGCAATTTCCTTTCTGCTCAGTTAAAAGAGATTATTTTCAGCTAAATGCTGTTGGACTGCATCAGACACCACCTAGTTAGCAATTTGAAAGTTGTTGGTAAGCAGGTAATTGGCCTCTAGTTGCCTGGTGCTGCCCTCTTTGTTGAATATTTTATTATCAGGTAGCTTTTGCCAGATGTTAAACAATCTTCAGTTTCACCTCCTTGCAGTATGTTGTTAAATTGCTTGACATTGTTATTATCATTATTATTATACATTGTGGCTTGCGTAATCTGTCAGAAATGAAGTAAGGAGCAAATTTAGACAGCTATCTCACTCTAAAGTCTTTTTATTTTTTTTATAAAAGTTGCTCCTGGCCTTCTGGGGAATCCCAGGTCACAGCTGGATAATCTTCAGGCACCTAATGAGTGCTTATATGGGGGCATTCGCGCTCTCCTAGCCTGACCCCTCCATCAGATTGAAAATTAAGGAATGATGAAGCTACAGTTTATAAGGTGTAAATAAGCCACTTCTCTTGACATCATCCCTACGTAATATTTATAGCACCAACAGGGTGAGGATCAAGTGATATTAGCACAAGGCTTTGTGATTTGCTTTCTTCCTAATATAATCCAAGATTTTACAAACAGATAGAAGAGCTATCAGCATATATTACAGTAATAATGGAAGATTCTAGAATGCTTTTATCATAAAGGGATTTGGTATTTACTATTGGTTATAAAGGTGTGCTGCAGTTGCTGCTGATAAAAACAAATGGCTTAGCTATCTCTGCACTGGCTTTGTGTGTCTCTCCTCTGGAGAAATCTTTCTCCTTCAGAGTTACAACACTTGATAGCCACAGTGGTTCATGGTTCAGGAATATCCAGAATGTGGTTACGAAACCACATCCTGGATATTTGATTTTCAGATTTGGTGAAGGTTTTTTCCCCTCCTTCTTTTGTCTGTCTCTTTCCTTCCCTCATTTGTTTCAGTATGTAAGCCTCCTAGTATGATGTATAGCAACAAAGAAGGCTGAATGATTGCATTGAGACAGGAACGTGTGGGAGGAGATGCAGCTATTTCACCCACCACTACCACTTGATTGCTAGTTTTAAAGCTACAACTCTGAATGCCTGATTGCAACCTGGCAACTTTCTTGATAGTGTCAGCCATTGAAGAGGATCTTCTCAAAGAAAAGAATCAGAGGCAACCTGAGAGTCCAACTAGAATTGTAGCTAAAGAATACAGTGAAGGGAACCCTTAAGTACGAACTTGGAATGCATTCACTGATTTTTCTTCAGTTCCAGGGAGGCGTTTGGCCTTTGGGGACGGTCCTGTGCGATGGCTTGATGACCATGGATGTTATGCTATGCACTGCCTCCATTTTCAATCTCTGTGCTATCAGCGTGGATCGGTAAGAAACTCTGGTCATTATGGCTTTTAGATGCTAAATTTCACAACTCTTTCAGTTCTAATACATGTTACACACACACACTCTCACATATATGTTTTCTGAGGTTTTCGCGGGTGTTTGTATGTAGATCTTTGGTCATTCGGGTTTTTCCCCACATAGAATTGGAGGTATCAGGGCAACGTTTCAACGAAATCTCATCCGTCATCCTCAGGCTGGTGACTTCAGCTTCGTTCTTCTGGGAGAAGTGTGCGATAGTGGCTGTTTTTTCTTCTTTTTTAAACACACCCCCTCTGGCAGTTTAAAAAAGAAGAAAAAACAGTCACTATCACACACTTCTCCCAGAAGAAAGAAGCTGAAGTCACCAGCCTGAGGATAACGGATGAGATTGCGTCAAAACGTTGCCCTGAGTTAAGTATTTAGATTACCTTGCTAGGCCCCAAACATGGGACAAATCAGCCCAGGTTCGCATCTCAGAAGGGTATGGCTGACTGATGAGAACAAATAAGTTTGAAATGCATATCAGTCTCCCTTTAATTCTTTGTTAGCAATCCCCCCAAAATATATATATATATATATATATATATATATATATATATATATATATATATATATATATATATATATATATAGTTAAATGTCTGCTAAAAAAATGTCTGTAAAAAAAATTTACACACACACACATATAATATATATACACACACATATATAATATATATACACACACATATATATATATATATATACATATATATATATATATATATATATATAGTTAAATGTCTGCTAAAAAAATGTCTGTAAAAAAAATTTACACACACAAACATATAATATATATACACACACATATATAATATATATACACACACATATATATATATATATACATATATATATATATATATATATATATATATATGTGTGTGTGTGTGTGTGTGTGTGTGTGTGTGTGTGTATATATACATATATATATATATATGTATATATATACATACATATATAAGGGACGCGGTGGCTCAGTGGGTTAGGCCACCGACCTTGTCGATCAGATGGTCGGCAGTTTGGCGGGTCGAATCCTGAGTGCCGCGTAGCAGAGTGAGCGCCTGTTACTCGTCCCAGCTTCTGCCAACCTAGCAGTTCGAAAGCACGTAAAAATGCAAGTAGAAAAATAGGGACCACTACAGTGGGAAGGTAACAGCGTTCCGTGCGCCTCTGGCATCTAGTCATGCTGGCCACATGACTACGGAGACGTCCTCGGACAAGCGCTGGCTCTTTGGCTTTGAAACGGAGATGAGCACCGGCCCCTAGAGTCGGAAACGACTAGCACTCATATGCGGGGGAACCTTTACCTTTACCTTTACATACATATATATACATATATATATATATACATATATATATATATACATATATATATATGGATAGATAAGTATCTGCTGTGTGAATGTTTACTATGTATTTGTTTTGTACATTCTGGCTTTAAAATGTACAAAAATGCATTGAATTCTCTAATCCACATACATATTTTTTTCCAATTTTCTTTACTAGTTATCTATCCGAACATTCATTTCTTTAGCAGATGTAGGTGTGATATTGTAAAGTGAACTGTAAAATTCAAAGTTTGCAGACTGAAGAATACCTTTGTTCTAATAATTCATTTTTGTCTATAATATATAATTTAGGTCTATTGACTGAAAATGTAGAGAGAACAATGCTCTCCCCTAAAAACACCCAGCACTTTATCAAGGCAAGCTTTTTGTGGTCTATAAAGCAGTATTCTATTCAGGAAAGGCAATTCAGATATGATCGGCTCCTTTCTCACTAACAGAAGCTGAAGAACTAATTCTTACAATAATTGCAGTTTGGGATTTTCTTACTGGAAAGACCTCAGTGCCTACCAAATAAAGGCAAGAATGATATTGGGAAGCTCTAGGAAACATAGGTGGTTTATTGTCTGTATGTCGCTTCTGACTATTTTGTTTTATCCTATCAGCTGCTGGGAACCCCATCCACTTCCCCCCCCCCCCCCGTTGTCCAGCTAATCAGAAAAAGCTGCTTTTATTCCGAGAAAATCTGAACATCACTTCTACTGTAACGTTTTCATGCTGTCACTGCTGAGCAAAGAAGGGGGAAAGTTTTTTTTTTTCCTTTGAACTATGGACAGTAGCAGAAAGAACAGAACATAAGCTGTCTTACCCATACCAGCCAAAGACCATTGTTTTCAGCCAATGATCAAAATGGTTTTGAATTGAAACTAAGAAAGCGGCAGAGACAATTCTTTTTTCTGTGGCTACCAACCAAGGAACTGCTGATAATATGTATTGACATTTCAAATGGAGGGGATTGCCCTGTTCAAATGACTTCCCCATGGATCTGCCTCTTTGGTTAGACCTGCGCTGACACATGTAGGGTTTGCTTTGCCCAAGGCAAAAGATAAGTTTAGGGTTAATGGCCTTTGTGTTTTCAAACCTGTAGGGGGAACTCTTTTTTTTTTTTGTCTCCAAATGCTTGTTATAACGCTGTTAATTCACTAAAGCATTCATATCACACAGTCTGTCTTGAGATTGATTTTAACTTGCAGACCTGAAATATCTGCCCTAATTTTTGGACTCTGCTGTTTCCTCTGCTTCTTCTCCTTTTTATAACCACTTCCCTGATGAAGTGTTCTAGTGAACAAAAATGTTGTTGTTAGTTGCGAAGTCGTGTCCGACCCATCGTGACCCTATGGACAACATTCCTCCAGGCCTTCCTGTCCTCTACCATCTTCTGGAGTCCATTTAAGCTCACGCCTACTGCTTCAGTGACTCCATCCAGCCACCTCATTCTCTGTCGTCCCCTTCTTCTATTGCCCTCAATCTTTCCCAGCATTAGGCTCTTCTCCAGTGAGTCCTTCCTTCTCATTAGGTGGCCAAAGTATTTGAGTTTTAGCTTCAGGATCTGGCCTTCTAAAGAGCAGTCAGGGTTGATTTCCTCTAGGACTGACCGGTTTGATCGCCTTGCAGTCCAAGGGACTCGCAGGAGTCTTCTCCAGCACCAGAGTTCAAAGGCCTCAATTCTTTGGCGCTCAGCCTTTTTTATGGTCCGACTTTCACTGCCATACATTGCAACTGGGAAGACCATAGCCTTGACTATACGCACTTTTGTTGACAGAGTGATGTCTCTGCTTTTTAGTGTGCTGTCCAGATTTGCCATGGCTTTCCTCCCAAGGAGCAAGCGTCTTTTAATTTCTTGGCTACCGTCCCCATCTGCAGTGATCTTGGAGCCCAGGAAAATAAAATCTGTCACTATCTCCATTTCTTCCCCATCTATTTGCCAGGAATTGAGAGGGCCGGATGCCATGATCTTGGTTTTCTTAATGTTTAGTTTCAACCCAACTTTTGCACTCTCCTTCTTCACCCGCAACAAGAAACTCTTCAGTTCTTCTTCACTTTCTGCCATTAGAGTGGTATCATCTGCAGTGAACACAAATATTCATGCCCATTTCAGTGATCCCAGGAAGGACAGAATTGAGCTTAGTTAGTACTTGGATTAGAGAGCTCCAGGAAAGCTTCTGTAGACTAGAAGGTGAAAGCATCTTGTCACCCTGTAGATTTGGGAAGATGAAAGCATATCTCAGGAGAAGTCAGAAAAAAAAAACATTTCTATTTTGTTCCCAAGAAAGCCACACAGAGACATTATTATTCTTGAAATTATCAAGAGTTGTGCTTGGTTTAAAGGAAACTTCATTTTGGGCTACCATATCCGAGTTTCAAAAATCCAAATAACCTCTAAATAAAATGAAAGTATTTTCGCCTTACTGATATCTATTGATCATTCAGTTGTTTGCATAGAGATAATGAATTCCCTTCCCCCCCCACACACACTATCTTTTATAAAGATATTGCCCAATTTGTGATTCAAATACTCATTTGCGGTACAGGGATAAAAGTACTTGGAGCCATGACAATCAGTTCAATCAAAACCTCTTCTGAATGTATTCCTCCACATGCTAAAAATGTTCTGCTCCTGGTAGGAACTTGTGCATTTCCCCTGCACTTTATACCACCATCTGCTCCATTGTCCCCAAATTTCACATCTTGAATGTTAACTGTGAAAGAGTGCTGATGACACACACAAATACTTTTAAACAATTTTGCATATGTAACAGTCAGTCTGCGTTAAGGAAAAAGAAGAATAAATATGGGAGCACTGCATTGGACTAGCAGAAGTTTTAGTGTGCATTTGAAAGAAATGACTTTACCCTGACCTTTGGGGACTATTGCTGCTATTTACAACTTCAGCTGGCCGTACAACAAAGCCTTTCAGCTGATAGCAATATTTGCTGCATTTGATTTGAAAAATAATCCAAAATACAAGACCACAGACCAAATAGAAATTGAAATACAAAGCAGGGAAATACTGTATTTTCCGGCGTATAAGACGACTCGGCGTATAAGACGACCCCCCAACTTTTGAGAAGATTTTCATGGGTTAAAAAGTCATCTTATACGCCGGAAAATACGGTAAGATAGATATATTTAACAGACAGAAAGGGTTTTCCAGCTCAAACTTTAGGAAATTATCATGTTTCTTGATTTTTTACCAACAAGTTTTCATCTCACCAGGTCAGATTTTCTTTTACTAGCTCAGAGTTTATAAGTATGGTACTAACTATACCATCTTAAAACGATTTGGCTCATGCAGGTTGAATATATAAAAATACCCAAAAGTTAAGTCCTTTTTTCCCCCTCTCTCTTCCAAGAAAATGGCAAATCCTGGCTCTTTATTTTCCTAATTCTGCCTTGTTAAAAAAAAAGAGTGGTCGTACAGGAATATTTTGATTGACACACACTGCTGTCTTTTACAGAGGCAAACGTATATGCTAAATAACTAAGGCTGAGACCTATTAGAACCCATTTTCTTCTGGAAAGGCCCAGTTTTTAGAACGTGTTTGTCAATTTAGTTGCAACTGTCTTTTACCAGCGGTATGGATTGATTGAAGGGAGAGAAGCAATATCATGGAGCCATTATGAGGAGAATAAATGTTCCATACAACAGGCAAGCATAATTGGTAATTGGCAAGGGTAACTGGTAATTGCCAAAGGTAATTGGATGAACAAAGAACTTGTGCAGGGAAATGTTGATATTTCAAAATGGAGAAATAGGGGTAAAAGAATATTTTGTGTTTGCCTTGCGGTGGCATAGCCGCACAATAATGCTGCATTTCCTAAATAATGAATGGGCAGTATGAGAGACAAAATGGGAATTTCAACCCAGGAACACCTGAAACATATATGGCCCAGCTCCATCTTCTAGCTTAGAGTTTGTTCTGCTTTACCATCATGAAGTAAACTGGTTCCACAAGGAACCCCGTGGTGACGCCCTGTTTTCTGTCATCCAGGTTCATTGCTGTCTCTGTCCCACTGAACTATAATCGACGACAGATTGACCTGCGTCAACTGATCCTCCTCTCTACCACTTGGATCTTTGCTTTTGCTGTGGCATCCCCAATTATCTTTGGCCTCAACAATGTTCCAGACCGGGACCCATCTTTATGTCGTCTGGAGGATCACAATTATATTGTATATTCCTCCATCTGTTCCTTCTTCATTCCTTGTCCTGTCATGCTGGTCCTCTACTGCGGCATATTCCATGCACTTAGGCGCTGGGAAGAGGCTCGGAAAGCCAAGCTGAAGAGTAGCATTTATTTGGGCAATAGGCAGGTATATGGTCCCCCACCTGTCATTGAGAAGAACCAGGAGGATATCAAGGCTGGGGAACTCAACCCCTGTGCCTGCTCTGATTGCACTTTACCCAGGGATTACAAGAACAATGGCATTCAAACTATGTCCTATCCACACATCAAATATGCACCAAACGGAGGACTCGGTAGGAAGCCAGCCAAAATCAATGGCAGGGAAAGGAAGGCCATGAAGGTGCTTCCAGTTGTGGTTGGTGAGTATAAAACATTAAATGGTTTTCAGGGTCATAAACCATCAAGACAGCTCAATTCCAGATCAGGATGGCTGTAAAACCTGGGTATTAAAAAAAAATTAGGATACAGGCATGCAGAGACATTTGCCATAACTGATAAGTACAGCATGACACAGAAACTGCCTTTTTTTTGTTCCTCATTTGGTGTCTCTTAATTGCACTTTAGTGGCTGATTAGAGAGATACTCCAAAAGGATGAAATGAGTATTGCGCATCTGATCATGTTTGGAAGACTGAGTCCTCTGAAACTCCCTTCATAGTATACGTGCGTGTTTGTACACATGGATACACATTCCTCACCTCTGAACAGTTGAACTGTTGGGTTCCAAGACCCTTTGCCTTTAACAGATGTGCGGCAGGCAGAATCTAAACAATTAAATCCTATTCCACCATCACATTCCCACACTGAGATATTTATTGTACTTTCGCTACAGCTTCATAATGGTTTGGAGGGATTGAAGAGTAAAAATAATACCATGCAAAGATTCTCTGCGTTTAGTAGGAAAAAGTCCAACCAAATGGCCTTTTTTAAAGGAGACCTATAGATTGAGGCAACAATGTTCTTCAAAATGGGAGTCAGAAGAATTGTTCAGCAGCCTGGTAGTGTGAGGCTATTAACTGCAATAGCCTCATCCTACCAGGCTACCAAATAATTCTTGCAACCACTATATTATCATGGATTGAATTATGTATTCGTGGAAATGGATCTTCTGAGGTGTATTGTTGATGCATCAGAGCAACTGCAAAAGATAGCAGTAGACAAACATGAGGGAGTATAAAAATGACATACAGGGACCTTCACATGACAGTTCAGATTTTGTTCAGTCCCAGGTTTTGTGCAGTTGGTTGGCTATTGTGAGAAATGATTGCTGGACTAGATAGGCCAGGGGTCTGATCCAGCAGGTCATTGCTTAAGTTCCTATGAATCAGAAGTTGAGACTTCACCATTGCAGTAGTTCTGACTGGAAATGAGTATCACAGCGTTCATGTTCTTGAAAAACAGAGATGAAGCTAGCTCATAAAAGATACCCTGGCAGTCAAAATTTCTGCCCTGATAGTGTCAAACCCAGGAGAGGCCCTCAAGACACAGACTTTTTTCTTTAGGCACAAAAATATCCACCCATAGTTTCTCAGACATCTCAATTCAGATAAGCAATTTTTCCCACCCTGGCCAGTTGATCTGATTAGTTAATCAAGTCCTTCCTTAATCTTTTGAGGATAATCTGAAAAGACAGCAGGATTTTTTCACCAACTGTTTCAGACATGCACTGAACTCCATGCATGATTCATGCCCTCTGGGATCTATCCAGATTTCTGCTGCAGGTTTTGGTATACTGTTCTGGGGGTGGGGGGGGAAAGAAATAGGGGATCTCAATCCTGTATAATATTCTGCTTATAAACTGATTGTGCCATTCAAACTATATAGGGCAGACATGTCAAACACAAGGCCCGGGGGCCAGATCCGGCCCACAAAGTGGTTTCATGTGGCCGGTGAGGCCATCCTGGAAACAGTGAGGGAACGGCCCCCACTGCCTTGGCCGTGGCCCAGAGACCCTCCTTCCTGCCAGAGACCCTCAGATCTGTCCCACTCCTGCCCAGGCCCCCATAGGCACCCTTGGTGCGAACGATGTAAGCCACGCCCACCCAGTAGGCCATATGCACTCTAGCCATGCCCACCCAGTAGGCCACGCCCACCCAGGCCATACCCACCCGACCCCCTGAGGGCAACCGCAATGCTGATGCGGCCCTCAATGAAATTGAGTTTGACACCCCTGATATAGAGATTTCAAGCTGCATCCAGGAGTAACAGAAACAGCTGGGCTTTTTATTTGCTAAGAATGGACAAAGAAAACAATATAAACTTCAGATCCTTCTCTCTCTTTTTTAATATAAAAGTACAGAACAACGATTCATGTTAATTTTGACATTTATGTAGCTGACTTTATACTGTAATACCTTATTCTGAACATGTTCTCAATTTCTGTAGGTGCAGCATAGGCACCGGGAAATAGATTCCACTCATTTCAGTAAGATCTGCAACATCTTAAAATCTACCCAGAGAATTTTATTTTTCCTCTGTTTTTTCCCCCCCTTTAAATCGCTTGAACCGCCAAATCCTCCTTATATCAGACTTCCCACAGAAGAGCAGTCTGATCCAGTGATTGAACAAAAGTTCAGGAATCCCTTTGACATTCAGTAAAGGAGCACATAGAGTATCTGGACAAACAACAGATAGTGGATTACCATTTTGACAACGCAAATAGTTTCTAGTTTTCTTTCTACTGCCATCTATAGTATTCTGGATTTATTGCAGCCAAGATTTTGTCAGCCACATTCAGTTCAGTGAAAGGGTCAGAGCTCTGAATGGAAAAGGGCATCTGCTGCATATGAAAACGCCATTTTAATTTTGGAACTTTGGCGATGGAGCCTCTTACAAGAATTTGCTTTCCTCTGTCAGAAAGCAGGCTCGGTTTTGCAGATCTGGAAATGTGATGCTGAAGGAGGAAGGACAGACAAGAAATGTCACAAGAAGTAGATGCTCTTGCTCTTTTCTTCCGTGTTTGACACTCGGGTCCGTGAATAGAGCTGCCTCTGTAGTGGCTCACTCTGCACAACCTTTCCATTGTAACTTAAGCCATTTGTGGGTGTGAATCGGAGCACATCCAGCCTGTATGCATTTTAATGAAAGTTAGATGACATATTAAGCACTTTACAGCTGAATATTAGCAACATGAAAGGTCTCCAGCTCCTTACAATCATTTCCATACCAGAGCCTCCCTTTGGAAGAATTGCATTTGAAAAACGCTCTACTGTCTTCCCTGGATAGGCTTGCAGCAATCCAGATGCAAAAGCAAAAGATATTCAGAGCACACATGGGTGAATATAGGTGTTGAAGGTAGGAAAGTGGAACATGCATTATATTGCAAAAACTACAACATATATAGTATGCAAGAGTGGACTGGGTGTCAGTATGCCTTAATCCCCGGTAGCCTATGTACACATACTCAGGTTGCCAGTGTATACACACATGATGCATTCTTGGTAATTCTGCAAAGAAGCAACCATGTGATCACAGGGAGATATGTTTGATTTAAAAAAGCTCTGAGAAGTGCAACACATGTCCATGCAGACTACAAATCACCTTTCCCCCCTTGACTCAATATTACTGCAAGTTATTATGATTTCAGAAGTTTATTTTCCATGTTGAGAACTGGGTCTACATCTTCCCTGAATCAGCAACACAGTAAATCCCCACCCGTCCAGCTACAGAGACCGATTAAAAAGGGAAATGCTATGAAAACCAACATTCAATTTAAGGCCAAATCCTCCACGCATGTACCCATTTATTCCTTAAAAAAATAAATTTTCACTGTGTTTTTTTTAAAAAATGACACCAAACAACCCCCAAAGATTATTGTGTCTTTTCTCCAGCAAGAAAAGAGGAACCACATCTAATTAAACAAGATAACGGAAGAATAAAACGAGTTTTAAGCAGTGCTCTGCTGAGCTCTGTATAAATTGAAGGATGTTGCTTGCTACTGCAGATTTCAAAATGATTTGTGCTATTTCCTACAAAGTGCTCTCAACGCAAGAGCCTCCAGCTGCTTTGCAATGTCCCGCCAGGACATTGTCAAGTTTCCAAGGAGGCTTGGCTCTTCCTTGGTTACCTTCTTGGCATGCCCTGTAGCAGCTACAGGAAGACAACCTGCCAGCGTTTCATGAATGCTCTAAAACCGAGGTTTCCCTGAGATCTCACTCAGACCTAGGACTTCCACTGGGATTGCATGTGAATTTGTTGAATAACAGGGAAGTTAGCTGCTGAATTGGGTTATCCTTAGGGACTTTGAAAATTAGAACAAAGGCAATATTTTTCTTCAGAGATAAAATGCTCCCCTTCCCCCAAACTGCCCACTGAAGACTGGGCCTGCTCTGAAAGTGAAGCAAAGATTGAACAGACAATATGATAAAGAGCAAGGAAGAGCTATCGAGAGTGGAAAGAATAACAGAATAACAGAAAAAATCAAATAACTGAGTTGGAAGGGACCTTGGAAGTCTTCTAGTCCAATCCCCTCCTCAAGTAGGAAACTCTAGCTATACCATTTCAGACAAATGGTTGTCCAGTCTCTTCTTAAAAACCTCCAGTGTTGGAGCACCCACAACTTCTAGAGACAAGAAGTTCTTTCCCTGATCAATTGTTCTGTCAGGAAATTTCTCTTTAATTCTAGGTTGGTTCCCTCCTTGATTAATTTCCAACCATTGCTTCTTGTCCTGCCTTCAGGTGCTTTGGAGAATAGGCTGATCCCTTCTCCTTTGTGGAAGCCTCTTAGATATTGGAACACTGCTATCATGTCACCTAGGAAGGGTCAGACCTAAAATCAAAATTGACACATGGTGTCAATTCTTCCAAGCTGAGTTCTTTTTTTCCCTTTTTTTTTGGGGGGGGGGCAGGCCCTGCAGACAAAATCTTGCCAGATCGAGGACTCTGCATCTGCAATATACTCTGTAAACTATTAGGGAGGGGCTGTCTTCACCCTCTTTCTCTCACACATAACATCCAGACTGAGTTGCCTGTTACTCCTCTGGAATGCACTTCCTCCCTCTTGGGAATCCGCCTCCTTGTTGCATTCCATCACAGAATGAATGAATTAACCTTTATTGTCAAAGTACAACCATGTATACATTGAGATTGGCTGAGCCTCCCTTCGTGCTCAGCCAATCTCATAGATACCAGAGACCCATAAATACATTTTGTACCCAGTCCCTTGCCAGCCAACACCCACCTGCTTACTCACTTTAGCCAGTCAACGGCTGGATAAGAGGTAACTTTGTTCCCTCCCTGTTGTGAGGCCTCTCTGCTTCTCACGTGTTTCTGTTTAATGACATTGTGTTCAACCTGGCCCATGTGTTGGAATATGTTGACTCTTCTGGTTTCAATCCCTGAAGTCCCCCTCAAAATTAGCAAAACATAGTGAAGCCAAGAGTACTCTCTAAGTATATTCTGCATTTGGGGGTCCCAGAAATTGTTTCTTGTGGCCCAGTTTGACAAGATGTTTTTGCATTGCTGAAAAGCCTGACCAACAGCCTTGTGTGCCTAGTTTCAGCTTTTACAGAAAGATCTGTTTCCTATGATTCCAGCGAGGTAAATGCAGGTGCTACCGGGGCCTGCAGAGACAGCATTTACACACCAGCTGCACTGTATCTTCCTGACCCCAGGATCCCTAAGGAGCCAGTGCTTCAATTAATAGGTTAATGGGTATTCAAGTATCCATTTGTTTGCAAAAACAAATAAATATGCATCCCAAGAGACCTTGAGTTTAGATACAAACTGATGTAGGGCTGTGTCTGCTGTTGTTTCATTCAACCAGTGCTAGGTGCATTTAAGCCAGACACCAGGTGCAGCAAGAATGGGGAAATTAAATATATTTTTTCATTCTCAAATGCAAAGAATTTAAGCAGATCAGAAACGGCAACCTCACATTACTAAAAAGTAACCTCGGATATTTTTTTCCCTTCCTCTTTTTTTTTTTTAAAAAAACGTATATGCCACTGTTCAAAATTGACATGTTTACCTTTGAGAAAATTAAGACACATGCAAGGAAGAACTGGCTAATTTTTTTCCCTCTCTCTTTTCCAAAGGTGCTTTCCTTCTCTGTTGGACTCCTTTCTTTGTGGTGCACATAACCAGAGCTCTCTGTGAGTCCTGTGTCATTTCTGGCCAAGTAATCAGCATTGTCACATGGTTGGGTTATGTCAACAGTGCCCTCAACCCTATCATCTATACAATCTTCAACACTGAGTTTAGGAATTACTTCCGCAAGGTTTTGCACATCTTCTGCTAACTCTCTTTGTCTAGAACTGAACCCCGAAGAAAGGAGAGTACATTGCACAGGACAAAGAGCCAGACCAATTATTGTCTTTGTATAGTTTTAATAAAGCTTTATTTCTTATTATATAGTTGCGTGTGTCAATTTTTTCACTTGATAAAGATGCTACTTTCTGGACAACGGTTCATTCATATTTGGTGAGAATGCAAAAATGGCCCGAAACCGATGTGTTATATTTGTGAGACTTCATGGTAATATTCTAAGTTGACTGAGGAATAATACCCCCATTTGGGTTTGCCATCTGTCCTCCATTCAAGTAGAACATGTATTCAGAGAAGCATTTGTGGTGGTTGCCCCACAATAATGACAGCATCTTTCCCCCAAAGAAATGTAGAAGTATCTTTTGAGCGATGCTGTAAGAATTTATACATCTTTTGATGGCTCTGATAGTCTAGGGATATTTTTCCTCACTTGTAAAAATAATTAACCATCAGAAGGTATTTAATGCCTAGAATCTTTTGCCAAGGATGTGACGGGTTAGAAACAGAAAACAGAGATAGGTCTGAAAAAACAACCATGCTTGTCATAGCTATACTGTAATGGTTTGTGCGTTTCGCTAGCTTAGAGTGGGCTGGTCAATGTCAAAGGCATGGATAAGATGCATAATCAATTTGATCAAGCTGTATGTGCCATGGAATCAGAAAAACATTGAGGATAATTTACATGACAATAGCATGGCAAGTATATGCCTATGCTTGCTCACCCTCTAGTCCTGATCGTAAGCAAGAATTAATAGTCCTATTGTATTGAAAATGGTTGCTGATCTGGGAGAGGAATTTAATCCCCCCACCTTTGAAAATTCTCTAGACAAGTTATAGCAACAGTTAAATCGAATTTCCTGATCCACCAAATTCTGGTCCATTGGACATATATTTGCTATTCTTCTGAGGACCCCTGTCTTCAGGAAAGAAATTCAGGAAAGTTGTTAAAAATCCTTTGGATTTTTGTATGCCCAAACTCCCACAGTACAAATTTTAACCTTATGAAAATTCTGAAAACATAATATATTTAGGCAACTGTGCATGTTTTAATAAGAAATCCCTCTTATAAAAATCTAATCTAAATATCTAGATATAAAAAAATATCTGGGAATCAAGGACAAAAAAACCCCCAAACAAGAATAAAGGCATCATTCCCATACAGAACAGAAAATGAATATAATTAAAGTAATTAATGTACCTGTTTGAGTAGTAGACTCTTAGGTTTGAGAATATATGCAGGATTCCTTTCATACTGGAATGATTTGAGAGAGAGCAGACTGGTCTCTTGCCTAGATGTTAATAGTATCCCCTTTTGTTTCTCTTCATTTTGAGAGCAATAGAAATGGAAATAAGTGAACATGAACCTCTTAGGAGAGGTTGACCAGACTGCGGTTTTGCCAAATTGAGGTGTACCATCTCCTCCATTTTTCAATATAGCCAGCCAGTGCTTTTTTTGTAAAAGAAAAAGGTGCCGGAACTCACACATGTCATACAACCTGCCTTGCCTAACCTACAAGGTTCCATCCAAAAAAGGTGCCAGAACTCCGTTCTATGAGAAAAAAAGCCCTGTAGCCAGCAAATCAAAGCATTAGCAAGTAGCTGAGTTCACTTTGGTGTCCCTGTAGTTAAATACTAAAGACACTGAAGAAGCTACAATGTGCAAAGACCTTATAACTGTGTTTATGGAGGGAAAAGAAAATATAGACTCAGCTCTCTTATCTTCCCAACATGGGACCACCATACCAGATACTTTTGGGGACCTATTGAGATGTCAGTATATGGAGTTGGTCTCCCTTTAGTCAGATAGGGATTAGATGAGCAGCATGAGGGGTGAGGCCAATTCTGCTATTGTACCTACAGTGGCTTTTTTGGTGCTCTTGATTGATGAGGGCAAACCAACATAAAGTCCTTCCTCCAAATGTCATTCATCTTCCCTTTACAATGTCTTGCCAAAAGCAGATTTGGGAACAACTGAAAATATGTATTTGTTACATTTACAAATTCCATCATGAATGCCCTTATGATACTTACCAACATTGCACCGAAACAAGTCTTATACCTTAGTTTGAATGTTTGCCCTAGGAAACCTAGGTAGCTGTTTAGAGCTATTTTATTTAGCTGTATTGAACTAGTACTTTTTAAAAAATCTATTGTGATTTTAACACTCAAGAAGCGCTATCTTCAAAATTAGTTTTCTTGCTAGGATGTAAGATTCTCTCTCCTCAAGTGAGATGCTGAGGAAATACGCAGTTGCACCTTTGCTTTTATTTTTGGCAGCACAAACAGAAAGCTGTCAATGTGATGCATAAATGTTTAATGATCTGATCACTGAGTTCCACCGAGTTCCCGAAAGATATCCGAGATATGTTTTTCATCTGTATACTCAGAAGTGTGAAAATCAAAATTATAAGAAAACAGCCATACCCTTCTTCCAACAGCAGAAAAGGTGCCTTGGATGACCTATTTCCTCTTTGGCTACAAGTGTCCCAAATAAATCTTAGAAAACTGATGGACCCCCTGGAACAAAACATGAGACATAAGATGAAAAAGAAAAGGGGAAAAAAAGATTTGTATGTTGTTGGGTGGAAACTACTGTTTTGATTCCATCAATTTACCATATCTGATGTTTTAATTGCTTAAGGGTTATCAAGCTAATGTCAACTCTTAGCAACCACATAGACTCTCCCAGATTATTCCCAATCCAACTCTTCAGATCTGCCAACTGTGCCCCATCACCATAGTACCCAAATACATTCAACATGTTGGTCATTCTCTTTTATGTTCCACCTATCCCAACATTATGGACTTTTCAAGAGAGCTGGCTCTTTACATGTCTCACATAATACAATAATTTGAGCCTGATCATATGTGCCTTGAGTGAGAACTCTGGATTAATTTGTTCTATCATCCATTTATTTGTTTAATTGGATATCCAGTTTTCAAGTCATCTACAATACCACTGTTCAAAAGTTTCAATGCTTTTTCTATGGTGCTTCTGATTTACAGTATACCACAGTGTATTTACCTATGTATTCTTGCAATCAGCTGTGATTTAATAACATGTCCTCAGTGGTATGTGACTGACAAATAAGTACAATTGTTGCTGTTTCAGTCCCCAGCAGGACAAATTCTATCATTTCTCTGGAACAGCAGGCAATTCAGTAATGTTAAAATTGCTATTTGTGCTACTCTGTATTGTAGTAGATTTTTGAGAAAGTCTAGCAGAATAACAAGATTGTACTTTGAAGTCTACAGGGTTCGGGAGCATGGACGATTAGTGTAATTATTTAAAACAGATTTCCCCAATCTTTTTGGCTTTGCGGACCGGCAAGGAGAGAAGGGATGGTTTCTTGCAAGTGTGAGCAGCAGGCAAGTGCGCACATGTGCGTGTTAAGCTCATTTCCATGAGTGGCAAGCATGTCAGCTGCTTGTGCAATTGGAGCACGTGCACATGCTCGCCCACTATTTGCCGAAGTGGAGATGCATGTGTGTGCTTGACTGCCACTTCTGTGGTCTGGTTCTGAACAGCACAAGGCCCTGAGATGGGGCGTGGCCCGGGAGTTGGGGACCCCCAATTCAATAGCTAGTAACAGCAGCTACCTGATCTGGGTTCATCTTGAAAAACAAAGCAGGCTCATGCTACTTAGCTAGGAGACCACAAACCACGTCTTAGGAAGACAAAAACTCTTGGAGTCAAATTTTTTAGTCCAAAAGGAATCTTTACTATGACATGCTTGGTTGTAGGAAATGAGACAGGGCTTAATGGTTCCACGATGTAAATCCTTATAAAGAGTTCCCGGTTTAACCCCCCTTAATCCCCATTTGGTCAGTCCCCCCATCCTTCCTCTCGTATCATCCATCTCGTGGGAAAAAGGAAGTTAGGACCCTTTTGTTTATTGCTGTCTACCGTGACAAAAGCCAGATGCTAGCCCCCCCTTTTGTTTCCCCAGTTCAAAAGGCTTCTCCTTTCCTTTGAAATGCCTATTGCCGGTTCAATACACATCTATCCTCTTCTCTTCGGGAGATGGCAGAATCCATGGGATATGTTTGAAATATTCCATTTATGAATATGATATAAATGGATTCTGACAGTCTAGCAGAATAACAAGATTGTACTTTGAAGTCTACAGGGTTCGGGAGCATGGACGATTAGTGTAATTATTTAAAATAGATTTCCCCAATCTTTTTGGCTTTGCGGACCGGCAAGGAGAGAAGGGATGGTTTCTTGCAAGTGTGAGCAGCAGGCAAGTGCGCACATGTGCGTGTTAAGCTCATTTCCATGAGTGGCAAGCATGTCAGCTGCTTGTGCAATTGGAGCACGTGCACATGCTCGCCCACTATTTGCCGAAGTGGAGATGCATGTGTGTGCTTGACTGCCACTTCTGTGGTCTGGTTCTGAACAGCACAAGGCCCTGAGATGGGGCGTGGCCCGGGAGTTGGGGACCCCCAATTCAATAGCTAGTAACAGCAGCTACCTGATCTGGGTTCATCTTGAAAAACAAAGCAGGCTCATGCTACTTAGCTAGGAGACCACAAACCACGTCTTAGGAAGACAAAAACTCTTGGAGTCAAATTTTTTAGTCCAAAAGGAATCTTTACTATGACATGCTTGGTTGTAGGAAATGAGACAGGGCTTAATGGTTCCACGATGTAAATCCTTATAAAGAGTTCCCGGTTTAACCCCCCTTAATCCCCATTTGGTCAGTCCCCCCATCCTTCCTCTCGTATCATCCATCTCGTGGGAAAAAGGAAGTTAGGACCCTTTTGTTTATTGCTGTCTACCGTGACAAAAGCCAGATGCTAGCCCCCCCTTTTGTTTCCCCAGTTCAAAAGGCTTCTCCTTTCCTTTGAAATGCCTATTGCCGGTTCAATACACATCTATCCTCTTCTCTTCGGGAGATGGCAGAATCCATGGGATATGTTTGAAATATTCCATTTATGAATATGATATAAATGGATTCTGACAGTCTAGCAGAATAACAAGATTGTACTTTGAAGTCTACAGGGTTCGGGAGCATGGACGATTAGTGTAATTATTTAAAATAGATTTCCCCAATCTTTTTGGCTTTGCGGACCGGCAAGGAGAGAAGGGATGGTTTCTTGCAAGTGTGAGCAGCAGGCAAGTGCGCACATGTGCGTGTTAAGCTCATTTCCATGAGTGGCAAGCATGTCAGCTGCTTGTGCAATTGGAGCACGTGCACATGCTCGCCCACTATTTGCCGAAGTGGAGATGCATGTGTGTGCTTGACTGCCACTTCTGTGGTCTGGTTCTGAACAGCACAAGGCCCTGAGATGGGACGTGGCCCAGGAGTTGGGGACCCCCAATTCAATAGCTAGTAACAGCAGCTACCTGATCTGGGTTCATCTTGAAAAACAAAGCAGGCTCATGCTACTTAGCTAGGAGACCACAACAAAATCTGAGGCGAGAAAGGGATCTAAAAAATAATGAAAGAAGGAAAGGACCAAACACTTCTCTATGTTTACAACTAAGATCATATGGGTATGTCCATGTAGTTTTCAAATGTTGAATTCAACAAGGGAGATTTCACTTTTGAATTTTCCTACAAGACCTTCAAATCTAACTATTGAATAATTATTCTCTGTAAGTATTCAAATGTTCCACATTTATCAGTGTAACAACTACAAAAGATTCATGATACTTCCAGCACAGTGGGCGCTACAAAGGCTTTTTACTGTCTTGGTGAACTTTTACAGAGAAATCCCAAACAACACAACCAAAAAATTGTTAATCATTAATAGAATCAGATTCCATCTATATTTTATTTTATTTATTTATTTTATTTTAATTCCATTTATATCCCGCCCTTCTCTGAAGACTCAGGGCGGCTTACAAGCTTAGCAGTAGCCTTCATTCTATGTATATGCCTGCTTATTAGGGCTTTCACACACACACACCCAGCGGCATTATTACAAAGTCAGCTTATTGCCCCCAACAATCTGGGTCCTCATTTTACCTACCTCGGAAGGATGGAAGGCTGAGTCAACCTTGAGCCTGGTGGGACTCGAACCTGCACTAATTGCAGGCAGTTGGTGTTACTTAAGGAGGCATTAGCTCACTGCTCCACCAAGGCTTTTAGGTAAGATTTAATTGACATCAGGAAACTAAATTTGCTGAAAAGTAGAACTGCTTCATATTTGAACAAGAATCACAAAAGACCTTTTGCTGTTACAATCTTTATTGAAACCTCATCAGAGGAATCTTAAAAGGACGCAGACCCAAAAGCTGCTTTAAATAACATTTTCAAAATACTTCAAAGAATCCCCATAATCCATTTGTTTTACAGCAGCTTTGTAGAAAAGCTTGTAAAGATCCATCAACTTCCGAAGTTCCCTTAAAACAACGGAGCTCCTTGACGCTCTTGTGCCCATAAGGTTTAATTTTTGCTTGGTTAGAGAAAATTCATATGTTGGCCAGCAACGTTCAAGTAATACTATGCCTTCACCATCTCGGTGAAGGATTTTATTTATGCTTCACTTTGTTTTGTTTTATTTATCACAGAACTTCAGAGAAGAATTGCTGGTCCAGCCAGTCTGCTGCACCATGCAAGCCATGAAATTGGAAGAAAGGAGGTTTTAGACAATAACTTTTTCAATCACATTATCTGTATCATGATCATCTTCTGTCTGAACAGTTACTGCAGCTGACTGCCCACACATATGCTGATGGTCTTTCCAATCCTGAAAATGAGCACACAAAAAAAGAGACAGGCTGTGAATTGGAAGCAATTATTGACTGAAGTAAAAGTACAGCAACATACAACAGGGGCAGGGAATGCTACTGTTACATAACGGTATGTGGGAATGACCTTGGGAGACAGGGCAGTATGATGCAGCCAAGGGAACAGGCAGCCAGCAGCAGGAATGATGTGGGTGGGGCAAGAGGCTCAGAAAAAAACCTCCCTAGTTTTTGGGGAGCTCTGGGGGGGGGGAAAGAGAAGTATTTTCAGATTTGCAATATTCTGTTTTAATGTAACCTTTCAATATAGTAGAATTAGCTCAGAAATGCCTCATGTTGAAATGGGTGGCAAATAAATTTAATAAATAAATAAATAAAATTGGGTGAAGTGGCCGCCCTTGGAGCATCTCGGCTGTTTCTATTATGGACCTCCTGACAGTTGTAAGCGTTGGGCATCATTTTACTTGGTATGTATGCTTTATATGTTACCCTTTTAAGTTTATGTCTTTGAATTAATACTAAAACTTAAAATTGCTCATTGTCTCTGGATCCAAAAGAACCAGTTGCTTGGGCATCTAATCACCGCTCTGGCACTAAATAGATCCATGTTTCTAAAAGTGTTTTGCTTTCATACCAAAAGGTGAAAACCAAAAAGAATAAAAACAAGAGAAACCTCTTCATTCATCATATTTTTTAGAAGGAAAATAGTCATTTTTTCTTGATTTAGTCTAGGGATACAAGGTCTGGTCTACAAACCCAAACAACCACTACATGGGATCAAAAATTGGGGTTGTCTTTAACTCTTTGCTACAGAGCTGGATTTTCGCATCTCTAACCTAGTACTCCTACAGTAATATAATCATTGTTGGTTGCTCAAAAGTACTAGATCATACATGGGCACTTGCTTCTTCAGCTCTGCAGGACAACTGTATTCATAAGAGGTGTGATACCTTCCGTTGACAGAACGTTGAGCAGTAATTGACTTTATGGCAACCGGTGCATTCATTCATTGCCTCCCGGCCACAGTTTACACAGGATTGCTGTGAGATTGTAGGCAAAGAATACAAGTCAAATGGAAGTAAAAGGAGGTTGCACATGAAGTATAAAAAAAAGTAGTCATACATAATTTCTGCCACCCATGAACCGGTAGAATTCTCTTAATACAGAAACTGGGCACTGTTCATAAAAGAAGTTCTCTAACTTCTTTTAAGAACCAAAGACAGCCCATATTTATACTGATGAAGTAAAAACAAATCATGTCTTTATCAGACTCTGGAAAGCATCTATTTGTCTCTGACTAAAATAGTTGCAGCAAACTGAGAAGATAGATCCCTCACACATTTGCAATTACCGTACTAGGAATCTTTGAGTGCTACTAATCTACTTTGTAAAAATATTCTTTTCAATTGTAATTTTATTAAAAATTGCAATTACAATGATAAATACAAAAATAAAAAATGAAAGAAAAATAAAAATTGAAGGTGCAGAAAAGAAAAATAGAAAAAAATAAGAATATAGTAAGAAAAAAAGAAATACATAATGAAATTACTTCCCCCTTCCTCACAACAAGTATAAACAATTTTAGTAACATCATCTTTGCTTAAAATACAACAAATAATCTCTTCTGCCCATTGCCCATTTCTTCTTTATAAACAAATCCTTAAAGTGTCATCTGCTTTTAGCAAAGCCATCTTCAGTTTGCCTTTTCTTCCCTGGAAGTCCCAAGAATTGAGATGCACAGTGCAAAGTTCTTACCACTATACCATAAAAAAGACCATTCTTATCCAAATGGACAGGAGAAAATTTAAAAAGGTCATAATTCTATATAATAATAAACATGCAGCAGGAAAAAAAATATGATGCTGCAATTGAACATGAATATTAGTACTTCTTGACTTGCACTGGGGCAGGAGCAAGAATCTTCAAAAGAGTAGGCAACTTGGCATTTCTCAGTAGTTTTATTGTTAAAACATGCTAGCAGGAAATGTATCAAAGTCTAATGATTCTGAATTGTTAATAACAGAATATGGAATGGTGGGTAGGGAATGAAATATGGAACAGCATAGAGATTAAGGAGCTGGCCTCAAGATAAGCCAGACCTTTTTAAGTTTAATACCATCAGCTCTTATATTCAGACCACAGATTTTAATGTGATAGGAAACCTCGGGCATTTGGAAAAATATCATTTTGTTTTGTATTTCTAACCTGTTTGCTCAAACAACTCATTCCAAACAGAAGAGGAGGACGAGGAAGATGGATTTACAGCTCAATTAGCTTTCAACTCATATCGTTACTTAGGCATGATTGGTGTCTCTGTACAAGGTGAATACAGGAAGGAATTGTGAATAAATTGCCCTGCTGCAAAAGCATTAGCGAGGCCATATGTAATGCAGAAATATGTACGTGGTCTCAGGCTCAACTGATTCACAGTAATTAACACCTAATTTGTTTGCACCTTCTGCCAATAAATTCTCTGCAAACTGAAGTACAATGAATGTCACAGATTTTTCTCATTTCAACCGCTGTATGCAAAGCCGAGTCTCAGGGATGCAACCCAATGAGAACTTGTTGTGACACTCATAAAGAGCTCGGTAAATGAACAAAGACAAAAGCCTAGTAAAAAGGGAGAAGCAAAATAGCTGTGAAGCAGGAGACCTGAATAACTCTTCCTCCAAGGAATTTACTTGAATACTTGGGGGGAAAAAACCATTCTGGTTTTTCTCCATGCAGCTGCTAGTAGCCAAGTTTCAAGGAAGATTATGTAAACATGGTTGCTCATCCATTTGGATGGGCAGACATAACTGGGGGGCAGGGAGGGGGGGTAGTCCTGTAAATAAGCTGGCCCCATGATGTGGAGAGCTTTTTTTTATTGAAAAGTTTTAACATACAGTTTATCTTTAACAGTCCCCCCTCCCCCTCCCCTCTCCCTCCCTCCCTACCCCTCCCCCCCCTCCCCCCCCCCCCGACTTCCCAGAGCTAAATACAAGGTATAGGAAAAAAACCAATCATAAACAACCATATACTAACAACCATAAACTCTAAAATCTATCACTCTCTAGCTTATATAGGATAATACAAACCTTAATAATATTAAATATATATAGAGAAAAAGAAAAAGAAAAAAAGAAAGAAAAAGAGAAGGAAGACTTATTCAAATGCTACATGAAACTTCTTAACCCTATATTTGTTCTGGATATACTCAATCCATTTTCTCCATTCCATAATATAACGTTCTTGCGAGTGATCTTTCAAATAAGCCGAAATCTTTGCCATCTCTGCCAGGTCGGAAACCTTTAAAGTCCATTCTTCTATGGTCGGCAGTTCCTCTTTCTTCCAATACTGACCAATTAAAAGTCTTGCTGCCGTAATTAAATTCAACATCAACTTAGTGTCCACAACCGTAGCATCTGTAATTATTCCCAACAAGAAAAGTTGCGGACAAAACTTTATCCTTTGCTTGAAAATCTTCTGCATATTCCACCAAATTTTTATCCAGAAGGCCTTAACCTTTTTACAAGTCCACCATACATGAAAATATGTTGCATCTTCATCACCACACCTCCAACATTTTGGTTGATAATTCGGATACATACTTGCAAGCTTTTTAGGATCTAAATGCCATCTATAAAACATTTTATAAAAGTTCTCTCTTAGATTTTGAGCTTGTGTAAATTTTACGTTCCTCACCCATATCTTTTCCCACGTGTCCATTGTAATAACTTCTTGAATATTTTGGGCCCATTTTATCATACAATCCTTAACAAGTTCTGTTTCTGAGTCAATCTCTATCAATGCAAGATATATCCGTTTAATATGTGCTGGTCCCTGATTTCTAATTTGCTTTATCAGATTTTCATCAGTCATTGTAAAACCAATTTTCTGATCTTCTTTCCACCTGGCCCGTAGCTGAATATATTGAAACCAAGTTTGAACAATCTCCTCATCTCGCAAGAAGCTATATGGTTTCAAACTCCAGACGTTTCTTTCCAAGCTTAAAATCTCTTTATACGTAGTCACATCGTGTTTAAAACCCACATTTATATTTTCTATTGCGTGTTTTGGAATTGCCCACAATGGTATCTTACAGTCTAACTTATGTCTGTACTTCTTCCAAACTCTCAGCAGTGCCTGTCTTAAAATATGCACTCTAAACACATTATCTACCTTCTTATCATACAACAAATATGCATGCCAACCAAACAACAAGTCGTGGCCCTCAAGATTTAATAATCTCTCTTGTGTCAAATTAATCCAATCACTTATACCTACTAACGCAGCAGCTTCATAATATAATTTAAGATTAGGCATTTTAAGACCACCTCTTTCACGAGTATTCTGCATAATCTTAAGTTTGACTCGTGGCCTTCTCCCTGCCCAAACAAATTTATTGATACCTCTCTGCCATTCCTCCAAATTAGAATCTTTCTTAAGAACCGGTATCATTTGAAATAAAAATAAGAATTTAGGCAGGACATTCATTTTTACTGCTGCGATTCGCCCCAACAAAGACAATTGCAATTTTTCCCAACTCTCCATTTCTTTTTGGATTTTTCCCCATAATTTCTCATAATTATTTTTATATAATTTTGTATTAGAGGGCGACAAAAGCACCCCAAAATATTTGACCCTTTTAACAATCTCAAATCCAGTTAACCCTTCTAAAAGGGCCTTTTGCGATGCTGTCATGTTTTTGGCCAAGATTTTAGTTTTTTGTACATTAACTTTAAATCCAGAAACCTTCCCATATTGCATTATTATCTCCATCAGGTCCACAACAGAGCTCTCCGGCTGGGTCACTGTAACAACCAGATCGTCTGCGAACGCTCTCAATCTATAATCCTGATCTCTAATCTGTATACCCTTAATTCTTTCCGAATTTCGTATTTTTACCAATAATATCTCCAATGTTAACACAAATAACAAAGGCGATAACGGGCACCCTTGCCTTGTACCCTTCTCAATATTACATATTTCTGACAAACTATTGTTAACTATTATTCGAACTGTTTGTTTTTGATATAATGCCCTAATTGGTTGCAAAAATTTATCCCCAAAATTCATTTTATCTAAAACTTTCATCAAAAATTGCCAATTCAATTGATCAAAAGCTTTTTCAGCATCTAAAAAAATTAGCGCCGCAGGGATCTGGTTGTTCCTTTCCAAAAATTCCAACACATCAACTATATGCCTCACGTTATTTTTCATTTGCCTACCACTAATAAACCCAGTTTGAACTTCTTGGTCAGCAACCACTACTTTAGTATCATAGGCAGCTTGAATAACTTCATCTCTGATTTCTCTCTTTGCAAAATAAACCACCACATCTCTAGGTAACTTCCTCTGTGTAGCAATCCATGAATTTACACGAAAAACTTTATCCATACATCCCTTTATTTCAGATGCTGGCTGACCCAATACTGCTTCCAGGGCTTCAGAAATCAGCTGCTTTAGGTCTTCTTTAATATTTTCTTTTAAGCCTCTGATTCTAACAGCATACTGCATCTGGTGAAACTGAACAAGACTCAACTCTCTGTCCATTTTGTCTCTTAAATCTTCATTCTCCAATACCTTTACTTCTAGTACAGCATTTTTTTGAGTCAAATCTTCCACTTTTTCTTCCAAACCTTGCACACATTCAGCCACACTTTCCACTGTAGACAAAATGTCTACCCTCATCGCGCTAAATTTCTCTTCCATCCTCTCTTCTATTCTCTCCTCCATTTTTTCCAATTTCTCCTCCACCTTTGCCAATTTATCACCCAGTGTTTCTAAAATTACCTGGGCATCAAGAGCATCTTGTAAATCCTTCGATGTCAATGCAGCAGGAGGAAGCAAGGCTTGCAACGATGTCTGTTGCACCGGAGAAGTTCCAGCACTCTGAAGAGTTTTTGAGGGAGGTTTAGCCGCCATCTTTTACTTTCACTTGTGACGCACTTTCACTTTAAGTTTAAAAAGTCCATTAAGCTCGAGAGTAAGAATAAAAATCCTCTTCACCTTTTCCTCTTGTACCGCTCTGCCTGCTCCTTTTATTCCAGAGTCTTTCCTTCTGGCAGGGGTGGTCGCAAACGCCTGGCTCTGCTCCAAAAATTCCGGAGCAGAGACGCTGAACAGCTGGGAGCGACCCAGGCTACGGGGGAGTTCGATCCTTCAGCCGTCCAAGCTTTAAACTCAGGCAGCCCCGGAGAACTCTACCCCTACCTGGGGCCTCACCCCCTCCTCTTCTCCCGAGGAGGGGGCTTCAAATTCACCCGAACAGCTGATCGGCGCTGTTTCGGGTGAAAACAACACAGCTGAGCCGCGGGCAGCCCGAAAAGGCTGTCTCCGGCGCCGCACCGCCACCGGAAGTCCTGGAGAGCTTTTTTTTTTAATCCCATTTATATCCCGCCCTTCTCCGAAGACTCAGGGCGGCTTACAATTTAAAGCACAAATCAATGTGCTTAGCAATAGCCTTATATATATGCCTGCTTATTAGGGCTTTCGCCCCCTCCAAGCGCCATTTTTACAAAGTCAGCTTATTGCCCCCAACAATCTGGGTCCTCATTTTACCTACCTCGGAAGGATGGAAGGCTGAGTCAGCCTTGAGCCTGGTGGGACTTGAACCTGCACTAATTGCAGGAAGCTGGTGTTACTAAAGGAGGCATTAGCCCACTGCTCCACCAAGGCTCTTTATAGGTAGCCACCAGCACAATGTATCAAACTCAGAAGCACACTGGTGACCACTGCAGCTCATGGAGCAAAGAAGTAAAATGTACAGATTTAAAGGCACCCATAACAGTCTGTACTGCTACATTTTGTACCAACTGCAATCTACTCCCACTAAACTATTGGGGGTATCACCTTCTCTTATTCGTAAAGGCAATTTAGGGCACTGCCTACCCCCAGGTTCCCCCCCCCAGGGAAAGGCCCCAAAGCACCAGATAGTTAAAAAAAAAGATCATTCTCTACCAATTCACTAGACACTATGAAAAAACAACCCATACATTCCCATCTACCATCTATTAATGTAACGGCCACAAGGGCAGATTAGAAGCACACAATAATGGATGCCATGTTGGCCTTTTCCAAGACTTGGGGCTAAAGGAAGGTGACAAAATGGATGCCAACCCCTTACGGGAGCTAAGTCGCTGTCTCAGGAACCAGGCCAACCTAGACACAGCAGCCTTAGCCTGCTGAAGCTCACACCACCTTTAGACTGCTGCCACTGAAAAACCGCCATTTAGCATCAAAAAAGAACATGGAAATAGCTTGTTAGTCATTACGATACCATTCAGATTCAGTCTTCGGGCTTACCTTAATAATAATTTCAGTTTTTCCATCAACATCTTCTGTATGCTGGAACAACTGGTTCTGATACTGCAAAAATTGAAAAACATCATAAATTACTTTTTACAAGTACCTCATGCTGTTCTTGGAAGTATAGTTACAAGAAACAGGTTCCTATCGGAAATATGGCTGTGTGGAGTGCTTGTATCATAAACATGATTGAGGACTTATTTAAGTGATATTAAGGAGTGCACACCTTTAAAGACACATCAAATTTTATATTCCATGTACTAAATTATACACTATCGTTTATCTTTCAAATAGGAAAGAAATGTTTAGGTTTGAGATAAAAGAAAGAACTGCATATATTTCAGTTACTTCACAATATTCCAGGGGGTGCAAAAACTTGGGTTTTCAAAATTATAGTGAATGTGCATAATTCGTTGCCGTTATTTCAAACTTTTGTAAAGGGTGCGAGAAGCATTCTAGGGGTGCGGGGTATAGAAAAGATTGGGAGTCGCTGCGGTGAAGGATAGTTCAAACTATTAGTAGATTCTGACAAAGCTCTCTGTACTAAAAGCAAATTGACGCTATAGAAAATAAGAAATTTTCAGCCCCCATATTTAGTTCTGACCCTAGCATACCTAACGTTCCAATTTCATTTATTTCTGAGGAATATTTCTTAAATTTTATTAAATAATTGTCAGATTAACTTCTTCCTCAAACGTCTAAACAAAAAAAAGCAACCAAGCGAAGCAACTAACTGAGCTATGAAGCAGTGAGCTTAACAAGTGACAAAATATGCTCTTAGGACTGCCCTGGAGGAGGAAATAATGTCTAGCCAAGGAAGACCACAGAATCACCCGGCCTCAATCAGAAAAAAAGTAACGTGAGCATCTCTCGTACTGAGAGACAGCTGAGGAAGAACAGCTGTTTAAAATCCATGCCTCCTCCCCCCTCCTGGGTCCCAGAAAGCACAGACAGAGAAGGCTCCAGGAATTAAGGCAGAGAGAGCGCCTGAGGACAAGAGTGGGCAGACACAGGGCTCCCCAGGTGAATCATCTAAAAGCACTGGGAGAGAGATACCCGGTTTGATGGATAAATAAGCAGGCTCACTTTCGTTCCCAGCACTGCTTGTAACTGAACTCGTGGCTCGTGCCTTGCCTCACCACACCGAGAATTCTTAACTCTGCAACTGAATTCTGGATGGTCCTGGACTTTTTGCCACTTGATTGCTTCGCTGCTCATTGTTTGGAGAATCTACAGCGGTAAAGGCCTTTCCTTCTCCGCTTCTCTCCTGTCTCAAGTCTAGATCCGACACTGCCCAGCCTATAGAATTCATATAACTATGCTGCTATAAACAAAATAGACGCGATTTAATACTTTGAATATTATAAAAACTATACATATATGTTCTAATTTGAATTTCGGTTGCAATCCCAATGCTGTTGGGAGCTCAGGTGGCGCAGTGGTTAGAAGGCAGTATTGTAGGCTAATTCTGCCCACAACCAGGAGTTCAGTCCTGATGGGGCTCAAGGTTGACTCAGCCTTCCATCCTTCCAAGGTGAGTAAAATGAAGACCCAGATTGTTGGGGGCAACATGCTGACCTTGTAAACCACTCGGGAGAGTGCTGTAAAGCATTATTGAGTGGCAAACAAGTCAAAGTGCTATGTATAAAGCTTCCAGTATTTAGGATCATGGCATATGAAGAGATTTTCTTCCTGCAAATTTCTCTCAGTACCCTAAAAGACCTACTCTGAATATTCTCCAATGGTGTGGTAAATAGGCCTTCAGTAGTGCAGTAAGCCTGGAAGCTTCTCCACTGTCTTCCAAGTGACAGAGACACATTTATTCTTCCGGAATTTTTTAGTAATGTGTAATTTTATACCCTACTGTGATATTTTAATTTCCTTACTACTGCTTTGATTTCTTATTTTATATTCTACCTTATTGATTTTATTTGGATCTTTTATGTAAAAGCTTATTTTACATAAAATACAGTATGTTTTAGGTGGGTGTCATGTATGTGTCTCACTTTGAGAGCGGGCAACTAAATTTCATTTTTGATGTGCGCCATTGTGCCCACAGTAAAAAAAAAGGACAATAAAGATTATCTTATCTTATTTACCATAAATCATTTTGATGATGTTTAATTGGCAAATGGTATATAAATACTTCAAATAAATAACCAGTACTTGGACAAAGATTCACACCTGGTTAGAAAAAATGTAAGAAAGCATGTAGATTTTAAGCCAGAAATTTTTATGTTAGGGATAATTTCAGGAAAGTATGAGAAAGAAAATGTATATTTAATGGTACATGTATTAACAGCAGCAAGAATTTTTTTGTGGGTTGTTTTTTTTTTGAGAATTAAGAAATTAGATGATGGGACTTACCAGAGGGAATATTTAAAAATTAAACATCTGTTTGAATATGGTTAAAGAAATAGAATGATTTTGGATATAAATGAAGATTAGTTTAAGAGGGATGAACCCCTCAAGTAATACAGTTTTTTTCTTTCTTTTTTCTTTTGTGTTTTGTTTTTTGACATGAGAAATATAAAAATGTTGGGATGGTTTATACAGGTGAAACTCAAAAAATTAGAATATTGTGCAAAAGTTCATTTATTTCAGTAATGCAACTTAAAAGGGGAAACTAATATATGAGATAGACTCATTACATGCAAAGCAAGATAGTTCAAGCTGTGATTTGTCGTAATTGTGATGATTATGGCTTACAGCTCATGAAAACCCCAAATCCACAATCTCAGAAAATTAGAATGTTGTGAAAAGGTGCAATATTCTAGGCTCAAAGTGTCCCACTTTAATCAGCTAATTAAGCCATAACACCTGCAAAGGGTTCCTGAGCCTTTAAATGGTCTCTCAGTCTGGTTCAGTGGGAATCACAATCATGGGGAAGACTGCTGACCTGACAGTTGTGCAGAAAACCATCATTGACACCCTCCATAAGGAGGGAAAGCCTCAAAAGATAATTGCAAAAGAAGTTGGATGTTCCCAAAATGCTGTGTCAAAGCACATTAATAGAAAGTTATGTGGAAGGGAAAAGTGTGGAAGAAAAAGGTGAACAAGCAGCAGGGATGACCGCAGCCTGGAGAGGATTGTCAGGAAAAGGCCATTCAAAAGTGTTGGGGACTTTCACAAGGAGTGGACTGAGACTGGAGTCAGTGCATCAAGAGCCACCACACACAGACGGATCCTGGACATGGGCTTCAAATGTCGTATTCCTTGTCAAGCCACTCCTGAACAACAAACAATGTCAGAAGTGTCTTACCTGGGCTAAAGAAAAACAGATCTGGTCTGTTGCTCAGTGGTCCAAAGTCCTCTTTTCTGATGAGAGCAACTTTTGCATCTCATTTGGAAACCAAGGACCCAGAGTCTGGAGGAAGAATGGAGAGGCACACACTGCAAGATGCTTGAAGTCCAGTGTGAAGTTTCCAGTCTGTGTTGATTTGGGGAGCCATGTCATCTGCTGGTGTTGGTCCACTGTGCTTCATTAAGTCCAGGGTCAACGCAGCTGTCTACCAGAAGATTTTGGAGCACTTCATGCTTCCTTCCGCAGACGAGCTTTATGGGGATGCCGACTTCATTTTCCAGCAGGACCTGGCACCTGCCCACACTGCCAAAAGCACCAAAACCTGGTTCAATGACCGTGGGATTACTGTGCTTGATTGGCCCGCAAACTCGCCTGACCTGAACCCCATAGAGAATCTATGGGGCATTGCCAAGAGAAAGATGAGACATGAGACCAAACAATGCAGTAGAGCTGAAGGCCGCTATTGAAGCATCCTGGTCTTCCACAACACCTCAGCAGTGCCAGAGGCTGATAGCTTCCATGCCACGCCGCATTGAGGCACTAATTGCTGCAAAAGGGGCCCAAACCATGTACTGAGTACATATGCATGCTTATACTTTTCAGAGGTCTGATATTGTTCTATGTACACTCCTTGTTTTATTGATTGCATGTAATATTCTAATTTTCTGAGATTGTGGGTTTGGGGTTTTCATGAGCTGTAAGCCATAATCATCACAATTATGACAAATCACGGCTTGAACTATTTTGCTTTGCATGTAATGAGTCTATCTTATATATTAGTTTCCCCTTTTAAGTTGCATTACTGAGATAAATGAACTTTTGCACAATATTCTAATTTTTCGAGTTTCACCTGTATAAAAGATTTTTTTTGTTTTTGCTTCCCCCCCTTTTTTTTTAAGATATGACAAATGTAAAAGTGTTGGGATGATTTGTATGAGCAAAAAGACTTAAATACTTAAGTGTAACTAATGAAATTGGGAGACTGTGAATTCCAGTCCTCCCTTAGGCATAAAAGCCCCACTCCATGGGGATGTTGTTGTGGGGTAACAGAAGATGGAAGCAGTAAGAATAATTTGAATATTAAGGGGAAAACAAATTTAAATAAGAATTTTGTAAACAGGATCTATGACGAGGCAATCAAGATGATCAATTAGAAAAGAAGCTTTATATTGATGTGATTATTATTTTCAGAGACATGAGAAAAATGTCTATATATAATTGTCATTTATTCCAATAATAAGAAATTATTAATTTAAGATTGGCAAAAGAGAATATTATTGGAAGAACAGAAAATCAAGCAAAGCCATTTGTGGACTATAGAATTATAGAAATTAATTACTGATTGCTTTGTAAATACTAACCCAGACAACACGCTGTTTACCAAATATTAAGGTGATTATGTTAAATATCAATAAAACATATTTAAGAAGAATTGTTTTTGCGCAGCATTGGAAAAATGAAGAAATGCCATCTGAAGATGACATAAATAAGAAAATACCGGAACATGCAGAAATGGACAGACTCACATTGAAGATTAAAGAAAAAGAAGATACAGAATATTTTTAAATATGGGATGTATTCTACCAATGGCTAGACAAAAGTGGTAGAGATTAGGATTTTATTATATGTTACTAGGCTAAGACCCCGACAACATATTGTTTAAAAGCATTTATGAATTGTAAACTTTAAAAAACTAATAAAAATATAACAATCAATCGATCAATAAAAAATAGGCAGTACTCCATGTTCATTTGTTATGCATTTTAGAAGAGTTTTTGGTATCCCTTTAAGCCAGGGGTCTTCAAACTTGGCCCTTTTATGACTTGTGGACTTCAGTTCCCAGAATTCCTCAGCCAGCATGCCTGGCTAAGGAATTCTGGGAGTTGAAGTCCACAAGTCATAAAAGGGCCAAGTTTGAAGACCCCTGCTTCAAGCTCTCTCTCAGATCTCAAAATATTTCTGTTGAACATAAATCCCAGCAGCTCCAATCATTTAGGTTATGTTGCTTGGAATGCAGTGGAAGAAATCTAACCCGTTTTTTTAGAATGTATACTGCAGATCAGAAATGACGCTACCAAGTCCAAAATCACTATATGGTTGCACTTTAAAAATTCACTAAAAGAGACTATAGTAACGACTACATCCATACCGTCACTGTGTCACACATTGGGGTGGGAGGTTTTTTTTTTCCTCTTTCCTTTTAACAGTTACTAAAGCAGCATAGGTAATTTTAAAAGATGGCTATAAGATATTTGGGGCTAAGATGGATTGATTTCTTGAAACACTATTTATTACCTCTTTCTTTTCCGCATCAGCTTGAAGTTTCGCTTGAGAAACAGCAGCTTCCCTGTAGGAAGAGCTGGCCTGCTTGGCTTGTTCGATCAGCGTCTTCAGCTGCCGAGCTGTGTTAAGCAGAGAGTTGACAGTCTCCTCTAGGTAAAGCCAGTTCCGTTGTTCTGTCATTTCAAGTCCATTCATCACAGAGGAGGAGATTGTCTTAGTGGGGGTAGCAGGTGGCACTGCCAGGGCAGGAAGTGAGGTCAACACTAAAAAAAGATAGATTGAGGTTGATCCACCAGTAACTGTATTTGAAAGTTGGCCAGATCCATCCTCTTTTGCCTCTGCCTAGTTGTCATCCACAGCCATTCAATTTGGTTGTGGTAGAGAGCCAGGCAGCAAACTTAAGACCCTGGGTTAGCCTAGGACAGGGGTAGGCAATTTCGGCACTTTTATGACTCATGGACTTCAACTCCCAGAAAGACTCAGGAATTCTGGGAGTTGAAGTCCATGAGTCATAAAAGAGCCAAGGTTGCCTACCCCTGGCCTAGGATGTATATACTTTTAATAAATCTTAGAACTGAAGCAAACCACAGAGCAAGCTGACTGTAACAATTGCAGTGGACCCTATCCCCAGTTTAAAGCAGAGGTCTTCAAACCTGGCCCTTTTATGACTTGTGGACTTCAACTCCCAGAATTCTCTCAGCCAGCGTGTCTGGCTGAGAGAATTCTGGGAGTTGAAGTTCACAAGTCATAAAAGGGCCAAGTTTGAGGACCCCTGGTTTAAAGTCACAAACCAGCTTTATGGGTGCCACAGATTCTTTTTACCTATATCCAAGGTCAATGGGCTCCCCAAACCCCAGAGGATCAGCACAAGTCCCAGTTCTAGAGACCAATACAATTTCTGAGCCCTAGTGCTAAAGAATTTTTTTCCTGTCTCTTAGCCCTAGGCCGCCTCCCTCTCACTCCCACAACAACAGCAACACACCAACTACTCCCCCACCACAACACACACACACAGCTGGCTTTCTGCTCAGCTTTTATACCTGCTGGTTGCCGAGCAGCTGGGCTGGCTAGGGAGACGTTTTAAAGGGGCAGAGCACCATCAGCCTCGGATGCTAGCCAATTTCCAGGCTGCCTGCCCTCTTGCCCTGAGCTGCTGAAATCCGGCTCCTGAAAGGAAGCGCAGCAACACACACACACGCTTCATAACTTTAAGACTTCCCCACATGTTCCGTGAATTTTTTTCCCAACCTTTACAAATCCCGTTCTTTTAGTTTCCCACAAAGTCAAAATTTGTGGGACGTACTGAATCTACACAGAATGTTTCTTTCTTTCGCCACTTCTCCCAAGCGCTGGTAGCAGCGAGATCTAAGACTGAGGTGGAATCCAAGGTGGCAGGGCGATCCGCAGTACCAGGCACAGGGGGCTACCTGAGAGGCAAGATGGGGCAGACCCAGAGGCAGTCCTTCCTCTCTGGACTGCAGGGGTGTGGTCCACGATCTTAACTTACAACTGAATTTCTGTTGCTAAGCCGTTCGGTCACAAAGCTTGACATCACGTGACCACATCGCTTAGCAGCAGCAATCACAGCAGTCTCAGTTGCTGTCATAACTGCAGGTGTTAACTCCAGGGTTGTTAAATGGGCAGCAGGGGGAGTCCTGGATAAGGAACACAAGGATGCCGCAAGGGAGGAGGGAGGCCCAGCGTAGACCACACACACACACATGTGGGTGTGCTGTGATGCAGCACAAGCACAGGGAGGCCAAGGCAAAAATGCACTGCAGCTTGGGAGCTTCTTGGCAAAGCCGCAGCTGCTCACAGAGCCCTCAGATGCCCCAGCAACATGGCACAAAACTGCCATATCCTGGGAATCCCAGAACTGCAGCTCCAGGAAGCCCCTTTACACTGCACTGCTAGCCCAGGCTTGCACTGCTAAGGGCTTTGCACCGTGATGATGGGCTTTCTGGGAAGCCGTTCACCAGCCCAGCCCAGCAGTGCACCACAAAGAGCGCTAAGAGCTTCTGTGAAAGGCTTGGCTTTGCACTGCGAAGGGCTCCTTGACCCCTTGCAGGAGCCCAACGGTCCAAAACTGCAGCCCTGCCCCCAGCCCTCTCCCAGTGGCTCTCGCCACCCCGTACTCCAAGGCCCCTGCTGCCCTGCGTATCATCACCCCACCTGGCCTTCTCCGTCTTCTTGCTCTTAGTCGCTGAGAAGGCATCCAGCCTGGCTCTTTGCGAGGCAGGTGCTATGCACAACCCTAGGGAGAAAACCTTGTGCGGCCACAGCTGCCTCAAAAAGGGTCGGGCTGGGTCAGAAGCGGGAGCAAGAAGATGGTGAATGTCAGTGAGGGATGCAGAGGGCCGAAAGGGCATAGATGGGGAGGGTGGTGAGATAGCCCTCAAGTGATAGTCCGCCACCCTTGCATGAAAGAACGTACCCTTGTCTTGTCAAAATGCTTTTAAAATCTCACTATATTCAGGCAGGAAACCTTAAAAATTCAAAAAATGGTATAACTAAGAGCCTTGGTGGAGCAGTGGGCTAATGCCTCCTTAAGTAACACCAGCTGCCTGCAATTAGTGCAGGTTCGCATCCCACCAGGCTCAAGGTTGACTCAGCCTTCCATCCTTCCGAGGTAGGTAAAATGAGGACCCAGATTGTTGGGGGCAATAAGCTGACTTTGTAATAATGCCGCTTGGGGGGGGGGCAAAAGCCCTAATAAGCAGGCATATACATAGAATGAAGGCTACTGCTAAGCTTGTAAGCCGCCCTGAGTCTTCGGAGAAGGGCGGGATATAAATGGAATTAAAAAATAATAATAATAATAGCTTCATGGCACCTCTGTGTGAAGTTTTCCATCTCCTCTTAAGCCAGCAATTCTTCTCTAAACCAGGGAACCATATTTTTTTTTTGGGGGGGGGGGGCTGGGAGGGTTAGGAGCTATGACCTAGATATTCCCAGGGAATCAATGTTCTGCTCATTCAAGAGAGCTCCATAACTTTTCAGTGCAAGTCAAATTAAAAGTCCCCATTCCTGAGGAAGCTGAAAACTACTGAATCTGCACCTGAGCTGGCAACTGCCTTAACACAACCACTACCAGGGTATAATGGCTCCAATCTCCAGATCCTCAAGCATCCGGCCTGTGTAGAACAACTGTTCTAACACAACATTGCTCTTGGATTGGATCCTTGACAAGTGCTGCCTTCACATCCAAGGATTTCCATCCCTCCACCTGTAATTCTCTTTTCCTCCTACATGAAGACGTCAGCAGAGGAGATCAGCAGCACCCAAGCACACCCACATCCCCCAGGTGACTTACTATTTTTCCGAAATATGACTGGATTTACTCCCAGGCAGAAAAATCCTGAAATTATATAATTTTAACAATGCGGGGATTATTTCAGAGACAAAAGAAGTCTTACCAATTTTGGGGTGAGAAGTTGGCAAAGCTGCTTCGGGGAATGCTGAGATCTGACAACTGTCTTGATAACTTGGATAGTGAGGCTCTGGATGACTGACCCGACAAGGTTGCGGCTGAAGGTTTGTATCTTGCACTGTTGAGAAGAGACTAAAGTCAGACACTAGAGGAATTGGGTTGGATGTTACATCTTGGAAGTTCACAAAAGGTAAGGAGGCATTAAGTAAAATAGGACAGTTCTGGAAAAGGTGTTTAGCCAGAAAGATAGTTTCTTACAAGATCAAAATATGCTCCAGTTCCTGCATTTACTGTTTAATCTAGACCAGGGGTAGGCAACCTTGGCTCTTTTATGACTCGTGGACTTCAACTCCCAGAATTCCTGAGTCAGCTATGCTGACTGAGGAATTCTGGGAGTTGAAGTCCATGAGTCATAAAAGAGCCGAGGTTGCCTACCCCTGATCTAGACAAACTAACAACTAAAATGGACAGAAAAACAGTCCATTACTATGATTCTGTCTTGTCAGGATTTATCTTTATCTCTTTATTTATTATTTTTCCCTCCTTTATTATTTTTACAAATAATTCAAGTTGGAGAACAAAAGCCAATGTTCTTCCTCCTCCTATTTTCTCCACAAGAACAACCCAGTGAGGTTTGGCTGAGAGAGAATGCCTGGCTCACGGTCATCCAGCCAGCTTTCATGCCTAATGTGAGACTAGAACAGGAGTCTGCAACCTTGACAACTTTAAGACTTGTGGACTTCAGCTTCCAGAATGCTGGCTGAGGAATTCTGGGAGCTGAAGTCCACAAGTCTTAAAGTTGTCAAGATTGCAGACCCCTGGACTAGAACACAATCTCCTGGTTTCTAACTTTAACCACTAGAGCAGGGGTAGGCAGCCTTGGCTCTTTTATGACTCGTGGACTTCAACTCCCAGAATTCCTGAGCCGGCTCAGGAATTCTGGGAGTTGAAGTCCACGAGTCATAAAAGAGCCAAGGTTGCCTACCCCTGCTCTAGACAATTCTGACTCTTTGCTTTATTTGCTTTCATCTGGCCTGTAACAACAACAACCAAAAAAAAACAACCACACCTAGATGAAAATATGAAAATCAGACCAATGAGAAATCATGTTTCAGTTGATATGAGAGGATGAAGATTTATTAGGTCATCCTAAGGAGTGGAGGCATTACAGCAGCAGCAGCAGCAGCAGATGTTAGGCCAAATAACTCTGCCCAAGGAAGAGAACTAAAGGAAGCAAGCCCAGTGAACAAGAGTGGCAACCAGGAACAAGAGATGTCAGCTTTAAGCTATTTACAGAGGCAGCGGTCTCTTCTGCTCTCAGGACAAGGTAACAAACTGCAGATCAACAACAACAATAAAAGGGGGGAGATAGTGGATTATCAAAGAATGAAGTGGATGTAACGTGTCCTGCAATAAAATAAAAAGAGTCATAGGAGTTAGAGAAACTAGAAATGAATGCATACCGATTGGACCAACTGGCATATGAATTAAACCACCTTCCGAGAGCAAAATCAGACACGTGACACAACAACATTAGGACACATTAAGTCCACTGCCCTGCAATTTCATTTAGGGCTAAAGGTATTGCCAAGAACAGCTAGAAATATATTGTCAGTGGCACTGAAGATCTAGAAAGGAAGCTTCAAGAACAGATGGTGTTTTCATCCATCTTTGCAATCCACGGAAGAAGACTTGAGAAATAAAAGAATACTGCAGATTATCGAAGAGCTATGCAAGCAACATCAACAGACAAGGTCTGTGGGAAACGGCCAGAATTTGGCCTCCCAAGAATTTGGTTTCTCAGCCTTCAGCTTTTCCAAACTCCCTTAATTGGCCTCCACGTGGGTTACAGTGAAGAGCATACTCTCCTGGCTCACAGGCAGGCTGGCATGTGGGAGGTTTGGGAAACGCTAATGATAGAGATTTCACGTATATCTTTAGTATCTTGTTTTTGTAATGATCTCATAGGCACCTGAGAAATTCTCACTATGTATCCAATTATCTATGTATCCTATGTTGTATGAGACTGATGGAGTTTTTTGTAATGTTGGAGGTGAATAAAAGTTCAGCGGGCAGTGCTCAGGAGGTTTTTCTTGGAGACGAGGCTGCCTGGCTGGTTCAGAGCATCTCTATCAACCCGGGTCTGCATTCTTTCCCCTTCAAAGGTCCATTGTTATCTGGCCGATAAGCTGCTGACTTGAGATGGATTGCACCTCATGAAGAATTTGTAAATAAGTCTTTAGTCAAAGCTGAGTAAACTTGATTGGGAGAACATTACATTGAGGGCAGAAGATTAAACCCTGAAGTAAGACATAGGATTAATTCTTAGTGGAGCCTTAATGGTGCCTATTGAACTACTCAATAATAAAATCAGGAAGAACGTTGGCCCATCAAGTTCACAGCCTTTGTTGTCTATATAATAATGCCCACAGTATTAGAAATAAACAAAATGAACTTAAATATTTAACACAGGAAAACAACTGGGGTTTAATAGGTGTAACAGAAGTAAATGATTCCCACTCTAGAAGTAAAACCACTGAAGAATACCACCTATTCAATAGGAACAGAAACAATGAAAAGAGAAGGAATAGTACTTTATGTTCCGAGTATCCACATCTGTTCAGAAATCCAGGTAAATGAACTCGATATTAGACAGCACTTAGATTAAAATAATGGAAGAAGCAAATAAAAGCAATACTATAATAATGTCTATTATCCTTGTCCAGCCAAGGGGAAAAAATATATGATGCTTTTTCTACAAAAGCAAACTGCAAATCTTTCAAAGCAGCATGAAGCACTAGGGAGGGGGGACTTTAATTATCTCAAAATCTGTTTGAGAGTCAAACTCCATTGAGTATGGTCCTTCCAGGAAATTCCTGACACATCTTACTAAAACCTTTTTTCTTTTAGTGAGTGGAGCAAGGCACTGGAGAAGCAGCTGTCTCTGACCTGATACTAATTATTCAGCAAGATACAGCCAAGGAAGGAGCCAAGGCAGCAATAAAACTGGTAAAAGTTGATCACATTATGCTTAAATTCTTAAAAAAAAAAATCTTAAATAAAATTAAGATGAGTGGATCTGGATAGAAAGTTTGACAAAACAAAGGAAGATACATACAGGTAGCCCAGAATTGTAGACCTGATGTCAGGAAAGTGAAAGCTCAGAATATATAAAATTGTAAACAACAGCAAAAAGCTAACGTGCTCAAATTCAGAACTAAAGTCCGAAACAATCTTGACGGGTCACAGAAGTGGGCTGAAAATAAGAAATTGCAATTTACAAGGCATGTGCAAAACTAAAAAAAAATAAGAAACAGAAATAAATGCAGGATACCCAGTTTGATGATAATTGCGAAACAGATTTTTGAAGTACACGTAGTCCTTGATTTACAACCATTTGTTTAGTAACCATTCAAAATTACAACAACCCCAGGGGAAAAATGACTTATAACCAGTCTTCACACTTATAACTATCATAGCCTCTCCACAATTATTTGATCAAAATTTGGGCACTTGGCAACCACAATGTATTTATGATGGTTGCAGCATCCTAGAGTCATTTGACTGCCACCGTTGACTTTCCTAGCTAGCTTTTGACAAGCAAAATAATAGGGGAAGCTGAGTGAAATATAAAATAATAGGGGAAACTGTAGTGATTCACTTAACAATCGCAGCAAAAAAAGGTAGTAAAATCAGGAACAACCCATTTGCTTAGCAATAGAAATTGTCATCTCAATTGTGGTCGTAGGTTGAGGACTACCTCTAGTAGATTGTTACAAACTGAACATAGGTTAGCAATGTGAGGTGGTTGGGGGGGTGGGGGTGGGAGAAGGCAAATTGCAATTTCATATAATTTCCAAATCGTGGGAAGGAATCCATCCCTTTTTTGTTGTTGTTGTTCAGACCCCACTTCTAGGGTGAGCTCTGAACAAGCAAAATACTTTAGTAAGATTTCAGAAAACTAGAATAAGTTCAGACAAGGGCTCTGTGGATGTTCAAAAGCTAAGTCTTATAACGAGAGAATGAAGAATATGATGTTATTCAGGCTTGGGGAAAAGAGGAAGGAGTAAGCATTCTTCAAGAAGTGAAAAGGGTATCAGAAGAAAGCTAAGGCATGTTCTCTGTTGCTGTATATAAGGGAGGCAAAGGACAGATTTCAGCTACAGAAAGGCAGGCTCCAACTAAATCTTGGGGAAAACTTCCTGACCGTGAGAGCATCAGTTACCTACAGAGGTTTGGGGACTCTCCTTCCTTAGATGTGTCTCAGGCAGAACTGCAGAACCTTCTCTCTGGATTGTCGATGTAGAGTCCTGCCTTGAACAGAGGGTTGGGCTCAATAGCTTAAATCAGGGGATCTTCAAACTTGGCCCTTTTATTTTTTTATTTTATTTTTATTTTAATTCCATTTATATCCCGCCCTTCTCCAAAGACTCAGGGCGGCTTACAAACTTAGCAGTAGTAGCCTTCATTCTATGTATATGCCTGCTTATTAGGGCTTTCACACACACCCCAAGTGGCATTATTACAAAGTCAGCTTATTGCCCCCAACAATCTGGTTCCTCATTTTACCTACCTGGGAAGGATGGAAGGCTGAGTCAACCTTGAGCCTGGTGGGATGCGAACCTGCGCTAATTGCAGGCAGCTGGTGTTACTTAAGGAGGCATTAGCCCACTGCTCCACCAAGGCTCTTTTTATGACTTGTGGACTTCAACTCCCAGAATTCCTCAGCCAGCGTGCCATAATCTGTGATTGATTCCTGAGGCTGGGGCATTGATTGAAGCAATGGTTTTACATTGCAATCTTGTACACCTGTATCGTGAGAATAAATCCCACTGAACTCACTGATACGAATTTTCTGTTTCTGCCATTAATCAAGTTTTCTGTCTTCTTTCATCACTGCCCGATTCCTCCTTTAAAGAAGTATCCCGATTACGTATGGGTGTGTGGCTTTGTCTTACTCACCAGTGGTACCAGTGAAAACATCACCTTGGGATGGACTTTCTGAGATAATAGCCGTGGCCTCCACGGCTGCTGTACGATCAAAGGTCAATGTCCCAGAAGTCGTAATCTGTCCTGAAGGAGTCACAGTGACTAAAAAAAAATGAATGAAAATATTTTCAGAATTAAGTAGAACGCTAGTACTCAGTGATCAAGGGATGTCCCCAAGTTTTGTTTCTAATCAGCATTAACACCCCACTGAGCTTCTAGAGATAACTTTCCCAAAACAATCATACTTCCCTTGGTGAAAGAAACGGAACAAGCCAAATTAATAAGGCTAAAAGCTTCCCAGTTCAACAGACTGAAAAGACAGCTCAGGGCGAAAAAGGAACACATTCGATTAAGATGGAAAGCAAACATTAAAATTAAATACAGAGGATAAGACTTTTAAGTAACACTTGCAAATATTTCCTTGATGTTATTACTCCCATTAGAACCGCCAGTTAGTAAATAAAGACCAAATAAGGATTAAGGGTGCCAAAAGGGTAAAAGTTGGTTTTGCAATTTATACTAACATGACGAAGACGAAAAGGAGGGAAGGCTGTTTCTTACAAAGTGATCGTTGAATATTTAATTGTTTTTGAAACGGAATTTTTTTTGGGGGGGGTCATTTTAAAAACAACGCTAAATGTCAGACGACCGTTGGGATTCATTTGTGAATATCGCGGGGAACCCTTACATGTGGTGGCAGCGGTTCCAGGAAGCAAGGTGATGTTTTTGGGGGAATCCTTCTTCACTGGAGTTGTAGGCAATTCGTTCTCTTTTTTTCTTCTTTTATAGGGGACAAACAGTCTTACAGGACCACTCTTGATAAAAAGAAAGCAACCAAGGTCAGAATAGGGCCGTAAGTCTTTCTGGAGATAGAGCTAATGTTTGTTTGTTTGCTTTCTGCTAGTTGATATAATCTAAACCCTGTATAAATTGCTTCACCAAAGAAAACAAAACTGCTTTCTTGACACGATGAATTGAACACAGGATCTAAAAGATTTCTATATTGCAGACAAAGCATCCCAGGGCAAAGCCGCTCAGCCCTATCTTCTTACATCCACAATTCTGATAAACATGAAATCCTTTCCTTATAAATCATATGAACAGACAGATCGATGCTCAGCTGCTACAGCTGTCGTCCGTGAGAAACTTCAGCAACGTTCCAATATATTGAACGTTATTGAATAATATATTGAATAACCCATTGAACATTTCAATTCAAATAATATGCTATTTTTAATTCAAATAAAAGGACGGCTCTGGTAACGTACTCCAAATTATTTTCATTTCACGTCAGATGACACATTCTTTAAAGGATCGCCAATGTGAGTGAAATCTGAGAAGTTGAAGGGCCCACTATTTCTCTCAGACCAGTTTTTCATGTACCGACTCTGACATTTTGCCAATGAGCTGCTTTCAAGTGTGGTGGACTACAATTTCCCACACTGCTTGCTCTGGGTCTGATAGCTACTGCAGTTCAGTATAATATAAAATGCTATAAGCTGACTGGTTACGATTGACAAGAAATACAGTTCGGCAGATCTGGAATACATCTGGATGGGGGAAATGTATGCTTTACTGAAAGAGTAACTTTTTCCTTTTAAGAGAAAGTGGAGTCAACTTTCTCTTGAGATTCCTGCCTGCCTATACCTGGTAACCTTCACACTAATAACCTAAAAAAATCAGGCCAAATATTTATTTATTTATTGCTAGCACTTCTATGCCACTTCAATCAGAAAAAACTGTCCAATAATAACGGGGTGAGATGCCTTTCTCTGTTTGGAATGTCGTTCCCAGAGAGGCTCAAGTGGCACCCACAGTGACCTCATTTTGGTGCCAGATGAAGACTTCTTTTTTTCCCCAATTTCCCCAGGATCTTTAGACTGCAGTTTATATCATATAGTTTTAGATTTTGGTAACTGCTTTGCTGCTGCCTAGTTCGTAGGTGCCTTTATTTTGACTGTTTATTTGATTCACTTGATAAGTTTACATTCGAATTGTGCTTTTTTATTGTAAACCGACTATAAATTGATTATTGGGATGCTTAAAAAGTTAATAAATAAATCTAATCCATCTAATCACAAAATAACATAAGCAGAGAAAATCCCACCTCCGATAACGTTGTAACAGAATTCCCAGTACCCATTGCGACAATCTCTCTTCCTACTCCAAAGGTAATTTTGTTTTACTCCCGAGTCCCCAAAGGCTCTGCAGAGTAACCAGATTTCCAATAAACTCCAAAATGTAGTAAGGGAAGGAGCCAATCTCATGGAGGGGCTTGTTGGGGAGGCGGTGGGGAGTAAAGTAAAAACGGTCCCAAGAGAAGGGAAGTTCTCATAGGGCAGGCATGTCAAACTGCTGGCCCGCGGGCCGGATGCATCACGACAAAACCGCGCCCTCTCCATTGCCGGCAATGGGGGGAAAGTCGCGAGACGTCACGTGACGTCGCGAGTTTGACATGCCTGTCATAGGGAATGCTCATTTCTGAGTGCCTCTCACCATACCACAAACACTTAGGTAAACGCCACAGATTTTAAATACATGGATGTTTATTGTTAATAATCTACTACCAGAACTAAGTAAGTCTCGGTAATAATTTGTTTTACCTAAAAGCCTGCTACTGCAATAATTAGAGGAGGATCTGAGTCGGGAACGGTGACAGGACCCATTGGTTTCCTTGCTGCCTTTCCCTGTCCAGCAAAGGACCTTTCAGCCCACAGTATTTATAAATCATCTCTGTGGGATAACCGGCACCTAGAAGTTCAGCACATCATCAAGTAATCCAAGCAGCAGCTGTAGACTCACCAGACTCATGTCATCACAACAGGCAGCGCAAGTGCATGAGGCTGCGTGGGGATTTAGTATTCCGTCCTGCATTGATGGAAAAGAGCAGTATTAGGAATCTTACGTGGACAAAGATGGCAAGACGCACCAATGCCCATCAGGGAAGAATGGATAGTAAAGACGAGAGAGTTTGGTGGGGATGGCAAAAGTTTTAACGAAAGAGGAAGAATCTATGTTGTTTCGTTGCTACTTGGAAATTGCTTCTGGACTTTGTGCTCGAAACTGAAAAAACAACGAAAATTTGAGCTTAGGTGTTTGATGACCAGGTGGACTTTGTTGTCACAGAAACGATTTGACATGTAAAGCAAAAAGTTAATGCTGTAACTTTTATGCATTATACTGCGTTGAAAAAAGTTTAAAGTCACTACTTTTTCCCCCCTTTCTCTTTGAAGCTCTCTTCTTTCTTTTCCTTCTTCATCTCACCTGACTTTTGTTTCAGTTTGTATTTTAATCTTATAACAAACTTTAACAATGCCAGCTGGTGACCCCCAGGGGGAGACCCTTCTCTGTGGGTGCGCCGACCCTCTGGAACGAATTACCCCCGGAGCTGCGGATGACCCCTGACCTTCGGTCCTTCCGCCGTGACCTGAAGACTTGGTTGTTGCAACAAGCGGGTCTGGACTGACTATGGTTTTTAAATTAGGTTTTATCGGGTTTTTAAATTGTCACGTAATTATTGTATTTATTGTTTAATTTTTTTAAAAAAAATTCTTCCTATGTTTTTTAATTTTTATTGTTGTGAGCTGCCCTGAGTCCTCAGGGAGAAGGGCAGCATATAAATTTAAATAAATAAATAAATAAATAAATAAATAAATAAATAAATAAATAAATAAATAAATAAATAAACAAATAAATAAAAATATTAAAACTGGGACAGAGCAATCTAAGGTTGCAAAAACTGTCACCCATCCAGCATTAATACAAGGAAGCCCTTCCTAGTGCTCCAAGCATTGAGAGCTTGGTTGTCACACTGCTTTAAAGTACACCAACCAATCTAGTATCCTATCCTGCGGTCCTGTCCCCTCACCTCTGAGTCCACCACTGTCATGCTTCTTTACAGCATACACTCTCCAGATGCTGCAGGACCACAAATAACGCAAATAGGGAGCTGTCTAAAATAAAGGGAATTTGTGAAATGATGTCAAGAAATATGACTGTGTGGTGAAAAGAACGCTGAAAGGTGGCTACTACCAGAAATTGGTTAGATTTTCTTCCCCCCCCCCACCTCTCATCTTCCATTTTCAATATATTGCTTATTAATTCCTTCTCTTTTCCTGTGCTTTGTATAATGTTGCTTACCCAGTAAGGGAATAACATGCCGGATATTTAGGTATGCACAAAGGGTGTCTTACAAAAGGTTCCCCGACTCCCACATATATTTTCTGGTAATTTTCCCCGATTCCCACATATATTTTCTGGTAATTTTCCCCGACTCCCACATATATTTTCTGGTAATTTTTATCCTAGGTAAGACCTCGCTGGAGGTCTCCTCCATTTTCAAGAAATACGTTGCATCAACCAGAGGCCCCCAACCTTTTGGGCACCGTGGAGAAAGGTTTTTCCGCGGACCGGAGGGGGCGTGGCTTTGTGTGCTGCCTGCATCCTGTGGATGGGGCTTTCCTTGTTTGTGCGGACCAGTTGCTAGCATGCCGCGGCCCAGTACTGGCCCACATGTGGACCAGGGCTGGGGGGACCCCTGGTATAAACGTAAGTACAAATACAGCACATGATGAAACTCTTTCAAATGTCATAATCCATGTTTGTTTATTTAGGAATCAATCCCACTGAATTCAGTAGCGTTTATTTTGGCATATATGACAGTAGGAAGAAAAAGATGCTAAGGAATCTCACATGAATAAGGCACTGTATTGGCCTCCCAGCATAGCGAATGCTTCTTTTCCAGTCTTTGCTACTGGCCCTTCCAGCCATAGCTTCAAATTCAGTGGGGCTGTACCAGTTGTCCCCTTGCTTAATACAACGACCTCGACCACCTAGTACAGGATAAAACAAAGAAACAACTCCTGCTTAATAATTGTTCTACACAAATGAGGCTCAGGGGAATCTGCAAAAAGCTTTCCCCACAAACTGCAGACTAATAGTTCCCTTCCCACTAAAAAAATGCCTTCCCAATATAAACACTTTTTTAAAAGGTTTTTATTGGCTTTTATAAGGATGGGAAGGAAAAAGGAGGGGTGGGGATTGGGGTAAGAATACAGGGAAGGTTGGGATAGGGATTGGGGTTTCCCCCGATAACATTCAATGTTTGGCAAACAGCATATCGTCTGGGTACATATATATAAATGAGAATATTAGAGTTAATGATTGATAGCAATAATAAATATAGTAAATTATAATAAAAATATTAAGTTTTCAATCCATAATATTTTTCTTACTAGAATACATTCAAAAATACGTATCACCTTCCTTTCTCTCTAATTCGGTTATCTAGCCATTGATAAAATTTAGTCCAAGTTCTATAGTAAACTGAATCCTCTTTCTCATTAATCTCTAAAGTTAATCTATCCATTTCTCCACAATCTAGTATTTTCTTTATTAATACTTCTTCAGTCGGTAAATTTTCATTTTTCCAGTATTGGGCATAGATAATTCTCGCTGCTGTTAATAATCCGCTCTCCTTGTCATAGTTAGGACCTATCATCCTAGCAAGAACAATTCTGGTTTAAATTCTATTTGTTTTTTAATCATCTTCTCCAACCATAAATGTATCTTAAACCAAAATCTTTTAGCTTTAGGACATGTCCACCAGATATATGGTAGTAAGTACCAAGTCTTTTTGATCAGCTTTTCATGTGTTTTTAACAATATAAGATCTAGTTCTGTCTGTTCCTTGTAAAACGCCGTTATTTTCACATCTTTTTTATATATTGTTTGAATTTGTAGGTATGGCCACCATGCTAGGTTAATACCTTGTTGCTGTAGATCTTGTCTAGATTTCAATTTTTCTTCATTGTCCAATAAGTCTTTATATGTTACAAGTTTCTCATAGTTAATCAAATTTGGGTAAGCAAAGGCTTCCATTGCTGAGAGCCATTCAGGTATCTTAATATAATTTTTTTCTTTTATTTTTTCCCATTTTAAGAGAAGGGCATTTCTTATAGCGTGGTTCTGGAAGTATCTATGTGCTTTGTTCTACCCATACCATAAGAAGGCATGCCAGCCAATCTGTAAGTCATGCCCCTCCAGGTATAATAGTCTTTTATTTCTAAGTGTTATCCATTCTTTGATCCATGTTAAAATAGCTGCATGGTAATATAACTTCCAATCTGGGAGTCCAAATCCTCCCCTTTCTCTAATGTCCTGCAGCATTTTCACTTTGATTCATGCTTTTTTTCCTTGCCAAATAAATTTCAATATTGTAGTATTTAGTTCATCAAAGAAAGCTTTTTCTAATTTTACCGGGATGGTTTGAAATAGAAAAAGTAATTTTGGTAAAATATTCATTTTAATTGTAGCTATTCTCCCCATCATTGACAGTTGGATATTTTTCGACTTTACTAAATACATTTTATTTGTTTTAATAACTTTATATAGTTATCCTCTTTTACTGTTATACACCTTGCTGTTAGATCAATTCCCAAATACTTAACTTTTTTAACTATTTGAAGATTTTTCTTATAAGTTACGTTTTCTGTTTTTCTGTTAAGTTCTTTGTCAAAACTTTAGTCTTTTTTCTATTTATTATCAAGCCTGCGAATCTCCATATTGCTCTATTGTATCCAACAATTTCATGCTTGTTTCCAAAGGTTCTTCTAATATAAAAACCAAGTCATCCACAAATGCTTGCAATTTGTATTTTTCACCCTTAATCTCTAATCCTTTAATCTCAAAGTCTTATCTAATATTTCTATTCAGTACTTCCAAGGTTAATATGAATAATAGTGGGGATAGGAGACATCCCTGTCTTGTGCCCTTTTTGATACTGAAATTTTCTGTATAGTCTCCATTTACAATTATTCTGGCAGTCTGTTTATCATAAATTGCATGAATTGCATTCATAAAGTTTTCCCCGAGTTGCTGAAACATAAATTGCCAATTTAGATTATCAAATGCTTTTTGTGCATCAAGAAATATCAACGCCACCTGTTTCCCTGGATGGGCTTCATAGTACTCTAAAACATCCAAAATTGTTCTTAAGTTATTTTTTATGTGTCTTTTTGGTAAAAAAAAACCATTTTGGTCTGTATGTATCAATTCACTCAAAAATTTCTTAGTTCTTTCTGCCATTATCAAAGTGAAGATTTTATAATCTACGTTTAATAATGATGGTGGTCTATAATTTTTTATATGTGTCAAGTCTGTATCTTCTTTGGGTATTAAAGTAACATTTGCTTCAGTCCATGTCTTTGGTATTTTGGTTTCCAGGAGAATTTCATTGCAGAGATCTTTCAAGATTGGAGTTGACATCTTGCAACGCAGTGTAAAAATCTGCAGGTAGTCCATCTGGCCCCGGAGTCTTATCTTTTTTTGCGAATACTCTGGGGGACTTTTGGTAGGTTTGCTTTTTTTAAATACTGCTATATTTCTTCCTTAGAGACTTCCTTTGCCTTGCAAAGTGTCTCATAATATTCTTTAACAATTTTTTTCATTGCATCATTTTGAAACTGTATTTCTCCTTTTGTTTCTTGTAGTTTCTTTATCATTTTCTGTTCTTTTCCTTTTTTCAGTCTATATGCTACCATCTTTCTGGTTTATTAGCATTTTCAAAGAAGTTCTGTTTGGCCCGTTTAATCTGTTGAGCCACTGATTCCATCTCAGCTAGGTTTAGTTTATGCTTTATTATTTCCATTTATCTGGACCTATTTGTAGATCTGATTCTAGGTTTCTAAGTTCCTCCCTCAAAGTTAATTGTAGTTGTTTCTTTTCTTTATTCTTCTTAGCAATATAAGTTATAGCCAGGCCTCTATAGTATGCTTTAGCAAACATTTTGGAGTGATGTTTCTTCCTTCTTGTTTATTTTGAAGAAAAATTCCATTTCCTTTTGTCGCTAGTTGTAGAAATTCTTTTTTCTTCAATATTGATTTGTTTAGAGACCATCTAGGTTTCTTCTTAATTCCTTTCCAAGTCATTTTTATTGGATTGTGGTGTGCCCAGTCATTAGTTTCAATTTCTGCCTCTTGAATCATCTATTTCAGGTCCAACAAAATCCATATCATGTCAGTTCTTGACCATGATTTGTGTCTACTTGAGTAAAATGTATATCGTAATTTCTCTGGGTTTTTCTCTCGCCATATGTCTAAAATGCTGAAATCTTCTATCATTTGTGAAAATGCTCTAGGTAACAGATTTCCTCCTTTCCTTCCTTGCTTAGCACTTTTATAGTCCAAAGTTCCATCCACTATTGCGTTAAAATCTTCCATTATACGGAAGTTTTGGTAGTTTAGATCTAATATTTTCTTGTGGAGTTCAAGATAAAATTGTTCTTGTTTGTCATTCGGTGCATATATTCCAATCATTAATATCCACTTTTGGTCCATCATAATTTCCACCATTGAGATTCTCCCCTCTTCATCGGCGTAGATTTGTTTGGGAGTCATCTTTTCTTTGATTAAAGAAAGCTACTCCTCTTTTTTTTTTGAGATGCCGATGCAAAGAAAAGTTTGCCAATTTTTGGTTGCTCTAGAATTTTAATATGTTGCCTCTTAATATGCATTTCTTGAAGACAAATTATATCCGTGTTTAATTTTTGTAAATGTGTAAAAAAAATTCTCCTTTTTGAGAGGGAGTTTAAACCATTAATATTTGTTGATAGTATCCCAGTCTCCTCCATCCTTTTAAATTATATCTAGGTCTTAATCTCCTAGTCGATCTTATCTGTCTCTGGTCTCTAATATAAACACTCTTAATGGTTTCACAAAAGGGAGCATTCACTTTCATGACAATGCAAGTGTCCATTTTTGTTCTCTTCCCATTCACAGCTAACCACAACACTGAGGTGAATAACATGAAGTCTAGGGAAGAATTTCTTCTGGGCAATTCATCCACTTTAATTGCTAACTATGTTAATGGTTTGGCCTGCTTTTATGAATGAATTTTGTTGTGTAGTGGGTTCTGGAGAGCAGGAAGGATGCCGAGACGATGAGTAAAGCATGGCAGATCTTTATTCGGTGGAAGTGACTGTACTGGGGAATAGGGGTTACCTGCCCTCCTTTTATACCTGGCCAAGTGAGCAGCCGGCCAATCGGTTTGAACCACTGTTTCCCGCCGAAACTGGGTTCCCGCCAAAACAGTTACAGTTCAACGCCTCCTGGTGGTGACTGCTATGTAAGCATGTATGTGTTCTCTTCACCTGGATACATAACAAATTTGATATGGAACAGGTATCATATCATACTAAAGTGGGCAAATAGCTATCATTTAGATGGCATGCAATGACTTGTACCCAAGATAATATTTCCTCCCTTCACTCTCAGAACAGACCAAGATGTTATCTGGATGGAATTTTGGAGGACAGGAGAACAGTGAATATAGGCAAGGAATTCTCCTTAAGTTATATTCCACATTTGCACTGCTATCAAATTAAAAACAGACTCTGTCATAACTCTTGAGACAGAGCTCAGAAAAATACAGGATGAAATTCCTCACCTGAACCAAGTCGGTTTTTGTATAATATCCCGCTGATATTTCGACATCGCACAGGTAGTTCATTATCATACACTGAAGGGTCCCAGTTATATTTTGTCCCACCTTTTTCTTGACCAGATGTTAATTGAGTAGGGGGGGACTGAGATCCTTCAAATTAAAGGAAAGGTAACAAAGTCTTAATATACAGTTTCCATTCCTGCATTTCCTTTAGAAAGCCAAAACCGTGATCCTCAAAATGATAGGTAGTCAATTTAAAAAAAGAGAACAATTTATTCTTTCAATAGTTAAAAGAAGTTAAAATGAATATTAAATCCCCTCTAAACGATGGATCAGTTCTCTAATTTTTGAAATACGGAATCCATGTAGAAAGGATTTTCATTGTCATTACCTGCCTTACTTTTATTATTCCTCTCAGGAAACAATAGCACTGATACAGGAAATAACTGCATCTTGTAAGTTCCGTGTCATCTCCATACCTCAGCTATTACTGAAGCAGCACAGGATGCTTACTTCTTTATTTATTTACTTACAGGGCTTATGGACTACTCCAATTAACCAACCTGAGCACCATACAATTTCCCAGTATGTAATTGGGATTAAAAATAAATATAAAACAAATTAAAAACAACACTATATATTACAATTACATAAAAGTGGGAGATGTATTCAAAATAAACAACAAATAATCCATTACCTGGAAGGACTGTCATAATGATCCAGCCTCCCTGGCTTGACAAAACAGCCAAGTTATCATCAAATTCCTAAAGACCAGGTGGGAGGAGGTGAATTGCATGTCAGAGAGATACTATTCCAGAAGAGGGGGGCAGTGACTGAAATGCAGTGCTTCTATAATATACAAAGTGGCCTGAGTTTGCATATCCCTCCACACTGCAATGGCTAATGAATAAGTAAGATGTTTTTGTGTCTTAATGGGTCCATAAAAGGCAAAAAATACTGATCAGCCCAGATAGCTGATTCTCACGAGGAGATCACAGGAGTGTGGTCTTCTGTGGGTTTGAGTGCCAGGAGATATATTACCCAAGTTTTTCATTTACATTTTTATATTTATTAACCACCCATCTCCCTCAGAGATTGCTCGCAACTGTGACATAACCTTTCAAAGGACACTAAGTCTGCAAGCTTTACTTTCTAATCACTTTCAGAAATTGCCTATTAATCATCTTAAAGCCATAAGAGATCTTCAAAACAACAAAATTGAAAAGTTGCCAGGTAAGTTACACATACATTCTGAACAAAAGAAAAATTAATTACAAGCTTAAGAACTTAAAAGAATTTGAAATAAACAGCAACAAGCTAAACGAGATTTTGATTTGAGAAAGTTAAAAACAGACTAAGGGTTGAATTAAATTTGAAGTATTAACTTTTACTATAGAATTTTAGAATTAATTATAAAAAAATGACTAGCTTCTCATTGGTACTAGATGTAGTTTGGCTATCTTGGCTGCTGTAGGTCATTTGGATTATAGGACCCTCCTTTCCCACTCAAGCAACTTTGAGAAGGGATGGAATGAAAAACAAGACATTCTGCTAACCAAATATTAATTTGCTTATGAAGTGTTGAAAAAAAATGTTATAAATTTATACTGTATTGCTATATGACATTTTAAAAAGGTCCCCCAGCTCACTTTTACCTGTAGTAAGAGGTGCAGATGGCCCCTTCAGACCTGCACTCTCCACAATGGTGCCATCTGTGTGAACCACAATCAGAGTGGCCTTTTCAGCATTTAGGCTGTCCCCAATCTGAAGAGCTGTTCTTCCAGACTGTAAAAGAAATTTTTAAAAAACTTTAGCTAGTATAACTTATTGAAAGGATTAGATTTTTATGTTTCGTAATATGTAAGGATTCCTAATCAATTCCCATGGAAATATCAAGTTGCATATACTGAAGAGTGTAAGAGGAGCAGTCAAATCCCTATCTTCCACATCCAACTGTATGGAGACTAAGACTCTGTTTTCTCCTTCCTTGATTAAAAAAATGAATATTGGGCATATGATTAATAGCTATAGCACCCTGTTTGATGCATTACTTCAATTTTATAAGGAACCATTAAGGAACACTGTCTGGGTATAGTTATGAGGACAACTGCAAATACACTTTAGACATATTAATTAATCTAAACTTACAGTATCACATACATACTTTTCTCAAGCCTAGATGTATTTCCAATACTCCTGTGATCTATTAAATACATTTTCTGATAAAAAACGAAATAAGGTTACTCTGGCAAGATTTGTTCATAAAGCCAAGCTGACTTCGAATATTCAGTTTTCAAAATGCTTATAGATTGGTGGCATTATGGTTCACTTTCAAATCTTCCCAGATACTACCGGTAAATGCCAGACTGACTGGTGTGTGGTTCTGTCTTCCTTTTATTCCCCTTTTGAAAATAAAGATAATTGCCTTTCTCCAGTCAGCTGGCACTTCACCAGTTTTATAGCATTTCTCAGAGACAACAGACATGGGTTTAATCAAAACTGATATATGTGGTTTCAATGCCTTGAACTCATTTAAAGTCTGAAGATATTCCTTATATTACTGCAAGCTCTATTTATTATTATTATTTTAGTCATGCCTATGGCATTTTATACTGAATCAGTATAAAACCTCCTTGCCTCGGGAGATTTAGTAATCTAGACCCTGACAGTACAAAATACAACCTCTACGTTAACTAACCTTTTGTTCTGTGTTAGCCAGAGGAAAGGGACCCAACGAAGCTAATGGTATCAGCAGAACTAGATGTACAACAAGAATTATAACATAACATTAAGGAGGTTTTATACCAGGGGTCTTCAAACTTGGCCCTTTTATGACTTGTGGACTTCAACTCCCAGAATTCCTCAGCCAGGCATGCTGGCTGAGGAATTCTGGGAGCTGAAGTCCACAAGTCATAAAAGGGCCAAGTTTGAAGACCCCTGTTTTATACATTTATTAGCAATTAGGTGCGGCTCCCTTTTAAGGGACACAGCTGGAATTTGGCTCCATTTAACTGGAGGGCCGGTATTTATTTAATTAATTAATCAAATTTCCACACTGCCCATCTCACCTTTGTGACTCTGGATGGTTTACAAATGAAATTGCACAACGATATAAAACAATGTAGTTAAAAAAGACAGAATAAGAACAAAATTAAAAACAATAAACAAGTGAATACTGTAGCAGAAAAGTTAAAAGGGCAGAGGGAGCAAGGACGCTTCAAGCCACCAGCCATCCCCAAGTTGCATGCCGCTGTTAGAATCCCATGCCAGTTGGCGGAGCCAGGTTTTGATGCTCTTCTAGAAGGCCGAGAGAGCAGGGCCCCACCTCACCTCCAAGGGAAAGGCAACTACAGAGAAGGTTCTCTTCCTAGACCCCATCAGTTGAAATTGATTGATGAGGTAGGCAACATACTGTCCCTGCCTAAATGGGTGGGAAGGGTCAATAAAATAGGGATAAGACTGTTCCTTAGGTAATATGGTCCCATGCCATGAAGAGCTTTAAAAGTGATAACCAATATCTTGAGTTGGACCCAGCAGCAAACTAGCATCCAATGCCACTCACACAGCAGAGATGTTACATGCACAACTCTAGGAGTGCCTAAAGCTGCTCATGCCACCGCATCGTATACGAGCGTAGCTTCTGGATCATTTTCAAGGGTAACCCTATGTAGAGCGCATTATAATAGTCAATGTGGGAGATGACTAGGGCATGAGTGAGTGAAAGAATGTCTCTGTGAGCGAACAACAATAAAGAAGAAAATGTCTGTTTCACATCCTAATACATCACACGTTACTGACAGGACCACAGCCTACGTTTATCAATCTACAGCTATTTATACACAACCAGATTCTGTTTTAAATTTTAGCTAAGTCTTAATTCTTAAATAGAATAATCAAACGTCTTTTAACATCAAACGTGGGATCCATAAACCAAATTTCCATTATGTCAGTGCACAAATTATAATGTCTAAAATAAGCCTAATAGATACATAAACACATTCTAGTTCTATCTCATAAACATTTTCTATTTTAGATCCTGATAGATCACTGATTACTAAAAGGATAGCCTTTAATGGTTCTCTGAAAACTGACTTTTTAAATCTAACTCTGGCTTTCTTTTTTTGCCAATCAGGTTTCCAGACCAAGGCCTTTAAATTGCCAGATAGGTCTCCCTTTGCTCCAATACATATTATTTGAATCGAAGGAGGCTATCTAGCCATCAGTGATCCACAAAAACCAAATCATTTGTAATCATGTTGTTGCCCTGTTAGTTCTAGTCTCTGTATTCGCTCTAAAAACTTATCTTCAGTTCAGTCTGGATTCCTCTTCCGTCTGGGTTCATCTGCTTTAAGTAGTCTTACCCAGTTTTGTAATTAGTCCTTGGCTATCCAGGCTTTCAGGAAACTGTCTTTGTTGATCTTCCATGTCCTCTATGTTAGCATCACTATCTTGCACATAGTATACTTCTGAAGTCAAAAGTTGAGTATTAAGTTTTCCCATAGTTTGTTGTTGGTCCTTAAGGTTATTGTTTATTAGGTAGAACATAGCTACTCAGCCACTGTGTACATGTTAGATGCTATAGTTTTTGGTGTAATGAAATAAGGGAAACTTGGGTTGTGAATATTATTTGGGAAGTTAAAGGCTAAATTTGAACAATATTAATTAAAATCAAAATTAGGTAAAATTTAATAACAGGACATAGATATATCTCAATGAAATTGAATTGAAAATTTTTTTAACTGACCATGCTATTTCTAGAAATTTATTAGTTTAAACAGGTTGTATGAAATGTTAAGGGAAATTGAGAAGGATGTTTTGATAATGTAACCTGAATTATGTACTGAAAACTCTGTTACTGAATCTCTGATTACCCAGTCACCATGATGCTTTCTAAATATGTAGATTTTAACTAGAAAACCAATAAAACTTGTTTAAAAAAATAAAGAAAATGTCACAAGATGTTTGTAGTGTATGCAGGTTTTGCATACATGTGTGGGTCAGTGAATTAAGGAGGCGTGGAGCTGGACAGCTCCGCGCAGGAACAGCAAGCAGGAACAGCGTTCGGCGGGAAGCCAGAACAAGGAGACAGCATTCGGCGGGAGAGCCGGCTTTAAAGGGATTGGCTGACCAGCCGGCAGGACGCTTGGATTTTAACCCATTGGCCAGGCAGTTACCTGGCCAGGTATAAATGAGAGCTGAAATCCTTTGTTCCCTAGTTCAGCCATGTTCCTCAATAAAGCAACTTAGCTCCTGAACCTGTGTCATCTCTGATTCTGGAACCCCAACATAATAACTGGCGACAAAGGTGGGATTTTGTTCTGAAGGGTGCTAGGAATCCCAACTGACTGGAAAATCACCACTTGCATCGGAACAGAACGGAAGGAACGCACGAGATATCCCAAGACGGTCAGGCTCAAATGGCTCAGGCGAGTCCAGCTCCCATGGTCCAGGTCAGTCAAGCCCCCACGGCGCTGGTCAGTGTAGCCCCCACTTTTAATAACGCTCGTCCCGAAGAGTGGGAGGCATTCATGGGGCAGCTAGAATTTTACTTCATCGCCAATAATATTACTGAGGACAGGATCAAGGCGGCCACCCTGCTCAGCACATGTGGGAAGGACATTTATCAATTAGCCGTGGGCCTGTGCGCGCCCACAGCCATCAGGGCGGTGAAGTATGATGACCTTATGGACAAATTAAATCAGCATTTTAACCCACATGTCGGAAGTGGCTTGGACGTTCGAATTCAAAAAAAGGAACCAGCAGCCGGGGGAGTCAGGGTCTGCATTCATGGCTGCAGTCAGGCAGGCGGCTCGCCTATGCAACTTCAACGACTTAGAGAGGAGATTGCGGGACCGAATCGTTTGCGGGCTCAGAGACCGAAAATTGAGACAAAAGCTGCTGGTCAGACCGGGTCTAACCCTCAAGACGATACAAGAAGAGGTATTGGCCTGGGAGCTAGCTGAGAAGCCAGAGATGTCCGACGCCAGCTGCAGCAGCCAGGGAAACACCATCCATCAGACGCATGGGGCAGAAGGAACCAGCAAGGACGAACTAGCGGCCGAAGTAGACGCAGTTCACCTACAAACCCCCATCCGTCCGGACGGCACGGAAGCATAAAAGGACAACGACCAGCATCAACAACACCAACTGCCAACAGTCAGGACAAGAGATGCTCTGGGTGCAAAGGCTGCATGTCCCGACAGAAATGTGCCGGTTGTGGGGGGAACCATCACCGTTCTACCTGCAAATTCCGGGGAGCCAAATGCTGAGCGTGCGGCAAGACGGGACACATCGTGTCCGTCTGCCGAAGCCGGAGCAGAGACGCGCTACATGAGGTGGACGCTGAAACTCACCTGCCGGCAGGTACTGGGGGTCCGAAGCGCAGAGTGTCTATCAGCTATACCAAGAGCAGATGGGCGGTTTGTAACACGGGGGGTTCTTAATCCCTCACCCCCAAAATTAAGCTAGAGGTGTACCTCCAAGGGGTTCCATGTAAAATGGAGCTGGACACAGGCTCTGCAGTCTCAGTCATTTCACATGAGACTTATAAGCTCATTTGCAGTCAGAGCGGCCAGCGGGTTCCCTTGAGGCCATCTAGCAATTACCCTTACTGATTTCCAGAATACCCCGATACAAGTCCAGAGGAAGGCCACTTTCTCTGTGAGGTACAGTGGGTTCCAGGGGCCCTTGGACATCCTAGTGGTCAAGGGACAGAGAACCAGCTTGTTAGGGTTAAGCTGGTTCAAAGCACTGGGAATCCGCATCGTTGGAATTCACCAGACACAGACTCAGATGCCCAGCATCGAATCTGTGTGCAAGGCATTTGCAGACGTATTCGATGGAACGCTAGGAAAATACACAGGCCCACCGATTGCATTCAAATTGAACCCCAACGTTCAACCAATCAGAATTAAGCCCATGAGAGTACCATTCGCCCTTAAACATAAAATTGAGCGGGAACTCGACAAGCTAGTTGCGCAGGGGGTTCTGCACCCGGTAGAGGGGGCAGAGTGGGAGACCCCAATTGTCACACTGCTCAAGGCAAACGGTGATGTCAGGATCTGTGCTGATTATAAATGCACAATCAATAAATCGTTGAACCCCCACGCATACCCAGTACCCACAGTTAGTAGCATCCTAGCATCACTCCAGGGAGGGGCCATTTTCGCCAAGCTGGATCTCACTCAGGATTATTTACAGCTCCCGGTCAACCCAGAGACTGCCGCTGCGCAAACAACAGTCACCCACAAGGGGGCGTTCCGGGTAGACCGGTTGCAGTTCAGAGTCAGTGTGGCTCCAGGCATCTTCCAGGAGGTGATGGAACGAACACTTAAGGACATACTAGGCGTCTGCCCGTATTTCAATGACGTCCTCATAGCAGGGGACTCAGAGGAGGTTTTGGCAGAACAACTGCAGGCTGTTCTGGGTAGATTTTGTGCTGCTGGCCTTAAGCTTAAGAAACAGAAGTGCTGCATTGGAGTGCCTGAGGCAGAATTCTTGGGGTTCAGGATTGACGCTGGGGGGGTTCACCCTGCAGCATCTAAGGTGAAAGCAATCAAAGAGGCCCCCACACCAAAAAACAAAGCAGAGCTGCAAGCTTTCCTGGGGTTACTTAATTTCTATCACACTTTCCTACCCCACAAGGCTTCAATTGCTGAACCCTTGCATAGGCTATTAGATAAGAAATCAACATGGAACTGGACCAAAGCACACAACACCAGTTTCCAATCTCTAAAAAACCTGTTGGCAAGCAACGCCACCATCCTTCCGAGGTAGGTAAAATGAGGACCCAGATTGTTGGGGGCAATTAAGCTGACTTTGTAATAATGCCGCTTGGGGTGTGTGTGAAAGCCCTAATAAGCAGGCATATACATAGAATGAAGGCTACTGCTAAGCTTGTAAGCCGCCCTGAGTCTTCGGAGAAGGGCGGGATATAAATGGAATTAAAATAAAAATTAAAAAAATCACCCACTTCATAGAAAATAAACCAATTTGCATTGCTTGCGATGCTTCTCCTTATGGAGTGGGGGCTGTGTTGAGCCACCTAGAGGAGGATGGCAGACAAATTCCCATTGCATATTACTCCAGGACCTTGTCAGCAGCCGAGCGGAACTACGCACAGATAGACAAGGAAGCCCTGGCAATAGTTGCTGGAGTAAAAAAATTCCATGATTATTTGTATGGGAGGAATTTCACCATTTTTACAGACCATAAACCTTTGCTAGGTCTGTTTACCACAGATAAGCAAACCCCACAGATCTTGTCAACCAGAATGCTCCGTTGGTCCATCTTCCTTTCGGCTTACTCTTGTAAACTACTGCACAAGCCGGGCAAGGAAATGGGCCATGCAGACGGGTTAAGCAGACTTCCTCTTAACAACACTTTGTAATAATGCCGCTTGGGGGGGTGGGGCGAAAGCCCTAATAAGCAGGCATATACATAGAATGAAGGCTATTGCTAAGCACATTGATTTGCGCTTTAAATTGTAAGCCGCCCTGAGTCTTCGGAGAAGGGCAGGATATAAATAGGATTAAAAAAAAACACGGAACCAGATCCAGCACCAGCAGCCCAAATATTAGCTATTCAAGATCTGCCAGAATGTCCTCTCAGTGCCCGAGACATCGCAGCAGAAACAACAAGGGATAGGATTTTGAGTAGGGTACAGATGTGGGTTAACACAGGGTGGCAAGACAAATCACCAGGGCCTGAATTCACGGCATTTTTCACAAGAAGACACGAGTTATCCTCACACAAGGGTTGCCTATTGTGGGGATGCAGGGTCATCATACCACAAACATTGAGAGACAGAGTCATCCACTCACTACACGAGGGGCATCCAGGGGTCGTACGGATGAAGGCATTGGCAAGGAGCTATCTGTGGTGGCTGGGCCTTGACAAGGATATTGAAGAACAAGTAGCTGGCTGTTACATGTGCCAAAAATCTCGGCCACCACAGCCACATGCCCCTGTCCACAAGTGGGAGGAGACACACACACCTTGGTCCCGGATACACATTGACTACGCAGGCCCCCTGCACAACCAATCATTCTTGATAGTAGTAGACAGCCACTCCAAATGGTTAGAGGTGGTGCCAGTCAGTATCTTGACCACATCAGGGACTGTCCAGGTGCTCATGGGACTCTTTGCCACTCACAGCCTTCCTGATGTATTGGTCTCTCATAATGGTCCACAATTTACCTCCTTGGAATTCCAGGCATTTTTGAAGACCAATGGGATTAGACACGTCACCTCGGCTCCCTTCCACCCCTCCAGTAATGGCTTGGCTGAACGGGCAGTGTGCACCACAAAGGACGCATTGAAGCACATCATCCATGGAAATTGGAAACAACGTTTGGCTAAATTCCTGTTGCACCAACACACCACTCCCTGAACCACAACCGGGAAGAGCCCAGCTAAACTTCGTTGGGGAAGGCATCTCATAACCACTCTTGACAGATTACACCCAGACAGAGTGGCAGCAGATGTGGAACACCCAAAGGTTCCCAGAGAATTTACAATGGGGGACCTCATCTGGGCTAGGAACTATAGCTCCGGGAATACATGGGTGCAAGGGGAAGTAGTAGAGCGGACCGGACCAGTATCTTACATCGTTAGGGTGGAGGGGGGTTTACAGTGGAGGAGACATGTTGACCAACTCAGGCGTCGAGCACCTGAGAGGGGCCCAGCCAATAATGGGCAAGAGGCCTCACTCCAACCTGAAGTGACTCTGAGTGACCAAAGAGACACAGTAAACAGGGAAATAGTTCCCAACTCAGAGGGGTTGGAACTGCTCCAACCTCATCAACAGCTGTATCAGTGAGGGAATGACAACACCTGGGGCCAGTCAAAGGAGGCCACATAACCCAGGGGCAATCACACCTGAAAACAATCATCTTTTTCACCAGCACAGGGGGGGGGAGCATAACCAAAAAATCATAAACTCAAAGGACAACATCAAGCCTGTGGGGGGGGGAATTCCCCTAGGTGGTCTGGCCGAGCCCACAGGCCTCCAGCCTACCTCTCAGATTATGTTCGTACTTGAGGGGGGGTAGGGGGTTGTGGGTAAGTTGTGTTGATAGTGTGGGGTCGGGGAAAGAAGTAAATGGGAACATGGGTGTGTTCCCGCCATGGGGGAAGGGGTGTAGTGTATGCAGGTTTTGCATACATGTGTGGGTCAGTGAATTAAGGAGGCGTGGAGCTGGACAGCTCCGCGCAGGAACAGCAAGCAGGAACAGCGTTCGGCGGGAAGCCAGAACAAGGAGACAGCATTCCGCTGGAGAGCCGGCTTTAAAGGGATTGGCTGACCAGCTGGCAGGACGCTTGGATTTTAACCCATTGGCCAGGCAGTTACCTGGCCAGGTATAAATGAGAGCTGAAATCCTTTGTTCCCCAGTTCGGCCATGTTCCTCAATAAAGCAACTTAGCTCCTGAACCTGTGTCATCTCTGATTCCGGAACCCCAACATAATAATGTTAATTCAGGTTTAACTGTGATTAATTAAATTAAATATTTACCTGGGTTCATACAATACACTAGCCAATCTAAGTAACTGATAGCCTACTGTGTTGTGCAAATCCAGTCATAGTTATTCTGCTCATCCCCAATACAAACTTTGCTAATACAAATCTGTGCAATTTGATTACATAATGAACCTTCATAGCTACAACACACATTTACAATAGATACTTTCTACCACAAAAGAAATACTGACTATGCAAAGATAAATATTGTAAAATTAAGTAAACCTGATCTTACCAATACATGTCCTGATATTGATGCTGCATTTGCCACAGAGGTAGTGAATACATTGTCTGCAGAGGCACCCACATTGGCTACTGTTACTGTGGTTACTTCTGTAAAACATGATCCAAATATTTGCTGTGATATCTTCCTTCAGAACTACCAAAATTCAAGAAGCAAATATGCACATGTTCTGTTAAATAAGACGTTTATAGAATATCTTCATATTGATTCTCTCCTGAGGGTACAATTTTCATTATCTATCTATTGATTTCCAGTATTTATACAAATACTGATTTTAACAGAGCTCTCAAGGATTATGTGCAAGATAGCCAAATGTTAAGGGAGAAAAGGAATCCATGCCCGTTTAGAATCTGACTATCTTATTTTAGCTGATTTTTGTAGAGTTCAATAATTATTGGGTAAGGTTTCAGTGTGTTGTCTTTAATCTGTCTGATATTGCTCTTAGAAATTTTAATCAGTCAATACCTTTTGTTACCACATCTTAAAATACAAATGGGCAAAGCTACAGTAACTGGGTTTTTTTTCCATCAAAAACCGCAACTAAATTTCTAACTCAGATGTAGATATCAAAAAAATCAGCAGGTCATGTTGCTCTGATGAAACACACTATGACGGAGAAATGCTAGCTTTTTGCCTGACCATCGAGAATGATCACATCACAGTCCTGTCAGGGATAAGAAACGGCACAACTAAAATAATGCAGACGAGAAGGTGACACTTTCTGGGCTTTCTTGACATCATGGATGATGCACACATGTATGTATATACTCTCATGATGGGATACCAGAGGTAGTCAAGAACATCCAAACGTTTCCAGTAAAGGAAAGACGCTTGAAAGTAGCTCTCGCGTGACGGACCATTCACACAAGCGAACGATCCCCAGACTACCTAGTCACGACCCGAGCTCAATGACTGGCGGGTGGCGTGCTTGTACGCATGCGCGCCGACCTGCAAAGGCAGCTGCTGCAGCAGCCTCGTCCGCACTCGGCAGGGATTCGGCTCCCATCTCAATGTGTTCGGCATCTGCCGCCATTACGGTGACAGCCGTCACCTCCTCTTCCTCTTGTGGCTCCGCCTCCGAACCGGGCACCTGTCCTCGATGTTCATGCTGCTGCTCGGATTCTTCTGCGGCTGCAGCAGCTGCCGCAGCTGCAGCCACTGCAGCAGCAGCAGCTACCGCGGCCGCTTCGGCTAAACCTAGTTGCTTCGCGGCCGAGTCCGAGTCCTCCATCCGAAGACACTTAGGGAGGGGGGATTTATCCCGCGAAGTTAGCCGAACTCGTCCGAATGAGAGTTATTCTCCGATCTCGCCCGATCTCTTTTAAGAATCCCGAATATGGAAACGAACGGCCCAAAGCCGCTTCCGATCTTATCCGAGTATCGTCGATGACGGGTATTCCCGAACCCGTCCTGCAACCCGCTTCGGTTTCGCCCGAGGGATCCCGATCGGAGCCGACTTCTCCCGATCTACCGAAAGTTCCTGTTGAGGCGGCTAGAGCGGGATCGGAAGCTCGCGAAAGTACCCGAATAGGTGGCGGTTACTCGTCGAGCTACGGCCGTTGCCGAAGAGGGCCGAGTCTTTCCGGCTACGACCGAACCGAGATGAGAAGCAAAGGTCCGAAGAAGAGCGAAGGCTTCGTGAATCCTCCCTCTCACAATCCGGACCCACCGGCGGTGTCCGAGGGGGCCCGAATATCTCCGAGGACGCGAACAATAAAGGCGATCGTGGAGTTCCGCTTGCGCGAAACACGCCGAACGGCAATCCGCCCATGGAGCCCTTAGGAGAGTGCGCAAGGGTTGTCGGGATGCTGGAGGAATTGGGGAGGGGAGGGATTGGGGAGGTGAGAGAGTATGGCGGCCGTCAGGCAAGGTGAGCGGAGTTGCTTTGACTCAAAACATTGCTTCAAGTTCTGAGAACCGAGTTAAGGCGAGAAAAAGGGAGGCTTGGAGGAATACCGTTGGCGATATCTTGTTGGTCATTAGGTTGCAGTCTAGCCTGGTTGCAAATGGGTTACCTTTACAACAGTGAAACAGTTGTCTACTTGGCTTTCAAGCAAGTTCTGTTTCTTTAAAGAGAAGTTGCTTCTAAGTCAATAAGATAACCTTTATTGACATTTTTTAACTGCTTATGTTGTCATAATTAGTAATTATCCGTGCAATGATAAATAAAAACTAGTGATGGCAAGCTGATATTGCAAGATTGAACGGCGTCCCACCATATCGGTTTTTGTAGTTTCTATAGGTCAGCGTTTCCCAACCTTAGGAACTTGAAGATGCGTGGACTTCCAACTCCCAGAATTCCCCAGCCAGCTATGCTGGCTGGGGAATTCTGGGAGTTGAAGTCCACGCATCTTCAAGTTCCTAAGGTTGGGAAACACTGCTATAGGTAACTATTTGTATACTAGGAAGCGACGAAGGGGGATTCCTCGTGGAGAATACAGTCATGTAACTGTTACAGTCATGTAACAGCCCAGGCACAGATTAGCTGCCTGGTTTATTTCTGTGGCATTGTGACAGTGTAATCTATGGAAATTACAGTGGTTCTCACTTACTGGCCGTTTGGTGACTGTTGGAATTTATGATGGTGCTGAAAACTGAGACTTACAACCTGTCTTCAAAATTGAGGCTGTTGCGGAGCCCCTCACCCCACCCCATGGTTATGTGATTGCCGCATATGACCTTCACTAGCGGCTTCTGACAAGCAAACAATGGGAAAGCAGGCAGGAAGTTGAAAGACACAGTCAGATGGCATCACATATAATGACCATGCTGCTTAGTGATGGAATTATCAGTCCCTGTAATCACTGACTCATGCCCTAAATAATTCAGCATTAGTTGAACTACAGTTAATAATTTATTTATTTATTTATTTATTTTAATTCCATTTATATCCCGCCCTTCTCCGAAGACTTATATCCTATCTTTCATTCAGATTCTTGAGGCGCCATATTTATGAAGATTTGTTTTCTTCCAGTATGATTACAATACTGTAGAATGCTATACTATGCTAATGAGAGATTTACTGTGATCTAACAAAGATGTTATCTTTTATAGAAGGCAACCGAAAGGCAGTAATATTGTCATCTGGAGAGAATATTTGTCAAATGCTTAAATATCCATTTTATAGTATATTGTAGGCTTTAATATTTTACAGACACTCACTGTTCCACTTTAGTCAAATCCCATCTTGTATATTGAAGTCTATTTTTAAGAAGAATATAGAGAACTTGGAGCAGGTTCAGAAAGGGTAACAAGGACAAACAGAACTAGAAACTAAATCTTAGCACAAGAATCAAAGTGCTGGGGAAGTCTGGCCTTGAGAAAAGATAGCTGAACGATGTTACAGTACTTTCAAATACCTGAAAAGATAACATATACTATCAGCAACACTTATTTTCTTTCATTCCAGAGGGCAGAATGCGGAATAATGGATTTTAGAGAAAGGCAGATTACAAATGAATATTAGAGGAGGGAAAAAGAGTTTCTGAGAATAAGGGTACTTTGACAATAGTGGAGTTAGAAAGGCTTACCTTTTATTTTTATTCTAATAGACCAGGAATGTCAAACTGGCGGCCTGCAGGCCAGATGCGTCACGCAGAGGCTACGCCCACCCCAGCTCCACAAGGGCAAAAAATGTCATGATGCGTCATGTGACATGCTCAAGTTTGACACCCGTGTAATAGATGTTAGAAAGTTATTCTGCAGAGATGCTTCCATTTGGATTCCTGTACTGGGGAACGAATTGGAGGTCATGACCTCTTCCAATCTATGGTCTTATGTTTCTCTAATTCAATATTGACTGGCTATCACGTTTAACTAACTGTTAATAAACTATCAGAGTTAACCACCAAAAAGTGAAATTTGCACCTTAATCTTGCACTTGGGCTGAAATTATTAGCAAACTAAAAAAATCATTTCATGGTTATTTCACTAGAGGGAAACAGAGGTACTCTATGAAATTGAATTACATTTGAATAAAGCTCTCAAGAGTTGTACACTATGTAGTCTACCTTCTTCTCTGAGCAGAAAGATACAGATGCTATATTATGTATATATATCTACAGGGGAAAATACTACACTGGATATACACTGTAAAAAGAGAAATTCCCTCCCCATTGAAAAGAGTTATGTAAAAAGAGGTCATGTATAAACTTATATATTGGGGTGCAACATTTGTATCTTTCTGTTCTGGAGGGAACAGACTGTATATACCAGTCTGATAGCACAGCTAGATATCCCTGTAATTGCTGAATGAGAGGACTTGGATAACTCCTAAAGTTAACGTGTTCTTTATAGTCATCAGTGTAATAGACTAGGATCGCCAACCCCCTGGGCTGTGGCCGATTACCAGGTGTGGCCTATTTGGTAGTGGGCCATGTGAGGGGCTGGCCAGAGCGCGCACGCGAGGCCACAAAGGTTGGAGACCGCTGTAATAGACTAAGTTCAGTTCTCAATACAGGTAGTCCTCAACTTACAACAGTTCATTTACTGACTGTTCTAACTTACAGCAGAACTGAAAAAAGTGACTCATGACCATTTTTCATACTTGTGACTACTGCACCATCTCCATGATCAGATGCTTGGCAACTGACTCATATTTATGACAGTTGCAGTGTCTCAGGGTCATGTGATCATCTTTTGTGTCCTGTCAAGCAAAGTCAGTGGGGAAGCCAGATACATTTAACAACCGTACTAATTTAACAACTGCAGTGATTCACTTAACGATTGTGGCAAGGTCAGTTGTAAAATGGGATAAAACTCACATAACAAATGTTTCACTGAGCAACATAAATTTTGGGCTCAATTGTGGCTGTAAGGCAAGGATTACCTGTAGATAGCTTGAACCACTTAGAATAATATATAGCCATCCGTACCTGAAGATTCTCAATAAGCAATGAAGCTGGTCACATGTTTCTGGCACTCCCTATAAAGCATGAATAAGGATAAGTCGAACATGACTCCTAGCACAGATATAAACATGTTCTTAAAGAGATTTAAATAAGCCTAAAATTCATAAGTTCCTGTTATTTTGCATAGTTCATTTTTTCTTCTTTTTCTGATCAGAGTTTTGGACTATATTTTAACTACTTAAATCTGAATAATTCATTCCAGAAATAAAGCTGCCTAATAGTTTCATAACTTTATTTAATAATATTTTTAGGATTAGACCTCTAAACCAAAAACCCACAGAAAACTCTGTTAAGTAATTTTGAATTAAGGCATTATCAAAGGGTGATGGGGTACCGCAGCATTGAAACAAGTTGTGCCATGTTCTGACTTATATAGCTGGTTATTGTGGGACAATATTTCTTTTACAAAATAACTAAAAGAATTTCTGCACACTAGTTTTTGTAATTTTTTTCACCTTAAAGGTTTATCTTTTGAAATAATTTTATTTTTGTCTTGTATACAGGAAGATCATCATCTGTTGTATCCTTTTTCTTTTATTCTGAAAACCAACTAAAATTTAATCACACCAATGATTTTCAAATGTGCTTCAGATAATGTTGGTATCTTCTTAGAAGTTATGATAGTTCCTTTTATGAAAATGAATAATGGTGGATACGTTTCTGACATATAAATGAGGGAGACTGTTAAGTATTCTTCTAGTATCTTATGTTCATCTGATCTTCCCCAAGTAGCCTTGGGAAACCATCTACTACAATCCACATGAATCCCATGATGGTCGTTGATGTGATCACTTCCAGAAACTGACAAATATGAAAAATGTTGCTCTATGACTATGTCATTATCCTCTAATAAGTTTTATTTCCAAAGTCTGACTGTTTAAGGAGATGGTATGCAAATTTATTTATTTATTTATTTATTTATTTATTTATTTATTTATTTATTTATTTATTTTAATTCCATTTATATCCCACCCTTCTCCGAAGACTCAGGGCGGCTTGACCATATTATTGATGTAGGCATTAAGATATAATTAACTCGTATACTGAGAAACCAAAAAATGAAATACATAGACTAATAATATTTAAAGGAGGCAACTGCAAGACACAAGTAATGCAATTGCAGAAAAAAATCCCTCCAAAAGCATTTGAGACATAATCTTTAGCTATCTCTTCTACAGCAAACTCATTTTCATTTTCATTCCTCATCCACTCTGTAAACTGAAATACATCTGTTATCAGTAGGTTTTAAAATCTCCAATTGAAAAGGGATTATGCTTTAAGTAAAATAGAAGCAAAATTAATATCTACATAACAAACAATAATGCACAAAATCCTTTCAAATCTAAGTGGGTGTGGTTGGCTTCATTTTCCCCAAGAAAAGTTTGGCTTTCAGCAATTTACATGTTCTAGCAAGAGTACTGCAAATATTTTTTCAGTGCAAAACTATCTCAAATGTACGAAAAATCATACCAATTTAACTTGCTGTTTTTAAAAGGCTGCTTGCCAGATTTAGCATTCTACTGTAGATTTATAAAATTAAAGAGCAAATAAAAACTACCAAACGTGTGCTTTTCACTTATAATGCTAACAGAGAGGCAGTTTGGTGTAATAGTTAAGGTGCTGGCTTAGAAACCAGGAGACATCGAGTTCTATGTTTACCCTTAGCATGAAAGCTGGCTGGGTGACTTTGGGCCAGTCATTCAGCCCAACCCATTCTCAGGACTGTTGTGGGGAAATAGGAGGTAGATGTATTAGATATGTTCCCAGCCTTATGTTATATATAAAAATGTACCATAAAAATATTATTATAATTTATAAAAGGTAAAGGTTCCCCCACACATGCGTGCTAGTCGTTTCCAACTCTAGGGTCCGGTGCTGATCTCCGTTTCAAAGCCGAAGAGCCAGCACTTGTCCGAGGATGTCTCCGTGGTCATGTGGCCAGCATGACTAGATGCCAAAGGCACAGGGAACGCTGTTACCTTCCCACCGTAGTGGTCCCTATTTTTCTACTTGCATTTTTACGTGCTTTCGAACTGCTAGGTTGGCAGAAGCTGGGATGAGTAACAGGAGCTCACTCTGGTACGCGGCACTCTGGATTCGACCCGCCAAACTGCCGACCTTCTGATCGACAAGTTCAGTGTCCTAACCCACTGAGCCACCGCGTCCCTTTGCATTATAATGTATAGGTTTGTGTAAATTTGAATATAGCATCTGGACTCTCCAAAATAGTTGGTAGTAGATGGTCCTATGCAGGAAAATATTTATTCTGATAAATATGAATATGCATAATTAACTTGAACATGTTTGGTATTTTTTTGACATAGTAACAGTATTTCTTATTGGGATTTTTATGGCACTCCATTTCAAACTGTTTTGAACAATATACTACATAAAAAGAAAATTATAAACTGCCAAATTACAACAGTAATGCCATCCACTCAGAGATGCTTAACAACTACACCAAGTGTTCTGTCACATGGCCATGTTTTCACAGTTCCATGGAAACAGGTGGGAGGTGATGGTCCATATATACAAGGCAAATTCTTCTACAAGAAAAGAGCTAATACTGAGAAGATCTGACCACAAGATCTCTACAAATTGAATTCAATTGACGATGACGCCCTCAAGTCTTCTGTCCTTAATCTTACTAGATGGAAGAGATTTCTAGAAGAATCTCTGAAATACTAGCTGAAATACTAGAATCTCTGAAATACTGTGAACTAGCATACTGTATTGTGTCCAGAAACTGACTAGTGTCAATGCAGGAAAAAGAATAGAGGCATTATATGGATTAATTTAAATGTTCCCCCAACTATCTGGATAACTGTGTGCTGAACCTGTTTAAGCTTTCATTGCTTTTGAAAGGCAGCCCTGCATATAGCAAATTGCAGCAGCCAACTGTCGGGTAACAAGGACATGCGTGACTACGTAATGCATGCAGGAAAAAATACAATTGTTCAAAGGCTGTTCTGATCACTGTTTCCATCCTGCTATTCAAGCAGGAGTGGCAAATCTAGGAGAATCACCCAAATTTTGTACTGGCTCAGTATGGGGGTGGAGGTGTATGATTGCATCCAAATTCATAAATGGACAGTCGCTAGATACAGAAGATTAAGACCCATAGCCACTCCATCCTTCTAGGGATTTAACCCGAATCTGTTCCTCTCCATCCAAACACTTAGTTGCCTCCAAGCGTCCGTAACATCTGTCTACCTATGTCACGTTATGCCTCCTAGTCAGTGTAACTGAAAACGCCACACAAGAAGTTATGTTGTAAAAATAAAGAACATCCCCTCCCCCTGAAGCATGGAAGCTATGTAAAACCCCATACAAAGGGTGATGAGATAACATTTGTATATCTGCTTGGGAAAAGCCTAAGAGAAATATTAATTAAATTTAATTAATTAAAATATCTCATTTTAATAGTGCTTCTAGAACTGAATCCCAGAACCTGGATACTTCCAGGAGCCCACACATTCTATATGGGCATTAAAAGTGTGATGGTCTGTAAATTCAACCGCTGACAGCAAACATGTCAGAAAATAACATTTCATCGGCCTACCCATTTTTGAGGAATCCCTCAAAAGATCATACTGGTCATGCAGTGCCTCCCTTGTCTATGTCTCTGAAGTTCAGAAAAAGAAAATCTCAAACTTTTGCAGATAAAAAATGGTTCCAAACATTTAAAATAGGAGAATAGAGAGTGAGCTAGTGTAGCATATTTGTAAAGGATAGAAGGGATGCACCTCTATGCTCAAACAAAACGAAAAGACAAGGCACAGTAAATGGTGATTCACCCCAAAGAGTTAAAGTAAATTTCTCCCGAAATTGTTCTCTTTGCTACAAGCAAGGATTAGTGACATGACAACTTCTAAGACTTATCAAGTCACCTTGCAGGCATCTGTTCCTGCTAACACAAGTGGAGACAAAGGATACATACCGTAATTATATTACATGCAGACTAAAATTCTTAGAAGGAAAGCGAAGACCTTTTAGAGGCTCAAGTAGTATTCTTATCCATCTATCCAATTCACAAATGAGAACTAAAAAGAAAAGTCAATTACTGATTATGCAAATGATATAATTCTAGGATTGTCTTCTGAATTACAATAGCCTGCTGGCACAAGAGGAACTGCATCTCTCAAGGACTATTAAAAAGAGTGTAAGATAAAAGAATCCTAGACTTTTTATTAAGAGGGTTTTAACCTGAATCCCATGGAAGTTGGAAACTGAAGGATCCCAAATAAAGACTCGTGCACTATGAAATGTGGGAATAGTGCTGAAATTTATTTATTTTATTTTAATTCCATTTATATCCCGCCCTTCTCCGAAGACTCAGGGCGGCTTACAAGCTTAGCAGTAATGGGGCCTTGCTGAAAAATCAGAGCAATGTTTCATAAAGATCATGACACTCATCGTCTACCTACTAATGTTCACAGTGTAAGAAGTAAATAAGATGAGCTTGAACAATTTGTACAGAAAATCAAATATAATTTATCAGGGGTAACAGGAATCTGATGGAATTGCTACCATACCTGAAAGACAGAAACTGAAGAGCAGAATTCAAATGGAATATAAGCAATAGAAAGGGAGGAGACTTGCACTCTATGTTACTATAAAATATATTTATTTATTTATTTGTATATACTCACCTGTGCTTAGAAAACAAGGAATGAATTTGATAGTGCCATAAAATAGGACCTGGGACTAACCAAACAAATAAAAGCAGTACTCTCGTTGGTTTCGATCATCTATCTTGCTAAGAAAATGTAGGTAATTTTCAACAGAAAATTGCAGATTTTTCAAAGAAGCAAGCATTCACAGAGAGCTTTAATTACACCGACATCTGTCAGGAGTCAAAATCTGCCAAACATGGCCTAAAAATTCCTGATATGTACAACTTTCTTCTATAATGCATAGAAGATGCAGGAAGATTAGCTAGCTTTAACCTGATACTGACCAATAGGGTAGAATTAAGATGAGGAACTGGACGCAGCAGGAATACTAAGGAAAAGGCCAGATTTCTTGATTGTTAGATTTCAAAAAAGCATGTACTTTTTGGAAACAAGCTTGCTAATTTGCATTCTGATTTGAAGTGGAGGAATATGTTTCCTAACTTGAATACTTCTCTATATGGGATCAGAGAATGGCATTTTATTGGCTATTAATAGAGTACGTAATTAGTGGACTCTAATATGTAGGTTAGTAACCTGAAATAGATTACAGTGGCACAGCTAAATAGACCATTAGCTGATTTTCTGACCTTATTCACGATAGCATATGATGCAGGTTCACATCCCACCAGGCTCAAGGTTGACTCAGCCTTCCATCCTTCCGAGGTAGGTAAAATGAGGACCCAGATTGTTGGGGGCAATAAGCTGACTTTGTAATAATGCCGCTGGGGGGGGGGCTGAAAGCCCTAATAAGCAGGCATATACATAGAATGAAGGCTATTGCTAAGCACATTGATTTGTGCTTAGATTGTAAACCACCCTGAGTCTTCGGAGAAGGGCGGGATATAAATGGGATTAAAAAAAAATTGGTTTAATTTGGTTTTAACTTTTCTAACCTCAGCCATTGTGATTGTAAACTATAGTTTATAGTTTAATGTATTGCACAAATACTGCTAATTGTTGTTGTTATTGTTAGCTGCGAAGTCGTGTCTGATCCATTGCGACCCTACGGACAACGTTCCTCCAGGCCTTCCTGTCCTCTACCATCTTCTGGAGTCCATTTAAGCTCACGCCTACTGCTTCAGTGACTCCATCCATCCATCTCATTCTCTGTCGTCCCATTCTTCTATTGCCCTCAATCTTTCCCAGCATTAGGCTCTTCTCCAGTGAGTCCTTCCTTCTCATTAGGTGGCCAAAGTATTTGAGTTTTAACTTCAGGATCTGGCCTTCTAAAGAGCAGTCAGGGTTGATCTCCTCTAGGACTGACTGGTTTGATCGCCTTGCATTCCAAGGGACTCACAGGAGTCTTCTCCAGCACCATAGTTCAAAGGCCTCAATTCTTTGGCGCTCAGCCTTTTTTATGGTCCAACTTTCACTGCCATACATTGCAACTGGGAAGAATATAGCCTTGACTATACGCACTTTTGTTGACAGGGTGATGTCTCTGCTTTTTAGTGTGCTGTCTAGATTTGCCATGGCTTTCCTCCCCAGGAGCAAGCGTCTTTTAATTTCTTGGCTATAGTCCCCATCTGCAGTGATCTTGGAGCCCAGGAAAATAAAATCTGTCACTACCTCCATTTCTTCCCCATCTATTTGCCAGGGATTGAGAGGGCTGGATGCCATGATCTTGGTTTTCTTAATGTTAAATTTCAACCCAAGTTTTGCACTCTCCTTCTTCACCTGCAACAAGAGGCTCTTTAGTTCTTCACTTTCTGCCATTAGAGTGGTATCACCTGCATATCTTAGGCCATTGATATTTCTCCTGGCAATCTTAATTCCAACTTTTGATTCATCTAGCCCTGCCTTTCTCATGATGTGATACTGCTAATTATGATTTATTAAATCATGCTTAAGGAAAATTGTGGCTTAATATGGCTTCTGAACCAGTTTGCTGTATATGCCCAGTAACCAAGCACATAACATTTATTCAGAAGTTCCCAATTCAGTCTCTAGTTGAAACAATTTCATATTGCAGGCAGGAAACAAAATCATGACTGGATTAAAAGGAAATGTAATATTTTGAAGTATTCTGAAACATAACTTTGGAATCACTCAATGGTGATTCAACAGGAACACTAGATCTACTCTGGAAGCAGCCACTCCTCAAAAAGACCATTTTTTAAAGATTGCTTACTGAAATGGGGTGTAGTTGAATTACCTGTGACTCCTAATCAACTGAAGTGCAGTTCATTCACTTTGCTATTTGTATCAAAGTCTAAGTTTATTATCAATCTTTGGAAATGGACTACTGATTTAACTACAGTTTAAACTACTGAATGTCAATTTTACAGTACATAAAACACTGAATTATGATCCAACATAAAATATGAAAAATATTATAATTTTCCTTGACAGAACCTGCTAGCTGTCATCTGTTCCCCTACAGATCCTTTTCTTTTTAGATGGAATTTATTATCTATTTTATTTTTTAGCAGCGCTTCTAATGATTATTTATAAAAGTAAGTTGTTTAACATATAGTTCAAAGATGGTTGTGCTGATACATGATACAAACTAACTTGATTTTATATTTTATATATTTTATATTTTACCTACTGTCAGGTCAAGTTTTCACTTATCCATATAGATTTTTGACTCTTGATCTCGTATTGCTGTTCTTTATGGCACTTCTTGAAGCTATTCGCTTGTACTTTGGTAAGCATTACGTTATTTACAATCACCTATTTGTACGTAAAAATATGATTCCAACTGTGCAATTCAAGACAACTAGCCAATTATCTGATAAGCCTTTTAAATACTTTTACTGTTAAACATTAAAAGACTGGTCAATTTATTTGGGTGGAAAGTGCAAATGAGATGTTACTCTAATATAAAAATAAGATTTTTCACTGGCCAATTCAACTGTTTTGTGCACATTGGCTCAGAGTTCAGTGGGACTTACTCCATATTAAATTTCTATTTTAAAAACTGTAACTATTGGAAAATGAAAACTATTGTTACTGCCACTAGAGAAGAAGAAAACGTGACAAAGGAAGAACATATTTTTGGGGGTTGGAGAGAGATTCTTCAAACTGCTTGAATAGTCAAAAGTGCTTTAAAATGGAATTGTGCTAGTGTGTCTGTCTGCCTCTTTGTTGTATAAAAGGCCACTGCGAAACTCCAGTTCTGTATCAGCAGTTTAAGCATCCATAGTATAAATTGTAAAGCATAAATTATCTTCTTCTTTAGAATAAGCAGGATACTTGCCACTATTATGAAATTTAACTTTATAGGTAGTCCTCAATATGTAACCATTCATTCATCATTCATTCATTCATTCAAGGTGGGGGGGGCGGTCAGCTTATTTTCCAAAGCGCCAGAAGACAAGAAACAATGGATGGAAATTAATCAAGGAGAGAAGCAACCTGGAATTAAGGAGAAACTTCCTAACAGTTAGGACAATTAACCAATGGAACAGCTTGCCTTCGGATATTGTGGGTCCTTCATCATTGGAGGTTTTTAAGGAAAGACTGGACAGCCACCTGTCTGAAATAGTATAGGGTTTCCTGCTTGAGCAGGGGGGTTGGACTAGAGCTCCAAGGTCCCTTCCAACTCTATCCTAACTGATTTAGTGACCAAAGTTACAACAGCACTGAAAACAGTGACTTATGACCATTTTTCACACTTGCAACCATTGCAGCATCCCCATGGTCAGTGATCAAAATTTGGACGCTTGGCACCTGGTCTGTAATGACAATTGCAGCGTGTCCTGCGGTCAAGTGATCACCTTTTGCAACCTTCACACAAGCAAAGTCAACAGGGAAGCCAGATTCACTTAACAACCGGGTTACTAACTTAACAACTGCAGAGATTTACTTAAGTCAAGGACTACCTGTATTCAAGAGTTTCTCCTGTAGCGTTCTAGACTGGATCGTTACACACAAACATCGTTCATAACATGCTGCTAAGTAAAGGATAATAGCTACGCAGCTTACAAGGAGCTGCTATCCAATAGACTAACGGGTTTTTCTTTGGCAATGAGCCTGGCCAGGAAGAAGAGAAAAATGAATCACAACTGTTCCTTCTGCTCTCTCTTAACACCTGTCTAAATATGTAGCCAGATCACCTCTTATCTTCTTAGCATTACATGCTAGTACAGCTATTGAAGGAAAAACTGCCCAGAATCAATTGAACTGAGATGGGCAGCCAAAGAAATTGAATGAACAAATGAATTAATGAACAAATAAACAACAAACACATCTCCAGTCACAAGAATGTTAGCAGAATGCTACTCGGCAGTATTCCAGCAGTATGAAAGCTTTAAATCCAGCCAGATGTTTTGTCTTTAATAATTTTAATGTCATTAAGATTCAGTTTCTATTTAAGACTGCATTATAAGTGATTTCCCCCCTCTATAAATTAAATTACTGTTCAGTTTTGGAGTTCTACTGTTATTGTCTAACACAACGGCTCCCAATCCTTTGGGCACCAGGGACCAGTTCTGAGGAGAGAGGTTTTTCCATGGACCAGAGGGGTGTGTGGTTTTGCATGCTACCTGCATCCCGCAGATGGGCTTGGCTTGTTTGCACGGACCAATTACTGGCAGGCCATAGACTGGTGCCAGTCCACAGACCGTGGGTTGGGGACCCCTAGTCTAACAGACTCATAAATGCCATCAAGTACATGTATGTCTCTCTTTTTTTCCCGTTAGGTACTAAAGGCAACTTGACAGAAGAGGAAGCTCCCCTTGGGATCTGTCTTGGAATCACTGTTGGCACTGTACTTCTGTCAGTCTACTTTCTAGTGTGGCAAACATATATCCTGAGAGCAGATGTCATTATTAATGTGGTGCTACTTGTTGCATATGGACTTGGAGGAATTCTACAAATCATAGCAATTGCTGCCTTTGTCAGCTAAATCATGTTGATGCTTGTATACATGGATTTTTTGTGTTTCCTTTCAATGGAAGCGATGTTTAAAAATTACACGAAGGAGATGTTCTGACAATTCTGTTCCTTGTGACATACCAAAGTTGCATGAGACATTGGTAAAATAGGTTCAGCTGCCCCATTTTCAGCATAGCATATGTACCGTAATGACCTGTGCTTCAATTGAAGTTGGCAAGTTTGTGGCAAATAAGCTCTTTTTCAAGGGGAAAATATCTCTTTAAATACACAGGTCAAATTGAATTTTCTAGGAAATATGTATAATATGAATTGTTTTACCTTTTATCTTTATGTATGTTAATTTGCAACATTCCAGTTGTCTTTTGTAAATACTTGTGTTGTGCTTTTTTCAAAAGCAGATACCATATATAGATCTGATATTACTTTTTTTTCTCCCCAAACTACTACATATTTTTGCATCTTTTTAAATAAATATTTCAGAGATTGTACATATAATATATGACTATTGTTGTTCTTCTGAAAACAGAATGGTAACTAAATGTAGATTAAGTCCATTTTTTCTATGCTAAATATTATGGAGTTCTTATAGATAATGGAGCATTGCACAAAAGGCATAGCTGTGATTAGGAAAGAAAAATGTCAAGCTTAGGGTTTAGTGAGTCCTATAGCTTTAAATACCTTGAATTATTTAAAATCTGATTGCAGAGATTTATCATGTTTGTAGGGCTGACCCTCTGGAAGTGCCTTGGCTCCATGTATTAGGATAGAGATAGAGTGTTCAAAATTTTGTGAAGATTATTGTGGAGAACACCTAACATAATTATTTCTGACATTTCAGAACAATGCAGCAGGAATGTTCAATTAATTAGAGTGAGTGCTGATTAAATCAGAATGAGCCAAACTTTGGAAACAAGCAAAAGAGAAATAATAGATAATTTTATATTACACCTACCAACCCAACAATTGTGATTTGTGACTCTCAGTGAATTTTGGCATATGTTTCAAGTGCATGTCTATGTAAGTATTTTTCATTATCATTTACTATCATGAAAACATTGACTTGATTGCTAATTTGATCTATTGATTACTCAAAATAATTTTAAAATGATTAGTACAATATATGTGTTTACTTCCCTACATTTAAGAGAGACTGAGTTACTCCCATGCATACCCTTTAGAGGTTAGAGCCTAGCAAATTAAGGCTGAATGCAATTCTCAGAACACTCTTGGAATAGGTGGATCCAAAATCTACCCACTTTTGTTTTTGATAGGAAGATTGCACAAAATATAAACAACAACATAAGACAGTCACCAAAATGATTCACTGGCACATTTGTAAAAATTATAATGTGCCAGTAATGAAAAATAGATGGAAATATAGAGTGGAAAAATATTTGAAAGCGAGCAGGTTAAAATGTGGGTTTTGCAAAGACAAACTGATAATCTTGGTCGTAACACATCAGATTTAACTGTAGTTAAAGAAGAAAGTGTAGATAATTGATGTGGCAATATCAGGGGATAGTAAGATAGAAGACAAAAGAACTGAAGATCACAAAGTATCAAGATCTGAAAATTGAACTTGAAATATTATAGCATAAACTGGTTATGTTGGTCCCCATGCTTATTGGCAAACTAAGTGTATGTTACCAAAAAGTCTTGGACAACACTCAGAAAATCTATGCATTGACAAAATGTCTGTTAATTGTAAAAAAGCCACACTGTTTGGATCCAAATATATACTACACAAATATATTATGACATGCTACATTCTGGGAAGAACTTGATGCATATGACAGGCAACAGTAGGTAAAAAACTGAGAACTATTACTTATATATTCACATGTTGTTTATATAGTATATACTAGTATTAATACTGTTCCTACTGATGCACCAAATGTTTCAGATGGATGTTGCTGAACTGTCAATTCTTTTTATATAATCTGTATAAAAGAAAGCAGTATCTTAATAGCTCAAAATTAATGGAAAGGGCATATATAATATTATCAAATAGATGTACTGAACATTTCATAAATATTTTAAGGCAACCTAGTACCCTTCAGATATTTTGGAACTGCAATTCCCAGCCAAATGTGAAAACTGTAATATCAGATTGGGAAAAAAATGATTTACATTGCTAAGCATATTAGTGGTGCTTTCCTGTATCAAAGTGAAATACTGTAGCCTTAAATAATTTTAACTTAGCCATGGAATAGATTACCCAAATATTTTTATGCTATGTTCACCTGTTATTTGTGTGTATGAACATGAATTGTCATGGTGAAGTCACAATAATTGCTAAATACACTTAACATTTTTAAGTGTCTAATTAAAAAGCCTAGCCCTTCTGGAACAGGATAAGCAAGTTTAAATGAAAGCTGCATTAAAAATAAAGAAGCATGTGTTTTTCAGATGTCAAAATCTTCCTTTGGGTGGTGTTTGCTTCAAGGAAAAAACCTTATTCTACACACAATTAGGTTTTACTATCATTAGCTTAATTTTAATTTTTGCTTTAAAGGGAAAAACATAAGATGTCCTATACAGATAAAGCTATGTTGTTTTGCACTTTTTTGCTACTTCCAAACCAAACAAAATTAAGGGAATTAAATCAGAACAAAGTACTAGATTTCATAAGACGCAGTAAGCAAATTTCTGTCCACAACATAGTAAGTTATAGGTGGTTAAGGCAACTTAAGGGAGGACACTCTTCACCTCAGTAATGTGTTCTGTGGGCTTTGAAAAGTCTTAATGTGCAGAAAATAGGATCAGACCACACACAAATCAGCCTACAAAAGACACAATTTCTGTCTTCAGATCATAGATAATGCAATAAACACAAGCTTATTCTAGAACTGGGAATCTGCCAACTATAGCTCTTCCACCTCTTATTAGATGCATTTTAAAATGAGGATATTGCAAATTTAGTTTAGTTTAGTTTAGTTTTATTGAATTTTTATACCGCCCTTCTCCCGAAGGACTCAGGGCGGTGAACAGGGCATATAATAAAAATACAAAAGTACAAAAGTTAAAAAAGAATTAAATTAATGCCCAAAATAAAACAATAAGAATATACAAATAATTAAAACCCTAAATTGACTCCCCATCAGGCCAGGCCAGCTTGTTCGAATAAGTGGGTCTTTAACCTGCGCCGGAAGGATTTGTCTACTGTATGACATTATATATTAATGTAAATAAATCTGTTCTATCCATTAATCTGATTCTGGAAGAGTAAGTAAGAATTTGTATGCCTAGAATTAAAAGTTTTCAGGTCCTTCCTTCAGAGTCTCCACTGCATGAGTTGGATTGTAAATCCCCAAAGTATACTCTGGGCACTATATCGAATAGGCATTTCTTTTCCCACAGTCTTCAAATTCCTTCATGCACTGAAATCATGTGGGTCTCTTGTATGTCACTCTGGATCTATTATTGCACCCTTGAGAAAACTGTCAATTTAACATGTTCTGAGCACAGTCACTCTCCCCTTGCAAATTAAAAAGATTGAGGGGGGGAATGCAGGAACAATTCATACTGCTATAGGTATCAAGAAGCCATGATAAGGCACTTTGACATCCATTTGCATATCACAGTCTTTGAAGTCATTTAATTAACTTCCTTCCTTCTTTCTTTCCTGGAACAGCATACTGTAACTTATTAGAGAACAGCATTTATAATGAAAATCAAATTAGTTTCTAGTTTGCAAGAGCAAATTGCTGCTTAGTGAAGAAGGGCACATGTCATTGCTAGCAGTCAGGCTCTGTCATTTGGCAGTTTTACAATGCTCCCATCATCCAGGAAAAGCAGCACCATATAGCACTGTCCCCAAAAAAGATATATGTACAAAACTTCAATTTCAAACCACAGCACCTTTGTACATGACAAATTGGAGAAAACTTTTTTTCCATCCTTGAATTTGGAGAAGTATTGCAAATCAGAACAAACAAGGATTGATGCAAACTCCTCTACAGATTAAGATGCTTAATCATAAATAAGCAGTGCGTTGGTGTTTATTCACTATTGTTTACCACCTCCTGTCAGTGGCAGGAACTAAATAAATGTGGAATGTGCCATTTTCTGTTGGTCTGTTTAGTCTTTCAAACAAATTGGGGTCTTCATAAATTTACCTCTCATTCTATGGCTACAATACAACTCTTATCTTTCTGTAGTCTATCCTGTCTAATCCAAATTATAAATCATAAATTCATGTTTTTCTGTTTCACACAAAAGGTCCATACGGGTTTCCAGTCAATACTAAACATGCATGGTGGATAATGTTAAGGAAGTGCAGAGGGAGCCCTCCAGCTCACCTCTTCCTTGTGGTAGGTAGACGATGATCAACAGCTGGCAGGCCACTTAAAAATGAAGTCACTCTGAATTTAACTCCTGGTGACTTCGTGTTTTCTTGACACCAATACTGAAGTTTCTCCTGACTTCCCAGTAGAATTTCATCTAGAACCTGGTCTCCCTACACATCTCCCACCTAAACATAACCATAACGAAGTTGATTCTGCACGGCGTCCACTCAGCTATTTATTTGTTGTTAGCTGCAAAGTCATGTCCGACCCATCGCGACCCTA